>NC_138547.1:905327-1505327 GCF_964234715.1 Podarcis melisellensis | reverse complement strand
TTTTCTCTTTCCCCTTGCCTCCCCCAACTTTTCAACTGGATTATCCATACAGGATTCTCGCTTCAACTGTAGCTGCAAGTGGTACAGTGAAGAACAGACCAGGTGATCTGGAGTTTGCATTAACTTGAACCACACCTGAGCCTTCCCTACTTCACCTTCACACCCCTCTTCCACATCCCTGACTTCTGCCCTTCTTCTTCTTGCCCCACCGTGTGCTGAATGCTAGCCCCGGGTAGCAGACATGACATCCCTTCTATGTTCTGCCCAAGATCAAGAGCAACATGTGCACACACTATGGATCAGCTGAGAGTTGCACTAGGCCAGGCTTCTGAATGGCAATACTCAAACCCAGCAAGCGCTCTCTCCAAATCAGAACCCTCAAGGTCAGTAGCCTGAGCTGGAGAAAGAGGCACAACAAGCAAAATGTACTTTTCCAAGGACCGGATCAGGCAACCTAAGTACCAAGTCAACCCAGTTCAAAGGCTCTATTCTCCTGCCAATCACAGAGGCCCACCACTGCTGCCCACCTGTTCCTTTCTGTGCCTGAAAGGGAGTGGGGGGTGAAATTCAGAGCCCATCCCAACAGTAGCTCTCAAGGCTCACGCTCCGAGGCTTCCAGTTCATGGCCCTGAGTCCCTAACAAGACATTTTCTGAGAAAGTGAAAGTCCTTTCGGTCATGTTTGAACAACAGAAAACCCTCCCCACCCACAGCGCTCGATGGCAGCTGTCCATCCCTGCAGGTTCTAGAGTGAGACTTGGAAGCATTTTTTCCCATCATAGTCCTCATAATTCAAACCCTGTTTTGTGCTTGCCTTTAGAGGTCATTGCTGGCCAGATGGAAAATATTAAGGAAAACGGGTTGCAACTAAATCAATCGGCTGCAGAGCGCTGCCAAGAACAGCCCCCCCCCCCGGCTAACTACAAGCAGATTTGCAGGCAGGCCTGCTCTGTTACAATTGGAGATCTGGCACATCCTTTGCCCTGCCTAACAGCGGGAGGGCAAGGGGCCAGCTGAGAGTGGCTACTGTGCCAAACAGACTGTGCAGGTCTTGCTGCTTGAATGCTTCAGCAGAAAGAGGGAGAATCGATGGGCTTCTTCTGTAAACAACTCCCTGTCCTTTTGGCTGTGGGAGACTTCTTTTTTTTTAAGCAGGAGTAACCACACAGATTATTCCCAGGGCAAAAAAATACGCCTCAAACAAGTCCCTCCACTCTCTGTGAAGACTGAAAGCAAAAGACAAATGCCTGCTGGTGACCACTTTAAAACTCCAAACCGGGAAAGAAAAAGCCGGAGGGGAGGGGAAGAGGCAGCCACGCAACAAGCCAAGACCAAACCAAAGCCAACGTAACTTAGCTTGATTGTCAAAAGGCTTGGCTGGAAGCCATAGGAAGCTGGCTATTGCTAACCTCAGCAGCAAGCTTACAGTTGATAACTTTCATAAATGCAAAACCCTAGCATGGGAAGTTTCCAATAAAGGTCTCCCTGTATACACACAGCAGGCACCGAAGTGAAGGGCTGGAGGGAGGAGGAGGAGGAGGAAGAGGCCTCCATGCTCGTGGAGCCTCTAGTAGCACGATTAACACGGTGTCCTTTCCGAGGTTCAGCTGAGCATGTGCTAGGTTACCATGGCATCTTCCCGGTGTGCCTTGTGCTTCCTTAGCTTCCATGCCAGTTCGTAGCACATTCAAGTCCCGTTACATAAGGAAGGGCTGGTGGGTAGTCTGGTCAGCCTCCTGCAAGCAGTTGGGCAAGGCTCCAGCTGAGGCTGGCAGGATGGATGGAGCCTCGCGGGAATGGCGGAAGGAAGGAAGGAAGGAAGGAAGGAAGGAAGGAAGGAAGGAAGGAAGGAAGGAAGGAAGGAACTGCCTCCGGAAAGCGACTCTGGGAAGTCTAGCGGCCAAAAGAGAGACAGCACTTTTGCCACCTTCCCGCTGAAGGAAGCCAGAGAATAGAGATGCTTCTTTCCTACACTAAAAGCTGCCTTTCGCTGTCATCACCACTGGGCAAGCGTCTTGCCCAAGACATACAGAAAACAGCAGCTGAGGCAGGGAGCTGGAGGAGACAGGCTTTGTGTTCCAGCAGAAAGACCTTTGCCCTTGAAACAAGAGCTTGGAGAAGAAGTGCCGAAAGACCAGAGAAAACTATTTATGTCTGCTACCACAGCTGCCCGAATGATATATGCCCAAAATAGGGAAGAGGAGCTGACCCCAAAAAGAGAGTATTGGCAACTAAAACTGATGGAATACACAGAGATGGCGAAACTTGCCAGAAGATTAAGAGATCAATGTGATAAACTTTTTGTAGTGGAAGGAAAACAAATATTTGTATATGAAAACAAACTGTAAACAATTAAAAGCGTTAGCAGGATTGATTTAAACACGAGCAGTAAGAAATCAAAGGGAATTTAAAAAATAAACTGGTGAAAACGATAAATTTGGATATGCAATAAGAATATGATGGAAAAATAAGAAACCGCAGAAGGGGAGGAAGTTGCAGGAAACATTACTAGATTTGTGTGGATTGACGTTTATTGTTGAATATTGTAAAATGGAAAAGCGTAAAATAAAATATTTTTTAAAGGGGGCGGGGACAAGAGCTTGAGCTGGGCTCTCTTTCAGCCAGGCCAGCTTCAATCCTGCCTCCTCAATGGGCCGCCCAGCCCTCTCTTTCTCTGCCTCTGAGCCTTCACTCTCCCCTTGTGCTCAAGGTTGCTGTTGGTGTCCCAGCCCCCAGGACCCTTATGGTGATGCACATGTGTGCAGCCAGAGCCCTTAGGTTTGGGGGAGCTGTCAATTCTGGCCTAGGCAATAGGCTCTCAGGGTGCACCATGGCATGCTTTGCATACCAAATTTATACCCTGCTTTTGCATGTTCTCAAAACTGCTTTATAGTCACGTTTCATGGCAGCAAGAGTCAAAACACATACATGACCTCCCCAGGACAGCAGGACAGGGGGCAGCCAGCTTGCCTCACAATGTAAGGACTTTTCCTCATTTTATCTTTTCAGGGAGAAGTCTGCAAGCAAGGAGCTAATGTTATATAGCATGGTTGATTTGCATGACAGTTTTCAAAGTACAAGACATAGGCCTCTGCCCAAGGAATCTTGCAGTCTAAAGTTCAATACACAAGAGGCAACAACAGCAGTGTGGTACAGCAGTATTTGGCAAGGATCAAGGAGATACAGATTCAGCCCCCCACCCCCACCCCCAGCCATGCTTCCTGGAGGGAGGGAGAACATAAGAGCCCATCTTCTGGGCCCATTTTGCCCAGAGTTCTTCTCTCTCCCTCCCCTTGTTGTTCCCAGCAACTGGAATACATGCCCAAGGCGGTATATAGCCATTGTGCCAAGTAGCCATGGGTAAACAAATTCATGGGTGACAGAACTAAGTGCACCATAAAAGTGCTGTACTAGTAGTAGGTGCAACCGTAACAACAGAGGAAAAGGAGGAAAGCAGAGGCCAGGGTAAACTGGGCCTACAAACTGTCCCTCCCAATGGGTGCTCTTTCAAGAGAAGCCAAGCACAGACTCCTTGAAGGACACGTGTTTTACAAGGATTGTATTCCAGCTATAATGTATACAGCTGTGATCTTAACTAAGTCTATTTTAGCTAGATTGGGCATGAGGAACCTGTGGCTCTCCAGATATTGCTGGACTACAACTCCCATCATTCCTGACCGTTGGCCACACTGGCTGAGGCTGACGGGAGTTCCAGGAACACCTGGAGGGCCACAGGTGTTCCCCAACCAGGCTTTAGATTATCATCATGAGAGCTGCCTTGAAATCCTATTCTGGGTCAAACTTGGCAGGATGCAAATCCAAATGAATAAAACAACTGGTCATAGACTGGCCTTTTAAAATAGGCATCCAGTGCCAGAAAGAGGTCTGCAACCTGTTGAGCCCTCTCCTTTTCTAAGCTTAACCGCCTTTCTTTTGCCCATTTGCTAACCCGATAAATATTAGCGGCTCTCACTTGGCTGCACAACCCTCATTTGATCTGCAGCAATCAACTGAGACACCCAGGAGAGAGGGAGGGAGAGATCAGTGCACTCAACTGGATGCACACTCAAAACATCACTCTTCTTTGTGAAAAGCCTCATTCCAGCATAGGGACACACCCTAAAATGTAGTTTTGGGGGACATGCAAGTACTTCCCCTCCTCTAGGAATGGCACTTTTCTAAGAGCGCTAAAACAGCAATTTCAGCAGAAGCCGTTCACCCAGTGCCCACCCACCCTTCTATCTTAGCTCAACCCACACCAAAGCCTCAAAACATTTTAGTCTCCTCAATAAATCCAATCCAACAATTATTTCAACCATTTTCATATAGCTTGTTCCTATACACCCAACTTTTATATACAAAATATTCAAAGAAGCTAATAAATTTAAGGGGGGCAGGAATCAGTGATACTTTGATAATTACGCTACGGTACTTCACCAGCTTGTGGTTAGGATTATGGAAGGCTGGGGCTTTAAGGCCACACTTCCTGATTCAGAGCTCAGTCTGTCTGCTGCCACAGCTCCCTCAGTATCCCACTCCTGACCCAGGTGAAAGTACGACCCTGGAACAGATGACAGTCTAAACACAAGCAGAAAAAAATGTTTAAAAGCTGAAAGGGAGGTGTGGATCTGCTCCATTGCCACATGAAGTACCACTCTGCATTAAAAGCAAGGCAGTGAACCAGGCCTTCCAGGCTCTGGAGTGATGAAGGGGTTTATATATGAAGCCACAAGCGCATCTTTAAACCCATTTTGGATGAAAGGAGAAGTGATAAAGCACTACCCAGAATTTGTTGCTGATGGTTTAGGAGGCTGGATTAACAAGACATGACAGTATTTAAGACAACAACAATAACTTGGGCAATTATTTTTAAAAATAATAAAACAAGCCACTGGTGACACTGCAAAGCCATCTGATGCCCGCTTGCTGTGTCCCTTGCCAAACGCATCTGGCTGAAAACAGGGTTTTATTAGGAAGGAATTCTGCTGATCCTCAAAGTCAGCAGTGGCTGCTGCAGAAGGGACTGTGAGGAGACAGGCGAGAGAGAGCCCACTGCTGCTTTCAAGGGAAGAACGGAAGGCAGCAAAGATGACTTCAGCAAGAACTGCCACCAAAATGCAGCTATTATAAATCTGAGGAAAAGGATTCTGCACAGCCTGCTCCAACATGCACTTCACGTCTGGGATGTGTGTGAGTAGACCAGCGGCTGTTTGCCCAGGACAGGATCTGAGGTGCTGCTGGTAAAGTCTCAATCCAGGTAACATTGCTGATGTGAACTCCTAGGAAGCAAATGCCTCATTAAGAGAGAGACTCAGTGGACATTGCATTTGTAGAAGTACTTAATTTCTGGCAGAAATGCCCTTGCTTCCAATTAGCTCCCAGGCTCAATTCAAAGTGCTGGCTTTTGACCCATAAAGCCCCACGCAGCTCAGAACCTCTTCCCACACGAACCAACCCAGGCCCTGCAAACATCACCTGAGCCCCTTCTTCAAGAGGACCCTCCCTGGGAGACTCAGAAGGGGGCAGCACAAGACGGGGCCTTTTCAGTGGTAGCAACCCACTTGCGGAATGCTCTCCCCTGGGAAGCACACAATCTCTATCTATTTCTAGGCAGTGGGCAAAGTTTTTTCTTTTGACCTGGGCTTTTGGCCTTTAATTCAAAGGGTGGCACTGTGGCCCCTTTTTAGTGGTGAGTGATCTGTGAGTCCTGCTTTTTATCTGTATAGCTGTGGGTTTATTTTACTGAATATTTTAAATTGGTTTTGATGTAAAGTAACAAGCACTGTTGTTGTTGTTGTTATTATCATCAATAAATCTAATAATACAAATAGCAATAATGTGCCTTACCTTGGTTCTGAAGAGGTCCATGCTGTCACAATTTCTAGTGTGGGTTCGTGCCAAAATGCTTTCCTTCAGCATATCTCACTGAGTCTGAACAGTGCCCAGAGAAAATGTGCAACTTATTTTTGCCAACCGAAAGTAGGAAGCAAAATGAGAAGGGGGAAGTAAAACAGGATGGCTAGGGCTGAAAGGCCAAAGGGAACTTCTTAGGCAGCAACACTCTCTGCCCAGGAGCCTGGTGCCTGGGATATTTTTCCAGCACTCATCTAGCTCTTGCCAGTCATACTGGCAGGATCTATCCAATGGCTGCATCTCTTAATAGCAGCACCACTCATCTAAGCACAGCACAGCAAGGCTTTGGTAGCAGCGTTGTTATAATGCATGCATGCAATTATTTGTATCTCTCTTACAGCACAAAAGCTAGGAGATTTCAGGATTTCTAACTTCTTAACCTCCCTGTTTTTCGGGCGGCGGAGAGGAAAACAAACGAACAAGTTAAGGGGTGGGGTGGCCCTGAGGAAGAAGGTGTGGGAGGGGGGCTGTAACTCCCTCAGCCATGAAAGACACCTGTGGTATAATTCAAAGCTGTTCTTTTGAGAGGGCTCAAATTGTCTTCTCACCAGGGTCCCCCCTCTGCCCTCCCCCATCTTGCAGCACAGAGTGATATTGCAGAACAGGAAAGTTATGTTTTATCTGATGTGTGTGTACACACACACAAACTATGGGCCCCCAAAGCTGTTTGTTCCCCTGTGCCTCGGTGCCCAGCCAGTTGGCAAGGCTAGGCCAGGAAGCTGTCAATTCTGATCGTGTTTGGGCCGCAGAGTCCTATTAAAAGAGCCTTGCCGTTGAAGGGGGCGTCCGCTGTTTCCAAAGCATGGGAAAAAGGGGGCTGTGCCTTCCTTGCCTTTGAGCTGGCAACTTGCACTGACTGGGAGTTTTCAAGGAGCTATGAATGAGCTGAACAAAGGAGTTCTGTGGCTAGTTTCTGGCTGAAATCCATGTCAACAGTTCTGAAGGTCACAGGTCATGCTAACTAACATTTATTCCCAGCAAAACCTGCTCCAGCTACAAGCTGTAAGAAGTACAAATTTGAAATCCCCCCACCATAATCCTTCAAGATATTCCTGATCCTTCCACATGTTTCTGCTCAATTAAAAAAGAACTCTCAGTTGCCCACAGAAGAGAGAGAGAGAGAGAGAGAGAGAGAGAGAGAGAGAGAGAGAGAGAGAGAGAGAGAGAATATACACACAATCACAATCAACCACTCCTGTTCTTTCCACAACATAAATGGATGAAAGGCAGGGATTGCATCCAACCACATAAGAAAAATAAAGCAAGAAGCTTCTGATAATGCTAAGAGGAACCAAGCTCAGGCAGTTAAATTGTCTTCCCACTGTTAGGCACTTTTGCAGACCAGGTCCTTTTAAATCCAGAATTGTGAAATTCAGCTACTGGAGACTTTGCAGACCCACACATTTGATTTAAAATGGCTATATGTTTTCCATTTCAGGTCCAGGGGCCAGATCGTAAATTTCAAAAATGGTTCTCAAGAAACGCCAGAGCCAGGAATTATTTCTTCAGTCCCCACCCTGACACCACGCTCCACAATGCTTTCAGCTGCCCCAGGAAGAAAACACTACTTCCATTCTGAACATCCACTAGGTTATAACTGTAGTCAGGAGTCATCAAGGCTCAGGCCTGGAACACATGAAGTAACTATAAACTATAAATACCATCTCTTTGACCAAGTGCCAAGAGCTCTTTTCACCTCTATCTTCAGCCTGCCCTAACACATCTCAAGGAAGGAGTTTCTGAGTCAAATGAGGCAGGCTTGAACACCAGTACTGCTAATTTTTCAATTTAATCTTGCTCCCTTATTGGCAAAAACCATCTGTGCGCATGCCATTCATTCCAGTTGTGTTCAACATGCTCTAATTACTAATTTAAAGCAGGTCCCATGTAAAATACAGAAGCATAAGTCAGTTGTTGCCAAATGCAAGATTGGATTGCTGTGCATGGCAGAGGCGGGAGAAAGCGGAGTTTCCTGTGCGTCACAACTCTACCTTGTTCAGAACGGATCTTTTGCTCTGGTTTTGCCCTTTAAAGCCCTGAAACAGGGATGGGGAACCTATTGCCTTCCAAGTGTTACTGGACTACAACTCCCACAATTCTGACCACTGGTCGTGCTTGGTGGGTCTGATGGGAGTTGAAGTTCAGCAGCACCTGGGGCACCAAAGGTTCTCCACACCTTCCTAACAGGCTTGGGCCTGGGTTACTTGAAGGCACCGGGGGTTTGCTCCGTAGGTCTCTACCCAGACCCAAGAATCACCTTCAGAAAGCTTTCCACAGATTCTCCTGCTAAGTGAGGGGAGGCAAGTGAGCTACTGGGAGTCAGCCTATTCAGTGGTTGTGGAAAGGATTCCCTTTACAGTGGTACCTCAGGTTAGATACGCTTCAGGTTACAGACACCGCTAACCCAGAAATAGTGCTTCAGGTTAAGAACTTTGCTTCAGGATGAGAACAGAAATCATGCTCCGGCGGCACGGAAGCAGGAGGCCCCATTAGCTAAAGTGGTGCTTCAGGTTAAGAACAGTTTCAGGCTAAGAACGGACCTCCGGAACAAATTAAGTACTTAACCTGAGGTACCACTGTACTGGTTTTTGTGCCTTTGAAGTTTCAGTTTTAAAAACATGTTTTAGTGCTTCTTTCTTAACATGATGGACACTTGCTGTTTTTATTCTAGTTTAATTCTGATTCTAACCGTTCTGATATGATGTTCATGTTATACTTCAATATTCTGTGGAATAAAAATGTATGGTTTTATTACTGATTGGCAGGAACAACAAAAAATGTTGTTAAATAAATAAACAGAATGTAAAAGTTTCCTAGACAATATAGAAAAGACTGAGGACCAGAAAGGGTGTGAGACTCTTGCTTCCTGTTACTGTGGCCCTGTTTTAACACCCAAAGGCTCTCCTGGCCTGCCCTCCGCTTTCCACAAGACTTCTATCCCTAGCAGAGCCAGGCAATTAGGATAGAGTTTTCCTTGGAATAAGAGCGCCCTTGCAAATCGAAGAGGCAAGCCCACCCCCCTTTCCAATAGCTTGAATAGTGCTGCAAGAAGGGTGACCACGCAACCCTGACATAAGAGATATTACCCCAAGACAGATGGCCAGCCAAGGCTGAGCTCTCTCTTATGCCAACACTGCTTGGTCATCCTCAGCAACTGGTTTTGGGGGAAATTCTGTGTGTGTGTGTGTGTGTGTGTGTGTACATTCATGCTCGCAAACTCGCTTGTGTAGCTCAAACACGAAGAGACCAAAATTCAAATGCACAAAAATCACATGTTTCCAATCATTCACATCCAACAAATGTTATTCCAACAGCAAATAAACTGAGTCCACTTTTCAGCTAAGGTAAGTTTCAATGAACTACCCTTTTTTAGTGTCTGTTTTTCAGGATGTTGATCAGCCATTCTTTTCTTGTGAGGTTAAAAACAACTCAAGCACACACAATTCTACCTGGAACCAATGAAACATTATTACATGGGAGACAAACCCAGCTCTGGAGCTCCATTGAAAATTAGGGCAATTCTACCCCACAGGAAATAAACCTGCATTCGGGTCACACTGTTAGTGCATTGCAAAATGGTTGCCCTTTGATGCGGATGTAGGAAACTTGTGTGCAATTCCCCACCCCACCTCCTGCCCATGCTCAGAGGGTGGCCTTAGGCAATACAAAAGTCTTTGCCCTACCTTACAGGGATGTTGTGTGATAATGAATTAGCGAAGAATCGTTCACACATTTTGTACCCTGGAAGGTGTGCATTCGGACTGTGTTTTAGCATATGTTGGCTTATATGCCAAACTGTCTATTTTAAATTTGTTAGTTATAAAGTAAGTCATATATTTAAAATAAAATAAAAGGGCAAGAGAAACAGATGCTATTCCAGAAGCTAATAACAACTAAACAAGTTATTTGGAAGCGCAAGCAAGAGCCCCACTCCTCTTTGTGTATTTCTTCACTTCATCCCCAAAACATCCCAGACATTTTTTACTCTGCTGCCTTTGCTACTGGAGGTGTGGGAAGTTAGTGCTGAAAAAGCTGTGCAAAATTGCATGAAGCCAGGCATACCAACATATTAGCTGATTGACAAGATTCAGTTTATAACACTATATGTGCCCATTTAGCAGGGGGTAGGGGCAGAAAATAGTAGTGGCTGAGGTAAATAGGAAACCCAGGTTTCACACACACACACACACAAGCAATTAATGGTTTGGAGAACATCTTGACACAGGGGGGGGGGGAGCAAGGGCCATAGGAAAAGCAAACTATGAGTACAGAATCTAATCTTATACCAGCCTTCCAGCCCCCAGCTAAATATGAACATGCAGTGGTACCTCGGTTTACGAACTTAATCCGTTCTGGAAGTCCGTTCTTAAACCGAAACCGTTCTTAAACTGAGGCGCGCATTCCCTAACGAGGCCTCCCGCCGCCAGTGCCCTTCCATTGTTCGCAGTTTGTTCTTAGACCCAGGTAAAGTTCGCAAACCAAGAGACTATTTCCGGTTTTGTAGAGTTCGTAAACGGAATAGTTCATAAACAGGGCTGCTCTTAAACCGAGGTACCACTGTACTGGCTTTTATTAAAGTAAGCTTTAGAATCTGCATTAGGAAGAGGTAAATCTCCATGTACACAAAAATAAAGTCTCGCCATCCTAGGAGAGATTAATGTTGACAGAGAGATATGTAGGTTTCTTATAGATTTGTTATTTATAAATGAAAGTCAAAGGAAGCTTGGGTTTGGTTTAAGCAAAAAATGAAACATTTTCACAAATAACTATATCTTAAGTATTTTCTCCCCCCTCAGATAAACTAGGTATGCGGGGGCACAACAGTTATTTCTAGCTAGTTATTGGAAACAATAAGAGACTTGGTTAAAAATGCTGGATGAATAAAGGGGCTTCAGAATAATTCAGAGCACACACGGAACACCGAGAAGTTGACTTCAGAGACGCTCGCTCAGAAACAGCATGGATTAAAACCCATAAATTATCCCTTGAACTTGGAATTGGTTAACAAATATTCCTTTTGCATCAAGTATAGCAACGGATTTCAAATCAAACGATGGCTCAGAGGGCATTTTCTGCAACTGCTGAATGAAACTGAGAAATGTCCTCTTTCTTACACCTTCCAACAATTTAAAATTCAGTTTTTCTCATTCCCACCACAACCACCATTTAAAAGGGTCGGGGGAGGGAGAGAGAGACTATCTTTGATTTCCCTGCACAGATCAAGTAAACAAAAATCCCAGGCCAAAATTACAGCATATTCATAACCTCAAACACTTATTTCGGTAAGTTTATTTCCTTTCAATTTACATTATACATTATTTTATCTTTTCAAAGTCTGCTTCGACATTCAAATACAGTGCTGAGGTGCCTTTCTGGTTTCACCTCAAACATTTCAGAGCTGCATATTTCACAACACATCCCTTCAAGGAGGAATAATGAAAACAAAACAGCCATGGCTTGTAGTTCACTTGTGAGGCTCTTCTTCTATTTAACAAAGGATTTTCCTCACTGCTCTCAATGGCTGACCAGTTTCTTGCAACAAACAATGGAAATATTTCCAAAGATTGGGTGGGGTGGGGAGGGAGGGAGGGAGGGAGGCCGGTGGCAAGAGAAGTTTAAGAAAGTCTCAGACCAAGGAAAACATTGTTTATGTCCTCAATCCAGAGACTGTTCCTCCTTCATGAATTACAACTATCTGAGCTGGATTTGAAAACAAGAGAGGAACAAATTAATTCAACCTAGTTCAAGCAAGAAGGGAAGAAAACCTCTAACTTAGGCAATATTATTTATACGTGTCAAAGCAAAACAGAGTTTCTTATAGTGCGTGGTCAATACAAAACAAACTTTATCCACCTAGTAATAAAAGATTTTTCCCTGAAGCCAACTGCAGCTACACAGTTCCCATGTGCATTTTTAACAAGTCAGTCTCAACATCAACATACATGACGGGGCTCCCTCCTCTTTTTTTATTTTATTTTTGCCTGTCAGGTCTGCTGAAAGCCAATGGGAGGCCCCTCAGCGACCCTGTTTTTCAGGGCTGGGAATGTGGCTGGCGATTCCACAACTAAAGCTTCCGTTACCTGTAATTTTTCAAATCTGCCTGCAACTTCTTCTGTGGACCCATGCGGCGCATATTCATGCCCACAACAATATGCCACAGCCCCCAGCCTCACCCAGCAGCCACTTGCCACTCGCCAGCAGGGACCCATGCCTTGCCAGAGCAAAGCTGAAGAGGCATCCCCTGCTGCAATTTCAGCGGGCCTTTAAACCCCCAATTCTTCTCCATGGGAAAGGGAAAGGCGAGGTTTCCATACAGGAGTTAGCAAGCAAAATGTTTTATTATTCCTTTTGGCTTCCAGAGGATACAGAAGAGCATCCAATATTTGCCTCATTTATGAGCCTTCTAGTTCCCCTCACAGGTCAAAAGCACACCTTTGCCACAGTGGGGGTTTCTTCCCATCTCAAACACCTCCAAACAGAGGGCTGCTTGTATCTGGTATTTATTTAAAAATCAGGTGCCCTGCCACTGGTGCTGTTTTTAAACCCCTGCTCTTCTAGAACAGTGCTCTCTGGCCAGCTTCACACATCATGAGATAAACTATAGTTAATGGTTTGCCGTGAACATGCCTATCTTTGCTGTTTTCTCACCCTTCAGAACACAAAGTGCAATTTCTAGTTTAGCCTTATATCAGAACAAGGCACTGTGGTTTATTTCACTGCAATGAACTACAATCAGTAGTAGTAGTAATAAATAATGACAACAACAACATATTATTTATACCCCGCCATTCTGGCTGGGTTTCCCCAGCCACTCTGGGCGGTTCCCAACAGAATATTAAAAACATGATAAAACATCAAACATTAAAAGCTTCCCTAAACAGGACTGCCTTCAGATGTCTTCTAAAAGTTTGGTAGTTATTTTTCTCTTTGACATCTGGTGGGAGGGCGTTCCACAGGGCAGGTGCCACCACCGAGAAGGCCCTCTGCCGAGTTCCCTGTAACCTCACTTCTCACAGTGAGGGAAACGCCAGAAGGGCCTCGGTGCTGGACCTCAGTGTCCGGGCTGAATGATAGGGGTGGAGACGCTCCTTCAGGTATACTGGCCCAAGAGCTTTAAAGGTCAGCACCAACACTCTGAATTATACTTGGAAACGTACTGGGAGCCAATATAGGTCTTTCAAGACTTGTGTTATATGGACTCGGCAGCCGCTCCCAGTCACCAGTCTAGCTGCCGCATTCTGGGTTATAGTTTCTGGGTCACCTTCAAGGGTAGCCCCATGTAGAGCGTACTGCAGTAGTCTAAGTGGGAGATAATCAGAGCATGTACCACTCTGGTGAGACAGTGCACGGGCAGATAGTGTCTCAACCTGCGTGCTAGATGGAGCTGGTAGAATTGACCTGCGCCTCCATGGACAGCTGTGAGTCCAAAATTACTCCCAGGTTGTACACCTGGTCCTTCAGGGGCACAGTTATCCCATTCAGGACCAGAGAGTGCCCCACTCACCCCTGTCCCTCCAAAACAGTACTTCTGTCTTGTCAGGATTCAACCTCAATCTGTTAGCCGCCATCCATCCTCCAACTGCCTCCAGACACTCACACAGGACCTTCACTGCCTTCACTGAGTCAGATTTGAAAGAGAGGAGGAGCTGGGTATATCCGCATACTGATGAACACTCAGCCCAACCCCCCTGATGATCTCTCCCAGCAGCTGAATGTAGATGTTAAAAAGCATGGGGGAGAGGACAGAACCCTGAGGCACCCCACAAGTGAGAGACCAGGGGTCTCAACTCTCATCCCCCCCCACCAGTTTCTGAACTAGGTGGATAAGGAGATCTTAGGGTCCTTACCAGGCCCCAATGGCAAAGGTGGTTGCGTTAAATTGCAAACCACCTAAAAGAGTCTCCTGCTGCTATTTTCTGCAGATGCAACAGAGGCAGCGAAGAAGGTCCTCTCGCCATCACTATCGCCACTTGGTAGGCTCAATGTTGAGCTCTAACCCGTGTCCGGTCAGATTCAGAGTAAGTTTTCCGCCACTGGCACTCCAGCCGTCTCGCCCACAGCTCTGGGGGAAACCGGAGCTCCATGCAATCGGAGAGGGCGCTTCGGAGCCAGACCGTCGATAGCCCTGGTTAACTTCTCATTCCAGCAGGCCACCAGGGAATCAGCTGAAAGGCCATCAACATGGGATAAAACATCCCCTACCACTCTCTGGAAACCATTTGGATCCATTAAGTGGCGGGGCGGACCATCCGATTCGGTCCCACTTCCCTGCAGAGGGTAAGGATCGCGGAGAAGTCCAGTTGCACCAGAAAGTAAGACAAGAGCATACCTTGAGTGCATACTGTGGGCTTCGGAGAGCAAAACAAACCTCAGTAACCATTTCAGGCTTAATATTAAAGCCAGGGATGAGCAGGGATGGGTGAAGCAAGTGGCTTGCCGTGACACGCAGATGCAGGCTCTCTTCAAAGAGATAGATGGTCATGCACTACACACATATAAACCAGAGTGGGGTACACCAAACATAAACTATAGACACAGCAATTCCAATAAAAACCTTAACACAAAATAAAAAAATCAGGATGAACTCTGCTCCTCCTTACTACAAAAACCAGAGCCTAATGCATCAAAAACCCAGGACATTAAACGTCTGACTAAAAAGGGTCATTTTAGCCGGCTCTGAAAACAACCAATATTAGTTTGTGCAAGACACATGTACATACTACTAAACACAATCCGGTCATCACCGCAACAATAACTTTAAACAAACTCAACAAACTCTTGCTTCAGGTATCATTTTATTGCTTTAATATTCATATCCCACACTTCAATGCTAATGGCACTCTTAAAGAAAACAGCTAAAAGATTAGAAAAATGCACAAATCAGGAGTGGGGAAGCTGAGGCTCTCCAGGTGTCACTGAAGGGCAACTCTCACCATCCCTGACCACCAGCTCTGCTGGCTGGAGCTAAGCGAAGCTGCAGGATCACAGGTCCCCCACCCCCGGTCTTTGGTGCCTGTTTATTTTCCTATAATTCTTAAACATGGGACATGATAATTCAGAGGCAGCCTCCCTCCAAAACATGAGCTGCATTTCACAGCATGTCCTCCTGGCACGCTACAGAGACATCTACCAGGTCACTGCTGGAGAGAGAATGCTGGGCAACAGTCCCTGTTCACCTGATCCAGTAAAGTGGCTATTAAAACATAAAATAAAAATCCTCATATTCTCACCAAAGAATAAAAGGGAGCAAGCTGGGACAGAGGAAACAAAGATGCAGTAGGAACAAATGTAAGTTTTGTGCACTTTAAAGAAAAAATTAGTACCACCATTTTAGAATAACTAATGGTATTATTGATACTTTTTACAAAACAAGGTTTACAGAATGAAAAATGAGGCAGGGAAGGAAGGACGAAAAAGGAGTTGTGTATTAAAAGGAAGTACATTTTTAGTACAGATAAAAAGATATAAAATGCAAGGGTCTTCCTATGAAAAATATCCTGTATCAGGAAGTGAGAGAGAAAAAGCAGCAGAATCTCTGTTTGAACCTTCCTATTAAGAATACTCATTCAGTTTTCATTGCGATTTAATAGTGCCAAGTTGCTTTTAAATTCAGAGAACATGCTTGCTGCAATGCCTCTTCCTTTAAATTCTCAAAAAAGGTGGTGTTTTTTTTAAATCTTGGAGTGGGTAAATTGCAGGTTTTTAGGAAGGTATATTTAATATAGTTTGGAACTTCAAAATCACAGAAGACAAGCTGACTGGGAAGAAGATGTGATGCGCTTTGTGCTCTGCAGCGCCCTCTGCTGATAGCAGAGCAGAGCAAACATCCTTCGTTAACCTAAAGGAACAAGTCAGTAATCCACACACAACATTTAAGCATGTCACAGAATAAGTTTCAAGACTCATTAGAAGCAGCCCTTGAGGAAATGGGGAACTGTGGTTTGCCAAAGAAACTATAAATGCTAAGCCACAGTTACAAATGATCTACTTTGATCTCCAGGATCAGCTGAGAGAAGCTTTCCACCAATTCTTTCTGGGCAGCAAATGCGAAAAATGACTGTGCCTGAAAGCACTCAGGGACCCTCAGAGTTAGATGGGATTCCCTTCTCTTAGAGGCCCAGGGGAGCCCTGACCATTGGGAGGACATGAAACCTTGGAAACATTTGCATGCTCTCCATGCAGAAACGTGCCGTTCTCATGTCCTATAAAGGACACACCTTCTCAGCCAGCAAACACCTTCTGAGAAACCTGGAGACCAAACCTACCAGGTGGGAGCCTTGGGGCACTGAGACCTCCCAGCCCTAGTGATGCTGCCAGGACAATGCAGCTACGCCAGCCGACTGAGATCAGCAGCCGGGTGCTTTCAGCAACTCCGTCTTCAAAACAAACCACAAAACTGACAGACCAGTGAAAGATTTAGATGGAACCAATTTCCCTTCAAGGATCTCTTACATCCACTTTATTCAAAATAAATTTTACAATCGCCCAGGGATTACATGCGGCCACAGTTCCTCCTTTGAAAAGTAGCTCCTTTCCACAGCGCAGAAGGGGAGAGCAGGGTCTTATGCCTGTGCTGTGAGTCTTGAGAGGAGAGGGAGGGCCATAGTCAGCGGTGGAGCCCCAGGCCCCATCCCCACTGGCATCTCCAGGTAGCTGGAAGAGAATCCCCTCTGAAGTCCTGGAGAACCTCCTGCTTCCTTTCCAGAGCCATTACCGTTTTTAACAATAACCCAAGGAAACTATATTTACTCAGACAAACCTCATTGAAGTGCAAACCAGCCATACCCTAACCTCCCAGAGTTCCAAGCAAGGGCAGCCTGGGCTGGTGAGGTGTGATTTTGGCCCAAGATAAACATAGTGGGTGGAGGAAAAACTGCTGCTCACCAGGCTCAACTCCACAACTCATCTTCAGGACCGGGTCCAAGTCCAAGAGCACAAGAGCACAAAACTGTCCGAGGCACCATATTTTTGAGCAACATTTATGTGTGGCAAAGTGGCAGTGGAGAAGTTTTATTTTCCTCCCAGCCCCTGTACGGGTGATATAATTTGGGTTTTTCTATCTGGATTTTCCACTTTAGGCACCAAAGCATTATTGGTCAACTGCTTGATGAGCCTTCACTTATCAAAAGCTTCCGTCCTGGTTTAGGAGCAATTAGCCACGAGGGTCATTCTTGAGGAAACTGATGCAAGAGGAACATAGTTGCACTGCAAGGGCCAGGGATACAAAACAGAACACAGTCTGCACCCTTAGTAGTCTTTGTAAACAAGGTCAGCTTATTTACGCTGCAAAATATGTAGGGTCGTGGTGCCTCAGTTCTGGAACACCCTCTGCCTGGTGTCATATGGCTGGTCACATGTTTCTTTGTCACTGTTCAGTGAGAACGGGCTCATTTTTTCTCGTTTTGCTGGCTATGGTTAGAATGTTTTTGAGCATGGGGTTTGTTGTTTCATAGTAATGACGTTGTGTTCTTGTAATTCGATATTGGTGAGATTTTACTGTTATCTTAATTGTGCTCTGTGGTTTGTAATGGTATGATTTATTTTTATGTAAACAGCTTTGAGGTCACTTGTGGCAAAATGGTGTATATAAGCACGTTGTTGTTGTTGTTGTTGCTGCTGCTGCTGCTGCTGCTGCTGTTGTTGTTTCAATCATTGCTTAGATGTGCAGCACTTATTTACATGCATATACACTCTTGCACTGTTTATTCATGTGAATGTTACCAAAA
Source organism: Podarcis melisellensis (assembly GCF_964234715.1). Lineage (NCBI taxonomy): Eukaryota > Metazoa > Chordata > Lepidosauria > Squamata > Lacertidae > Podarcis > Podarcis melisellensis. The sequence continues at coordinate 1,487,689 of NC_138547.1, read as the reverse complement.
TAGAGTGTGTCCGAACCCTTCCCAGGGCACCTCAGTGCACCACAGTCAGGGCATACCTCTCTCTTTCTTAAAAACTGAAGCTCCTCATGGGAAGAAGAAGGAGGAGGAGGAGGAGGAGGAGGAGGAGGAGGAGGAGGAGGAGGAAATGTCCTCCTGTAAAATGAAGTGAGTGCAAAGGATATGGGAGCCAGGCAAACACCCTCCTCATTAATGCCAACAAAAGTGGCCAGTGCAGATTGCCTTTGTTCACACAGCAACAGTCTTGTGGCATGCTTGAGAATGACATGATGGTGCTGACTCCCAAGGAATACCTCTCTTGTTCCAATCAAAACTCCTTCACAGAAAAATTACCTATACAGACTTCTACGCAGCCCGTTTGTGGCAGCAACTGTCCTCTCTCGCAGCCAGTTCATCACAGGGACAAGGCGATGATTCTCCCATCAACTCAGAAACAACTGAGTCAAAAAAAAATTAAAAATGCTGATAACAGGAGAGGAAGAACGCCGGAGCACAAGAAGTTTTCTGGCACACACACGCACACGCACACACACACACACACATCTCCTGAAGTGCAGTGACTTCCCGAGGAACAGATAGGAAAGTGATTCTCTTAACAGCTGGAAAGTGTTAATTAAAAGCAACAGAAGCAGGATGTCAACATTGCTTCCCAGAGCAAGGCAGTGGCGGCAGCAGAAGGGCTGCATTCTGACTTACCTTAAGATACAGAAGCAAGTCTTGGCCCCCGACGATAAGCGGCAGAACCCAAACCTCTGCTTGCTGTCAATGTCTGTGAGCACAAAAGTGAAGTTCTGGCCAACTTGGCCAACTGTGAGGCTGGAAATGGGGAGAACAAAGGAATCTATTAATGGGCTGTTCATTGCAACCACGCCAAGTATCTAAACAGACTTAAGTCATTGAACCAGCAGCACTTCCTTTCTCTGTGCCGCTTCTGAGAGAAGGAAGGCAAGGAAAGGTCCAGTTCAGCTGGACCCACCGTGGTTAAGTACAGCACTACCTAAAACCAAAACTGCACCAGCCCCAAACCTTTGAATTTAAGAATCCCTTAAATTTATGATACTGAGGCAGAGCCAACATCCCACGTGTGTTTGCTGAATCACCTCCCCCCTGGCTTCTTTGCAGATTATAACCTTACAATTTAGGAAGAGTTTCATGATTCACATTTATTAATAAATAGTACGAACCACAGGGACAACCACCACAGCACTAGCCATCATACTAATACTCTAGTGTCATCACTGTACACAGTTGGGATGGAGCACCTGTGGCCCCCAGGTGTCACCCCAGCCCACATGGCCAGTGCTCAGGGGTGATGAGGACTGAAGCCCAGCAGCTTCTGGAGGGCCGGCCACAGGACTGCTTTACCAAGCCCAAGAGGACAGGTCTCTGTCCTGAGGGGCTTCCAATCTAAAATTCAACCCAAGGGAGAAAACAGGGGGGCGGGGGAGAGAAGCAAGCATAAACAAGGGGAAATAGGCAGTTTTAGTCAAATGGATTTAGGCTTCTTTACAGGGTGCAACAAACTTTCCCTCTTTGTCTTCTGATATCATGGGGTAACAGTCAGTGCTTCAGTAAAGGAAACAGGTATGCCAACAGCCAGATGAGAGCAATGTGTTAGTTCTGCCAAAATTAGTTTGGAAGATAGGAGGGTGCATCTGAGCATACGCAGAGTGTCTTTCCCTTAAATTTGGGATTGCTAGAGATAGGCTTCCATGACCTCTCTCCACCACTGGAAATTAGCCACTGAGAAATAGCACAATCACTCAAGGTAATTTTAAAGAAGCCAAATGGCCTTCTGAAACACTGCAGACTTTTCAAAAGGCATTCTGCCCCCAACACAGAGCGAATACGTAAGACAACGTCTCCTATGACAACATGCATGCATTGTCAAACAATGCTTTTTGCTTCGGTTAATTAAGATTATGATGATTAACTAATACTTCTTTAAACAGGTGACAACCCTAGTTTTTAATAGATTGATCTAACCCAGCTTTCCTCAACCTGGTCCATCCAGTTGTTACAGTTACACAACCAAATCAGCCAAACATTGCAATCCTACTTTATATAAGTGGGTTTCTGCAGAAGACTTGTTTGGTGGCAAATACCATCTAACACCTTCTCAGCTAGACAAGGCCAGTGTTTTGGGTCTGACCTTTCGTGGGAAGTTATTTGTTTGTGTTAAGGATGTCATCACTAACAGAGATTCCGAATTACTAAATCTTTTTAAAAGCCAGCCATAAAACTGGCTAGGTAGGGGAAAACCCAACATAGCTGAAGAACTGCATAAGCCTTTTGGCTGTTGTGGCCAAAACTGCAAGTTTCAGCCAGGTGTGTGAAGATACTACCCAAAGAAAAAATGTTATCTCTCTAACTAGGCCTTCCCGTTAATTAACAGAAAGGTTATATATCTTATTTGAGATTTTAAATTCCATTCTATGTAACCAGGTATTTGATACTGCTGATTACCACCAACTGAAGACAACTAGTTTTAGGTCTGTTTGTCTTAGATCTTTGGGTATATAATTATAGGTGGATAACATTATCAACATCATCATCATCATCATTATTATTATTATTATTATTATTATTATTATTATTATTATTAAATTTACATGAAGCTTTCAAACTATGCAACACAACCAACACAGTTATGCAGCACTCTCTCCTTTTTTCTAAAAAAAATAGACTCTATGTCCAGAATAGAAAGCTTTGAGTTTTCTCAAGAAACTGGGAGAGAACTTTTGGTTACTTCTTTTTTAAAACTAAAGTATTCATTTAAGGGGGGAAACCGCACACAAAGGGGATGCTGTGATTCCAGGTTTTGTGATTAATAATACCTCAGTTCAAAAACGTTCAGACCCATTTCCCCAAGTTTACTACAAGTAAAAAAATAAACTACTGTATTCCAGGGACAAAAGGGGGGGAAATTAAATGGGAGCGCAGAATATGCCCTAACAAAAAGGCGCAGCCTTTCCTTTGAATTGTGCCTGAATGCTGAACTCTCCAGAGTCCTCCTCCAAAAGGTGCTGTAGCAGCAAGACGGCTCTTCACCAAAGCTCGCCCTCTCTGCACAATTGCTCCAAAGCACATCCCACACACCAAGGAACAATCTTGATAACACGGTTCATATCTGGGCCTTTTCTGAAAGTTATGATCAACTTCCACTCTGCGGCAAGGTGCTCATTTGCCTTGCCTACAAGAGAGCAAACAATGCAACAATATTGTTTGACAATGCTGGGCCCCCTCCTGCCTTGCAAAGGAGCTCACCTCTATAGGAGCAGCTCCTCAAACACTCTTGAAAAAAATACATCTCTGGCTAAAAACCGAAGCAGAGCAGGGGGGAGAAAGGCACCAGAAGCTAAAAGCAGGGGTAGAAAGCCTCCTTTCCTAACACTATAATTAGTAAAGGATATTACTGCTAGCAGCTTGATACCTCTCTCATAAATAACAGCTTGCTTTATACCATGTGTGAAACCTATTACTTAAAGCATGAATTTCCAGAATGGGGTACAGGAGGAAAAACGTATATAACATGCAGCCTAATTTCTTTATGCTTTGCCAGGTTTTTGTGAATGCCACATCACACACAGGCAAATTGCAGGCTTGTGATCCTGAGCTCACTCCTACAGAACAATCAGGCATGGCTCAGAGACAAAGCAGAGGACTGGATCATTCTTTAAGAAGGCCAAAGGCTAACCATACTTAGCATGTATAGAGCACTTTCAGCATTCAAAGTGCTATATACTTATTTTCAAGAAAACCTCAGTGCAACTCCATTAAGGGTTAGGTCAGAAATATTATCCCCATAGAAGCAGGGGACTGAGGCTTCGAGAGTGACCAGCTAGCCTAAGGCCACCTGGAAGATTTGTGGCTAAGCTGAAATTGAACCAGTAGCCTTGAAGTTTCTTCCTTGTGGAAACTGCACAACAACAGCTTTTCTGATGCATGGAGTAACTCTCCGTTCATTCATACAGTTGTCTTGCTAATTGCTGCATTTGTAAATAAATTTATGGTGGCACACTGTTTATTCTTCAACCTGGGTCACCTTATACCCATTAGGTAAAGTTAAAGGGACCCCTGACCATTAGGTCGTCGTGACCGACTCTGGGGTTGCTGTGCTCATCTCGCTTTACTGGCCGAGGGAGCCGGCGTACAGCTTCTGGGTCATGTGGCCAGCAGGACTAAGCCGCTTCTGGCAAACCAGAGCAGCACATGGAAATGCCGTTTACCTTCCCGCCGGAGCGGTACCTATTTATCTGCTTGCACTTTGACGTGTTTTTGAACAGTTAGGTTGGCAGGAGCAGGGACCGAGCAACGGGTGCTCACCCCGTCGTGGGGATTTGAACCGCCGACCTTCTGATTGGCAAGTCCTAGGCTCTCTGGTTTAACCTACAGTGCCACCCGCGTCCCTATACCCATTGGGAGGGATGTCTAATTGCTCAACCCACTTTTTGAAGTTACAGATAGGTAGCCGTGTTTGTCTGCCATAGTCAAAACAAAAAAAATTCCTTCCAGTAGCACCTTAAAGACCAACTAAGTTAGTTCTTGGTATGAGCTTTCGTGTGCATGCACACTTCTTCAGATACACTGAAGAAGTGTGCATGCACTGAAGAAGTGCATGCACACTGTGTATCTGAAGAAGTGTGCATGCACACGAAAGCTCATACCAAGAACTAACTTAGTTGGTCTTTAAGGTGCTACTGGAAGGAATTTTTTTTGTTTCCACTTTTTGAAGGTTTGCAAACCAAGATTGTCTCAGAACTTCCATCTGTCAAAATGTAATATGGGCAGAAAAAAACAAAATAAACTATAGGGAAGGCAGAAGGGCCAAGACTAAGGAATCTGGTGCAAGAACCCTCTTCATGTAAAAACCTACAGGATGACATTATACTAGTCTCTCTGCCTGCCTTGGTACACCATCTGCAGAAAGATCAGGCTCAAACCCAGCACCACCCTTACCCCAGAGGTTGTAAGGGTGGATAAGTACTGTACTGCCTGCTAGACACCTTATGAAATGTCTAGAGCACTTCATTCTGTGGGCACTTATCTGCAAAGCAACTGCTCTCTCCTTGGGTCTGGGCTTTGAAACTTTATTCACAGGAGAGTGAGACTGGCAGGCATAAAGACCTCTCAGCAGGAGATTGGGCCAGGTAAACACCCTTCTGAATTCAACCCCCTAATTCTCTCTCATTCACCTATGATGAGATCCAGGTTCCCTATTATTAAAATGCAGCTTGGACCTACAAGTAATGCAATCAGGAACTAGGCAGGCATCCTCACCAACGTGGGAATCCTGTGAACAGCCGAGGCAAAAGGCCATGTCTTCTCCAGATGAGAAAACGGGAGCCTAAGAATGAGAAGGCAGCAGAGAAGGTCCCAGCAATACAGAAAGGGAGAAGAAACAAGCAATGCTTTCAATGCCAGGCCTCTGCCTAGGACTCTCCAAAGACCCTCTCCAATGGCCATTCTACTTTGTCTGTAGATGCAAGGTTACTATGGTGATTCAATGCTTAATCTTAGTAAGAGGAAGGTTAGAGGATGAGAGACATATGCCACGCTGGTCCACAATTAAAACCAGAGCATTTATGAGGCGTGCGCAACTTTTATGACAAAAGGAGATTGGTTTTCATTAACTTGCTAAGGCATTAAGATAAATCTGAGTCTCCCTTTTCCACAAGTGAGAACCTCTGGTTCAATGATCCCTGAGGAACGGGGGCAGGAACAGTCTCTTCTATGGTTCAGCGCTGTGCTAGTAGCTGGAGCTGCAAAACCAGCATCTAGGAATTCCCTAAGCAGAGAAGTCAACATTGTGCAGGCCAAGAAAATATCCTGCTGGCCAGGCAGTCAGGGCCCAGACAACACAAGCATTCACTGCTCTGCCGTATGCCAAGCTGCAGCTGACGACTCCCCAGGAACCTCACTCAGCTTTCCTTGCCCAGAGACAGATTCCCAAACCTACCAGTCGCATCACGGCTCCCATCACCATCTGCACCACCCCCACTTGTCACTTTTTACCAGGATGACAAGGAACCATTTGTGAGTACTCTGGGATTGGTCAGTCAACTAGCTACCAATCCACCTATCAGTTACCTCGTTCAACCCACATTTTACCAGCTTCCTCGCAAGAATTTCATGGAATACTTTGTCAATAACCCATTCCTTTTTGTGAATGATGAAACAGCCACAAAACAGCAAGGACTCCAGCTGGGCCACCCAAAAGAGATGGACAGGGTGAGCATAGCAAAACTGGAAGCCACCCAGAGTGGCAGGGGCACCCTGTCAGATGAGCTGGGTACAAATAAATTATTATTATTATTATTATTATTATTATTATTATTATTAGCCATCGGGAATTGTGGGAAGCCCCCAGAGTGAGCCAAGAAAGGGCACTGAAGGTAGGCAGAGAAGGGGGGGGGGCTTTTTCCCTTCCCAGAGCAAACAGTGATTATTTCACCAAGACCATCTCTGGGTAATGCTTGCCAAAATTACAGCATTATCTCTAGTTATTCTTTTATTCAATTAAAAGTTCAAAGAATCATGAAACTGAGATGAAAGGAACATGGGGTGGAGGAGACAGGCCAATGTTCGAAGGCAGGACAATTCTCCACCAGCGCCAAGGCCTCTCCGCCTTTCACTCCATCCCAAGATCCACCTTAGCTTGTGCCAAGAAACAGATGTTAGCTTTCTTCCAGAAAGGGACCTGCCCAGAATTGATTGTCTTAATCAGAGTTATAAACCTGGGGCTCTTCAGAGGGAAGTAATTGACAAAGCTCATTTCTGCTTCCAGTGTATGAGTCTTTTTAAGTTGCAACAGCAACAAAATGGTGATGAGAGGATGGAATCAGACTCCCCTACCCCTAAGCCCTGCCACAGAAATTCATGAGGTTTTGCCACATTCCTCTTCCACTGGGGTCTTTAAGAAGCTGCACAGATACACAGGCAATTCAGCAGAAGACCAGTGTATCTACAGGGCAGGGAAGGAATTCAGTGATTAATTTCTATGGGGAGGGGGTGGGTCCTGGAGCTGAAGCTTATTGTGAGTCCCCTTCCACACTAACATGAAAGCTCTGTAGCATCCCCAGACACAAAGGACTCTGCACACCACCAGAGGCACTCTTTTCTTCATTATTTCGCTTGTTCCAACAATTGAGTCCAGCATTCAAAGCACAAATTACAATTGAGTACAGCATTCAAAGCATAAATTAAGCCCCGGCAAAAGTGTGTGTCTGTGTTTGCGTTGTATATACAAAAAATATCAACCAGTTATGCAAACAGGGTTGGGGTGAGTTAAAGAATGGGCTGATGCTATTAAAATGCCCAACTCCTGTGTTTATCCTCATGTCAGTAGAGTTTTACTTTGTTTTTTTAAAGAGATTTTTGGCTTTTTAAAAATATATAAAGAACATATTGATTTATCCCCTGGATACATATTCAGTCTGGCCTGTGGGGTAAAAATGATAGGTGAACAAATGCTCAGAGGAAAATACAAGTATGAATTGCAAATAATCATGATTTATTCAAGGGTGCGGGTGGGGAGACCCTCCTCCCTGCAGATGCCATGCAAATTCCACAGAAATGAGGAAAACATGTTTCTGGAACGATTGTGATTAAGATCAGATTTAGATTATGGTCAAAAATAGTTCTTGACGTTAGCTACTGCAAGTCTAAGAAGATGGGAGCCCGGGAGCGGCAGGGGTACCACTTCACACAATGTGAATATTTACTACCAAGTGAACGAGGAAATACTGCTGTTAAAAAGCCAGCAGCAAGAGCATCTGCTTCTTCTAGATATTTGCACTAGAAGACCAGTTGTGTGGTTTAAGACCATGCTTTCCATCCGCTGCAGAGCCCAGGAGGAAGGTGTTCTTGGCAATTCGCTTCCTTCCCCTAAAGGCTCAGCAGAGCTCATCTTGAGACATCTTGCTTGTCCACATCCGGGGTAAAGGCAGCATAAGGAAATACCAATACACAAGGCAAAGGGAACTTTGCTTTTTGATAGGTATCTGCTATCATTTCTGTAGCTGGGTTAGAGATTTGAAAGTGCTTACCTGGCCCAGAATGGGGCACGTTAAGAAGCAAAAATAAGTGAATCAGCTATATTATCATCACTATCATCTCACTATTCCTAGCTCAGGAAAAAGAGCTCCCAAAGAGAAGGTCACAGGCAAACTAGTACTAACACAGCTGCCCCAAATATTCCCCATTAATATATGAAGCCCCCTTCCAGTGAACTGGATGGCGGTCCAGTTAGCCCACTCCAGCCTCCTCAGGCTAGAAGGAGCTCTTCAAGGTCTCAGGCAGAGAGGGCCTTTTCCCATCACTGGCTATGTGGTCAATCTGAGTGGTGACGCTGGGGGTAGGACTTTCTGCAGCAAAGGCTGCACTCCAGCACTCAGCTCTCCAGGTGAATTCCATATGGATATTCATGCCAAAACTAGCACCAAAGGGGAATGGATGGGCCGACGTTGCGTAGATGCCGTCTCTACGTCAGGAGGAGCTGGGGGGTTAAATGGCCAGCGGCGGCTGTTGCTGCCTCCGCCATTGGCTGGGAGCTGTTCCCCGCTCCATCCTCCGAGGAGGAGTCGACCACTGAAGTAGCACTACGCTCAGCTTCGCGGTTGACTTCCTGCACTTCCTTTGAGCATTGAGGGAGGCTGGCCCCCTCTCCCAAAAATATTGAGGGGGCCCAAAAGGGCTCGGCCCCTGGGAGATGGCACCCCTGACTAGGACATTTGGCACAGTGGAATGATTAGAAGAAAAAGAACTACTCACCTTGCCACTGCTATTCCTCCCTTTTTGTCCTCCCTGGAGTCTGCTCCTGGGTTCTATCTTTCCTCTTCTGTTTGGCCTTAATGCCCTTGGCCTCATTTACCTGCACCGCCATATAAGCCTAGTGGCTGGATTGGCCCACACAGATTTTAGTTTGCAGACACCCGTGAGCATTGCATAGCAACACCAACCACGTCATGTGGCAGTGAGGACAAAGAAGAAGGCGAATGATGGCAAGAATAGCAGCAGCAGCAGCAGAACAATGAGACTGAGGGCTAAAACCACCAGATGTGGAGGGCACTAAGTAGCTCTGGCTCAGCCCAGTTCAAAATCCAGATATTTAGCTCCAGATATTGAGAGTGCATGGGCGGGAGGCAGCAGACATATTTTTACTGCTCCAACCAAAACTTTTGAAACTCTAGAAAGCGAAGTTCCAAAATTAAATAAACACAGCGACTCACACTTGCAGAATACCTATAACCTTGGTTGTAAATGCAGCAAGTTGTCAAGCACAGGAGTCTAACCATTAAATCAGCAGAAGTTTTAAGTTTGGCATTAAAAGCTTCATTAGTAGCAAGAAGAAAAGTGATACGACTGTTGGTCGAAGCATGGTAAAATTTAAACTTTTTTGATGGTGCCTATAAAAATCCTTAGAAAAAAGGATGTTGCCAGTGTAATTTACACTTGGGTGTTTTAAATCAGGTTCAGGTAGGAAAAGCATTAAGAACGATGCGGTTTTTATTCTCTGCAACTGTTTTATTGACAGAGGGCTATTTGTTTTTGTTTTTCCCTTCTTGTAAAGTACAGAAATCTAACACTACCTGTCCACACAGAAGGGGAAGCAGAACTTGGTCAGAGTCTGTAGAATTTCCTGCGGAGAGAAAGGGGGGGGGGGGGAGAGAGAAAAGAGAGAGATAATTTATACATCTAATGGGACCAATAAATCTAACATTAACCACAGAACACAATCTTATAACTTTGCCCTGAAGAAACAAGAGACAGATGAAGAGAAATGTGCTTTATCAATTACATGGAAGGAGTACCAGGCAGTCAATCATGTGAAATAATAAACATGATCAAACTTCATTAAAAATGAAAAATTAATCAAGATTCACACATGGGCAGGCAGCAGGAGCCCTCCAGCGGACCTCCGGAGGGAAGGAGGTGGCTGAGCCAGTGTGCGTTAACTTGCCTCTGGGGAGACGCTCCGACCTGACCATATGGACACCAGCGAACACCATCCGGCCAAGACAGCTCTTTGGCCTGGCAGCATTTCCTCTCCTGGCACAGCACTTGCTCGTATCCTAGGAACAAGGGCTGCTGGGAGTGGAAAAGGCTTCCCAACAAACACAGCACAGAATAAAACCAGCAAAGGCTCTCCGGAGCTATCCTAGGCCCACTGTCCCTCTCGCCACACTGCAGGGGGGTCACAGGCAGCATGGAGGTTTTTAAGAGAAGGCTTAGCAGAAGTTTGCATTCAGGAGAAAATTACAAGTCACAGAAACTTACGACAGTGAGCTGAATAATACAATGCAATAATGTAAGTAAGGGCTGAGGGGAGGAAGTTAAGACTCCATCTATATGTATATTTCTTAAATCTTGAAAACAAAACACTTTAGGACCATCTGTTCTCTGAATATCCCTCTAAAAGGAATGGCAGAGATTAAGTTCTTCTTTGTTTAATGTAGTTCAGGAAGTGAGGTACACAAGCACAATAGCGCTTCGAGGGAAAATTACCCAGAAGAGCACAAGAACCGGGGAAGCTCCAGCTCTGTGTTTAAAAGTAAAAACATTCAATATTGTCCTTTTTATGAAAACGAAATTACGTTGCCCATTCTCTACATATTTACATATTCAAGAATGAAGAATAAGTCAAGTGGGTTTTGATGATTTTTTAAGTGGAACTACATTAAACAAACACTTGATAAAATTAATGATCAATTTACAAAACGAAGCACTTTCCAGGCCAGTAATAATAAATTATCTGTGCTAGCAGAAGTGATGCTTCGTGCTTCATTTATTTTTAAAACCACTTCCATCATTTAACAAATAAACCACATCAATCTAATCACCCATTCAATGGAGCAGAAAACATATTGACTCTCCTGGCAAGAACATGGTCCTCCTACACAATTCAATTGAGCATGCCCCATTCCTTCATATGCTTTCAAGCTCAATTGCTCAACACTGCATCACCTATTTAAAAAGTGGGGAGAGGAGTAGTATTGCCAAATTAAAGGTTACGGAGCACAGCCAAGGGAAGAAAGGGCCAGGGAGAGAGAAAGAGGAGTGGGGCACAATCTAGGGCTGGCTTCCTTTATAAGTTCTCTTTTAAAAGCACAGAACAGCTTGTTTAGACAATGGAATAGTTTAGTGCTTGGTTTATCCCAGGTCTAATGCTTGTGGAAACCAACAAGTGAGACAAAATTCAGTACCTATGTGGATTCCTGCTAGGAGCTTAACAACCCCTCTGTCCCAGGAAGACAGCGAAGAAGAGAAAATGAGGTTGATTGTCTGCTGGGTACAGTTTGGTTTAATGAATCACAACCAGTGCCTGTTAGGGCCGGGCAGTGTCTGGTTTCCAACACTGTGATACATCACCAACTAAACATCACAATATGTAGAGGCTAACAGGGAATGTCCCGGCAACTGGGGCCTAAAACTGACAATTCCTTACTTAGCTTTAGCCTACTGCTACAACTGTTGTCTTATAGTATGGGTAATTTTCTGTAAAAGTAAAGCTGTAGGAGTGATTAGTACCATAGGTAAGTTGAAAGAATGTTCCCTAATAGACACCAGGGACACACAGACAAAGAGAGGGGAGGAGAGGGGGAGAGAGAAGGGGAGAAGGGAGGAAAGAGGCACAAACAAGAGGGCAAGGTGTTTTTATTTTCTTTAACTCAGAAGTAAATGATCCCAGTGAACTTTTCCAGGGGACTAGCACTGGCTTCCAAGCAAGCCTGGCAGCAGCACTGGGGTTCTGGGGAGACGAGGCTGAAAGGCTTCCTCTTCTTGCAAGGGTCACAAGAGGGCTTGGGTGTCAGGGTCTGGCAGGCAGACGCTGCCAGCAGAGGGAGCCCAAAGAAAGAGGAAGGAAGGGGAACGGGGTTCCCAGCAAGACCAGCATCTCCCTCAACCACCTACCAGTCTGGCACCTGCACTTAAAACTAGAAGCTCATGAGGAAAGTTCCCGGGTAGGCTACTTTCTTCAGGGCCTGCTCTTGAGGTTCTCTGTAGATGGCAGAGCAACAGGGGCAGCAGGAATGAGGAGACGAGCAATGACCAAATTCATGTTTTCCCACATTGCGATTTTTGCATAGCACATGCACACATTGTGATTCACAATACAGTGGACCCTCTGGATACGAATGTAATTCGTTCCAGGGTTCTGTACATACCCCGAAAAATCCTCAAGTAGAGGAGCTGCTTCTGTGCATGCGTGCGCGGTGAATCTCGGAAGAATAGACTTCCAGGTTTGCCACGTTCGCAACCCGAAAGTTACGTTACCCGAAGGTAACGTAACCCGAGGGTCCACTGTACATTGCCACGTCAAATATTACGAAATCAGGACCACAAGGTGGACTTCAAACTAGTATTGATCAGTGCATTGACACTTCGCCCAGTCCTAATGTCTGTGCCAGGCTATTTTGTGTCCTAGGCAAAGCTAATCCCTTGCACGCACACCCCGAAAATACTAACTTCAATTTTCAAAACCAGGCATCCTGTAGAGAAAATGAAGAATACAAAAGTTTAAACTGTTATGTTTATTTTAAATTGCAAGAATAAGGAATACAACTTTGATTATCTGTATGAAATACAAAAGAAAACGTTTTAGCACATAAATCATTTTGAATAATCTTGTAAATTTAAGTCTCTTTAAGTTTTTCCTTTGCAAATTTTGTCACCAATTCCTTCAGGTCAAAAGCATATGCTTGGGCACGTTCAACTTTTAGTAGCTGCCAAGCGAACTCGTCTCTTTCTCAACATTGTTAAGCATGTTTAAGTTTTTTTATGTTTGAGCTTTGAGAAACTGCTTGCCACTGACACTGGAAGTGTGAGAAGGATCCTTAGAGCAACAGAAATATTGGGCTATTGCTCAGACCTTCAGCACCAGTATCTTTTGTTTCCATTGTGCATCAGTGATTTTTCCAAATCATTGCAAGCCTTAAGTACATCTTCAGTAGATTTTTTGTTGACACTATAAATATCATACAGGAAGCCAAAGAAGGAATCACATTGCTGTGGCTGTGGGAATATATTCAATAGATTGTATGGTCATGTCTAAGTCAGCATAGCAGAATTTGAATTTCTGTGTTGGATCTTGAGGTCTCTTCTTGGGCCTCCTCCTCAAACTACCCTTTCTTTCTCCTTTCTCTAACTTGTTCTGTCCTCAAAGGTTGAGAGAATTTCTAGTTTCTTTGCAATCTCAGTAAAGGTAAAGGTACCCCTGCCCGTACAGGCCAGTCGTGTCCGACTCTAGGGTTGTGCGCCCATCTCACTTAAGAGGCCGGGGGCCAGAGCTGTCCGCAGACACTTCCGGGTCACGTGGCCAGCATGACGAAGCTGCTCGGACGAGCCAGCACCAGCGCAGCACATAAAAACACCGTTTACCTTCCCGCTATAAAGCGGTCCCTATTTATCTACTTGCACTTAGGGGTGCTTTTGAACTGCTGGGTGGGCAGGAGCTGGGACCGAAAGACGGGATCTCACCCCGCCGCGGAGATTTGAACCGCCGACCATGTGATCGGCAAGTCCTAGGCACTGAGGTTTTACCCACAGCGCCACCCGCGTCCCCATATTGCAATCTCAGTAGCATCTGTCAAAACTTGTTGAAAACCCTCATCACCTCTGCAGCCCACAAGGAAATTCTTGGTCACTTGCAACTGACTGGTAGGTGAATTTTTATCAGCTTCCTTATTTTGTTGTAGCTTGCTTATAAGATTGGCTTCAAAAAAGGGTGGTGTACCATGTAACAAGGAATACCACAAACTTGAACTTACAAATTGCAACAGCAAGCTTCAATTCAATACATATTTCCAGAAAAACCTTTTAGGCTTGTGTTTTCAAAGATCTCTATTAAAGCATCATATATATTACCAAGATGATATCTCAGTGGTTTCAGAGCATCGATCTGACTCTCCCATCTTGTTTCACTCAATGGCTTAACATTTATGCTATACACAGCTAGTTAGAATTTGCCAATGCTGGGTCAATGCAGAGAAATAATTAGACATCTGTTGAACCAAACTGAAGAAACTAGTTGCTTCCAGACAACAACAGCATCATTGACTACCAAGTGTAAAGAGTGTGCATTGAGGGCACAAAAAAGGAACATGGGTTTATGTCCAGGACTTTCTTTGGTACACAATTTGCCTTTCAAGTTACTCCCATTATCATAACCTTGACCACACAGATGCTCAATTGGTAATCCCACTTGCTCAAGCTGTCCAAGAAGAGTTTCTGTCCTAAAGGCACTTGTAGTCTCCTTTATCCCAAAAAATGTTCTCTTACGATAACATCAGGCTCAGACATCTCATTATCTAATGGTTTTATTACATCAACATAGCATACAATCATTGTCATTTGTTCAATATGACTAACATCAGGTGTGCAGTCCAGAATAACTGAGTTGTATTTGGCTTACTTTGCATGCACTAACATTTTCTGCTTTATAGCACCTGCTGCAAGCTGTTTAAGCTCATTTGGGATATCTTTTCCTACATGGTGAACCATTTTTTTTTTATCTTCAGCACTGCACAAATGGTCATTCATGATGAGATCAAAAGGGATAGATATTCTACAAACAAATGTCCATTGCTAGCTATGTACAACTTTTCAGCTGTGCCACTGGATGCCACATTTTGCAAAAGCAATCAAGCATTCCAATATTCTTCAGAATATAAAATAAAAGTAAAATATTATCAGAAATTTATAAGATTCAACAAAAGCTAATCTGTATAAAACTATGCCCCTCAAAGGTCAGTACAGCGTCTACTCTCTGAGGTCTGCACCCCAGGCGGCTGCCCAGTTGGCCTGATGAGAGCACCAGCCCTAGTCACAACTGTGCAGAACTGATTCAATCCTATCTTAGCTATGTTAGGAATTGATCCCCAAAGCCACAAAGGTAGGCTTTCTGGTTTGAAAGCAGGGACATGTGGAAAACAAGGCACATGGATATTCCCACCTACTTGCTGTCAACAAAATTGGCAGAGATTTGGACTGTTCATTTAACTGTCTATGTAATTCCAAAATCAATCCGAAGCCCATGCAGTACAGAACTCAATATACCTTCTCTTCTGAAGAGCCCACAATTCCAAAGAGCGGTGCTATTTGAGATCAAGGCACGCTGTCAGCAGCTGTTCTACAGCTCTGGAAATTCCTGCCACTAGAAACTCAACACAGACTGAGCATCAGATGGGAACACTCCAAGTCATTGTGTTCATTTGGGCTGATGATGGTGGAGGTTAAGTTGGTGATTAGCATGAAGTATCTTCAGGTTCACTCATTTTAAGCCTGACTGCTTTTAGCACAAAGCGGCTCCAACAAGGAGAGCTACCACCATTAAATATTTTAGGTCTGTGAAGCACCACGTGACTACCGTTTCAAGTGAGTAAGCACAGCTGTGTTCCTGCCATTCTGTGGGGCAGGGAGTGTTACTCAGCCAGAGCTTTTCTAAGTGGGTGGGATACAGAATTTTAATGGCTTAGGGTGAGCCAAACCAAACATGGTGCCAAGAGAACATGAGAAACCACAACCTATAAGCTCTGTAGGTCTCATCTCCCAAGTCTGTGATGCCAACTCTATGTTCATATTTAATAATACCCTCCACTCACTCATTATGAAGCCGCTGAGCGGGTGTGGGGGGCCTGGCACCATTGCCAGCTGCACTGGGCAAGGTGCAGTGGTAACACCTGGCTACAAGAGCCATGCGCTACCAAAGCAGGAGTCTCCCCCACATCACGCCTTCACCTCCTCAACAGATTTGCATACAAGCCCTTCAACTGAGAGCCAGGGTGATGCCGTGGTTAACAGTGTTGAACCCTGGTTTGCCAAATCCCAACTCAGTCATGAAGCTCCCTGGGTGACCTCAGGCCAGGCACTCACTCTCAGCCTAACCTACCTCACAGGGTTGTTGTGAGGACAAAGTCAGCAGGAAGGTGAACCATGTATGCTACCTTGAACTCCTGGGAAGAAAAATGTAATAAATAAACAAACTCCATAGCTGTGTGCTTTTATAAAACTCATTATCCCACCCCCCATTGCATTGCATTGTTTGGGGCCTGAGGGTCCACCTTTGTACATGCAGGTATACAAGCTTCTCTTCTGAAGCACAGGCTCATGCCAATGCCCACACCTTTCCTACGGCTAACTTTGCTTTGTTATGGTAACCTCAGGGAGATAGAAACAAGAAACCACATTCATCTTTGCTTTGATTCATGGTGCCTCCATGTGACAAAAACTGAACATGCCTCCCCTCACACATACCCATTTTCTCCACCATTGTGTGTGTGTGTGTGTGTGTGTGTGTGTGTGTGTGTGAGAGAGAGAGAGAGAGAGAGAGAGAGAGAGAGAGAGAGAGAGAGTGTGTGTGTGTGTGTTAGGGGTTGGGGGGGGAGAGAAAGCACAGACACATACACAAAGCCCAGGAACCAGGACGCAGCTGAGAAGATGCAAATCACCTCACTGCAAATCACCTCGGTAGCTGCTGCTCAGGGTCCCAGGGGCAGAGTGTGCCTGCTTTCTGGATCAATCTCCAAGTTTGTATTTTCACAAATCTTTTTTGTATGCAGTTTGATTTTTAACATTTTAATGAGCATTAAAGGAGAAAGAGAGTGAATCCATATCCGCCAGTCCCTGCCGTTAAAGCGCAGGGCATGAACCGTGTCCCGGGGGGGTTCCAGGAAAGCGCCTCACCGCTGGCTCCAGGACATTTGCCACCTGGCTCAGACAAGGCCCCCCCCCAACCCCCAACTCCCATTCTTTTCATAATGAAAATACTGCTGACATTATAAACCCCACATGGGCTTTTTAAAATCCCTCTTCATCGATCCAGCAAAATGTGTAACTTATTGGCGACAACACAGCACTCATTGATTAAGTTTGGTTTCAACACCAAAGTTTTCAAAATAAATGAGTCACAAGGGCAGCAAGGCAGTTCCCTTGTCTTGTAAAGTAGCCAAGGGAGAAGGGGGCAGCCTTGGGGAGGGACTGCCCCACTCCGGCCACCAGACAGGGGCACCAAGAAACAACTCATTACTTACTCACTTTTACAGCCCAAGGAATTTGAGGCAGGAGTTGCTGCTATTGTTGTTTTGTTGTTGTTGTTGTTATTCCAGGGGGAGGCCAAGCATCATTCACACACCCAGTGGAATAGATGAGAGAGACAAGAGAGAAAGAGACACACTAAAGGTTCCCCCAGCCCATTTCAGAACTGAGTGGAGACCTGAACAAAGCTTCACATATTCAGGCCTAACCCTCTACCCAGAATATTTTATTTTATTATTTATTTCATTTATACCCAGCCCTCCTCCAAGGAGCTCACGGTGGCATGTGCCACTCTCCTCCTCCTCCTCCTCCACATTTTATCCTCACAGCAACCACCCTGTGAAGTAGGTTAGGCTGAGAGCGAGTAAGTGGCCCAAGGTCGCCCAGTAGGCTTGTGGGGGATTTGAACCCTGGTCTCCCAGGTCCTAGTTCAATGCTTTAACCACTACAGCATACTGGCTCTTTTTGTAGCATGTACTGTGCAAATATATTTTCCACACATACACACTCTGGAGGAAGAATTGATGTAGATCAAGTTCCTGCCTCAGAGGCTCAGACTTTAACTTTACAATCTAGTATTATAGTTAAAGCAACATATGGTGGTGAATGCCAGAGAAGCCAAAAGAAAGGCAAGCTCAAGCCCAACCCTCCAACAACACCTGTCTGTCTCCTGTGCCCACCCAGTCCCTTACTCTCCCTTGGGGCAGAACTTACATTTTTCAAGCAGTTCCACATATGAGTAGAGTGGTACCTCTGGTAAAGTACTTAATTCATTCTGGAGGTCCGTTCTTAACCCGAAACTGTTCTTAACCTGAAGCGCCACATTAGCTAATAGGGCCTCCTGCTGCCGCCAGTGCGCGATTTCTGTTCTCATCCTGAAGCAAAGTTCTTAACCTGAGATACTATTTCTATGTTAGCAGAGTCTGTAACCTGAAGCGTCTGTAACCTGAGCATCTGTAACCTGAAGCATCTGTAACCCAAGGTACCACTGTATATGGGTCACATTCTGTCTTTCTCCCCACACTCCAATCCTTCCTGTTGCGGTTTTCCCTCGAGACACTCATATACTCAAAAACTCTCTCTTACTGATCTAAGAAAACAACTCCTCACCTGACTCCTTTCTCTGCCCTTTGGAAATCCACTGTTAGCAATAAGAACAAAAGAAGTTTTTTCTAAAGCAAAGCAAATTCCCCCCAAGTGGGTCCTATGCTGTTTACCAGCAGGGCAATGGCTACCAATAGTTTTGAGGTGGAAGACATTCTGTTTGAAGAACAACTAGCTAACAAGCTGGCAGCCGAAAGCTTCCAGGACTCAACCCCAAAAGCTGTTTTCAGTGCTGGAACTCGACAATACAACCTGCACCATGAGCACACCAAGGCAACACAACAGCAACACTTGGTGGTACACATTTCTCTCATCTCTGCATAATCACAGCTCACTACCAATTATTTCAGTGGATGGGACCCAGGACATGGGACTTTAAACAAATGCCTACTGCTCATATTGCTCATCCTCTGGGCAAATAAGCTGGGTGGTTGTGACTCATCTTTAACAAGACCACAAATCTGATACAGGGCCAGAATCAGATGGAGAGGAAAGTGAATGGAACCAGAGCCAAGTGACAGGACATGTGCTTTGCCCAGTTCCAACCGATGGCATATCCAGTTTAGAGGAGAAGGAGGAAGGATGAAGGGGCAGAGCTTGGAAAAACTCTTCACCACTGCCTTAGCCAACAGGCAAGACTGGGCTTGTATAAAGTAACTTCCTACGCTCCTAGAAGTCACCACATTCATCACAAGTGTCTAAGGAGCTTCTCTTCCAATCATTTGTTTATTTAAAATATTTACACTCCACTCTTCAGCTGCTTCAGTTCGGGGGCAGCTTACAAAATCACAACACAATTCCCTTTGCTTGATAACATCAGATGTGCCCCTGAATGTAAAACTTCAAAATAAGGCTGGCGTGGGAGACCAGCAGTCCTTTTAAGCCCTCCCTCTTGCCTGTACAACTGCGCTGGTGTTTTAAAGGGGGCCTCCAAGGCCAGCTTCCAAACTGATTTCAGGGAAACTTAACTGGGAAGAGGAAACCTGGGGGGTCATGGAAAGATATAAACATGCAGAGTGCCCTCAAGATGGTTGGCTGGCACCCCCCCCATGCTGGCCCAGGTTCCTCAAGCTTTCATAACGCAGCAGCTCGCTCAAAGACAATGTCTATGGAGATATTGTCAATGAGGAGGCAACTTGCTCCCCCATGAATGGACCATCTAATCCACTTTAGGAGAAGCTGAGGAGTTCACAGAAAGGAAAACTGCTTGAAGGTGCAACTGGACTGGCAAGGCAGGGAGTGGCAAAAGTCATCCCTAGAGAGTGTGAAGAAGCAGCTCAGTCAGAGAACCCACTTGCTGTGGGGCGGACCCAGACAGTTTCCTTCTGTGAAAGACACCAGTCAAACAGTAAATCGCTCAGTTATGAACAACGTACAAAAAGGGGAGGCTTTGTGACAAAGTGGATATATAAGAAGCAGATTATGAAACAAGAAAGTTATTTGGGAAGTCCCGTTGTGTTAAGGAGCCGTTGCTGTTTTAATGAAAGTAGGCCATAGTTCTTCCCTGTTATTTGCAGCTGAAAATAAGACTATTTAAAAATAATGCTTCAGAAACATGGTATTGTAATAAACAAAAGTTGCTTGCTGATTGTACCCCAAACTATCGAGCTTTTAACTTTGTGCACAATTAGAGCAACACAGAGGGAGAACACTGGCACACATATTTCATCTTGCTTGCAGGAGCAATGAGAAGCTAAGTAAAGGGTAATGAAAATCCTTTTAGTGGAAAGGCCCAATTGCCCCACATGGGGGGAAAGAATCTCAAAATATAGAGGGAAGTTTTGTAAGCAAAGCAAGAGATGTATGGATTTAAAATCAGAAATCCAAAAGTAGCACACCGATGGGGAACTATTTACTGTCTGGTAAGCGGGGTGGGGAAAGAAGCCCGTTCATTATCAGTTTCGATAACCCCTGACTTTTTTTTTAACTTGATTGTGCCTGTTTCGTCAAATCCACCCCTAAGGCCACCAACCCTTCAAATCTGGCTTGGACGTTACACAGGAGGAAAGTCCCAGCCTCCCAGAGGTCCTGCTCCTTATGCAACATAGGCAAAAGCAGGAGATAATGGGCCTGGGCTGAATTCACTGCTCTGTGCTTCTCCTCTTGGGACACAGACATAGCAGATGTGATAGAAAAAAATTGTGCCAGAGGAAAAAAAAATAGCTCCGGCTTGTTCCTTTAATGGCATTCACATGCAAAGAGAGGGGAAAGGGAACCTCTCTCTCAGCCATACAGGATTTAAACACAGACATAAAACATTATGCTAACTTAATTCAAACATAATTTTAAAATTCAGACTTTCTCGGTAGCACTAGTAAAAAATTAAATTCAAATTTAATAAATAATAATTAATGCTGCGCTGAAAATACATACACACAATGGAAAGCTGAAAGTTCAGATTCCTTTAGTCCCAGTTTATAGACCAAATTACAGGGAAAGAACCACTGAGATGATTAAATCTATCTATGCGTTTGTCGTCATAGTGTCTTACACTAGTGTCACACACCTTTCCTTTACAAATAAAAAGCAGCTTATAAATACTCTGAATAAATAAAACAGCACCCACAAAATATGCAAGAGTGCTAAATGTACTGAGCAAGCTGATTTTGACATCGTGGTCTTCTTTGGCGATCACTCGTGGCCAAGTAAGATTGTCTTCCAAAAACACAGTTTTAAAAGTGAGTCTGTAAGCAACTGTGGAGGCCAATTCTGGATCCACACACCCTTCCACAGTGGGGACATATGTTTCCGGGCAGGAGTTGATCACAGTGAGGGTTCCTTCCTCTTGGCGCATTTCTCCCTTTCGTCCTGAGTTCAAGTGTCTTCAAAACCCATGACAACTTTGGAGCACTCACAGACCAGAATTTCCCAGCTGTCAGTGTTGATACAACATTTTTTAAGATTTGCCTTGAGAGAGTCTTTGAACCTCTTTTGTTGACCACCACCATTACGCTTCCCATTTTTAAGTTCAGAATAGAGTCAGCTCTTAGGTAACTTTAATTTCAATTGGTCTTCTCCAAGTAGGTAGGAATATCACCTTCAGTATAGGCAGCTATAAATGAGCTGAGAAAAAAGTATGTACTAGGTATCCTTGCATTTCAAAACACAAGCTTTTGTCATTTTGTCTTCTAACTCTGCAATGCAGAGAAAGTTTGGGAACGTTTCCTGCAGGTATTCAAATCCTCCTGGAAACTAGTCTTCAGAAGACTCCCGTTATACCAAGCAATGAGGAATAACGATTCCCAAAAATCATCATTTGGCCTCTCAAGGGCAAGCTCGCTAAATATCACAATAAACTTCACCCTCTTAATCAACAATCCTGCTTCCTTCAGGTGAGAATCCTGCTCCCCACCTCCTCCTCCTCCATGCCACCGTGTGTGTGTGTGTGTGTGTGTTTGTGTGTGTGTGTGTTTATGTGTGTGTGTTAGATGATAGCTATAGATATATAGATGATATAGATATATAGATGATGTAGATATAGATGATAACACTGATCTGCCAAATAAAACCAAATTAATGCAAATCTTTTTTATAAACATCCACAAACAGTTATTTAAGCTTTTGAAAAGTTGGCCTCATTTGAAAGCATGAAAATGGGAGTATGGAGAAAGGAGGATGCGAAGGGCGGCTTAGAGGCTGGCTCCTTGCATAAATATTCAGAAGGAAGATTATAGGATCCGTGTTTGGCTGTCTTAGGTTTCTCCAAAGTCCACATAGAATAGCAAAGAACAAAACTAACGAGAAGGAGAGCAGATGTTAGACAATGCAGCAACCCCCCCTTTCCTCTCTTGCCACGGCCCCCTCCTGCCCGCCTCCCTTGGCTGTACTAAGGCGCTTTCATCCCCCTCCCCCTTTCCCAATATGGTTAGGTCATTCAAGGATTCTCCTATAGACTCTGCATTGTGGTTGAGAGCTATAAGCTGGACCTCTGTCAGCTTTCCAAAAGTTCCCAATAAAAAGGCATTATGCAAATGCTACCTCTCTCCTACAGTCTCTCAGAAAAAGCAGAAAAGGCCTCCAATAGGCAGTCGTTGGAGTATTAGAAGTCCCAGCCTTCATTTCTGTATGGTTGTGTTTGCCTTAGGGCCATGCTGCTTGTTTTGACAGTGGATCCCCCCAGATAGTTGGGATTAGTCGAGCTTGTTTAGATAAACTCGAAAATCAAGGCCTTCTTGAGGTAGATGGCTAGATGTAGCTACCGAGTTTCCAGCTGCTGCCTTCTTTCATCCCCAAACAACTGCAGATCCACAGTAGATATCACAGCCACAGGCTATCTCCCATACATAAGTACAAAATTAAAGGCTGCTAAAAGAAGCCTTTGTAAGTCTTAGTGCTAAAATAAGGAATCTGTACTGTATAGTTTAGACATGTTATTCAAGTGAAACACTGGAGAGCCTTGCAAAGGACACGTTTACTGAAAGAGGAGGAAGCCGACCATCCCTTTGCACAGAAACAGGCAAGGCACACATCTTTTAAACTGATGGCCAACATATTTTTTACCAAATACTTCAAAAATGCAGAGTATCAAAAGAGATCTTGTCAGGAGAATTGTGACGGAGCATGCAAACCTGCCTTATACCAGGGTCAGACTAGCCCTTTACGAACTGGCAGTGGTTCTCGGGCAGAGAAGGGTCTTTCTTGTCACCTGCTAGAGACACCAAGAACTAAACCTTATACCTTCTGCACAAAAAGGGTGTGTGTTACCACAACTTGATTTGCATCTTGGCAACGTTCCACAGCAAATCCTCTAGGCTGATAAGGTGTCAGCCTACACACACTATTTTATGAATTCAACACACAATAAGAAAAAGCTGAACCCACTGAATAGCCCGCTACTCCTCACGAGAACGGGAGCTGCCACTCTATGTATTTGTTTACTTTGCCAGTTTTTTCTTTCTTTCACAACAAAAGAATCCCAATGAAAGATTCCCAAGTGCACGCAGTACATACAAAACCCAGCACAAAGAGAATTGTGGGCTCAGGGAATTACTGTAATGTAAATGCCAAGTAATTGCTAGAGCAGCAAAGAGAAAAAGGAAGCCCACCATCGGGTCAAGGAAGAGTAAATATCTTAATTCTTCCTTTGCCACTCAGGGTAGCTGATTCAATTAGTAAGGAGGACTGAAAGGAGGAGAGCAGCATAACTTGAGGGAACTGACAGGTGGAAGGGAAACAGAGTACACAAACCCATCGTCCACTTGTGGACCCTGCTATCCAAGTCAAAGAGAAAGCAGTAGGCCTGGAGTATCTACCACTGGATTAACAGCCTGGCCTTAGGGAAAATCAAGATTTAGGCAGGAGACTGAAGAGATGGGGGAAATTCTGCCTGCCTACATTCTGCAGCACTTCAGCCTGACAGAACAACAAAGCTATTCAGTGTAGGCTGAATTATCATGGGGCAGGCTATTTGGGCTCCATGCTCTTGGCTTTCATAGAAGTGCCCCAAGTCTCATCTCCAAAAATCTGGCCTGCATGAGCTGGACAAATAGCCAACTTAACCACACCAGAAGAGAAATGAATTAACCATCTTGGAAGTTAATGGTGGAGGTGGTGCGGTATTTATCAACCTAAAACAGAAGAACAATCTCTGCAAAATTGTAATATGTACCACAAGTAACACCACTCTAGGATTTAGAGACTGGCAGGGTAACTTTTCTTTCTTTTTTGAAAAGGACAACATGGAACAGTGCCAACAGGTATACATATACTGGAAGGTCTATTTTTCAATTTGCTTCCAACACTCCAAGCCACTTTAGTGAACCATAGTGAACATTGCAATCCCTCCCATATGGAGAAGTTCATATTCTTCTATTTCTACTATCACCTTAGCACTCTTGCTTAAATTGAAAACGCTCTTGTGCACCACACGTTATTGCAATTACCTTTCAACCAGGGTCTGGAGTTGGTTTGTACAACTAATCAACTAGATTATAGTAACTGTTTTTGTGTACTTCTAAATGTTAAGCTTCCATTGATATTTTTACAGAAAGGCGGGGTGTAGATTTTGATGATGACAATGGCGATGATGATGATGATGATAAATTAACAACACTCATAGAATGCAAAAACTATAACAAACGTCAGAAAAGGACTGTGTTGCATGAGCCTTAAAACAAATGTGTAAAACTGTGATGAACTTAGGTATTAGAGTTCCCCATAAATAAGCATTGTACAAAGTTGAAAGGCAGATTTTGTTCAGGAAAGTTTTGCTAACTGAGAGCAAACCTGTTTCTATATGGATTAGCTTTTATAAAATGCTGGACAAAAACAAACAATATAAGGGCTGTGGCTAAATTTGATTTCTTCTTCAAGCTACAAGGAAAAGGGAAAATTATGCATAATCAGTAACATTTTTACTTACCTTTGTTTTGATTTTTTCCCCCATCTTAATTAATTGAAATTTATTCTGCATGTGCTATGCATAATTTTTTAATTCACCTGTGTGCTGCTCCTTTGGGTTTTATGTTGAAATAGCAATGGCTATCATTACTAGTCCATGGCTGCATGAAACACATCCTGGTAAGCCATGGTTAAAGGTCTGCCATTAACACAGAGATCTCTCCAGCTTCACTCCTCCCTGCTAGTGAGGGGGAGCAAAAACCATTATCCTTGACTTAGTGTTGAATCTGAACCAAGGGTTCTGGCTTGTTTCACTCGAAACAAGCCTTAATTAGTGAGCCAAAACAAATACTGGCTTCAGGTAGCTCAACTGGTTAGAGACTGGTACTGATCATGCCAGGACTGCAGGTTCGATCCTCATGTGGAACAGCTGCATATTCCTGCATTGCAGGGGGCTGGACTTGGTGGTCCGCAGGGTCCCTTCCTACTCCATGATTCTGTTTCTAGAATGGAGTGAAACAAGCAATGATAACTGGTTCAGATGTAACACTAAGCCAAGAATTCTGTTTTGTTTCTCCCACTCACTACTGGGAACAGCAAAGCCAGGGAGATCTGCATGCTCACGGTAAGCCATTGGCCACAGCTAAACAGAAATGATTTTGCCTGGCATGGCACAAGGGTGTCATGCAGGTGTTCCTGTGGAAGGCATTTCTAAATAAATAAATAGAAAATAATATTTATTTATTTTTAAATGCTCAATTAATCACTATCTCAGTAGGTTTAACCTGCAACCCTATACACACTTCCCCGGGGAGTAGATCCTATTGAACTCAATCATGCTTATGTCTGTGTACACATGTATGGGGATCTGCACTGTAATAAATGTTTTAATCCAATAATCCATTAATCGAATCTATTAATCTAATAATCCATTAAAGGCTGCATCTTTGCTAAGTATGCTGATGAGCCCACCAATAAGCAGGCTGATGAGTCAACGTACAACTCCTGGCAAACTGGAACAAATACCTTAGTTATTTTTAATCTGGACTTCTGCTCAGTTTCGTTTTCCCAAGCCGCTTCAAACCTCTAATCTCATTCATCCCAACAACAAATTCTGATACATTTGGTACATAAACACATTATCACAAGAGGGAAACTGAAAAAGAGGGACTGGTCCAAACCTACTGAAGTCTGTCCCTTGTCAAGTATGGCACTTCAATCACCATCCCAGGCAGCCGTGTTTTGCTCACGAACCCTTTCTTGTAAATGATTACATACATAAAACACAATTAAGTTATAGTACTATTTTGATGTGTACTTTACATCAAATCTAGAAAGAATGGCAAAACCAAACTAGACAGGTCAACAAAATTTGTTGCCCAACTTCTCTTTTAAAAAGGCGCTTCTAAAAACACGATGAAAGATCTGCCTTTGACACTACCAGCGCTTTAATTCTAATTAATTTTGGTGGTTATCTATGCAATTATGGCTGGGGGAGGTCTTTGGACATGCATTGTCAGAGAACGTTCTTAGATACTGGTCACATTCTCATGCAATGATAAAACAGAATTTCTGGTTTCCCATGGTTTATACTGAACGAGCAACATACTGGTACATGTTGCTCAATCGCTTTCACTTTGCTCGTCCCCTAGTGTAGCTAAACAAAAAAACAGAAAACAGGAAGTCTTGGCTTCCTGCTATGTCCGAATCAAGGAATGTGGTTTGTTTTTCCTGTACAAGTGATGATCCACTAGCCAGCAATGAACTATGGAATCAATTCCAGAAAGCCACATAAGAATCGCATGTGTTGAACACCACACAATTATTTTTACTGATTCTTTACTCTTGCTGAGAAAGAAACACACATTTTAATTATATCAATAATGTGAATGCAGAAAAGGAGGGTGACTACAGTTCTGTGGCTCATGCTGTGCTCCTAGCAAGGAAAACCAAAACTATAAGGTACATACCATAGCTTCTCCCATACAGATCATATAACAAAATATTAACAGTTATAGCAGTAAAATGTTCACATAAAACATCAGTCTCAAAGCTGCTGGAATAAGTGCAAAGCATATCAAACCCAAGGATAACAAAACACTGTTCTAGGATACAGCTTCTTTTGCCCAAACAACACAATTGCCTCAGCAGACAGAAAGACACACAAACTTCACTGATGTATTGATTTAAGTGTACGTAATTGGACTAAAGAAGAAAGGAAATCCAACCAATTCAACGCAGTGGCACCTGGCCAACCAAAAAACATTCAGACATTCCAGCCTAATTCTTATTTCCGCTTTTAGGAATAGTAAGTGCCCCTCCAACAACTTGTAAGAGAACTACACTTGCAAGATTTCAATGGCGACTATATTTGGCCTCTTCTTGCAAGGTACTCAGGGATTACCTCAATCAAAACGTTGGGCAAAATGGACTTGCATTGTCAAGGAGGGCAGGATCTCTCTTACACACAAAATGTCCAATCAGTGCCAAGCTTTGGTGCCAAGAGGTGGAAAACTGAAAGCTTGTAAAGGATATTCCATTTAGCAAAGACTGGGATGTTTCCTCCTCCCACCAACCTCAAAATGTGAAAATGGTTACACACCACTGTTACCTACTGTCCCAATATTTAATTACCGGTAATTACAGTATTTTTCGCTCTATAAGACGCACCAGATCATAAGACACACCTAGTTTTTGGAGGAGGAAAACAAGAAAAAAAAATTCTGACTCTCAGAAGCCAGAACAGCAAGAGGGATCGCTGCACAGAGAAAGCAGTAATCCCTCTTGCTGTTCTGGCTTCTGGGATAGCTGCGCAGCCTGCATTCGCTCCATAAGACGCACACACATTTACTTTTTAGGAGGGAAAAGTGAGTCTTATAGAGAAAAAATATACGGTAGTCATTAGGCTTTTAATTGCCTACATTTATTTATTTGTTATTTTTATTATTTTATTTATTAGATTTATATACCATCCTTTATCAAAAGATCTCAGGGAAGGTCACAAAAATAAAAACAAAACAATATCTAAAACACAAATAAATAGTTTAAACAGAAACAACTGAAGACATGGCATAACAAAATACACCTGGTGAGCAGGGAGGGGAAGACTGAAGGCGGGGGCGGGGCGTGTGCAGTCGGATGGCTGCTTCTATACACCTTGGAGATACCTAGCAGTCATTTTCCTGTTTCTAAACATGCTTTTAAAGTGTGGGGGGGGTTGTGTTTTTTTGTCTTTTGGGGGGGGCGTTTCGCTTTTGGAGGGATTTTATTGATCTGATATTGTACTCTTTTAATATTGTCTGTGTGCATATATGTAAACCTCACAAAGACCATTCTGGTTTTAAGCTGTATATAAATATATGAAATATATGAATAAGAAAATGCCAGTTCTTAAAGGGACATCTTCTGAAAAAGGTAGACCTTCCAATCTGGTAAAGAGAATTGGCTGGAAGAAAACGCCTTTCTTAAGAATTTCTTCGTTGATCGACAAGATTTTCTTTTTTCAGTAAAACAACAACAACAACAACCCCAAAGTAGCTTATTTGGGAACAAGATCAAATCCAATCAGCATTGCTGAAGAATGAGTTTTAGAAGATGCAACCTTGATTTCTACCAAGTACCGTAGTTTTATTTATCTGTGGTTTCCAGTACAAGAAGGAAAGCTACTGGAGTTTCACCATCAAAAGCTAACTGGGAAAAGAGCAGTATAAAGTTTCTCATTTATCTCCCCTGAATCAGCACTTAAGGGAACCAGGGTTTTTGGTAGTCTGCACAGCAACACACCCTTCCATTTTAGCCCCACCAAATTTATTATAGGTACTTTTTAAAACCTTTAGCTGATTAATTCACTGCTCAATAAAAAAAACAACCTACACATTGCAGAAGGAAATCTGAGAAATCTCCATTTTGCCTTAAATCTCACAAGCTATCAGAAAAAAATATATGCTGGGGAACTGCCAGAAGTGGCCTTTTTTGGCAGCCTTATGGTGATGGTATTATACAGCACTTATTCACCAGCTATTTAAAATTCCTTAATTATGCCAATTACAACTTTAAATCATATTTCTGAATAATTTAATCAGCCTTTTGAGATGCAAAGTACCTTTTCCTGTGTATATCTGAAGCACAACTGTTTGTCTGTGTGTATAAAGCATGCATTTTAGCAGGTCCCACATAGCCTCAAGGCTGTTAATCCTTGCACATGCACTCACACAGCCCCACATGCTCCTCCTACAGTAGATGTCTCAATATCTCAGCTATTGCTGTCAATGGTCACCAGTATTGCATTTGCCTGCTATATGCAGATATGGGACTATACAATTCTACACAGCATGGAGAGGGGGAGCAGAGAGTAGTTATTCCTTCTCAAAATGAAACTTGATTTATCAAATGAAGGTGACTGATATTAAGTTCTGGAGACATTCTAGGAAGCACGGCTTCAAACCCCCCACATGATCAATGTACTGCTGTTATGGAGGCAGCATATTCTGACAACCATCGGAATAGGTCTTTTTAAAAAAAAAATGAGACAAGAAGAGAATAAGGAAAGCAACACGGCAGCCCACTAGGCCTTGGGTCAGAATCTGACTTAAATTCACAAAGGAATGAACCTTAAAAGGGGTTCCTCGAAATCTAAGTGGCAAGTCTAGTACCAGCATTGCTTCTGGAATAGCTATATACTGTATACACACTCTTAAAGGGGGCAGGGAAGAACACCAATGCTTGTTTTCTACACAAAAGCAGGCAGTTCAGACAAAAGGCAAGGGGTCCTTTGGTGTTCCCATTCTAATTTCTCCATCAGTGAGCTGGTGGAAAGATTATAACTATCTAGGATTCCTTCCCTCCTTTTTGGTGGGAATGAGGAAAACAATGGTCCCAGATAAGAAGCAAAAAACATCTATCTCTGCCTGGTATTTATAGAAGATGGCTTGGCAGAGGTTTGGAGTCAGAAAATATGGACAACAGATCAATTGATCAACCGAGAGAAGGAAGTCAAATACATCATCTTGATAGGTGCTACTCCGGAACAGAGATAGTAAATGTGACCCAGCAGGAGGTTTGGGTCCTTTTATAATCAAACAAGTAGTTGTTTTTAAGGTAAGAAAAAACCTAATGTTTCACTCATGCACGGTGATGATAATAGTTGGGCCTTTGGGAGTAGGGGACTAGGACTTGTGCATAATTACCATAATCTGTTCTGAGCCACCAGGATAGGAGGAGAGTAGGGGATAAAATGGGGGGTGGTAACTACATGTAAGAAGTTATGCTGAGATTTAATTAGCTCTGCCTCCAAGAATCACACTCCAAAGCATCTATTTTAAGTTCTGAACTACTTAATGAACCATACCAGCTTCACCCTTGTGATGACTTCGATGAAATGTCAATTGTATAGGCCAACTATGGCTTGGATTGTAGCTTTCAGAGTGAACCATCTCTACACATGCAGGGTGGTGGAGAGGGAGAAAACAGAGGACTTGGTTCTTCGTCACAATACTCAGCATTATGTTGTCCCACTGACATATTGCAATACTAAAGGAGTTACCCAATTTCATCCATTCATGAAGCGGTTTTCTCATCTCCTGAAGGAGCAGGCAGAAACATCAGCTACAAGCCAGGTTCAAGGCCAACAATTCAGTTCTTAGAACTTCATCCTCCCTGCTCCCCACCCTGACTCCTACTTTTACCATAATGAGGATCAAGTACAAGGACTCCTATGATCAAACGAAATTCCAAAAATAATTACGCACACAGCCATGTACTATTTGTTTGACTTTTTTTGCATCGTAAATCTACAGACACAGATGCCCTCAACCTGAATATGACTGGATTACACATACTGAATGATTTATAATTATTCCATATAAAGCACCTAACGATGCATTAGGCACTTTACACAACAGTCCATCTATACATTACAAATAGAGAAATAATGGAGAAACTTTTTATGCAATCAATAACTGCAATAACTGCTGAGCCAAGGCACAACTGAGCTGGGGGTGGATAGAATCCAAAGGGCTTGTCATGCTAATTAGAAGGTGTACAATCAATCCAAACTCTCTTGTGAATAAGCTTCACTGGAATGAACTGTCTGTGCATAGGTCCCATTTAGTCATTCACTCATTCATTCATTCATTTACAACATCTGCATCCTGCTCTCCAGCCAAAAAGGTTCCCAGAGAGGCTTACATAACATTCTAAAGGAGACAGGTAGGTGGGAGATTGTAGGTAGGAGATTCTTCAGTGGGTTGTCCTTCCTGGGTCAAAACCATTTCCACACTTTGCTGTCTGCAATGGCACCCAACTCACCTTCTCCCATGGCAAGGCTGCGTCCAACTCTCTCATGGTAGAGGCAGGCTTCCAGCACACACGGCCGTGAGGCTGCAAGTTTTACACCACGCACATACAACCAACGCATCACAAACGTTCTCCAAATCAGTTTGCAACGTGGTAAGGAAAAGGATATTCCTCTTTAATTTTTTACCATCACCACCACAGCCACATTTCTTACATGGGTTATGGAGCGTGTACAAGAAGGGCTCTTAGTTTCTATATAAAGTGGCCCATATAAAGTTTACGGTTCCCATATAAATGTGTAAGGATTCATTACAGCCACTGTTTCTGTGCCCATGGAAAAGGAGGGGGAATACCTGCAAAGAACACTGAAGTACCCATTCTGAAGGAGCACCTCAGCCTTCATACAACAGTTGATCAAATTATACACAGAATGTCTGTCATCATATGCCTACTAAGCAGATGGAGCATATAAATCAAAGCACACACACACACACACACACACAATGCCCAATAAAAGAATTGCAGAAGAGAGGAGGCCCTAATACTAGAGATTATGCAAAAAACTTACCTAATATAGCAGAATGCCCTAATAATTCCACTTTTACTCCACGTTCATTATGTCATTCACACCAAAATAATAATATTCTTAAACTTTAATCTTGATTAAAACTTTTTTTTAAAGTAGTTTTTGAGTCATTTTAAGTGGCTTAAAAGTCTTCACTCACTGCTACCGGCCATGGTGTACCCATGTGGAGATTACAGTAAAGGCCCAAATGTGCAGTTGACCACAATGCAAGCACTTTTAGGTCTTGCTAATTTCAGTAGGGATAGATTTTAAGCACATGTTAAATCTGACTGGTTCATGTCTATGATTCAGATCAGAGAACCCAAGAGTAAAGCTTTGCTGGTGTTCATCTTCAGGAACAGGTATAATAAATATAGAATCATTAAAACCTCAAATTAAAAGTTATATGGGGGGAATTGAGACAAAAAATAATTTGGTTCTTTAAACACAATTTATTTATTAACCATCCACATTTGTGTTTGCTTGCATTTCCTCACAAAGGAGCCTTTTTTCTAACTGCAGACGTTATTTAGAATTTTCTTTAGGAACAGAGGGGCTGAAAATTATTTTAAACCTTTTATCTGCTTGAGAATCTAAAGTATAGACTTGAAGAATGACAAAACTGTCGCTAAAATTATTTCAGCAATTTAGAACATGTCTTCCAGCATATGGGATATATTATGTAAGATGGTAGAAAGAGACCACAACCCTTGTGATAATTATACACGACTTTCACCCAAGCCAGCGTGCAAAACATCTACACCAAAATTTAGCACACACCTTTTTTAAAAATAAAAAAAGAGGGAGAAGGGCGCTAGCTGAACATGTTTGAAAAACAAGTTATTAATTTTGGACATGCTATAAACAACGGCCAACATGAAAGCATAGTCCTCTAAAATGATTGATTCTATTACCAAAAAATTAGAAGAAATCACTAGTTCTCCCTCGGATGCCCCCTCCTATATGATGCATATGACCTTTGAAAATAAAATCCCAAGGACTGGAATAGGTTTTTTACAGATTTAAGTCACTTTTACTATTGTGGTCTGACCAAGAGGGGTGGGGGAGGACAAGCAGGGGTGTCCACCTTGGTGGGTAATTACAATCAAGATTCCAGCAATGTGGCTAGTCGGCTCATTACTTCCTCCCTTTGTACCAAACCCCTTATTTACATTTCAGATTACATTTTTCATGAAACAGCGAGATCTATCAGAGCTGAGGGGGCTGAAATAATGAGGGAGAAATATTTTAATAAAAATGTGTTGGGGTCCTGCATTTCCGCCCGTGTCGGAAAAGAAAGGAGTTCTTTCTGTAGTGACGGATCATTTATTCTGCCTCTAAATGAGAAGCAAAAAAGAGAGCGAGAGATGAAACTGATGAACTTTTACTGCCCATTTGTCTTTAGCAGACAATTAAGACAGGAGATCAAAACGGATTATCGTGCCATGCAGACAACTGGCCCAACAGTAATACATCTCCAGGACCACAGATTTGTAACCTCCTTTTATCACTCCCCCCTTTCTTCTTATACTCCTTTTTCCTCTCTAAAGGCAATGCTAGCTTTGTGGCTCAAGGGGAGCCAAAAGGCTGTCCATCATTATTCAGCCACAGATGTCAGTCTAACCTCCCTTTTTTCTCAGGTTTCTAAAGCTGGGAGCCACAATAATTTGTGACAGATTCTTTTACTGTTAGGTACAAAGAACACACAGAATAAAACATCCAGCGGCAGCTAGGGCTCTGATCAGATGCGCTGCCTACATGGGAAACACACTGTATGTAAAAACAAGTGCCAAGAATTTAGACTGGGGAAGTGGGGGGGGGGCAGAACTGGGGCTTTTTCGTACTAATGAGAGAATTGCCTTGTGTTGATTTAACTCACAATATTCCTCGCAGATTTGGATTGTCAGCAAGAAACATTTGTGTACAAGTTGCACATGCATCACATAAAAACAAAAGGAACCGTTTTGTTTTTAAAGGTATGCTATAAGGGGGGAAAAACCCACAGTAATTTGATATTTTTTTTCAAAGGCCACCACACCTAAAAACTTCAACTTCATTCCCACCTTTGCTGCAGACCGAGCCTAAATAATAAAAAGAAACCCTGCAGTGCGTTTGCCGTTCAACTTTCCACCCTCTGCTAACGAACAACACATACTTGACACCTTCAAAAATGTGGCATTTAGGTTTGCCACATTTGTTAACTAAATTAAAGAATCCTCATTTTGTTTAGAAATGGCCATCTTCTGCTGCTTCCGAATCGCTTTCACAAGCATTCAGAAACGGTATGCTGACCATAAGTCTTGCTTAGTTTGTTCACACAAGTGCCTGGTGTCACTTCAAGGCTTAAACGCAGTTTACGTTCTTGCAGCCCCTTAAAAAGGCACCAAAAGTAAGGTCGCTGTGAACCTGAAATTAGTGTGTTTAAGGTTGAGAAGTCTGCTACCTTCCCCACCTCCTGAACTGATTGTCCACATTTCTTTTTGTTTGTTTGTTTGTTTAAAGATCTTTTAAAAGCACGAGCTGAATAAAAATATCAGGGAAGTTTCAGCAGCACATTAGCTTTGCATCTTTGGATTTCTGTAGGTTGTACTGCGTTTGTTCAGAGGTGGTTTACAGCATACTAAGATTTCTCTCCTTTTTTGTTGTTGTTTTACAAAAAGGAAAAATATTTTATGTATGAGACAGTCCTGTAATCCATAGATCACAGGCACAAGAGACAGCAACAGCTCCGAGGGACCCTTAATCCGACTACATTTCATATGATAGACTAGCGGCTCTTTCAGCACACATTGTGGCCCAACGCTGCAGAGTGTACTTAGGGAGCTATTTATTAACAGATTATTGGCACGAGATGGCAATGAGGACTTGTGTGTTTACAAAAGGATGCTTTGTTGCACACCTCAACGCTATGGTGCAAGTACGGGGGGGGGGGGCAGGCACTATAAAACTGCAACAAAAAGCACTCAAGCAATATGCTGGGGGGGTGTTATTTTTTTTAAAGAATTATATTAATACTACAGGGGCTCTCCAGGACTGCAGGCATCAGGGGCGACTATTGTCCCGTCCGCTGCACACACCGCTACAAGACAAGGTCTGTTTGCCCTGAGGGGCCCACGCTGGGACGTGCTCAGCAGCAGCACCTTCCACGGAACAGAAACGTTTTTAAATGTGGGAGGGAAGGAAGGAAAAGGATCGGAACCAAACACTCCCGTAAGAAAATGTAACTAAAACCTGATAACGACTATTACGGGAGCCTTTCTGTGCGAACTTCACCACACCCAGCTGAATGGAGATATTTCAGGGTTGTAACAATTAGGAGAATTTGGTCCAGAGATCGATTTTCAACCCAGACTTGCAATGGCTGACACGAAACCCCTTCCCAAAGGGAGAGCTTCCTAGCAAAAACAACTAGAGTGTACTAAGTACACCGATGGAGCAAAAATAAAACTTCCCTCCCTCCCTCCCAACATTACTCTATAACAAGATGCATTTGAAAGAGGAAGAAGCCATCAAGATCAGCAGTAGCTTTCAGTTACCACAGCCATCCACACGGATTTTGCAAAGCAGGTTGTGTTCCCTTTCCCCTCTGCTCTGAGCACTAATTGCAAAATTCCCACGGCATTTTACATGCAGTCCCTCCCTCCCCTTTTTATATTCCATCATTCTGCCAGATTTGATGTGACCATGAAATTTTTAAAAAGTGATGTGATGCCAAGTAAACTCATAAACCCTAAAACAACGAGATGAGGATTCTGTAACTAACAGCAGCCTGAAGCAGCTCCAAGGCAAAGTAAGTTTTTTTTTTAAAGGAGTGAAATTCATGAATTTGCTTTCTCAAAATAGATTCTGAAATTGGGAAAGCCTTATTGAGAACCAAAACCATCTATTCAAGTTTATGCATGCAAGTTTTACATGTTGTGTATACATTTTAAAAAAAAAATATTAAGTTTCTAATCACAATTCCCTTTCCCTTCCCCCCCCCAATGCGTTCTATTTTGTTTTGTGTTTTTTTAGGGGAAAAGAACAGCTATAATACGTTGAACAACCCTGAAATGAATTTTGTCATGTAAAAAATTAATTACGCATTCCAAACCTGGTCACTGTAGTCCTTTGGGAACTGCCTCCGCACCTCAGGATCTGTAAATAATTGACAGATAATATTAATTGGCTTTGGATTAGTGAGCAAGCAGAGAATCACACATTAATATTTGATCAGAAGATGATAGCAGCCCTGGCAGGGGATCCAAGAAGGGCAGCTGAGGCTGAGCCACTGATAAGAGGAAGTAAGGACTCCTCCAGGCGCTCCTTTTACCCTCTTTCCAGAAAGACAAAAAAGAAATTAGAGAGACCTGATGCTACTGTTAACTTTAGGCTGTTATCTAATGCAAAAACCTAACCAGGTGCAAATTGCCAGCTACGTGTGCTGCAAGGGAACAGTGCCCCAATCGTGCTTAGACTCTTTATTTTTAATCAGACACCTCTTTAGTCAACTACAGGACTGGACTTTAAGTGGGGGAAAGGCAACCCATCAGCAGAATTCAGTGGGACCCAATCATAGCTTACTCAAGTGTGTGGGTAGAAGGGAAAGCGGACTATTTAAAAATTGAAGTGGGAGGGATCATCATTGGTAAATACCTAATTAAAGTGGCACTGAACTACTTTAACATTAGGAAGCCCTAGTTTTAAGCCTTCATTATGCCAGTAACATCCCTCACTCCCCAAAAAGCCGCAAGTTCTCCCGCCATCGTTTCCCGGGATAAACATGGTAGTTCAACATAAGAAGCAGTAGTTCTGAACAAGTTCAATTGCACAAAATGGAACAGAAGCAACAAAAAACAAAACCCAGACAGAAATAATTTCTATGACAAACCATCTCAAAACAACTCTGTTGCGGCCATCTGCTTTTCCTAACAGTGTTTCCAGGATTGCCAGGTTCCGTATTATCAGTGTAATTATAATTACAACAATAATAGATTAAAAACTAGATGCCTTGAATTTTGCAAAGGAGTTGTCATTTATTCAGGGAGCCCGTTGTCAGACCAACATTTGGGCACAATTGTGAGCACATTTCGAATTCTTTGGGCTTGCAACGCAGGATGCATTGTTAACCAGATGCTTTCCATTTCTGCAACAAACAAAAAAATGTTTCCACAAGTTTTGATCATTATGGAGGGAGCAGGGATTTGTAAACAATCTTTACTGCTCAATTACTGCTCCCCTCTGACAGAGTTAAGGCTTGTGGGGCAGAGAATAATTTTATGATGTATACATCATATACTTAAAAAAACAAACCCACCGTAGCTCCCTCACAGGCAAAGTTTGTTTTGCTAATAAATTGGTTAATTGGCAGGTTCAATTGTTAGCAGATGCAGAATTTTCACTAAACTATACTTGCTTTCAACAAAGTATTTAAGATGTACAGTCAGGGTACTTAAAAAAGAAAGAAAGAAAGAAAGCTAACTGATGGAAGCTGCTATTAAATTTTCCATGTGGATGCAAGTTTGATCACAGTCCTTCAACTGTGCATTTGGACTTGAGAGGGGGGAGCCTTTGCACAGGGTGGGGAGGAGGGTGATCAAGACATAAAGTAACTTATCCAGAAGATGGCAGAATATTAGACTCACAATCATCAGCTATGAAATAGATTAGCCTTCAATATATTTTTTTTACATATTTTATTTATTTGCTCTTCTGATAACATTCCAAAGCATAAACAAAAACAATACAACAAAGAAAAGTATTTCTTTCCAAAGATTTTAAATAATCAACGACAAAAAATCAGAAAACATTCCTTGACTTCCTATCCTCTCTTTCCATGGTTCCTTTTAACCCCTTTTTTCTTTGTGCTTTCTTAGTTCACCCCATCTATCACCACCACTTTTATATACTTTATTTATTTCTTACTCTGCTGAAAATTTTACCATCCTGCTAGGTAAATTGTCTGCTTATAACACTTTTCCATATATTCTGTAAACAGCACCCAGTCTTCTTTATAACTTTCATTGTTTTGGCTTCTTATTCTAGTGGTCAACCCTGGAGTTGCCTTCAAGATATTTTAACTCAAATCTTCCACTCTACTCTTACAGCTTCCAAAGAAAAAATTAAAAGATTGCAAAATATATGTGTTGTACTGTAGCACTTTCGGTTAACAGTCTGCAGAGAGTAGCATGAGCAAGCTGGTTTCAGAAAAGCATATGGACTATTGAAGGTCCAGTGAAAGTGAAGTATACCCAACCCTACTGAATTCAAAGGGTTCCAGTGGTTTCCAACCTTTTTTCAAAGAGGGCCAGATTTGATGAAGTGAAGGGCCATGAGGGCCAACCAAACTGCCACAGAGGCCGGCGTGCCGGATTAGGCCCCCGAGACAGACTTTGAACATGCCTGGTTTAGGCACACCCAACTTACATACAGTGTGAGTTGTGTGAGTCTACTCTGTGAACCCCCTTTGTCCCTCCATTGAAGTGAATGGAGAAGCCAACTTTGCACTTGTGCACTGATGGACACATAGGAATGCATACAGAACTCCACAATAGGGAATCTTTGCAATACCTCTACTTTTATGAAATGGGACTTGCTCCTATTTCATAGTAACATATCTGTGCTACACATCCATGTGCTACAAAGCATATTCTTCTTCCCAACATTCAGGTAGAGGTTTCTTCTGTAGCTGCCTTACATGGGCAGCCAAAACAACATAAGAAGGGCTCTTGTAAATCAGATTACAGTAAATGTTTTAACTAGTCCAGCATTCTAAACTCACAGTGGTCAACCAACTGCCTCTAGGAAGCCCTGCTACTCAACATCCTTCATGCTGGAGATGCCAGAGGGTGCACCCTGAGTTTCTGGGTGAAAAGCAGGTGCTCTGTCATTCAACGATGGACACTTCCTTTCCCTGCCACTCCCCACTCAATCCAGCACAACCTACCACACAAAGGTCAGTGTGCATCTTGCTCTCCTACTCTTCCTTTAGTCACCAAGTTAGCTACCAGAACCAATGCAACCTCAATAATGAATTGGATATCCTCTTCAAATACTTGGTCTGTACACATCAGAGCTGCTTGGCAACCTTCACTCCATGCAAGCCATGTAGAAGAACAGAAGCCTAAGACCCTGTTCCACAGGACTCCCTTACCTTGAAAATACAACCTAAGTCAGCTTCCAAAGTACAATAATTTTAAAAACCATTCAAAAGAAAAAACTAAAGCTAGCAAGAAGTACATCCAGAACTAACCTAGGCAGTCAAGACTGAACAAGAAAACAAGAGGAGACTGAGAGGAGAGATGATAGCCATCTTCCAATATCTCAAGGGCTGTCACATGGAAGATGGAGCAAACTTGCTTTCTCCTGTTCTGGACTCGAATCAATGGCTTCAAGTTTTAAAGAAAGGAGATTCAGACTCAACATCAGGAAAAGCTTTCTGACAGTAAGGGTTGTTTGACAGTAGAACGGTGTCCCTCAGGAGGTTGTGGACTGTCCTTTCTCAGAGGCTTTTAACCAGAGGTTGGGTGGCCATCTGTCCAGGATGCTTTAGCTGAGATTCCTGCATTGCAGCGGGTTGGACTAGATGGCCCTTGGGACCCCTTCCAACTGCATGATTCTATGATTATATTCCTAACCCTTATGCTTTTTCAAAGGCTTCAGGTAGGTAATATTAGAACGGTTTGCTTGTTTTCCTCTTCCCAGCCCTTTTTTTCTTTTGTGGCATGTGGACAAGGACTGTGCCATTTTTTATTAATTGCGAGCCACCCTAAGGCGTTCATGGCTGAAGAGCAAGATGTAAATACTGGGGGAAAGCAACCAGCAAACATACCCTTTACTTTAACAGTGGTCTTATTAAAGGAAAAGGGAGCTTGTTGTGTTACCCCTCCTAACTCCTGAATAACTTACAGAAATTTTATTTATTGGATTTAAATCCCCTACCCGCCTCTTCCTTCAGGGAGCCCAAGATATGATTCCCACAACCACGTTTTATCCTCACAACAATTCTGTGAGCTAGGTCAGGCTGAAGGAGAACGAAAGGGCTAGTGTCAACTCCCTCATATTTTCAGATTTTCTGGTTTAGTGGGGTTTAGAACCTGGGCGCCTCAAGTCCTACTCTGATACGCTCAGCACCACACTATGCTGACTCTTGGTTCTTGGCCCAGCTCCTAAACCCCTCAAACCGAGGCTTTTACAAACCGAGGAAGAGAGTGGGGAAACTGCCCCTCTCCTCAGAGAGACAGTGTTTGGCAGTAGCCAGAGTGCTGGACCAGGGGCCTGGAAGAAAAGGGTTCAAATCCCTACTCAGCTCACTGGGCCGGTCACTCTCAGTCTGACAGGATTGTTTTGAAGACAAAATGGGTATAGAGAAGCATGTAAGCCGCTTTGAGCTCCCTGGAGGAAAGGAGGGATATAAATGTGCAAAATAACACAAGCGAAAAAACATTTTCCCATTTAAAACCAGGATGATTTGGTACCACCAGCCAGTTTAGGTGAAATTAATAATTCTAAGGTTAACCTATGCACGGTGGCCCTCAAAAGCATGATGATGCAAGAAGCGCAATGTTATGAGGAGCTAGCAAATCAAAATTCGATGAGAGTGTCTCCAAGTAAAACTCTGGGCATTCAACATGTGTGTCTGCATGCAAAAACCCAGGGCTCAATGAAAAAGGTGTTCTAATGAAGGTTTGTATTTAAAACTGATTCATTAATTCTAGACACAAGGTAGCTTCAATGATGCATGGATAAAAGATGATAAGCAGAGCCCCGGTGAATCCTTCTGGGAAGCCCACAAGCAAGCCCACAAGTTTAAATATATTTTAAGTATACTGAATATTCAGAGGGCATTTAAAAAATAACAGTACAGTGGTATGACAGCTTGGATCTCCACAGCAAAGGACCTCATCAAACCAATGCCCAAGTTTTTAATCAGGGCTCTTTCTCTATAACGTTCTCCAACCTGGTGCCTTCCTGATGCTCTGGACTGCATGAGTGTGCTGGCAAGGCTTATGGGAACCTGAGTCCAAAATATCTGGAAGGTACCAGACTAGGGAAAGCTGATCTTCATGAAAGGATATGCTTGCAACTGTGAACTTCTATTTTGTTGTTTAGTCGTGTCTGACTCTTCGTGACCCCCTGGACCAGAGCACGCCAGGCACTCCTGTCTTCCACTGCCTCCCGCAGTTTGCTCAAACTCATGCTGGTAGCTTCGAGAACACTGTCCCACCATCTCGTCCTCCGTTGTCCCCTTCTCCTTGTGCCCTCCATCTTTCCCAACATCATTGTCTTTTCCAGGGAGTCTTCTCTTCTCATGAGATGGCCAAAGTCTTGGAGCCTCAGCTTCAGGATCTGTCCTTCCAGTGAGCACTCAGGGCTGGTTTCCTTCAGAATGGATAGGTTTGTTCTTTTTGCAGTCCATGAGACTCTCAAGAGTCTCCTCCAGCACCAGAATTCAAAAGCATCAATTCTTGAATATATAAATATAAATCTCTGTTTAGACCAAGGATGGGAACCCTGTGGCCCTTCAGATGTCACTGGATTCTTAACTTTCATCAGCCCCATTCAACATTGCCATTGGTCAAGGGTAAAGGGAGCTGTACTCCAACAAGGTCTGGAGAACTGCAGGTTTTCCATCCCTGATGACCAACTCCACGTGATGCTTAAACAATGGTTTGGAAGGCCATTAAAACCAGGATATCTTTCTTGGCTGTTTTTTCTTCTTCCGGGAGAGAAGTACAACCAAATGTTTCTGATGTGTTTTAAATATATCTAAGCTTCATACCACATATATGAATAACTGGGAAAATTTTAAAAAAGGGGGGGGAATTACGGCATTTAGAAATTACCATGGAAAAGCCATAATGAGATCTTTCCAAAATGTGGGGTTTGTACCAATAAAACATTTACAGCTTAGTTAAGAAGGCTGCCTACATTTTAAAACAATTTGTGTCTCCCATTAGAAGCTTTGTTTTCTTATGCTGTAAAACATGAATTAGCTCACTGCCCCAGTGGGAATACAAAAATGTCCCTTCAGTTTCATTCTTTTCTTGGGTGGGTAGTTGGGGAGATAGAATACTTCCTGCATTATAAAAATATGCTGGTTATATAAGCTGGCAGAGGCAAGATCTGGTGGCTGAATTTTGAAATTCAGACTGGCTTCTGTTCTCCTTTTAAATAATCTTTTCTAGTTTTAAATAAAGGAATACTAGCAACCTCTCAGTTATGTGGCCAGTGCTTTGCCTCTTCACTTTGTCCACATGCCGAGTTCCAGTTTTGCATTATACAGTGGTACCTGTGGATATGCACACCCCTGGTTGCATATCCTTCAGGTTACGCACGCAGCAAACCCAGAAGTATTTTTCCAGGTTTCACCCCGCACACATACATAGAACAGGCACCTCCAGTTGCACATTCCTCAGGATCCGACCAGGGCTCTGGAACGGATCCCGTGCACAACTGGAGGTAGCACTGTATATGCAACACAATCCTATGCAAGCTTACTAAGAAGAAAATTTCAGCTTACTTACTTTCCCTGACCCTGCTGTCTTGTGTGTGTCTTTTAGAGTTTATCTATAGGTTTTAAAAGGGTTTATAGCTTACCCTGAACATTCAAAAAAGGATCAAAATTAGATCAGGCTAGTTTGTGTTTGGTATTTCACCTCAAACTGGACTTTTGTTCCTTCATATAACACATTCTGGAGACAGGACGACTGCAAAACAGCATTAAACTGCTTATATAAACTCCTTTTGGAGTAATAGATCTAGTGTGTTCATGACCTAGTGCCTTCCACTATTTATCACATATCCAACTGAGCTTTAATTTGCCAAATGCAGTTAATATATTTGTTAATGCAGGCCATTGTTAATGCCCAGCGGTAGGGAAACATCCTTAACAAAGACCTTAAAGCAGAAATTTGTGGGTTTTTTAATCGCATTCTGCAATTTCATGCCATTTAAGACACTACCTGCCCTTCCCTGCAGCCTCAGTGTTAATCCCAAACTGGAACCTGATTTAATTTTCCAGCTGACAGGGTGGGAATCCGCTGCATGTTTGTGACTGCTCTTTTCTGTGACCATTTCCGTGTCACTTGGATACCAAAATTCAGCAAATCGGAAGAGATGTTTTGGTGCACCCTTCAACCACAAAGCCAGAGTTTCAACAATGTGGCTTATGCTTAAGATCATCCATATCGGAAAAATTGCATCTCTCCAGCTGGAATTTGGAGGCTCTGTGATGCTGCTTACCTCTTAAAGGCTCCTCTCCCTGCATGAAGGTGCAACACACCAGTAAAATAACATGATTACTGTTATTTGTAAGTCTTTAGAAAAATGAAACTACCATCTGAATTCGCTGGGAACTATAAAAACTGTGACCACTTGGCTATTTACAGCTGTTCATAGTTCGATTTCATAATCCGTATGTCTTTTTAGAAACTTATTGTCACCCACCCCAGGCCTTTGGGACGGGTCTGGCTGTGTAAAAAGGGGACTCATCTGAGAATACAACAGAAGATCATTTGCCAAGCCATTCTGGCTTCCTCCACATCATCATAGGTTAACCCTGCTCTCAGTATCTCCTCCCTTTCCAAAGCACAGAAGTGAGCAGGGAAACTCGAATTCTTACAACTCTACGCAAAAAAATCTAGAAACATGCTACAAACTCTAGTACTTGCTGAAACAAAATGAAACCCTACTTTCTTCCCAACCGTTTAGTGCAGTTGCAGGCTGTAAGCCTCCATACGGCCTGTCACAAGAAAAGAGGCAAAAAGGGGGAGGGGTAACTGTAAGTCACAGAAAGTAAAATAAAACAGGCCTTCTGAAATTAATGGGATAATTGTTTACTTTTCTTATGTTTTATTTGGCATTGTAAGAACTAGATCTTCAAGAAAGGGCTACAGTACATGTGCTTTATAACTCACTGCTCCAGCACATTTTAGAGTATCCCCATATTGTGAAAGGAAACGCTGGCCCTGTTCTTCCTTGCGCATGTACTTAATTGATGCAAACACAAGCCTCTGAATCAGCAGGATGCAGGACAAGGAAAAGCACAATCCACCTTCGACCGGCTGACCAAGCCTCCATTCATGGGAAAGATTACTACTCCACGGGAACAACGAATACTACCCTTCAGACACAATCGGCATGTCTCCGGCTATTTATGCATGAAGAGTAGACACTGACCTATTGTCTTCACTTGCGAGAGCTCTGCTCTGAAACTAGTACAGTCATCAATTAAGAGAATCCACAAATACTAAATGCATCAGCTGTTGTATAATAAACTATTGTCAATGAAAGCAAGCAAAAGTGCGCCTACATATGGGTTGGGATTTATTTCTACAATTACCTCCTCCTACCCCCCACCAATGCTTAAAAATGAGACTTTGCTGCCAGAAGCATACAAATAACTTGGAAAATGCTTTTATGCCACCACCATAATTAACCTACAAACAGACTCAAAGTGTACAGCTGACACCCAATAGAAAGGGGGTTCACCCAAGGAGCAGCACTCGTGCTTTTTCATCCTGCCCTCCCACCACGGAGCTCAGAGAGGTATAGAGCGCTGTTCTCCAATCTCTCCTCTACCTGACAAAATGTTATCTCACCCTGACAGAGAAAGCTTTCATTTAGGACATTTTGCTCTAGCAAGAGAAAGAAGCAGAAATGTGACAACACAAAAAGGAAAATGTGGTATTGGAAAAGGAGGAGATGAAAAAAAAAATAACAGGTGACATTTTGGGTGGATGACAGCCGTGACCTGCTTTCGTCATATCACAAACTGGCCCGTGAAACGGCTTATTATACATGTCAGAACCTATATCTGAGAGCTTTCAAATGTCATTGCCTACATGTTTTGCTGTGATGTCCATTAGGCTTTAAAGAGATGAAGCGTAGACAAATTCACAAAGAAGTCATCTAACAATATTACCCACGGTATCTAAATGGGAAATCCACACTAAGAGGCCATATGCAGCAGGGTGCTGGGAACAAACCACAGGGAATTGCTGCTGCCTTCATGCCCTGTTTAGGCCGGGCTTCACAAAGTCATCTGGTTGGCCAGAGTTGGAAACCAAATGCTGGAAGAGATGGGACGCTTGGTCAGATGAGTAAAGCTCTTATATTTGATCTTTTTGAACCCAGTATGTCCTTGACAGGGGAGATCAGTGTGTCCAGCTCAGTGTGAAACCCAATCCTATATGTGGCTGTCCCTACAAACCACTGTTTAGTGTGTGCTGATTACTAATGCAGTGCTGTGGTCTGCAATGCAGTGTTGACACTGCAAGCACAAAGTAACAATTGCTTGCCTCTGTGTGTCAGCTATGGCTCAGTGCAGCCCTGCAACTAGAAAATAAGCAGGCCATAGCGCTGGGAACATTTAGAGAGCTGACACAGGCAAAAATAGCTGCAGGCTTGCCACTGGAAAAATAAACCAAACTTTTTATTCTGCTCAAATGATCCTTCAACTCAAGTCCTTCCATACCAAACCTCCCCAGAAATTGTAACCTCCACAGTATCAGTTCTACAACTTGCCTAGCACACAGGAAGGTTACAGACATGACTACACTCGGAATTTATGAAATC
Organism: Podarcis melisellensis; assembly: GCF_964234715.1. NCBI lineage: Eukaryota > Metazoa > Chordata > Lepidosauria > Squamata > Lacertidae > Podarcis > Podarcis melisellensis. The sequence goes on along the minus strand of NC_138547.1, from coordinate 1,442,778 downwards.
TCTTGTACAAAAGGAAGCCCATACAGGTTATACATCGGGGATAGGCACCTGTAGCCTCCCAAATGCTGCTGGACTCCATCAGCTACAGCCAGCATTGGAAGATTTGGCTTCCAGGCAGAAACGACATTTTTTTTTGGGGGGGGGACCCGTGAGCATGGCAGCCTTTGGAAAACGTGCATGGATGTAAGATCTGAATCTTCACGAAGCTCACTTGTTGCTCTGCCAGGTTTGAGAACCCAAAACTTGACCTCTGAAGTCTAAAACACCAAGTCTTGCAATCAAAACCCAGAATCTGCCAAAAGCAGGTACCTTGAGGAAGTCGGCTCAGTTGGTAGAGAATGAGACTCTTAATCTCGGGGTCCAGGGTCTGAGCCCCACACTTGTGGTCCCTTCCAGCTCCACAAATCTATTATTAATCTAAGCCATATATATTTAAACAATTCACCTAGCAAACATAGGTGACCAGGAATTCTGTACTAGCCACAAGGTTTGTTCCTCCATTACCAGCACAGAAGCACAGGAGCAGGACGCCATTCATGCCACCGCCTCCAGTCCAATTGGCACTAGCCCATTGTCACCATCAACCATGTATCTGATGTTGATAGAACCAAGAGAAACACTCACCTGAGGTTCTTAACACCTGGGCAGGTTCATGTAGGGAGATATACACTTTCAGGTAGCCTGTGTCCAAGTCCTATTGCCAGTAGCTTCACCATCACCAGTAGCTTAGTGTTTACCCGCAAGCTAGTTATAAAATTATTCTCCCTCCTCAGCAAAATGGACCATAATGATGAAAGTACAAGTTGCTTTCCCCAATGTTCTCATTCCAGAAGTCTCCTTTCTACTCCTTCTGCAACATCAGCAATTTCACAAATGGTTGCCCAGTCAGCATCCTCAGGTAAACAACTTCATCCCAAAAATACTCAATAGCTTTATTTGTAGGCAAGGTGACACGTGAAGATCGGGGGGGGGGGGGAATTGACCAAGCTCTTGCAAGACCAATATATTCTTCTGGAATGCCAGTGTCAAGAAATGCACACTGGCAGGAAGCTTTTAAATTACTAAAACCATCATACTATCTGCCCAGCAGACATCCTTTGATCAAATGTCTTTTAGAATCAGAATATGAACGCGTAATGGAATTTGTGCAAGGGAAAATCTACGTAGCACCATGCCTTGCAGTACTTACAGGTGGGTGGACAAATGTGAGGGGAGTAGGAATCAAAAACTTTGTGATAACAACTCCTCAGCCATTTTTTTTAAACAGAAGAGAACATACATTTTGCAGAGTATATCACAGGCATTTTGGGGCTACAACTCCCATCATCCCTAGCTAACAGGACCAGTGGTCAGGGATGATGGGAATTGTAATCCCAAACATCTGGAGGGCCGGAGTTTGCCTATGACTGGTGTATCAGCTGTAAAATATGTGAAGTCCTGTAGAAAATTGGGAGTAGTAAAGTATTTGCTTTGCTGACATAGTGCAAGCAATATGAAAGTGTAATAGGAGATCTACCTGGTATCTTCACTGTATGTAATGAGCTGAGATTGGAAGCCCCTGCTGTAAGGAAGAGGTCTTACCTGCAATCCCAGCTCGTTACAGTACCTGTACAAAAGACACCTGTTGACAGAAGCAATCAATCCAGCAGATTCCAAAGCAGCCACCATGACCAAGACCAAAGAGCTGTCCAAGGATGTCAGGGACAAGACTGTAGACCTGCACAAGGCTGGACTGGGATACAAGACTATTGCCAAGCAGCTTGGTGAGAAGGTGACAACAGTTGGTGCAATAATTCACAAATGGAAGAAACACAAAATAACTCTCAACCTCCCTCGGTCTGGGGCTCCATTGCAAGATCTCAACTGGTGGAGTTGCAATAATAATGAGTTACAGATAGGTAGCCGTGTTGGTCTGCCATAGTCAAAACAAAAAAAATTCCTTCCAGTAGCACCTTAAAGACCAACTAAGTTAGTTCTTGGTATGAGCTTTCGTGTGCATGCACACTGTGTATCTGAAGAAGTGTGCATGCACACGAAAGCTCATACCAAGAACTAACTTAGTTGGTCTTTAAGGTGCTACTGGAAGGAATTTTTTTTGTTTTAATAATAATGAGAACAGTGATGAAGCAGCCCAGAACTACACGGGGGGAATTTGTCAATGATCTCAGGGCAGCTGGGACCATAGTCACCATGAAAACAGTTGGTAAGACACTACACCGTGAAGGACTGAGATCTTGCAGAGCCCGCAAAGTCCCCTTGCTCAAGACAGCACATGGACAGGTCCGTCTGCAGTTTGCCAATGCACATCTGAATGACCCAGAGGAGAACTGGGTGAAAGTGTTGTGGTCAGATGAGACCAAAATCGAGCTCTTTGGCATCAACTCAACTCGCCGTGTTTGGAGGAGGAGGAATGCTGCCTACGACCCCAAGAACACTATCCCCACTGTCAAACATGGAGGGGGACATATTATGCTTTGGAGGTGTTTTTCTGCTAAGGGGACAAGACACTTTCACCGCTTCGAGGGGATGATGGACGGGACTATGTACCGTCAAATCTTGGGTGAGCACCTCCTTCACTCAGCCAGGGCATTGAAAATGGGTCGAGGGTGGGTATTCCAGCATGACAATGACCCAAAACACATGGCCAAGGCAACAAAGGAGTGGCTCAAGAAGAAGCACATTAAGGTCCTGGAGTGGCCTAGCCAGTCTCCAGACCTTATTCCCATCTAAAATCTGTGGAGGGAGCTGAAGGTTCGAGTAGCTACACATCAGCCTCAAAATCTTACTGACTTGGAGTGGATCTGCAAAGAGGAGTGGGACAAAATACCTCCTGAGATGTGTGCAAACCTGGTGACCACCTACAAGAAACGTCTGACCTCTGTCAATGCCAACAGGGGTTTTGCCACCAAGTACTAAGTCATCTTTTGCAAAGGGATCAAATACTTATTTCACTCATTATAATACACATCAATCTCTGACTTTTGTCTTCGGGGTTTCTGGGGGTTTTCCTGTTGTTATTCTGTCTCTCACAGCTACAATAAACCTACCATTAAAATTATGAACTGGTCATTTCTTCGTCAGAAGGCAAACGGGCAAATTTAGCAGGGGATCAAATACTTTCCCCCCTCACTTATTACTTCAATAGGATAGGCTAAACCTGCTATGAAACTGAACACCCTCCCAAGGATCTATGGGGGAGGGAGTATAAAGCATATAAAAGCTACTCATATTGTAGATGCAGTCTTCAAGATAAAGCAAGGAGAAAAGAATTCAAATAATAAATCGTGATGCTGAAGCTCTGTAGTAGAACTTATTGGGATGCAGCAATAGTTTACGGGGGGGGGGGGGACCAAAGTAGCTGTGCAGGAAACCAGAAGTTCCTTAAAAAGGAACCAAAGTGAGAGAAAAATACTGAACAAATGCCAGAAAGTTACAAGATTGGCTAAAGTTGGATCTTTAACTGTTTTAAAAGTGCCAGCAGTTCCCTTTATACTTAATCCCTGATCCCATAACACATTTCCCATAAAAATTCCCTGATCCCATAAAATGTCACTTCAAATAAATCTAAGATTTGCAACATCAGTTTTGTTTTGTGGTGTTTTTTCTTCTTCTTAATCCTGAGACAAAAGGAACAATACCAAATGAGCCATCATGCAGATGGTCAAGAGACTCACTACTGAAAATCATATACAGTCACACCTCATGTTATGTTTGCCTCAGATTGCGCATTTTCAGGTTGCGTCCCGCGGCGACCCGGAAGTACCAGAAAGGGTTACTTCCGGGTTTCGCCGCTCACGCATGTGCAGATGCGCAAAATGACGTCACGCACATTCACGTGCATGTGCAGAAGCGGTGAATTGCGACCCGCATGTGCACAGATGCACAGGCGCGGGTTGCGTTCTTTTCAGGTTGCGCATGGGCCTCCGGAACGGATCCCGTTTGCAACCAGAGGTACCACTGTACAGTCAAACCTCGCTTGTTGAACGTAGTCCATTCGATTCCTGAAACCGTTCGAAAACCAGGACGCAGCTTCCAATTGGCTGCAGGAGCTTCCTGCACTCAAGCAGAAGCCGCGTCGGACGTTCAGCTTTTGAAAAAACGTTTGAAAACTGGGTTTTCGGCATTTGGGAGCCAAAGCATTCCAAAACAGAGCTGTTCAGGAACCAAGGTTTGACTGTATAAGCAGTTATTTCTTAGACATGATTGTTGAGAATGATAACCTTCAAACTATCCAACCACCTTCTGGAATCCAGACTGCATATTCCCAGCAAACTGATCTGTACCTTCCAGACAAATGTGTGAACTCCCAAATGTTCCAACACAGTTTTCAGCTTTTAAGAAAAGGATTCTGAATACAGTATATCAAAAAAGTATATTTAGAGAGACAGTAAGTTTAGAAATGCCTACTTAAATCCAAATTTTATGCAGATTATTTTTAAAATACAGATTAACACAGAAACGGATTTATGGAAGACCTGATTTATGGATGGACAAATGCAAATATGACACAAGAAACATAGACTGCCTTCCACATCAGCAGACTGACTGATCTTAGTGCAACGTATTTACTCACTCCGAGTCTTACAAATAAGCATACCCATCTGTCACACCAATAGCTGGCAAAAAAAAACCTACTAGATCTTATTCATGCAAACAAGAGACCTTGGCTACCTCATAAAGCCCTTTATAGAATCAAGAAAGAAGGAGGTATAGCAATACCTAACCTAAAATGGTATAAAGACTCCACTCACTTACACAATATCCTTTTGATTTTACAAGGCTCAGACCAGGTCCCCTGGTTAAAAATGAATGATGATAGAGGTCAAGACTTGATGTGATCTCTTCCTTTTCAGAAAAATGAACAAGAAGACACTAGAAGACATTAAGCCCTTACTAAAATCAGATTTGACCATATGAAAGGAATGGAGACTGAAACTTTTACCTTTTGATTCCCCTTTAGTCTCAATAACTCAACCCTCCTCCTTTCGCACAGCAGCCAAATAAGGCTCATTTGTTAGGTAGGATTATATAAACTCAGAGATTTCTTCTAATCTACACTAATCAAAAGACTCCTACAGCTCCAGAAATGAATTTTATATTGGGAGATATACCATGTGGCTGGTTAGAGATACACCAGATTATACATTTTCTAAATCAGCCAAATAAAAGGACTCAAGCATTATGCAGCTTAAATGGTTTTGAGCAACTATTCAACACAACCAACCCACTGGGAAAGGGTATCATCTTCCAACTATGTAAAATCCTCACACAATTGCCTACCCTTCCTCTCACTTCATCAAGACTAAAATAGGGGAAAGATTTTGGAGAATTAGAGGAACCGCTATGGGAACAAATTTGGAATAAGCTAACATTTGGATCTGTCTCGATTATAAATTAAGAAAATGCTTTGAATATAGCACATAATTGGTACATGTGCCTGGCCATATTATATGGAATTAATTGTAACACATCCAAACTGTGCTGGTGGGAAAGCAATTTACCTGGCTCTGGAGTACACATGTGGTGGTTTTGTCCAAAAATTATTTCCTTTTGCAAAAAAGTTTATCAAACAATTAAGCAAAAGAAGGGATAATCACTAGAACTAAACCAAAATTGGCCCTACTATCTTATTTTACTCCTCCGATAGATAACATAACCAATAAAGCCCTCATCCTCCATTTATTGACTGTAGCTAGACTGGTGATAGCAAAAAAAATTAGAAAATTTTAAATGCAAATCTTTTAAAAGCCTGGATTCTGCAAGTATGGGACATTGGGCATATTATGGGCAAATTAACCATTCCATAAACAGAATGTTAGTTGGGGGAGGGAAGACCCATACCTCCTAGATGACATGGTATCATTTTATTGACTTTGTTAAGACAATTGAGTGTGATTTTCACCCTTGATCAACTCACAGAACCTTATGGAGAGACACTTTCATTTGGCTGCCTTTCTTGGAACATCGGAAACTACAGTCATAAGCCACTATTATTTTTTCTTCCTTTTCTGTACAACTACTATTTTGTATGGGTGTGTTTTGTTACTTGAAATTAAAAATCAATTTAAAAGAAAAAAGAAAGTCTGAGACTCCAGAATAATTAATTTGGACAAATATCCTTCCAAAATCCAAAAGGTTATTCAACAGATTTTCACAGAACTCTGCACAGCCAGGATAAGAGAAGAAAATGTTCCACAACACAGAATACAGGCCTGAGAGATAACTTTCAGTTTTGGAGTACTTCCTGCTCAAAAGTGCCAAACTGATATCTCAGATGCGACAGAAATTTTTAGAAAAATGTCTGCCTGGAAGAAGCGGGTGGTGGAAAATAACCAGCACATCAAACACCTAGCCATTTTTGCTGTTCCGAAATGTTGTTACAATTGGGCTAAGGTAAGAAGTTAGGAAAAGGCAACCTAATCCTGATCCCACAGAGTGTCAGACGTTGTGTTGAAACAGAAAGTATGGTCACACCCACCTCAAAACTTATCCTTATGCAATTACCCCATATTCACTACATCAATGGTAATTTTCAGTTACTCCAAGGTCGAGCTATAGCAGCTACATTAAACCTTTGCCAACCTGTTGTCCTCCAGATATTTTGAACTGGCTGGGCCTGGTGGAAGATGGACTGGATGGGCGGCTGACCTGATCTAATAGGCTCTCATTATGTTCAAAGGCTGAGCTACACAGTTTAAAGCATCCCTCATAAAAAGGAGTTTTAAAGGCCCCCATTCCTACACACAAGGTGTCCAGAAATCATGGAACAAATTGTGGACTCCACGGTCAATTGCACTGAATATTCTGCAACTGTTGAACTGCAGTCATGCAAAGGTCATCATATGCAAGGAAGCTGAGCCTGGAACTCATGATGATATAGTACATACCAAACCAGTGGCTAATACAGTGGTACCTCATGTTACATACGCTTCAGGTTACAGACGCTTCAGGTTACAGACTCCGCTAACCCAGAAATAGTACCTCGGGTTTAGAACTTTGCTTCAGGATGAGAACAGAAATCTTGCTCCAGCAGCGCGGCAGCAGCAGGAGGCCCCATTAGCTAAAGTGGTGCTTCAGGTTAAGAACAGTTTCAGGTTAAGAACGGACCTCCGGAACAAATTAAGTACTTAACCCGAGGTACCACTGTATAGCAACTTTTAAGGGAGAAGAGTAATATGTTTGAATTCTTTATATTCTGCTTTTTCAAGGTTCAGTACATGGGCTCTTCTCTCAAAACTAATCTATTTCAGCCTATCCTGCAGAAGGCAGCATCCATAAAAATGAATGGCTATGCTAAGGAGCGTGCAAAAATATGAACAATGAAAAACTTATTAGTGCTTTTGTACTTCTAAGAGCCAATTTATATCAGGAATAAGGAGAAGCTCCTTGGCAGCGCAGGGTTAGCAGTCTTAGAAGTGGCTCGTTCTCCATACCTTTCCGCTAATGAATAGGTGCTCTTTCTGAAAGTGCATTAGGCACACAGAATTATTATTATTTCTAAAGGCAGTATTTGTTTGTATTAGAAACTGTGCGGGCACATGGAATCTTCCTACAGGAGCTTGCCTTTGTTATTCCCTGCAATAGGTTTGATCTTCAGAAGTAGTACCACAATAATATTTCTATACTGCACACCTCTCAGAAGTGGCTTCATGGCTGTTCATTTTCTCTCTTTTCTGATGGGAGACTGCACTTGCTATCAATGCATCCCACATAACTGATCCAGGAGAACTGGAGAAGGTCCCCCTCAAAACAGAAGACAATTGGAAAGGGAAAAGAATGGGAGCTTTCAAGAATATCTGCATCCTTCCAGTACGTCAACAAGCATATGGTAAAGGGCAGTTCGTGGTCTGCTTGGATTTGCAGAAGGAACCTGGAAAAATCCATTGGCAAAGGCTCTCAGGAGGCTCAGTAGTAGACTCAGGATAAGAAAGGAGAGCCTTTTCATGGATCAGCAACCAGTGAAAAGATACGGAAACAAAGGGGAGGAATAAATGCCCAATTTTCTCAATGGAGAGAGGAAAGCAGCAGGGCACCCCAAGATCTGCACTGGACCCTGTGTGTCCTTTTAGAGACTCATTAATGGTCTTGGAAAGAGAGTGAGCTCTGAAGGGGCCAAATTGGCAGAAACACAACAAAGTTTCAAACACAAAGCAGGCTGTTGGGTGTTAAGATGAGATATTCCTAAACCAGCCAGTTGGAATAACAGATACAGAGGTGCAGATAAATATTTATTTATTTATTTATTTATTTCAAAACACCTCAGCATGGAGGAGAGAGAAAATATCCTTTGGGATCCAATACATCGGTTTCTGCTCCCAAAGAAAGTCTCAGAGCTGTCGCAACTCCACAAAACAGAGCTCAGCAGAAACAGGAAAAACCCTAATATTCCAGAAGAAATCTATCATGCCTTTACACTTAGACTAAGTAAGAACATAAGAGCCTGCTGGATCAGGCCAATGGCTCATCTAGTCCAGCTTCCTGTTCTTTCAATAGCCAACTAGATGCCTATGAGAAACATGAAGGTAGACCTGGGACACAACAGCACTCTGCCCACAGGTAATCCCCAGAAACCAATATTCAGAGGCATATAGGCTTTGTGTTTGTCACTGAATCCCAAAAACAGATATAAAACCACACACCAGATCTTAGCCCAAAGGAAGGGAAGCACTATTTCATGTCCAAACTTGGCACTTGCCTGTTGATGTTTTGATCCGCACTCTTATCCACCACCACCCCTGCACCATGTATAAACCGGTCCACTCTTCCTCCCAATACCTTTCATGCAGTGCTATTTTTCTCAAAAACAAGGTGCCAGAACTCACTGTGAATGCCTCCCTTGTTCTCTTATAATGGCAATGGTGTACACCGGAGAGATGCTGGAGAGTTCCTGTGAGTTCTGGCTGGGGGGGAAAGTCCTACTTTCATGGTTATCTTTTGTCCCAATCTCCCATATTACCATCTGCTGTTCTCCAGTAAACCCAGCAATGGCACCTATACTGACTACTTATTCTCCTTCCCAGTCCAATTTGTCTAGATTGAACCTTCACAAACCCTTCCTTTGCATCAAAGTATTCCACAAGAACCCAGTTTTTACATTCATTCATTGTATTCCTACACTATTGCTATAAAACAGGCATGTTCAACTTCCATTAGGTTGCAATTTACTATCCAGCATCAAAAACTGGCAGTGATCTCCAACACTCTCTTCAACTTAAACAAGGGTCGGCAAACTTTTCCACCAGCGGGTCGGATCATCAGTGCACAGGAGCACATGCACACGCCCGCCGCTCTTTTCCTGCTGGCTTTCGGAGCCATGGCGGGGGAGGAGGAGGCGTCTGCGGCTTCCTATTGGCTGCATGATCTTCCAGCAGCCAATAGGAAGCCGTGGCTGCATCCTGGAAGACAGTCCCCGCACGGAGCTAAACCGGCGCGCTGTGCTGGATTAGCTCCACACAGGGATTGACCAAGCAGGCGGTAAGGGCCAGGGGCCGGTTTATTGATGCCCTCGGGCCGTATCCAGCCCGCGGACTGTAGTTTGACAACCCCTGAACTTAAACCTATTTAACCTGGCTGAGGAAACCCAGCCAGATGGGCAGGGTATAGATAATAAATTATGATGATGATAAAAATAATAACAAATAATTACCCCCACACCAGCCCCCTCCTGCTGCAGCCCGTGCAGAGCCCAAGCGCATTGTCAACCACCCTCCACCTCCCTGCCCTGAGGCTGTGGCTTGCAGGGGGTGGAGGCAGGCGACTTGCGCCTTTCCAGGTCAGCCAGCTGATTGGGCATCGGGCAAAGCCAGTGGCCAGAGTGGGGTGGTTGAAGCGGCTGCAAGGTGGAGGCTGCTTGCTGCAGCAGCGGTGAGCAAGCCTGGCTAAGTGGAGCCTCGACCACCCATGTCGCCTGCGGAGGGCGCCCAGCAGCCATGGGAGAGGGTGGCGGGTGGAGGTGCACCAAGGCCTTGGTCGTTATCAACGAAAATCCATCACACAATCGACACGTTGAACATGTCTGCTATAAAACAATGCTAGCTTCTGAACTCACAGGAACTGATTCTTATTTATTTTTAGCTTAGACTAGGGGTGCCCAACTGGCACCTGTGGGCACCACAGCACCCTCACACACCACTTTTGCATCCATCACTTTGATTTTTATATGGAGAAGCTTGCCTTTTGGGGGAGCTGGGGGTGTCTGTTTTGGGGGATGTGCTACCTCTTTTTAGTTTTGGGGGAGGAGTTACCTCTTTACTGTTTTATTTTGGGGGAGGGGTTATGTATTTTGCCTGTTTGGTAGGGGGGCTTCACAATTTTTCTTCTGTGAAACTGATATTTAAGGATCCCCAACCATTAGGTCCAATCGTGACCAACTCTGGGGTTACAGTGGTCATCTTGCTTTATTGGCTGAGGGAGCTGGCATACAGCTTCCGGGTCATGTGGCCAGCATGACTAAGCCGCTTCTGGCGAACCAGAGCAGCGCACGGAAACGCTGTTTACCTTCCTGCTGGAGCGGTACCTATTTATCTACTTGCACTTTGACGTGCTTTCGAACTGCTAGGTTGGCAGGAGCAGGGACTGAGCAACGGGAGCTCACCCCGTCGTGGGGATTCGAACTGCCGACCTTCTGATTGGCAAGTCCTAGGCTCTGTGGTTTAACCCACAGCGCCACCTGCGTCCCTGATATTTAGTGATATTCAAAATAGCTTCCTGTCCAACATGTCCAACAACATTTCTCTCTGCCGATTTAATGATGTCCAAGGAATCAGGCTGTACAACAGCCCACTACAACTTTTTTCCGTCTACAAGGATTTACGGTACCTAGAGCAAACACAGCAAGCCCACTCCTACACCATCCTATCAGGGATTTTTATTGCCCAGCATTGCTTGAAGTGTCTGGCCTGGCACAGGCAGAGGAAGAGGGGGGTGGGGGGAACGCCCCGCCCCCGGCAGCACCATTCCAGTAGGGTTCCATTGCAGCTGCCCCCATGCCCGTGCTGGGCACTCCACCCCCACAGGTGGCGTGCCACGCCCCTACGGGCGGTGCACCATGCCCCCAGAACACACACCATGTCCCTTTGGGTGACGCGCCCCACCCCTGGGACACATGCCAGCCCTGCCCCCTCGTGCTCTCCACCCCCCAGTGCTGGAGCATGAAGCTCCACCACTGTGGCCTGGGCTATGCCTGACTAGCTCCCTGCTGCTGCAAGAGTGTTCATTCCAACCTCCTTGTTTCAACACTCACACTTGTGGCAATATAGAATTCACCTACAGCACTTATTCTCCCACATCACCACTACTTACAGTGGTGCCTCGCAAGACGAAAATAATCCGTTCCGCGAGTCTCTTCGTCTAGCAGTTTTTCCGTCTTGCGAAGCAACCCTATTAGCGGCTTAGTGGATTAGCACTATTAGCGGCTTAGCAGCTATTAAAGGCTTAGCGGCTAAAAGGCTATTAGTGGCTTAGCGATTTAGAAAAAGGGGGGGAAAGCAAAAAAAATCGCAAGACGTTTTCGTCTTGCAAAGGAAACCCATAGGAAAATTTGTCTTGCGAAGCGCATCGAAAAACGGAAAACCCTTTCGTCTAGCGGGTTTTTCGTCTTGCGAGGCATTCGTCTTGCGGGGCACCACTGTATTTATTTATTACATTTATATTCCACTTTTCTACATCTTCAGTCTTAAAGCAGCATGTGCATTGCTCCAAGACACTGACAAGACCAAGACCCACTTAGCCTCAGTAAGGTGGCTGACTCTTCTGCGGTCTGTCCCTGATGGTTGGCTGGTTGCTGCCTGCCATCACCTCTGCAACAAGTGAGCTCTGGGGAAAGGCCTTATCTCAGGGCAACTGGGACTGTGGTCCTCCTGACTCATTTCCCTTCCAGTCCTACCATTCCCAAGTCTGAGGCCAGTAGCGAGTCCTGCCACAATCCCCATTCGCCCAATAGCCTATGTGGTTGGCCATACAATGCACTGTGTATCCTTATGCATAGGTTCCCTTGAGCTACATGCGCATCCACCTCAGTTCTGCCTTCTGGAACCAAGGTGAAGGCCTCAAAACACATGTAATCCCATACTAAATGGAAACAGGAAGAGTATGTGTTTGAAAACTACAAAGAGTTTTAGATTCTGGCAAGAACAACAACATGCATCCTACCAACCAGCTATTTCCCCCACTTTGTTGAGCTCCTTCTCCGAAGGTAAACTGAGCAAAAGTTATAAAGATCCTTCAAACTCCATAGGAAATGCTGAACACCTGCTTGGATGCATGTTCTTGCTTCCCAATCAATCTTTAATGGCATTGATCAAATTCAAGAAGTGCCTTTCACCTCTGAGAAATGATTGTGGGGAGGGGAGTTGCAGAAGCTCAAAGAAAGACAACGAAGAGGAAGGAGATCTGTTCATAAGTGGGCTTTTGTAATCAAATCCGACAGCTCCGTTCAGGGCACATTTATACTGCTAGTATTACACCGTCAACATAGCCATCCAACACATGCTGGATATGTTTGCCATCTTGCACACAGCCAATAGAATTGACAGATTTTGAGGGGGGGGGGACGGAAGCAGCTTGAATGGGGCAATTTAGAAGTAGTACCAGCCAAGAAATATCATGAATAGAATGCAGATTAGGAAGATGCTATTCAAATCCAAGTCCCACCCATTGTGAGTCATGGGCAATTTATGCTATACGTAAAAATCAGCCCAGATTTGAACTTCTCATTTATTCTATTTCAGGAAGCCCTAGTACAGATAGTAAATAATTTAGAGTACAAGCATTTTGAGAACACTGCAAGCACAGAGAAGTGCAGCTCCAGGACTTTTTCAGAACAGGACTATTGATGTCATCTGCCAGTACATCCAGGGTAACTCATCCAGGGTAACGGATGGACACTCCTTGTTCTACCAACTGAATGAGGTGAGAATGAAGCTTTCAAGATTGTGTGGGACACATTAGCACAGGGTAACCCAGAGAATCTTAAAAAGCAGAGACATCACCTTGCCAACAAAGATCCATAAAGCTATGGTTTTCCCAGTAGTGATGTATGGAAGTGAGAGCTGGACCATAAAGAAGGCTGATCGCCAAAGAATTGATGCTTTTGAATTATGATGCTGGAGGAGACTCTTGAGAGTCCCATGGACTGCAAGAAGATCAAACGTATCTATTCTTAAGGAAATCAGCCCAGAGTGCTCACCGGAAGGACAGATCCTGAAGCTGAGGCTCCAAGACTTTGGCCATCTCATGAGAAGAGAAGACTCCCTGGAAAAGACCCTGACGTTGGGAAAGATGGAGGGAAAGGAGAAGGGGATGACAGAGGACGAGAGGTGGTTGGATAGTGTTCTCGAAGCTACCAGGATAAGTTTGACCAAACTGCGGGAGGCAGTGGAAGACAGGAGTGCCTGGTGTGCTCTGGTCCAGGGGGTCACAAAGAGTTGGACACGACTAAACGACAACAACCCAGAGAATGGGGAAAGCAAAATAAAAAGCAGAGGCTGGATAGTGCTCTTTTCATGATTCGGACTTCATGCTAACAGTTTTGGTGGTAATCCTGCTCTGAAAGATTGTTTATATTTCTAACTAAAAGGTAAAGGGACTGCATTTCAGCTGGCTGAATATATTTAAAGGATCAGTTCACACCTTTCCAATCAGAATGAAGCACCTGTGAGTTCAATAGAGCTTACCTCCATGAAACTATGCAAAAGATTGCAGCCAGGCATTGATTGCACTTTATATATGACAAGGATGAAGACTATATGACTAGCTACATCTCTGACAATCATGGATCCTTAGTTCTCAAGGTAGGAATCCTGAACTCATCTGGAGAAAATTAAACACGAATGGCCTTGTTTTGTTTAAGATCCAATGGAAGAGGCTGTGAGCTTCATAGAATCATAGAATGGTATGACGGAGAAGGGATTTGAACCCTGGTCTTTTCCAGGTCCTACTCCAACACTCTAACCACTACACCACAATGACTTCCTAGTGTCCTTCTGCTATGGGGATTTGATGTTTTAATGTGTTGTAAACTGCTTTGAGATTTTTTTCTTTAAAATATAAAGCAGTATAGAAATGAAATTACTGCTAAAATAACAGGCATACCAATGTCTCAGAAGCCCAAATTTTAAAAAGGCAGTGCTCCCAAATTGGCTCTGTTTCCTCTTGCTGTGTGGTACTAAGTAGCATTTAAAATGCAGGATCCAGGATTTTAAGTTCACCACTGAAAGGTAGATTTGGCTCATACTGAAGAGGGCACGAATAGGATAACTGCTTCCCTAAGTTTCAGCAATGATTCAGTCTCTTTGAATCTGCCACACGTAGGCATTAAACTCCACACCCACCCACACCCAACTCTGCATGCACCCACACAGAGCATTATGAAAGACTAACAAAAATGCATTGACATCTGCTAGTACTCATTTCACAAACACCTTCCTAACGGAGCCCAGGTTCGCTCAGAACACAAAGTAAGGCTCTCAATGATAGAAGCTTAGACGATGAGGCTCAGGCCTACAAGTTAGTCTACAAAGAATTAACTGGATTAATTAGCAAGGGATTTGAGAAGCAGTGTGGAACTAGGAAACCAAATTGTTTAAATGCTTTGGCACAATATCAATGTTTCCAGGCAGCCCCAGTGCTGCATTCGGTTCTTTCTGCTTAATGTTTTAACACATTTAACCTGACGGAGGTACTTTATCATGAGATCTGAATGGCACTGTCAAAATACAAATGAAATGAAATGAAATGAAAATGCCACAAGCTGTTAGAAATTTTACCAATATGCAGGAGCCCAGGCAACATTAATTAAAAATCAATAGCTTTGAACATGAATAGATCTTGTCTCTGGTAAGCTATTTCTCTATAATAATGTGAAAATTTGGGGAGGGAAGCAGAGAATAGATAGGCAACACAAATGTTGTTTCTATTACGCTGAGAAAATTGACCAAAACAAAGCCTGAGGAAAAAAGCGAAAGAGAGAGAGTTGCAAAGCTATGAATGCTAGAAAGGAAACCCTGGTGCATGAACGCATGGAATGTTTCTCCCATGCGCATAACTGGGTGGAAATAGCCAGACCCCAAGCGCTTGGGCAAATGAGTCTCCAGGAAGTACATTCCTTGTTTTTTTATCACTAATTGTGTCAAGAAAGGCAGAAAACAAGGACTTTCTCAATAGGCCTCTTCCCCACTTTCTACTATACATCACCATTATTTTCAGTCTGTATGGCTTTGCAAAATGGAAGGCAAAATGCAAGTGTCTTCTATAATACGAAGTTCACAATATAGAATAAAAGATATGAGGCACCCCCCCGCCTCCCTCCAAAAGGAAGAAGAATCACCAGCACAACACTACAAAGATAAATGCCTGGAGCACAGCAGAAAGAACTGGGCTTACTAGCCACGGCGAGTATTGTTCGTATCAGCATTTATTACACACCCTTCACTTTAAGGTCCCAGAGTGGATTACAGCAATTTAAAATACAACATTAAAGAAACTTGCCCCAAAATGAAATTAAAAAACATTGTGCTGGCCCTGAATATTTAGATTTGTGGTGCTGAAGGCTAAAGAGGCGTGTCTTCAGCATTCGCCAAAAATTGTACGTTGAACTTGCCAGAAGCACCTTAGTGGGAAGGGAGCTCCTCAACTAAGGGGCTGCCACAGAGAATGCCCTCGCCCGGGCCACAATCCCCCAAGTTTCTGAGGGAAGAGGAACTACCAAGAGGGCACCCTTTGTCAATCTTAACATCCAAAGGGGTTTCATAGAATTGTAGAGTTGAAAAGGACCCTGAGGATCATCTGGTCCATATAGGGATCCAACTTGCAACCTTGGAGTCATCAGCACCATGCTCTCCAACTGAGGGATAGCTTGTTTTGTGATAATCCCTGCTTCCTAAAAAAAAACTTTTTTCAAAACAAGAAGACTTTGGGGCATTGCCACCACATGTGGATAAATGAGCCAGTGGCTTTACGATTTCTCCCACATATAGCTGATATGTTTTTAGTCATTTTACTCAATAATAATGGGTATATTTACCATCAGTGTATAACTGAGTGCATTTTCCTGGATTCTTACTGAAGCAGATTTAAATAGAGCTTTTATCCAGATTCTGTTCCATATAGTATTGTCTAAATGCTCACACAATTTTTTCTCCCATCACGCCTTCAGAGTTATGAGAAGTGGCAGCATGTCAGAGTTTAATACAGTGGACGCTCGGGTTGCGAACATGCAGGATGCACGTTCGCAACCCGCAGCGTTCACAACCCGCAGCTGCACGTCTGCACACGCGCAGGTTGCGATTTGACGCTTCTGCGCATGCACGACCGCCAAAACCTGAAAGTAACCCATTCTGGTACTTCCGGGTTTTGGCGGTCCGTAACCCGAAAAACCACAACCTGAAGCATCTGTAACCCGAGGTATGACTGTACCTTATAGATTCGGAAAACAAGGTCTTTACCTAATAGATTATAAGTAAAAATGAGCTTTTCAAAAGGAATCAATTAACATAATGCCTGTGTTTGGATCATTTGTTGCCTTGGGGAAGCCCAGCCAGATGGGCAGGGAATGTAATAAATTCTTATTCTTAATTCTTATTAACTGCAGGACCTGGTCTGTTACTTGGCATCACAGTCAGTTGCAACTCAGGTCCTATTAGAGGTCATTGGCCTCTTTAAAAATATTTGAGCCAAGTAAGCCCCACCCCTTCCCCTTGTCCAAATAATTTTATTTCATCTTCATTATAAAATAATAGGTAATATATTAAAGGCATCATAGGTGATATTGAAGAGGCTTGTTTGGAGAACCATTCTTTCCAGACCCCAAGGTCAGAGGAGAAAAACGGATTAGGTTAACTAAATATAAGAATTGTTTAATTAACTTCTGAAAAGGTAAACCACATATCGACTCACTATATTGTTAGGTTTATATAGTGTTGTCTTTGGCAAGCATGGCCTTTCATTGGCATGAATAAATTTAGAGATTAGTACTTGCCATATCTGGAGGCTGCCAAATGGACAAATAATACCCAAAATAAATAAAGTAGGCATGGCAGAAACATCACGTTAACGGTTGTCACTCATCCGAAACAATATAAGGTACATTTATTTCATGTTCTTATTTTTGATATGACTTTTTAATTAGGTGGTTTGTAGTATAGTGTTTCTAATTTTGCCACATGTTTAGGTATTTTTACCCCAAAATATCTAAAATGATTATTTCACAAGTGGAATCCAAATAGCCTGAGCAATGCAAGTTCTGTATCTGGAGGCAAATGGACACACAGGAGTTCAGACTTGGTATAGTTTACCAGAAATCCCGAAACTGTACCATATACTGGTAGTTGTAACTATCTCATCAAAGTGAGAACCGTCCCCAGGAAGAGACAACATTAATGCTATGTCATATGTGAATGTATTAACTACATGAGAAGTGTCTGGGACATCTAATCCTCTGATCCCTGGGTCTGTATGGAAGGCCAAAGAGCAGAAGAGACAATGGAACCAGGCCTCTCTCATTTTAGATGGAATGGAAAAAACAGAGCGTGGTATCATCCACATATTGATGACATCACTTGATACCACCTAATGACAGCTCGCTTGATTGGAGAATGTGGCCTCTCACTATGGCACTGTAGATTGTAATCAGCATATTAAGATGCTTATACATGAGGGATGTACTCCAGTGGGAAACTATGTGATGCCCTTAGCACCTCTACCAACCCACTGATGGAGCCTCCGTCATGCCCAGTCCTTCCTCTCCAGTACACAGTGGCTGCCAGCTCCTCCAGTCACCATGCTGATTGATGTGTGCTACATGATGCCATAAAGCTGGTGTGAGGGAACCTGTGGAACCTCCATATATTAATGGGCTCCAATTCCTATCAGTTTCAGCCAGCATGGCCAATGGTCAGGATGATACAAGTCAATGTCAAATAACATCTGCAAGGCTTCAGAGCTTCCTCATGCTTGTCAGAGAAAATCTATTGGCCAAAATCAAGGCACCAACACACATTCAACAGGAATGAGGAGGCCCACTCCACTACTTAAGCATATGGTATATTTCTAAACTATACAGAAAGCAGACCCCCAGCACAAAAAGTGACTGTTGCTTTGAGGTTTCCTAATGACCAAGTGGTATTGCATAAATTTTAAGAAATAAATACCGGTAATTGCACAACGTTTCAACAATACTAAAATCCATTTTTATTATGTTGACAGTGGAGAATAAAATTTATGTTGGAAACATTTTTTTTACTGACTGCTTGTCACTATACATTAAAACTCCAGTTTGAAAGCAGTTGGAGTCAGGGGTGATATAATTTGTAAACAGCCTTATAGAGTATCCTTCCAGAAGCTACATCTTCAAAATGGAAGCTTTAGATCCACAAACTATTACAATGATGTTAAAATTAGGAAAACATATTAGGGAACTAAATAAATGGCAGAAAAATATTTCTACAGGATGCCAGCCAGGCATTTAAAAAAAAAAAGCCTTGGCTGTCACTATTTATAATATGGAGGCAAAGGCAACTTTCCAATAAAGCAAGGAATGTTGAAAAGGTGTCCTTTAAGCCTTCCTTTAAGCCATCTTCCATAATGGCATGATTTGCTCTGGACATCATTAAAATGTAAAGTTAATGAGGATTCAACTGCAAACAGAAGAAATGTAACCTATTTTCAGGCAGGAGTTCTAACACTGCAATCAGAGGGAAAGCCACTTTGATGTCTCTTTGTCTCTTCTCATTAATTTTCTTTTAGTTTTTTTTAAAAAACAAAGGCTGTTTAAACTAAAAAAAAATGCACAGAACTTTAAACACGGTAATTACAGTGAAGCTGCAATGAGGTCATTGGGTTTTTTAAAAGTTTGAAATAAATAAGAGCAAGATGCTTTTAAAAGATGTCAATTCTCCCATTTAACTTCTCTATGGAAAGCTTGCTCAACTATTTATTCCTGGTGCCCAAAATCCTTCTCTGTTAATCTACAGAAGTTGTATGCCAATTGCAATGATACTGGGAACGCCAGTGCTGGCAGCAAACAAGCCACAGACTGCACAAGGTCAAGACCTTATAGGATGTCCTCCCTTCAACCACCAGAGCTCCATGTTTGCTCTAGCTTCATGTTTGCTCTGGCTCCTACTCTTGGCCCCAACCCAGGTTCCCTTCCGGTGGCCACATCAATCAAGCTGCATTTCTGACGAACTCTGCTAGAACTAGCAGATGTCTGTAAAGACATCTTGTTCTGGAGACACCTTGGATTGGTGAGGACAGGGTGAACCCAACTGCAGGCTGCATTTCAACAGTCCAGGAGGCATCTCCAATGCAATTGCCACCAGCGTTAGAAACAGAGATATGAAAGCTAGGAGCTAAAGGGCACCTTAAACCAAGTTATGGGCACAACAACGAAATGTCGAGTCTTTCCCTTGCCACCAGCACCCTAATGTTCTTAAGAGGGTCTCTTCTCCAGTCTTCAGAGAGTAGCTCGAAGTGGGGAGGTAGAAAAAGGTCCTCCTTTCCGTCCACTCTGCAGTTTTAATCCTAAATCTTAGGCACAGTGCTCTGCCCGTAGCTCAGAGACTGCTTGCGCTACTGTTCCCTGTCAGAGAGGCAGTGTGGTGTAGTGGTTAAGAGTGGTAGACTCTTAATCTGGTGAACCGGGTTCACGTCTCCGCTCCTCCACCTGCAGCTGCTGGGTGAACTTGAGCCAGTCACACTTCTCTGAAGTCTCTCAGCCCCACTCACCTCACAGAGTGTTTGTTGTGGGGGAGGAAGGGAAAGGAGAATGTGAGCCGCTTTGAGACTCCTGAAGGGGAGTGAAAGGTGGGATATCAAATCCAAACTCTTCTTCTCTTCTTCTGTTACAAAATGCGCCTGGAACAATGGGAGTTTTGAACGCTGATCACCACATGAGATAGAGAAAATGGCCACAATTTGAGATTAGAGGGGCACACTGGAAGGAGGGAAAGCTACTGGCTTCTTGTAGTATTCTGGCATTCTTAAGAACAAACACCTCTTAAATCTAGCAAAGATATTCACCACTGGATGCTCAGAAGTCAACTTGCATAAAGGAAGCGTGTGAATTTGCAGTCACTTCACTTCCCCACAAAAGGGAGGGGCAACGGTGTGTGTTTCTAGTATTGTGTCAGCACAGAAGTGTGCATGTGTGAACTCCTTTAAACCAAGGCCCACATTCCCTCAAAGGAAGTGTTGAGGGCCATATGCCAGCAGTGAGTGAGGCCAAAGCATACACAAACTCTGTCCCACTTTCTCTCTCCAACTG
Source organism: Podarcis melisellensis (assembly GCF_964234715.1). Classification (NCBI taxonomy): domain Eukaryota; kingdom Metazoa; phylum Chordata; class Lepidosauria; order Squamata; family Lacertidae; genus Podarcis; species Podarcis melisellensis. The sequence goes on along the minus strand of NC_138547.1, from coordinate 1,422,518 downwards.
ATTCTCACCTTGCAGCAGGGAACAATAGCAAGCTGGGCTGCCCTGTCCTGGCTTCACCAGCCCACAATGCCCAAAACCTGATCCCAAAGGAAGTATCTTCATCAAGCATAAATTATATTCTGCTCTTTTGTGAACATACAAATGCACGGGTATTGCCCTGGTCCCTATTCAAAACATGAATATAAACTATCCAACTGCATACAGAAAGTGCCAAAAAGAATGTGGAGATTTCTTTCACATGCAGTGGAATTCAGGTAAGGAAAAAAAGTACTGGGAGTGGAAATTAAATGCCAAAATGAAACAAATCTTAGGGTATGAAATTCCCTTCCACAAAGTGTTTTTATTGTTAAGCTATGTGGAAGGGTCAGTGAAACCAGAACATGAAGAAATGGTCTCTTATATGTTGGCCACTGCCTGAACACCTTTTGCAAAGATGTGAAGATTGACTATCATGCCATCTACTACAAAATGAATGGGGAGAACCTTGGGAATCTGTTGCAATGACCAAATTGACTCACCATACAAGATTTAAGGAACAAAAACAGTAACGAGATGGAGCAATCTGACTGATTACAGAAGATGATCAATGCTGGTACCAGAACGGTGGACTTTTATTGTTTAATATTCAAGATGTTTCCCACTTGACATTGTAAATATAACTCCATATGTGTGAGTATGAATGTAAATATAAATATGTACTTACATTAAGTTTTTTATATGCCTGTCATCTTTGTCATATAAAAAACATAATGTAGGTACATATTTATATTTACATTCATACTCACACATATACTATGCATGTATATATGTATATATGTGAGTACATATATACACATATATATGTGTATATGTAACTATACATATACTATACATATATATGTGCAGTTATCAACGTATAGTTAAAGCCATGGTTTTCCCAGTAGTGATGTATGGAAGTGAGAGCTGGACCATAAAGAAGGCTGATTGCCGAAGAATTGATGCTTTTGAATTATGGTGCTGGAGGAGACTCTTGAGAGTCCCATGGACTGCAAGAAGATCAAAGCTCTCCATTCTGAAGGAAATCAGCCCTGAGGGCTCACTGGAAGGACAGATCCTGAAGCTGAGGCTCCAATACTTTGGCCACCTCATGAGAAGAGAAGACTCCCTGGAAAAGACCCTGATGTTGGGAAAGATGGAGGGCACAAGGAGAAGGGGACGGCAGAGGTCGAGATGGTGGGACAGTGTTCTCGAAGCTACCAGCATGAGTTTGATCAAACTGCGGGAGGCAGTGGAAGACAGGAATGCCTGGCGTGCTCTGGTCCAGGGGATCACAAAGAGTGATAGGGTAGGAGATACTTTACAAAAAAAATTAACACTTTTCTACTCCACCTTTCTTGTGCAGAACTGTAATTTTAAATGTTGTAACACAGTCAAACCAAAGAAGACAGGTGCGGCAATAAACAACAAAACATAAAACACGTACAGTACAGCTACAATTTCCTTCCAGAAACAGTCTTCAGCAACCAGCAAAAATAAAAAGGAAGGCAGCAAACTGCACCTCAAGGGGGAATACATTCCTTAACCTGGTGCAGCCACTGACAAGGCCCTTTCTAGTCTCACCCAAAGGTGCTTCATCTTTAGTTGGGACCCAGAGAAGGGCCTCTGCTTCAGATGTCAGGAAGGAGGAGGCAGCTCCTAAGATACGAACATGTACACCTCCATAGATATACCTCGAGTGCCTATGAAACAGGGATGGGAATAAGTCAGGAACAGGGCCTGCAAGCCAGTCTTGGCCTGCCAGACCATTTCCCCCAAAGCATGCCCACCCTCTCTGCTTCAAACACACTTTTGAGATGCACCAACACAGCCTGAGTCATGATGAAACAAGTGTGAGGTCTGCCCTCGAGTGTTTGAAACATCCCTCTCTCCTTCACTTAAAGGAGATGGGGAGTGATGCTGCAAACAAGGCTTTGGGTACCCAATGTTAAGCAGGATCACTCTTCCTTCATATCAGTCCATGTGACAGGAAAGCGATTCTGCCAAGCGCTGGGTTGGGTGCACAAGCGACGCTTCGCAAGGCAGCTTTGCCTTTGCAAGCAAAAGCAGCAAACCATCACTTGCAAACTCCATCCTTGTCCCCCCCCCCCATCCCAGTCAGTGGAGAGGAGAGAAACAAGCCGTTTGACATCCCAATGCTCAGAGCTTCCTAAAGTGCCAACTTGGGTCTGGCAACGTCCCTTGCAATGCAGTTCCCAAGTGGGAACCCTGCCCAAGTGATTTTTACATGTGGGCAGCCCCACCCCCACCACACCCCCATCAGATTTGGCCTGCTAGGCTAAATATGTCTCTAGCTCATAATCCTGGAATTATTATTCTTAAAGACAGATCTTGAAGCTGAGGCTCCAATACTTTGGCCACCTCCTGAGAAGAGAAGACTCCCTGGAAAAGACTCTGATGCTGGGAAAGATGGAGGGCACAAGGAGAAGGGGACGACAGATGACAAGATGGTTGGACGGTGTTTTCGAAGCTACCAGCATGAGTTTGACCAAACTGCGGGAGGCAGTGGAAGACAGGAGGGCCTGGCGTGCTCTGGTCCAGGGGGTCAAGAAGAGTTGGACACGACTAAATGACTAAACAACAACAACAATTATTACTATTACTATCATCATCATCAAAATTTGTATACTGCACTATACCCGTAGATCTCAGGGCAGTTCACAACATAAAATATTTAAAAACACACAAAACACATAATAAAAATAAGAACAAAAACCAATAATCCCCCACTCCCGCAACACATTTGAAAGGGCATTTGGATGTCAATCAGCCAAAGACCTAGTTAAAGAGGAACATTTTTGCCTGGTGCCTAAAGGTGAATAATGAAGGCACCAGCTCAATCTCCCTGGGGAGAACATCCCATAAATGGGGAGCCACTGCAGAAAAGGCCTGTTCCCGTGTTGTCACCCTCCGAACATCTCATGGAGGAGGCACACAAAAAAAGGCCTCAGAGAATGATCTCAGGGTCCAGGTAGGTTCATGGGCATCTCCAGGTATTAAACCATGTCTTAAACCATGAGGAACTGCTACTATTGTAGGTAAGATGGGTTAATGCTGTAACCCAGTAAGGAAACTTCTTATGCCCCAGGCCAGAGGACACGCTTTAGCATGCTGGATCTCTGCAGGTTTGGCATTTGTTCCTCTGCAAAACCATGCTCATAACTCATCCCTTCAAGCATGCTTCTGCACAGGCAAAGAGTTTTTCTCAATTCCAGTTACTATTTGGTAAACATCCACAAGTCCTGACAACATGAAATAAAAACCTAAGCTATCAACTACAAGCCACACTGTGAAATTTACAGTAGTGCATTACTGCATTCAGGAGATCTCCCAAGCTCACTGTTTGATAGGACCATAACTCACAAGAGCCCAGCATGTAAGACCAAAACAGCTCTTTAGAATAACTGGATCAATCTCCACCATGCAATTGAATTAAATTATATACAAAAGGCCTAAGAGCCTGGGTTTTTAAAGGAAAGACGGGAACACCAATGATAAACATGAATTAATGCTCTAACTTCACTTAATTCCTACCTGTAGAGTTAACTGTACACAAATAGCCCACTCAATGCATTGACCTATGCAAACTCTAACTATAAATCAGTATTCATGCTGTTAGTTACAACTCTTCCCTGTTGGTCCTCAAACAGGTATTAATTGGTTCCAGTTAAGTAATTGTGTGTGTGTTTAACTTAGTCCTCTTCAGGCTGAAGAAGTGAATATTCCAACGCTAGCAGAATAAAAGGATGCATTCATTTCACGTGGAATACCAACACACACAACAGTATTACACACAGCAGTGTTTCTCCCTTCCTCATTTTATCATCTTCCCAACAAGCTGGAGCGTTCAAACATCATGTTCAGCAATGGAGCTGACAAAGCCAGACCATGGGTGGACTACAGGAGCCACCTCACAGGACCTCTGTAAACAGTGTCGGAAATTCCCCAGACACCTTTTGCATCTGGCGCAGGTCGAATTGCAACCATGCGGTTGGCAACTTACATCTCCATCTGGCTGGTCTCCTTAATCAGGAAAGCATAAGAGCTTATTTATTGCATTTATATTCCACTTTCTTCTCCAAGGAGTACGTGGTTCACCCCACCCCGTCCTCAGTCAATCCCTACAGCGAGTCTTTGTGGTAGGCGAAGAGGCTGTGACTGGCCCAAGATCATCCAGCGAGCTTCATAGAATCATAGAATTGTATGACAGAGTGAACCCTGATCTCCCAGGTCTGACACTCTAACCACTACACCACACTAGCTTCCTAGTGTCCTTCTGCTATGGGGAAGCTATATAAATTAAGTAGGTAAAATAAAGATTGGGAAAGCAAAACGTCACTTAGAGAAGGACCTGAAATATTTTCCTTGAAGGTTGAATTTGTTTTATTCTGGATTGTTTCATTTTATGCTTTAATGTGTTATAAACTGTTTTGATATTGTTTCTTTAAAATATAAAGCATTAATATTATTATTATTATTACAATGGTACCTCGGGTTACATATGCTTCAGGTTACATACGCTTCAGGTTACAGACTCCGCTGACCCAGAAATAGTACCTCGGGTTAAGAACTTTGCTTCAGGATGAGAACAGAAATCGTGCAGTGGCAGCGCGGCAGCAGCAAGAGGCCCCATTAGCTAAAGTGGTGCTTCAGGTTAAGAACAGTTTCAGGTTAAGAACGGACCTCCCGAACGAATTAGGTACTCAACCCAAGGTACCACTGTATTATTATTAAATGGTGCCTGGACAATCCGTTGTAGGTTTAAGGTGCCATTGGCACCTTACATACCTGAGCTTAAATATCTGAGCTTCTAGCACTGCTCTGTAAGGTTCTCCTAAACTACAAACTCCCAAGATCCCTGACCACTGGCCATGCTGGCTAGGACTGACGGGAGTTCATCAACATCTGCAGAGTCACAGGTTCCCCACCACTGTGGGCACCACCTGCCCAAGTTCTCCTGTCCGCCCGGCAATTAAAGACACAGAGGAGCTATATCCTACTGAATCCTGAACTGTGCAAGTCTATGCAATTTGCTATCACTCTTACTCAGATGCCAATATTGAGGCACCATCAAGTCATGCACTGTCTCCATAGTAAGAGAAATCACACGGAACATACTGCTTTGTGTGGTGGACCCAAAGCCACAAAACTTTCATCTAGCAAAAGCAAAGGCCAGTGGTGCTCCGAAACCCAACAGGAAAACCTTCTTAGGGTGCAGATTTTTAAAGCCCCTTATAGCACATTTAGCTAAATAAATGGCTGAAAACCAGCCCTCTGAGTTAGGCAATCAGTAAATTCCAGCTTTCAGTAAGAGCACCTCTCTCCCTGTAACATTTCTCGAAACTATCCCATAAACTGCTTGGTTAATGCTTCAGTTATAAGGGGGCAACCACGGTGGTGTGTGTGTGTGTGTTTCCAACCTATTTTCAGATGTTATCACAAATACCCCGTTAAAGACTACCCACAGGGCACTCCACAGAGCTCACAGCCCTCTCCATTAAGCATGAAAGGAAGACGGTTCGTTTCAAACAATACTTTAGGGTAAGATTCCCTAATTGGCAGCAGCTGAATGATCTAGGCTTCTAAGCTGATGCACATGGCAAACTTGGTTTCAGGATACTCCTCTGGCAAGTTATCAAACTAGAGAAGGAGGGAAAGGAGAAGAGACAAAATACAGTTCATGGGCGAAGCCTGAACTACTGACATTTCCAATTCCAGAAAAGATTTCACAATTGCCTGGGTACTTTACGTTCAGCGTCTAAAAGTAAATAAGATTCATAGCCCACGTCACTTGTGTCATTCAACAGACTCGAAGCCAGAGATAGACACACTTCTACCTGCTCTATGACACATCCTTTGTAGTACCTCCACAGCAGACTTCACCAACCTAGTGCCCTCCAGATATTTTGGAATACAACTCCCAGCAGCTCTAACCAGCGTGGCTGAGTTGTAGTCCAAACCATGTGCAGGGCACCAGGCTACTGTGGAGACTTCAAGAAGCTGGTCATATATTTAAACAATTCATTTGTTTAAAAGTGCCCCATGCTTCCAATACATTGCATCATCACTGGACTTCACTGCCAAAAGTCAGCCCATGCATAAAAAGGTTTTGCCCTTTGTACACTTAGAAACAGTTTAATTGATAACATTCCAACCAGAGTCTACCCTTTCCTTAAAACTAGACTTAAGACCATTAATGCAATCAACAACAGATTTATGCAAAGTATATTCAAAACATGGAAGGAGAAAACAGAAATATTGCCTCTAGGTTTATCCTCCTTGCTCCCCTTGGCTTTCCAACCACTATTTAACAACTTTTTTCAACAATTCTCTGCGATAAGGTGGAAAACCAAACAACTATACCTTTTAATTGACTTTTACAAGGTCAGTTACCCATTAATAGGTCATGAATTGCAAACTAAAATAGGAGAAATTCAAATATTCTGGCTACTTCGTTATCAATTGCAAACGTTTTTATCCAACCCAACTGTGAAAATAACAGCCACAAGACAACTAGTCCCTTTTGATAAACTCCTAGCTACAGGAGGTAGAGCGACGGTGTCTGTAATTTATAAAATATTTCTCCAAAATATTGTAGGATTTCCCAATGTAATTAAATAACAATGGGAATTAGATTTAGGTCAAGAAATAGATTTAACTCAACACAATGGTCTAAACTGCCTTTTAAATCAATTTCTGCCAGTATAAAGGAGCTAACATTAAAACTTAACCCCAAGAAAACCAGCACAGATACACCCAGGAGTGGCAGCAATATGTTGGTGAAGGTGCCTATCTATAGGTACATATTTTCATATGTGGTGGGAATGTGCCAAAATCCAACAGTTCTTGTTCTCAGGTTTACATGAGATTAGCAAAATTACTAAGCAGAAAATAGAAATAATACCAGAACTAGCTTTACTGACTATATTTCAATGTAATAATGCAAATCTGCTTAATAAAGAACTCATTTGTCATTTGCTATCAGCAGCTAAAAATATAGCTAGATATTGGAAAAATCTCTCATGGGTGAATGTAGACAATTGGTATAAAAGTATATGGGGTATCGCTCTACTGGAAAAACTAAGAAATAAGTTACAGTTGTTAAGAGAACAGAAACAAAAGGATAACTTAATAACTACCTGCTGTAATTTTATTATGCATGCAAGTCTTCCAGGTAATAATCAAACCCCTCCCCCCAACAGCATACAACTCAATATGGCTAGAATAATCCTACAAAAAGAAATAATTCTGGGCATCCATGTTCTCCTTTCCCCAGGTTCTCTCTTTCCTACCACATTCATAACCATATTCATATTTATACAGTGGTACCTCGGGTTAAGTACTTAATTCGTTCCAGAGGTCTGTTCTTAACCTGAAACTGTTCTAAACCTGAAGCACCACTTTAGCTAATGAGGCCTCCTGCTGCTGCCACAGGATTTCTGTTCTCATCCTGAAGCAAAGTTCTTAACCTGAAGCACTATTTCTGGTTTAGCGGAGTCTGACCCGAGGTACCACTGTATTCAAATTTATATAAATATATCTAACTTTCATATACTAACAAAGGCAGCATTTAATCTATTAATAATCATCCCTGATCCAGACTCATTTTATAATTAGAAAAATTCCACTCAAATAATGTAACCAAGTGTATCTGAATGTTGCATGATTTTCAATTCATAGATCCTTTATCTTTCTCTACCCTTTTTTTATTTCCTTTCCTTTTCTCTCTCTTTTTTTCTTATTGATAATTAAATAACTATAATATCTCAATCAGAAGCACTTATTTTTTCTATACAACCTAGACTGAGAATGTGTAAGTGTTATGCACTCTTCAATTGTTAAAAACTGAATAAAAATTCTTTTAAGGTATAAAATAAAATAAAATGGTTTCACAACCCTTCTAAAAAGATGCTCAAAGAAACTTAAACTCCAGAACTGCAGGAGTAACCAATAAGAATGCCTCTTGCCATATGCATAAGGTTATAATGACATTCCTGGAAATTATTCACTGTTCAGCTCAGGAGGTGAAATCAGAACACGGGTGCTCAGGTGGTCTCTTGGGTGTACGAGGCTCAAGCCATTTAGTGTCAAGCCCACAGCCCCATCATTGCACCCAAAAGTCAACAGGAAGCCGGGGGAGGGGCTACTGTACAGTAAAACACTCTACTTTCTGCATTAGAGCATTCAGTCATATAGGGCAGCCCCACACAGATGATACAGAAAGCTTAGCCTTGAAACTAAATACAGTGGTACCTCAGGTTACCGCCTGCTTCTTGGGAGAAAAGCAATGACAAACCTAGACAGCATCTTAAAAAGTAGAGGCATCATCTTGCCAACAAAGGTCCATATAGTAAAAGCTATGGTTTTCCCAGTAGTGATGTATGGAAGTGAGAGCTGGACCATAAAGAAGGCTGATCACCGAAGAATTGATGCTTTTGAATTCTGGTGCCAGAGGAGACTCTTGAGAGTCCCAAGGACTGCAAGAAGATCAAACTGATCCATTCTGAAGGAAATCAGCCCTGAGGGCTCACTGGAAGGACAGATCCTTTAAGCTGAGGCTCCAAGACTTTGGCCACCTCATGAGAAAAGAAGACTCCCTGGAAAAGACCCTGATGCTGGGAAAGATGGAGGGCACAAGGAGAAGGGGACGACTGAGGACGAGATGGTTGGACAGTGTTCTCGAAGCTACCAGCATGAGTCTGACCAAACTGCGGGAGGCAGTGGATGACAGGAGTGCCTGGGGTGCTCTGGTCCAGGGGGTCACGAAGAGGTGGACACGACTAAACAACTAAACAACAACAACAACTCAGGTTACATACGCTTAAGGTTACAGACTCCACTAACCCAGAAATAGTACCTCAGGTTAAGAACTTTGCTTCAGGATGAGAACAGAAATTGTGCTTCGGCGGCGCAGCAGCAGCAGGAGGCCCCATTGGCTAAAGTGGTGCTTCAGGTTAAGAACAGTTCAGGTTAAGAACGGACCTCCGGAACAAATTAACTACTTGACCCGAGATAGCACTGTATATTAGTCTGAAGCAGTATGTGAATCTACTGCTACCATGTATTATAATGGTACAAAATGTTTACTTCTGTTTCTAATTCCATAACCAAAGAAAACTTCAATGTAGGCACTTTGGCCAAATGGCATCCACTTATGCTTTTAAAAACAACTTTTTATAGACCTTAGTATTATTCACCCAAGTAGTGGCATCCTTGTGAAATAACTCAAGTTGACTAGCATTTTTCCTGGAGTACTCCAGCAAATACAACATGGACTTGGTTTTCTGCGTTCCAGAAATATCTAGTATAATGAAATGTCCCTGAACAGCTGCTCTCTAAAGCAGTGGATGGTCATAAAGGCCTGAGTTGAAAATAGAATATCGCTGTACAACATTAAGTTAAACATCTTAATCACTGCCCTTATTAATCTATGGGGAGTCTACTTTAAAGTCATTAGTTCATTGTTTCTTTTTAATCTCAATGACTCTCTAATTAAAGTTCTTCCCTAGTCACAGCATTATCTATAGTGAGATATAACAGCTAACTTCAGGTGCATTAAGCTTAAAGCAAAAAATTAACACTCATTAACAAGATTATCTGTTGTGATTAAAGAAGCACAAACAAGGAAAACTGTTTGCAAATTTTGTGAATGAGTGGAAGAGAGTTTAAAACAATACCTTTAAATTAAACTTTTTTTTCTTTTTACCAAACCCATGCAACCCATCGACTCTATTCAAAAGAGAGAAAAACTCTGTTTGCGTCTAGTTATTTCAATGCAACTCCTGAAAATCATAAAGAAGCCTGTTCACAAGCACTTAATTGCAAAAAGTGCTTCATCAGCAGATCCTTAATGCTTTAGCGCTCCCCAAATACTCAACAAGATCTGAAGTGGAGTCTCTTCATTCTACTTAGTGAGGCAGACTCTTCATAGGTGCATGGGAAACCACGTTAAAAACAAAAAACAAACACAAGGGAATGAAGGGACACGAATAACTTATATATATATATATATTTAAAAAACCATTAAAAAGTAAATTTCAACCTGCTAAGAAATTTTGAGCTCAGCAGTAAAATTTCCACACACTGCTAAGGAGGAACTGGCTGTCAGATTTCTCACCCGTCTCCGTCGTGAAAAGAAAAACTGACAGATCACAGGAGTTTGCCTTTGTAAACCAATTCGGGAACTTTCATGCTTCTTATTTGTTAGGTCAAAGGTTAAATTGCTGACCTCTGACCTCCTGCTTAGCCGCCTTTCCCTTTTTCTGTAAAGCTTTATTTCTGGCCTGTATTTACATGGATTAGTCTCTTTTCACGCTAAGAAGGAATCTGTTCAAAGCCAAAGCCTTCGTTCTGCTTCTACAAAAAGCAGCCACAATTATTCAGTACCAGACAATGACCATATTGTGGGTTTACCAAAAAAAAGAGAGAGGGGAAAAAGAAAAACACCACCTCAGCCATGGCGAGGCCCCTTCTTACTGCACAAAACAATGGGCAGGGGGACAAAGTCTTATCCTGCATTCAGAAGAAAGCAAACAAAGCCAGCCCACTGTGAACTTGATGAAGATGTCAAGCTCTCTTTAAAAATATAAAAATCAACAAAAGGAGGGTTTTTTTCCTCTTGTGCAAAAAGAGAGGAGGAGGAGGAGGAGGAGGAGGAGGAGAAGGAGAAGAAGGAGGAGGAGGAGGAGGAGAAGGAGACGGAGAAGGAGAAGGAGAAGGAGAAGGAGAAGGAGAAGGAGAAGGAGAAGGAGAAGGAGAAGAAGAAGTATTGTGACCAGGAGGTCCTTCTTTCTGGTTAAACAGTCCTCATCAGCATAGCAATAAATGTTGCTCTGAATTGTAGGCTGAAGTAGAAGAAAATCACTGCAATGCAAAATGATAACAGCTTGTTGCTAACAATGTCAAGGTGTGTAATTTCCTCATGCCCACCCCAGACTTTACCATGCCCCTCCAATTTTTGAACAGGTGTGGATGTGGGTGGTCTGACATTTTTCTGGCTCTTTACATCACAGCCAGACATTAAGAACCACCACCTCTCCCCAAGTAGTGGATGGAACACACAAAATCTCTAAAACGGTCATCAAGAAGGGAGGAGTCCAAAGTACATTTATCGCACCCAGATTGTCTTGAGACAACCTGGTGCCTCCAAAACACCTTCACATACATTATCTCAGGAAACTCAGCAACCACCTTGAAAGGCGGGTCAGTATTATCCCCATGTTGCAGAGGAGGTGCTGAGAGAATAGCAAGCTGCTTGTCATAAAGCAAATGACAGAAAATTCACGACAGAGACCGTATTTGAACAGGGGTCTTATGTAACAACATGGAGTCCAAGTGGAAGGATTGGTGCCTGGGGCACCAGGAGAGGGGCCACAATCTGTCAGAACCAAGCTGCCACAAGATGTGGGGGGTGGCCATACAGTATGATGTCTTTAAAGGGGGTCGTAGCTCAGCAGACAAGCAGCTGCTCTACGCGCAGAATGTCCAGGATCTCATCTCAGGTAGGAAGGCTGCATAAAGAAGAAGTCCTCTCCCCTGGAAAGCTGCTATCCCTCAGGGTGGACTGGATGGACCAACAGTCTAACACAGGATAAAGCAGCTTTACCTGTTCACAGACCAGGTAATGGAGAGCAGATCTACCAGCAATTATTGGCTGTGCAAACTAAATGGCAACTTCATGTAGCATACCATTGAATTCAACTTGCCTTGGAGTAATAGTGTCAGGAACCGCTGATCTATGTGGTATCCATGTGGTAAGCCACATAATTTCTGCCTACTGGGGAAGAACTATCTGATTTGTATTCACCCATCCAGGCTGACCAGTGACTCCTAGCAGGCAAGAAGAAGTATAAACGACTTCCTTTTCCAGCTGAGTCTTACCTGAGCAGCAGGGTCTACCTGAGCTCTAGCATGTCCTGCATTGCTGGTCTTGCTTTTCATCCTGACTCCTGGCTTCTTCTGCCTACTGGTTTGCCCTCGAATTCCAATTACTCGACAGTCCTAGCTCCCAGTTCCCAGCTCCTGGCTCCTTCCAGACTGCTGCCATGGCCACACCCTCACAAACGAGTGCAGAGAGGACTGCTGCCTTTATGTCCAGCTTATGGGCTTCCCAGAGTCATCTATCTAGCCACTATCTGAAACAGGATGTTGTACTGGCTGTGCTCCTGGTCTGTGATCCAACAGAGTCCTTATAAACTCATAATCCAAGTAGTGTTCATGTCCATTTTTTCAGGCCAAGTTTTCACTTCACTGTCACCTGTGGAAGTCCTACCACAGGAGATGAGGGAGCTGCAAAGATGTACCTGGTGGTATCTCCCAGCAGAGCTTGGGACTTTTGATTATTTTTAGGTAGACCTTGTGTGATCTGCTGAGTAAAATAAAGCTGTTGCTATGCAGAGGTCAGAACACAAAGTAGGAAACTCTTAGTTCCACCAACTACTCAGCCAGCTTCCAGCAGGAATCAGATTATGGGTACACACTGCACTCTGAGCCAGTTCAAATGCAAATTCTCTCAAACAACGATAGACTCCCTCAGAGTTAATAATTTCCCCAGGAAGATTCATCTCCCTTTTCAACCTACTAGTATGTTTTGGAGAAAAGAAACGAAACACAGAGAGAGACTTAGCAGCTAGGCCTTTTAAATCCCTTTGTTGTAAAAGGAAGCAGCCGAAACTGCCATTTCCTTTACTAATCCCGGGGAACATTGAGCACCCCGCCCCCCCGGCCCCGTAACACGCTCATCACTTCATCCTTGTGTTATGTACCACATTTAGGTTTCCAACTTAAAGCCATACGGGATGTGGGTGTGTGTTTAAAGGGAGGAGGGAAATGAAAGGAATACTTTAGCTGCACTAAACCATTTTAAGCTATTCCTTGAACACACAGCAAGATTTTTGCGTGGCTCTCACAAAAAGATGAAAGAGGAGGTCCTTGGAGAGATGGGGCCTTCTGGCTCACTGCGTGGCAAAGCAGAGGATCCAACACTCTTTTCTGATGTCTTCTTTGGCAAGCACACACACGCACACACAAAACCTACACAAAAGCTTCCCACACAAGGGAGGGATTTCACTTTTGTGAGCCTTTCACTTTCAAATGTTCCAGCTTTGGTGACTTATTTTGATCAGTTACTTTAGACTAACAAATACACTTTCTCCCCCACCCTATGCTATTAGTCACAGAGCTATATCCAAATTCTCTTCACTCTTTCTAATAAGGAAGGCCCTTTGGCAGAGGTCTCAAAAGTTCACTGGATTCTGATAACGGCTCATTTCTCGCACACGACACGTGATTGCTTCCTTGAAGAAAACAAAATAGGCAATTTGAAGGTAGAGGAAAAGAAAAGAGGAAACAGGCAGTAGCTCTGGTTTTTCATTCTTACTGCAGTGCGTGACTTTTATAAGCTTCTTTCAGTCTATCTGTATAAGAATTATTCTATTTATTATGAGAATGTAGGTGATAATGTCTATGGCAGTTTCATATCAAAGCTTCCAAGGGCAAAGTTGGTGTTTAAAAAAATCTTGCAGGAAATTTGAAATTAAAGGAACAGGCAGCAGTACCTGAGGTCTGATACAGATAGTGGGCCCCAAAACTGTTTCCATTAATAGCCCATCTTCTCAACTGATCAACCAATTCCTTCACTTTTTCCAAGTTTAGTATCACTAAAATAAAAGGTTAAAAATCAATTGTTCTCCCTCTGTAAAGGCAGCACTCCATATTCAGAGACCACTCAACTGGTGTGGGTGGGTTTAATATTCAGGAAGTCATGCTTGTGATGGCATTGAACATCCAGAACAGGCACAGCCTAAACTAGCCAACATGACACTGTCAGCAACACACAACTTCAGAATCAAACAGGTCTCTTAATAAAAAGTAACAGAACCATAGAACGACATAATTGGAAGGGACTCTAAGGATATCTCCTTGACATCTGAAGGGAGGGTGTTCCACACGGCAGGCACCACTGTTGTGAGGCCCTCTGCCTGGTTCCCTGTAACTTCACTTCTCACAGTGAGAGAACTGCCAGAAGACCCATGGAAGTGGACCTCAGTGTCTCAGAGCCACTGTCTATAATATTTGAGAATTCTTAGAGAACAGGGGAGGTCCCTGCAGACTGGAGGCAGGCAAATGTTGTCCCCATCTTCAAAAAGTGGGGTGGGGTTGGGGAAGCAGACCCAGGTAACAACTGACCAGTGAGCTTGACATTGATACCAGAAAAGGTCCTAGAACAGATAATTCAACAGTGGATCTGTGAGCACTTAGAACAAGAGGCTGTGATTTCTAAGCGTGATCCCAGCATGGATTTCTCAAAAATAAGTCATGCCAGACCAATACGATTTCTTTTTTTGATGGAGTAACAAGCTTGGTGGATCAGAGGAATGCTGTGGACATAGTGTATCTTGATTTCAGTAAGGCTTTTGAGAAAGTCCCCCATGATATTCTTGCAAGCAAGCTTATAAAATGTGGGTTGAACGAGTCAACTGTTAGGTGGATTTGTAGCTGGTTGACTGACCAAACCCAAAGAGTTCTCATTAATGGTTCCTCGTCATCCTGAAAAACAGTGACAAGTGGGGTGCCTCAAGGTTCTGTCCTGGACCTGTTGTTGTTCAACGTCTTTATAAAAGACCTGGATGAAGGAATTAAGGAAATGCTCATCCAATTTGCAGATGGCACCAAACTGGGAGGTGTAGCTAATGCCACAGAATACAGAATCTAGACCGAGGACTTTATGTGGCAAGAGCACTGTTTGAAGAAATAAATGCACATATGAGAAAAATGATTCTAGGAGAATATATTGATGAAGTGCCAGAACTTCCAGAAAAGTAGATAAAAGCTATAGACTCAATTCGGGGGGGGGGGGGCAAGGAAGGAGGAAAATCCTTGAATCCAAGACGCAGTCTGAAAAGCAGAATAGAATGGCAGAGTTGCAATTGGTGTGTGGAGGATGGAAGGAACAGAGCTGCCAAATACTGGAATTTTGATTTTTGGGGGGAAACCCAGGAATGGAGGTGCGGCGGAGAAAGGATTGACTTTGTGTGCAATCTGAATGGAATCTTGCTCTTCTGGTTAAGTGGAATAAGAGGAGAAAGAATGGACAAACAGGACTGGTGGACCAGTATGGACAAACAGGACTGATACAGATTTCTAGATGGAAATGGCACAAGAAATGGATTGGGACACAAATTAAGATTTTAAAGTTAACTGAACTACCATGCATTAATAGACAAATACAATATTTTTAAAAAGCTTTTCTCTTGAAGGAGGAGATAAAGAATAAAGCACAAGTTTTATCATTGTGACGGCAGTAACTGGAGAATCTTCTTTAGACTTTCTGCACTGAAAAAGGTAAACGAATTGGTATCATTGGATGGAAGGCTGGAAAAAACAATGTCCAGCAAAGGGAGGAATAACTGAATAACCTGGATTGAGCATTTTAATATTTTGAAGGAATATTCTACATACTACTGACAGATGGATAGCTGGAGATCCTTTTACCTATTTGTTTACTCTTTTCACTTTTATCTCTCTTGATAGTTTATTATTATTTTTATATTACTACTCTTCCTCATTGTACTTTATTAGAACTGTATACAGATGAAGGGGAAGGACAGTATGGACCCCATGTGAGAGGTGGGTAAGGGGAGATCTCACAAGGTGAGAGACTGTACAAAGAGAGGGATGAGCCCAGGTGAGAGGTGGGAGGGCACACCTTCCTCCACAGGGGATGAAAGTTAAGATAGAGTGATGAGGGAGGATCTTGTAGTTTCTTTTTATGTTCCGTCTTTCTTTAGTTTCTTTATTTCCCGTGGATTAGTTTGTTTCTTTTATTGTGTTGTGAAAATATCTCAAGGGCTGTCCCACGGAAGAGGGAACATGCTTGTCTTCTCCTGCTCTGGAGGGTAGGACTCGAACCAATGTTTTCAGCTGACAGGAAAGGAAATTCCAACTGAGAATCAGGAAGTACATTCTGACAGCAAGCGCTGTTTGACAGTGGAATGGTCTCCCTTGGGAGGAGGTGGACTTTCCTTCCTTGAAGGTTGGGTGACCATCTGTCCTAGATGCTTTAGCTGAGATTCTTGCATTGCAGGGGGTTGGACTAGGTGACCCTTGGAGTCCCTTCCAACTCTACAGTTCTATGATTCACACACTTAGACACTCCCACATACCAAAGCCACCAAGTCTTTCTTTCCAGTTTTCCCTCATTATCCTGCTCAGAGAGGCCTTTGGTGGGATCCCACACTGGATTGTCATAAGCCTCTCACACCAAGGCTTCCATACTGCACAGACCCATTAGAAGCTGGGTACACACTCTAAATGGGACGCAGGTGGCGCTGTGGGTTAAAGCCTCAGCGCCTAGGACTTGCCGATCGAAAGGTCGGCGGTTCGAATCCCTGCGGCGGGGTGCGCTCCCGCTGCTCGGTACCAGCGCCTGCCAACCTAGCAGTTCGAAAGCACCTCCGGGTGCAAGTAGATAAATAGGGACCGCTTACCAGCGGGAAGCTAAACGGCGTTTCCGTGTGCGGCTCTGGCTTGCCAGAGCAGCGATGTCACGCTGGCCACGTGACCCGGAAGTGTCTCCGGAGCGCTGGCCCCCGGCCTCTTAAGTGAGATGGGCGCACAACCCCAGAGTCTGTCAAGACTGGCCCGTACGGGCAGGGGTACCTTTACCTTTACCTTTACACACTCTAAGCCTGCATCTTCTTCAGCCAAGCACAGGCATACTACCTGGATTTTGGTTCACAAATCCTACTCTGGGCTTGTGTGCCTTTCTAGCTTCATATGGGTGGTTTGCAGAAAAGTGGTGAAACAGTATCCATACTTGGCTGGACACTTTTCTGATGATGGAGATCAACTACAGAGAACTTTGCTAACAAAACCAAGGATATCCATAACATTTGAAAGGCAAGGCAGAGACTATATGAATTATGTAGGTACTTGATTTATAGGCCCACTCCCCAAAAAAGGTTGAGTGGTCCACTAAGAACCTCAGCAATTTCCAAGTTGTCTGCGGGGCGAATAAATTAGCAGTTTGGTAAAAAATGGATTATCTCATTGAAAAATGAATCGGCATCAAATGCTTTAAAAAAAAAAATCAGTAAGCACAAGGATTTTGAGTTTTGGAACAAAATGTTTACTAAATTATCTAGTTTTTAAAAATCTGAACTTTTTAACCCACCTTCTCCCTGTAGGAACTTAATCCCCCTAGACACAAACATGCTTCAAAACAGAAGATTACTACCAGACACTAGTACTGTACAGAATAACATTTAAGTTCACACTTCCTCCGATTTTCAAGCAGGGGGTGGTGAGAGTTCAGCTGGGCAGAAGCTAGAGCTAGTTTCTAAATGGACTCTGCCATTTCTTCAAATCCCGTGGCCAGGAGAGCACACCTGGGCAAGTGCTTGCTCCCAAACCAACCTGCCTCCAGTTTGAGAAGAGCATAAGAGTAGACCATCTTAACAGGGCTTCCTCCTTGGGAAGTGAAGCAGACATCATCTAGGGAGAAGGCTTTTAAGGCTGTTACATCCCAGTTATTTAGGATTACTATTGATGGAGAAGGGCCAGAGCTAACAAATAATAAGTATAGGTGAACGTTTTAAAAATGCGGCAACACCCTATATTGGGTTGTCCTAAGAATATTGGACTGAGAGTTGGGGTGAACAGGCATGCAATACTACAGGTGTTCAAGGTCTGACCTGCAGCACTAAGGCAAGGTACGACGGCCAGTGTGGCACAGTGATTAGAGTGTCACACTAGGGTTCGAATCCTACTCATCCACAAAGTTCACTGGGTATGTCACTTGGGCCAGTCACTGCCTCTCCGCCTAACCTACCCTCACAGGGGATAAAATGAGGAGAGGAAGAACCATGAGACCACCTTGAGCTCCTTGGAGAAAAAGTTGAGCTATAAAAGCAATAAATAAATAAACTCTCTCCACAGCGATAAGAATTTTATAAGTGAAAAAATACACTATCTTTAAGTCATTAATAGGGTGATAAAATAGAATGGGGAAAAAGCAGACAACCAACGCCAGCAACATTACAACTTTCAGATAAACTACAACTAAAAAGTCAAGTCAGCTCAAGAGATCAGTATTTTGAGCTGCCCACAATGATAACGGGCTGTGGGTGAAATTTACAGATTTCGAAAGAAGGCTGACAGTTCTGACTGGTGGCGACATTTAACAAAAGGATTTCCTCTGAATGTTGAAATCAGACGTTTGCCAGTGTTCTGGAACTAGAAGCAACTTCAGCCCAACAATGGATTAGAAGCTCAGCAAGACCACATCTTCAGCTTCCTATATTGACCTGAGTGGTTCCACTTTTCTTACCAGGTGGTCCACCAGGGGACTTCAATATGGAACTGCAGGCCGCACCCTGCCTTGGCGTGCAGTGGGGGGAAATGAGGCCAAAACTGGATCCCCATCCCTGCCCCACAGCCCTCCCACTGCCTTCCCAAAGACAGCTAAGCGTGTGACAGGCTTTGGGAAGGAGACACGGGGCACCAGCGGAGCCCTAGAGCCCTCCCACTTCCTTCCCAAAGCCCAGCACCCAACTGGGTAATGCGATGGCAGGGGTGTGGTGTCAAATGTTGCCAAGGGTCACAAAAAAGGTCTTGTGGGCCAAATGCGGCCCTCGGGCCACTCATTGGACCACCCTGCTCTGAACCAATTCCCCCCCCCCAAATAGCACAACCCTGGTGGAAGCCCTCAAAAGCACTGTAGGTACAATACATAAACAGCATCTGCATTTTACAGTACCTGAACGGGCTGAGGCTGAATTGGTCACTTCAACATAGACTTCAAATGTTGTTTCCGGGTTTTGCCTGAAAAAGAATAAAGTTGTTAATAAATCTAAGTAATGCTTTTTGGAATGATTCACAGAATCATAAAATCACAGAATCTTAGGAGTTGAAAGGGTCCCCAAGGGCCATCTAGTCCAGCCCCCTGCAATGCAGGAATCCTCAGATCAAGCATCCAGGACAGATGGCCACCCAGCCTTTGCTTAAAAGCCTCCAGGGAAGGAGAGCTCACAATCTCCGGAGGGAGATTGTTCCACTGTTGAACAGCTCTTAGTGTCAGAAAGTTTTTTTCCAGATATTTAGTCTGACTCTCCTTTCTTGTAACTTGAAGCCATTGTTTGAGTCCTACCGTCCAGAGCAGGAGAAAACAAGCATGCTCCCTCTTCCCTGTGACAGCCCTTAAGAGATGTGAAGATGGCTACCATATCTCCTCTCAGTCTCCTCTTTTCCAAGCTAAACATACCTAGCGCCTTCAAGCGCTCCTCATAAGGCTTTGTTCCCAGACCCTTAATCCTCTTGGTTGCCCAACATTCCTTTAAATGGGGGCTAAGAATGTAGATTAAAGGTAAATGTCAACTATCAGATCATACCAACAAAAGCAGTGGTTCCCAATCTTTTTTACCACCCCCTTGGTTCCATAAACTCATCCCCAACGCCCTCTACCCTTCCTCTAAAGGGAATTATTCAGAACAGCCATTTGCATGACCCACCATGGAATGTAACAACCCAATAAAATTCAAAACTGTAGATTACACATTTTGTTAATCCAGACCTACCAATCAAGTTGTAGCAACCTTAAGTCTGCACAGGGCCAGGGCAGGATTTAGGTTTGATGAGGCCCTAAACTACTGAAGGTAATGGGGCCCTCTATATAGCAGGTGGGGCCTATTACTTACATCATAGGAGCCTACACAACACTCTTGCTGTATGTAGGTTTTATTTTATTTGTTTTTTATCTTTCATTTTGGAAATGTACATCCAGGTTGTTGTTTTTTCTTTAATTTTGGGGGGGGGCCAAGAGAGTGGGGCCCTAAGCTATAGCTTGTTTAGCTTATACGTAGATCTGGCACTGCACAGGGCAACAGCCTACTCCACTTGATGCATCATGATCAGCTGATGTCAAGGATGCCCCCCTAAAAGATACAGGCTTGATTAGAGTCTGTCATCAAGATGAAAGCCAAAATCAATTTGGGCAAAACAGAACCGTGATAGAAAGCAGGATCCAGAGAGCACAGTGTGGCTTTTATTTATGTACCTCCATATGAAAGAACAGAGGCATCTGTGATTTTCTGAAAGAGTAAGGGGTCACATTCAGCAACACGTCCGGCCAAAACAATTGCAGGCTTCAAGGAAAACAGAAGCAGTGAGACCATCAGCCACATCTGCCCGTGGGCTTGCCTGCTCCCCTTCCCCATAAGCAGAGCTGGTGATTAATTATTGCAACACATTATTTAACAGCAGCTATAATTAGACCAAGGCAGCCTTTCAACACCTCCTGGAGTAGTTTTAAAAAAGGGCCCACCGTTTGCTAGTCCTGTTTTCATTTTAGCTAAATGTGTGCTGTAATATTTCGAACGTGTTGCCAAAGATGGCTGGAGAAGACGCTTTCGAGAGCGTGGAGTGGAGCCCGCCAACGGGGCAGCTCAGCCTCTCCAGCCTGATCCTGGTCAGTCCCCTGCCCAATACCCAAGAACGTAGGAAGTGCCTGCGGGATCAGGCCAATGGCCCATCTCGTCCACCCTCCAGTTCTCATACTGGCCTTACTGGGAAACCCCAAGCAGGACCTGAGCCCAAGAGCCCTCTTCTCCCCTCCTGTGGCTTCCAGCAACTGGGATGCAGAAACATTGCTGCCTCGGACCATCAAGCATGGCAGAGCATAACCATTGTGGCTTGCAGCCACCCAAAGCCCTCTCCTCCACGTGTAGTCCAGTCCTCATTTAACGCCACCTAAATTGGTAGCCACCACTGCCTCCTGTGGCGAAAAGTTTCATAGTTTAACAATGCACTGCATATCTCTCCTAAATCTTTCAACGTTCAGCTTCCTTGGATGCCCACGAGTTCTTGTGTCATGTTGGGGGGGGGAGTGGCTAAAGGCCCAACTTGCAAGTTTCTTCTAGATATGATGAAACCTCCAACTGGTGAGCAAACAGACTAAAAAAACCTATTTGAAGGCACTGGGTATCTTTTACAACAATCATGGAAAGGGATCCTTTGGGTTCCCCTTTGGCAGACAAGGCAGCTCTTATTGGAATTGCCCTCCCCAGGGACTTGGTGCCAATGGAAATGCCATTTTTGACCCCAACGGAAGACATTTTTTCATTGGCCCAGGAAGTCCGGCATGTTGAGCAGTTGGTTGGCATGTGGAGCAGTAGTGTTTTGTTGCAGCTGTTGCCATCTAGTTATCACCTGGAAACTTTTGCAATTTTACTGTTCCCTTTTGTATTTTCATTGTATGGGTGAGTTCAGAATATAAATATACCCAACACACATACAAGATCTTCTGCTCTCACTAGCCTGTCACAGTGTAGTGTAACAGATTAAAAATGGGCAACTGTTAATGCTGGAAATCCTAAAATCAGCTTAACTTGGAAGTCAGTCACATCAAACACAGCACAGACTCCCACTTCCAAACAAAAACTCACAGGTTTGGGCTGTGGGTTGCTTGTTTTCCATTTTCAAGTACAGTGGTACCTCGGGTTAAGAACTTTGTTCTGGAGGTCCATTCTCTGAACTTGAAACTGTTCTTAACCTGAAGCACCACTTTAGCTAATGGGGCCTCCCGCTGCCGCTGCGCGATTTCTGTTCTCATCCTGAAACAAAGTTCTTAACCCAAGGTACTATTTCTGGGTTAGCGGAGTCTGTAACCTGAAGCGTCTGTAACCTGAGGTACCACTGTAACCACAATTCTCCAGGACACCAGAAGCTTATCCCCTTGCTGAATAGAGAAAAGTTGACCACACAAATAATATATTTATGTGGTTTCATATTTTAAATTCCCAGAGACACCATTGGCTTGCCATTCCCCCACATGATCGGGATGGCTGCTCATTCTCCTGAATTTCCTTGGCCCATATTTCAGGTTCCCATGGCAGGGAACTTGGTCACTTGTTCTAAAAAAGGGAGTGTTGTTAGGATGAGGGAAGAGAACCCAATATCAGCTAAGTCAGGCTGCACACATCCATCCTCCTTTCAGGGTCAGTCCTATGCCTGCTTCCTTCAAGGCTCTCCTCAGGAGGTGTGTGTTTGGTTTTGGTTTTGGTGGTGTTGTTTTTTAAATACATAAACAAAAGGGGGTGGAAGTACAAACTCCATAGGACTGGTTATATTACAGACTAGGCTTAACTCATGTCACAAATGCCAGTTAACAAACAGTACTTCAGCACACAGAAGGTGACACTACAGTCAGAGCTGCAGTTCTGCAAAAAGCCCCCATTTGTTTTTGTCAAGTGCTGGGATAAAAACGGGGGTTTCAAAAAACTAGGATGTTGGTTAACAAAGAACATATTCTTATCCTCCACAAACTAACACCTCAGGAGAGAATTTGTTAAGTCCTGCTGAAACATCTTGTAATATTAGGGGCGTGGGAGGAGAGACCGGGAAACAGGGATCCTGAAATTTCAACACACACCGAATTACCAAAACACTCTCCTTTGGGAAAGAGTGGTGGTTTATAGCTGGGGACATCTCAGAAGTGCCTGCCTCTACCCATGGACATCTCCAGCTGAAGCAACACGGATGGTTGGTTGGTTGGTTGGTTGGTTAGTTAGTTACAGTCATACCTTGAATCCTGAACACCTTGGTACTTGGACATTTTGGCTCCCGAACGCCACAAACCCAGAAGTGAGTGTTCCGGTTTGTGAACGTTCTTTGGAACCCGAACGTCCGATGGGGCTTCGGCAGCTTCCAATTGCTCCTGCAGCCAATCAGAAGCTGCACTTTGGTTTCTGAATGTTTTGTAAGTCGAACAGGCTTCCAGAATGGATTCCGTTCAGCTTCCAAGGTACAACTGTAGTTACGTTTTGCTTTTATAGCCCACCTTTTTTATCCAAGGATCTCAAGGATCTCCTCATTTAACCCCCACAACTATGCGGGAAGGTTTGGCTGAGAGGCAGTGACTGGCCCAAAGTCACTGCCAATGAGCTTCATGGCTAAGTGGGGATTCGAACTCTAGCCTCCCAATCTCCTAGGTCTACTGCACCAGGGCAGAAAGCACTATGGCAGGAGGGCTGTGGGCCTCAACAACTGCTAGACTGTTCCTTACATTTCAGTACAGTGGTACCTCTGGATGTGAACGGGATCTGTTCCGGAGCCCCGTTTGCATCCTGAAGCGAATGCAACCTGCATCTGCGTAGGTCACAATTCGCCGCTTCCACACATTACGTCATTTTGAGTGTCTGTGCATGTGCGAGCGGCAAAACCCGGAAGTAACGTACTCCGTTACTTCCAGGTCGCCGCAGAGCGTAATCTGAAAACGCTCAACCTGAAGCACATTTAACCCAAGGTATGACTGTACACTGGTTCCCAAACTCCCCCCCCCCAGTCAACTTGAAAGCTGCTGAGGATCTAGGCAGACCGCTGAACAGATTTTTCTGCATGTTGCAGGAAATGTTATGAGCTAGGCTAGATGCTGTGTGATTTTTAATTATATTCTTACTGCTTCTTTTATTTCTTACATATTGTTTTTTAGCATACGACTTTTATACAATAAATATAAAGCAGTAACAATACAATTAAAAATCGATTATGAATAATTTGATGTATGTGCCCATCTTCACAAATCTACAGACACACCACAGACCACCTGAATTTACGTAGTACAGTGGTACCTCTAGTTGCAGACACAATCCATTCCAGGGTGCCGTTTGCACCCTGAAAAGTCCACGACTAGAGTGGCGCTTCTGTGCCAGAGCATAATAGAGCGCTTCTGCTCTTGCGCAAAGCATGCAAAATGCTTCTGCTTGCACACACGCGATGAAACCCAGAAGTATACACTTCCAGGTTTGCCGCGTTCGCAAGTCCAAAAGACACAACATGAACCTAACGCAACACGAGGTATGACTGTAGAAGTCATCCACAGAACGGTTTGGGGGCCTTGTTTTAGTATATACAGTGGTACCTTGGTTCTCAAAATTAATCCGTTCTGGAAGTCCCTTCTAAAACCAAAGCATTCCAAAACCAAGGCATGCTTTCCCATAGAAAGTAATGCAAAATGGATTCCAGACTTTTAAAAACAACCCCAAAAACAGCAATTTAACATGAATTTTACTATGTAATGAGACCATTGATCCACAAAAAGAAAGCAATAAACAATGTACTGCAGTCACACAAGCAATCCATCAGTAGCTGAACAGGGTTCCACACAGTCACAAAAACAAAAAAGAGCCGCAAAAACAAAATGCAAAATAAATAGCAGAAACTGACAGAGCTCAGCGTAACACTCAAAACGCAAGTGTGGCACTCAAAACACAGCATGTTTGGCTTCTGAAAAAAGTTCGCAAACCAGAACACTTACTTCCAGGTTTGCAGTGTTTAGGTTCCAAGTTGTTTGAGTACCAAGGCGTTTGAGAACCAAGATACCACTGTATTTCAAAATCCCAAGCTCAGTTTCAGTTTGGGTTTTAGAACCAGCCTCACATTTTAAGAAAGCAACCCTCCACAGGCCTTCAGGTACACCTGGGGTTTTTTTCAGGTCTGCCGACATGTAACTGTTATGAAGGAGGTGGAGAAGAACAGGACACACCAACGGCGTATCAAGATTCCCAAAGGTGCTACCCTCCATTTCTTAAAGTAGGCTTCATAACAGCAAATTATGAAAAACGGGAAAATAAGCACAGCTCTGAAAGTGCTTCAAATGAGTACCAAGTTTTCCCACAAACATGCGTAACTATTTTAGTACACGAGACAGGCAGCCAAGCATACATGTAATGGTTCTGAAGTTTTGAAAAGCCTCTCCTACATTCCCTGAGCGAATTTCAGATCCTCCAAGTTAGTGTCCTTCTGTGCCTTTTCAATTAGGCCTTGTAGGATTCATCTTCTTCCACTCAACAACCTTCTGCTTCTCTCCCGCTAATTGTCAACATTATGAGGCGGCCCTTCTCCTCAACTACCATTATGTTCGGCCCTGATAAGGCTTGGGGAAGACTCACAAACAAGCAGCAAAAGGATTGTTTGAGGATAAATGATAAACAGAACACTCAAGAAGGGTAAAGGCAAGAAGCAATGCTCTGAACTCACCCTCTTTGCCATCTGGCCCCTGCCGCCTCCACACCCCCAAACATGACAGTTTGCCATTCAGGAAATGATGGCCCAGACAAGGGGGGAAAACATCTACACCCTGATGTAGATGGTGACAGCCTGGTTGGCATCGGGATTAGGGTGCTGCGTTAGATCCTGGGAAACCAGGGTGGAAATCCCCAGTCAGCCATGACACTACCTGGGTGACCCTGGGCCAGTCATAGTTTTTCAGCCTAACCTCCCTCACAGGGTTGTTCTGAGGACAACAGGGAGGAGGAGGAGGAGGACTGTGCACCACCTTGAACTCCTTGGAGGAAAGGTGGGAAATAAATGCAGTAAGTATGTACATATGTGCGTAAATAAATAAATACTGAACAAGGCAGACCAATGATCTCCACCCTATGTCCCTACAAGAGCACTCACAAAGGACATCAGGCAAGGACCTCCCTGCTCTGGTGAGCGATGAATGAGCAACAAAATAAGGCCAAGCAGGCTTGTGCTGCTAATGATCCAAATTTTAAAAGGTGCATATCAGGGGTCAGCAAACTTTTTCCGCAGGGGGCCGGTCCACTCTTCCTCAGAACTTCTGGAGGGCCAGACTATATTAAAAAATATAAAAAAGAATTCCTATGCACACTGTGTCCTCCCCACACACATCCCAGACCTAGCCGCCTTCTAGGTTTGCCGCCTGCCTCATTTGCTGAAGGGCTGGTGGCGGTGGCGCAACAAAACAGGTTTCCTCCCCACCTAGAGAAAGAAGGCGCTGCGCTTACCTCCCCAGGGGCTGCTGCCGCCACTGCTGCTGCTGCTGCTTGTGAAGCGGGTAGGCACAGCGAGCTCATCCGCTTCGCTCTCTGGCCCACAGGAGGACCAGGGTAGCAGCGGCAGTGGCAAGAGGAAGAGGCCGGCAGCGGACTATATATAAGGGTCTGGTGACTTCTGTTTCAGTGTCTCTGAAGAAATGTGCATGCACACGGAAGCTTATATCAAGAACAAACTTAGTTGGTCTCTTAAGGTGCTACTGGACAATTTTTTTATATACTTCAACTGCATCAGACCAACACGGCTACCTACCTGTAACTCTATTGTGTCATAAGCCTTCAAAGAGCACGGCCCACTTCAGACACAATGCTCAGTGGTTCTTACAGTCTAATCTTCAAATTTATTCAGAAGCCACACATCCCTCCATTGCAGGATACATGACACTGAGTCACCTGTAAGTGTGCATAGGATTGCAAGCCTACAGTCAGGTTAATCAAAGTAAAATCTTTGGGGGAAACCTTCTGTGCCAAGTTTAAATGCCTGGTGAAAACTGTTCAATTCTGCCAAGCCTACACAGGTAATTAAGAGCACATCCTTCCACCATGGTTTGCAGGTGTCTCTTTTTAACTTTCTTTGTTTTTAGCTTGTTATCACATGGTTTTATGTGGGGGCTTTTCTGTAAAACCGCTTCTATACATTTTTACAATACAGTGGTACCTCAGCTTACATACGCTTCAGGTTACATAAGCTTCAGGTTACAGACTCCGCTAACCCAGAAATAGTGCTTGAGGTTAAGAATTTTGCTTCAGGATGAGAACAGAAATTGTGCTCCAGCAGTGCAGCAGCAGCAGGAGGCCCCATTAGCTAAAGTGGTGCAGGTTAAGAACAGTTTCAGGTTAAGTACAGAGCTCCGGAACGAATTAAGTACTTAACCTGAGATACCACTGTATAGAGATATACAAATATTTTAATAAATAATAGAAAAAATGGTTTTATCCTGAATCCTGAATAAATAATAAAGTCTACAGTATGGTCTTCCAAAGCCTGTGGACAGAGACTTTTGGTGGTACAAAGCCTGAAACAACTGCACCCAAATAGATTCTTGCCTATGAAACTTCAGCCAAAGAAAAGTCGTTGGTCTTTTAAGGCAGCCTTGCATTTAGGGACTGGCCTAAGAGCCACAGGAGACCGGGAACTGCATGAGGGCAAATGAGGCAGGCTGGTGGTGGAGGAAGAACCATCGTCCATGCCCAGCACAAAAGACCTCTCTTCCATGTCCAGTAATAAAATGCAGAAGGCTGCTCCAGGAGGGACGGGGGGTCAGCCCCCAGCAGGATAGTAAAAAGGGTTTGCAGACTAGTAACTTTTACAGGCTTATTTACAAGGCTGCTTGAAGGTGCCAAAGGAATCCTGCATCTTGGTGACGGCGGTGGGAGGTATAGTTCTTTACTTCTGCAACAAAAGCTCTAAGACAGGGAACTGAAATGGGCATCTTTCTTTCTAAACAATATCCATATACTTTATTCAAATTTGGGGTTTAAAGGCTGTATAATGTTTGAAGCTTTACTAAAATTATATAATAGATTCTGCAGTAGATGACTTTAAAAGAGATGAGCAAATTAATAGAAGATAAAACTATCAGTGGCTGCTAGCCACAACTGTTATGTTCCCCCTTCACTGTCAGCGGCCGTGGGATTCTAAATACCAAGTGCTGAGAACCACAAGCGGGGAGAGTTCTGTTGCTGTCACTCAGGGCCATTGGCCTGATCCAGCCACTGGTCTTCCAATGTTCTTATTCACCTTGTTTCATGCCATGCTTCCTGACACAGGAAGGCAGGCTAACCTAGTGAACTATCTGGACTTGCAGTTGGGTATCTTCTTCCAAATGCACCATGAGCAGATATTGAAGAGTAATACCATGGTACATCAGGTTAAGTACTTAATTCGTTCTGGAGGTTCGTTCTTAACCTGAAACTGTTCTTAACCTGAAGCACCACTTTAGCTAATGGGGCCTCCTGCTGCTGCTGCGCCACCAGAGCACACTTTCTGTTCTCATTCTGAAGCAAAGTTCTTAACCCGAGGTACTATTTCTGGGTTAGCGCAGTCTGTAACCTGAAGCATCTGTAACCTGAAGCGTATGTAACCCGAGGTACCACTGTACTGGCTATGGAACCAAGTATCAAATCTTAACAACATTCAAGTATGAATTTAGGACAGTGCTTTGATCCAAGGTACCATTGCACCAAACACAGAGCTAGAGAGAAAGTTCTTAAGCACAAATCCTGCCCTTAGTGAGGGGGGTTAGTTTATAAGAGCAAACATGAACAACCAGGCAGCTGGGATTCATCGTCTTAGCTGAAAAGGGCTGTGTGTTGTAGCTCCAATTTCAGTCTTGTTGGGCTGCCTCTAATATTCACTGAATATTTTGGAACCCAGGTAAGACTGGAACCCAAATAATGCAGGTTCCCCAGCAACAGCAGACACAGGCAAGTGTTATTCTTTTTGAACCGATTAACACTTTCCCTTGAGAAGCTATGTAGAGCCTTCCTGGGTGACACCTGAAGTGAAAAAATAGGTCAATTTCGCTCAGCTCCTGCCACTATTGCCTGAAAAAGCAGCAGACTACAGTTACTCAGCAAGGAAGAGACTGAAAATGTTTTGGGAATGAAATGAAGAAGAAAATGGTGGGAGAAGGAATGCTGACCGTGGTGAGCAGGGCTGATGGGAAGTAGAATCCAGCAGAACCCGATTCCCTGGCTTCCACAAAGGGGGAAAATTCAGCTGCAGCACACTGTCAAGAAACAGTTCGTCTGCCATTTGCTTTTAATATACTTTGGCCCTCTAAAGCGCACTGTCATATATATTTAAAAATGCTGAGTTTGCTATCCATCTTTCAAAGCCTTGGCTAGGAACCTTGCTGAAACACTGGATTCCGGATTTCAGCAGCATTGTATTCTTTGTTGATTTAAGTCTAGGGTGAAGAGCCTGTGGCCTTTGGGCCTAATTAGGCCTGCACAGGTCCTACTTTGACCCACAAGACCCTTTACCCCAAGAGCAAACTCACCTGCTCCACACCTAACATCGTATGTGATGTCAGGCACATAAGGAAAAGGAAAAGGGACAACCAGGAGCTAAAAGTGGGCTCCTGGTTATTTCTTTTCAGGTAGAGCTCAGTGACTGACTGCACCAATCACTGACAGAGCCACTTCACTAAGGCGTTCCTCACTGGGAGCTTCCTAGAACAGCCCAGGGGGATCACTGTCAGCAGCTGATCAGCGCTATCAGAAACCTGGGCCTCATGCATCTGCAGGCACAGTTTGGATTTGAGCTGCACCTGCAACCTGACTTTTAAGAACATGGAAACAGCCTACTAGATCAGGTCAACGGCTCATCTAGTCCAGCATCCTTTTTTCCACAGGGGTCAACTGGATGCCTGTGAGAAACCAGAGATCAGAACATGAGCACAAGAGCATTCTCCTCTTCTGTGGTTTTTAGCCATCGGCATTTGGAAGCTTTGCTGGCTCTAACTGTGGACAGAGCATATCCATTGTGGCCAGGAGATACTCCTCCTCCTCCTCCATGAATTTGTCCAATTCTCTTTTAAAGCCACCCATGTTGGTGTCCATCCATCACTGCTTCCTGGGAGACCGAGTTCCACTGTTTGACTATGCCTTGCATTGACAAGGACTCTCTTTTATCCGTCATGAAGCTTCCAACATTCAGCTTCATGGGATGTCCATTAGTTCTAGTGTTACAAGAGGGGAAGAAAAACTATTCTCTATCCACTATCTCCATGCCATGCATAATTTTATAAACGTCTATCATGTTGCCTCTTGCTTGCCTTTTTAGTATAGAGTCTCCACCTGACTTTAGTTTAAAGGGACCTGCTATTACCTACAGTAAGAGCCCCTCTGAACTTTGGCAGGTGTGGGGGGGGGGAGTGCACAGGGGCAGAGTGATAAGGATCCAATGCCCACTCAGTATACTGCTTTCTATGTGGACCTTGTCACAGCCTGGTTTATATCATATTATTAAAACAAAGAGCATCAGTACCCTCGTACCTACGGAACTGCCTCTTCTGGTATGCCCCACGGAGGACCTTACGGTCTGCTAACAACAACACCTTGAAGATCCTGGGCGCCAAGGAAATTAGACTGGCCTTGACTAGAGCCAGGGCCTTTTTGGCCCTGAACACTCTCCCACAAGAAACCAGGGCCCTGTGGGATTTGACATCTTTCTGCAAAACGGAGCTGTTCCGCCAGGCCTTTGGGCAGGATGCACTTTGACTTACTTTCCTTTCTATAAAACAAGCCCAAAGAAGGCCCCCCAATTCGCTCACGGGTCCCTGTATGATCAGTGGGAACAGTCGGTCTTGGCAAGCACTAACTACTCTCAGTGTCAACCTGATAATTGCCACCTGCCCAGATTTTAACTTGCCTGAATTAATTTTAAGATGCATTTAAATTAATTTATGTCTGTTTTTATGCATATTGTGTTGTTTTTGTGATGTTAGCCCCTCTGAGCCCAGTCTTGGCCAGGGAGGGCGGGATACAAATAATATATATGTAGTAGTATTATTATTGGGACCGGTTTACTTAGGAGATCACTTTACCCCACGGATGCCCCAAGTGACCGCTTCAATCAGCAGAACTGGCACTACTACAGGTGCCACATAATACCATTCAGCATTTTTAATAACTCAATTTTTTAGTGTGGCCACACCAACACTTGGAACTTCCTGCCTACTGAGACCAAGCAGGTGTCATCACTTTGTAGACTGCTTTGAGCTTTTTTTTACCAAAAAAATTGTGTATAATTTTTTTGAAATAAACCAATGAATGAAATTACACAAAGCTGCAGATGGGAGAAAGAACCCCCTTTTTGCTCCCCTCTGCTCAGGGCAGGGTGGTTCTTCAGAGGTCCCTGTGGTGCCAAACTGTGGAAGGGCTGGGTTACTGCTAACACATTCTAATTCTGAGCATCCAAGATTGTTAAGGGATCTAGCTCAAGATGCTGTGAACAGCTGACTCGCATTACTAGCCCTCTCAAGTATCACCTGTTAATTTAAAGATTCTATTTACAAGCCTGGTCAGCTTTCATGGTTGTCTTTAAAGGCACAGCTGGACAGGCCCACGCTTCCCAGTGTTGAATTTAGGTTGAGTAAATAATTCACTGGCCACAGCATTCCTTGCTCTGATCCAGCTTCTTCTTTCTGCAAGTTTATGCTGGAAACAAGGAAATAACTAAAGACCTGCAGCAAAATATGTCAAAATAAAGTGAGAATAAACTCAGCCCCACCCATCCCGTCACCTTACTCAGTGTAACCTGCAATCCCAGCTTCCCCACTCTCATTCAGGGATCTCAGGCCCTTGGGAGTCATGGGTATGGGGGTGGTCTGTGTGCAAGGAGCTGAAGGTGAAAAGGGGGGGTGTAAGAGGGGGCCACAGAACAGGGGGAAGAGGAGTCACTGATATCGGGGGGTGCTCTGTATGTAAGGGGGAGTTTAGAAAAGCAGGGGCAAGAGGTAGGAAAAAGGGGGTTAAGATGAAAATGAAGATGCAAAGGAGTTTTTGCAAAAGAGGAGGCGGCCAGAGAATGGGGTCAAGATTAAAGTAGGGGTAACAAAAGGGTCTGCAGGAATAGGAAGCGATGGTGGCTTCATAACTGGGCAGAAGGGGTGATTAGTTGCAATGTGTGGAAAGTGCTGGTTATCATGGGGTGGCGTGTTCACAGGGGGGTGCAGAAAAAGTGCTGTTTTCACCTGCCAACCCCCCCCCTCTCTCTCACGGATTCCTTCTCACAGGACAGTTGGTATTCAATGGCCTATGGTGCGGAAAGGCGTAATCTGTTACCAATTTCACATTCTGAGATTTCACATATCTTAACATAGCCCTTGACCTTTCAATCCAAATATCTTGTTTTAATTGCTAGATTGTTTTAATGAGATTGCTTTATTGCATATTTTAATTACTGATATTATAGTCGAATGTTTGTGTAACTAGTTTTTATACTTTGTAAACCACTTAGAAGTCTATTTTGACATTAAGCAGTATCTAAATTAACATAAAAAACCCAACAGCATAGCATTTCCAAACTACCCTCTTTTCCAGAGATGAACATCTCACTCTGCCCATTGCTAAACATTTTATTATCACATACTATGCTATATTTTACTGTTCTGATGTGGCTTCCTCCTTCTCCCCACCACAGTTGAAAACAAATTGAGCAATATCCAAGGAAACAAATGACCCACCCATGTATTTTTTCAAACATAAGAAAAAGCGTCCAGTTTTCCCTCAATGTGCCCCTGCTTAGCCACAGATCCTGTACTTCCTGTTGAACTTTATTTCTTAACAAAAATCAATTAGCAGCACAAACCTGGCTTAAGGGCACTTGCCCAAATTAACCCGTATCAATTGACCATGCCGCTCCATAAGCACCTCAGATGCCATGGCAACAGCCCCCCCCCCCCAATATACAGGTCCTGGGGGTGGAACCACACTCTTAATGCCAAAGTTGAAGTGCTCCAGTCACAGCAGATGGAGAGTGCACGTCAGGAAGAGCAAGCAGGTTCGCAAACAACCCAAGCTGCACTGCAGGGATGAGATATGAATCTGAATCTTCAGGCTAGCCAGGCCACACATCAAATTTAAACTGAAGCTACAATATGACCCAATACATCAGTCTTCAACTAGCAAGGGCCCTCCAGATGCTATGGGCTACAATTCCCATCAGCACCAGCATAAATGGCAATGCTCCCTCGTCATATAATGATGATAGCTAGGAATGATGGGATTTGTAGTCAAAAAATCTAGAAGGTGCCAGGTTGGTCGCACTTCATTATAGTAGCTCACAAGTATGCAGCAAAGGTTGCGCTCCACTGTGCACACGAAGGTGAAAAGGCAGTGCCAATTCAGAATGTAGAGATTTTGTCTCCTAGCTGCTGTCTGGGGCAGGAATAGCCCAACATGAGACCCTCCAGATACAGGCTACTAGTTATGATGGCAATAATAGCTCCTATATCAGAGGCATTATGCCTCCAAACACCACTTGCTGCAGATCATGAAGGGAAGAGCTCGAGTCCTGCTTGCAGGTTTCCCATAAGAATGTGACTGGCCACCATGAGAACACAAAACTGCACAAAATGGGCCCTTGGTCTGATTCACAGGGGCTCTTCTTAAGTTCTAGTGTTGTCGGACTCCAGCTTATTTAAGTTCCATGCAACATGGACAACAGTCAGGGACAATGAAAGGTGTAGTCTAGCAGCACCCAGAGAGCAGCATCCACATTGGCTAACCCTGGTCTGGGGACTCATATCCGCCCCCCTCTGATTCAGCACCCAGGACTTAACCAGAAAAACAGGATCTTGGACCTCAGCAATTCTCTGAAATCAAAACTCAATGACTCCTTCTCTCAAACTTCTGCTCATCTGTCCTGCTAAATGATCATTTCTTTGAGTTCCTCTTGAGAGAAGAAATTCTGAACTTGCCAGGACTCTGAAGACACAGAGAAATTAGGTTTAGGGGCCTCTGAAAAACCACCTCCAGGTAGCAAAAGGGAAATAGAATCAAACAGAAGCTAAAGGAACAACACGCTGACACATGGAACAACATAGGCTCTTCAAATCACCAAAAACTTACATTTTTCAGGCAATTCTATTATTCCCAGCTTTAAGTAGCCCAAGTTAGTCAACCCATAAAATTTACTTAAGCTATTTATAATCCTCAGTATCCTGACACAGTGAAATTTAATATGGGTCTCATGTCTTAGTCAGTCCCAGAGTTCTCATAGCCCTTAAGTGTTAATAAATCTGGGGGTCTGAACACAAGTGGAGGGAGTAAGCAGTTCTGTGAGGCTGAGCAGAAACTCAGGCTCCCAGTTGCCTTATTAACACTTTTTGTTTCCCTTTGCAATCTAAAAAACAAGTGTGTTGGGGGTAATTTACGGAAAGATTTTTGGCCCCTGGCAGAGAACAAGTGCCAGTTCTTACTGTTTGAGGATCTTCCACATTTTACAGTCATTCTCAGCAAGAACATCTCCTTGCTTCTGGTTTCTGGACAATCATTAACTGCCCATCCAGAAGCGACCTCTCTACACAGTAAAGAGTGGAGAGCTTGTTTTATTCCTCGAAAGATTGGAGATACAAAGGAAGTCCCACGATCCCTCTGTCATTGAACAGAACTTGGATTGGAGTAACCTATGTAAGATTCCAAGATTCACAGACGCTCTTCCAGAGATTTTCCAGTGGCTACAGAATGGCTGGACTTAATCTGTGTGGTTGAAGATTACAGAAAACCACTTCACAGTGTGGTTTCAAACTTCCTAATCCAGCCAAGATATTTCTAGGAGGAGTGAGTCCACAGCATTATAATGGATTACTGTATAAACACTCACTTCTCCCCTGTACCAAAAGGCATATTTTCTGACCCCTACTATATTTGTTTAGGACACAGGCGGTTTCTAAAGACAGCCAATCTACAAACCTTTTATAGCTTTCAGGGTCAAGCTACGACCACAAGAGCAACCAGGGAACTATGATACTGGCAGCACAGACTGTAAATTCTTGTTATGACCGAAGAAAAGTCCACCAGCTAAGGAACCAATTGTCTAACACTGCCCCAGCTACTATTTCTAGATAGATTTCAAATATTGTCCCACAGAGAGTGTCTGATGAAACTATTTGCCCTAGGAACTTTCCTGACTTGCTCAGTTATGTTAGTGGAGAGAAATGTAGCAGGTATGCACAGGTGTACACGCAATTTCCCATATATAGCAGAACAGATGCAACGGTCCCCAAAGATGTTACCTTTCTTTTTCGTGATTTTCAGCCCACTGCTAACACAGGGAACATGCTGTCTACACCAAGCAGATCTTGAGAGGGCAGACTGCTATGAAATTCAGCAACTAATATAAATGACACAAACTTCTAGACCTGCTTTCCCGCCGCTGATGCCACCCAGATGTTTGGACTACATCAACCCCAGCCAGCACAGATGTGCTGGTAAGGATTAATAAATGTTGTAGTCAAAAACAGTTGAAGTGCACCAAGTAAGAGAAGGCTGCTCAAGACCACAGTCAATCAATTCAGACTAACTTACCAGCTAATAGCGCATGAAACTTGGAAACTGATTGGCAGAAGACAAGCCCAAACCTGCACTTTAATAAGAGTATCCCGTTTTTGTTCCTACAAACAGCCATGGCTACTTTCAGGTCAATTTCATCTGATCACTCTGAGGCTGGATAAACCATCTGGCTGCTCCAGACAACTCAAGCCAAGCTGGAGAAGTAAAGCTGTAAGCTGTAGATAAAAATTTTCTCCCACCTCCCAATTTTGCAAAAGCAATTTATCAAAGCCAGCAGCATCAAACTTCCAGACAGTGGCTGCACACAAAGAGAAAGAAAGTCCTGCAAGATCCTAGGTGTATGTGAATGTCTCAAGGATCCTGAAGACCAGAACACCAGCGATTTTCTCTCCCCTCCGCTCATCCAAACCCTACGGAGTTTAGGAAGAAGAACCCACCCAATGAAGATTAGCTGGATAAGAATGAGAAACAGGTAGTTCTGCTAAAGCAGCTCCTTTCCCCACTTTCTTGCCTGCTGCTGAAGCCTATGTCACCTGAATGCTAGCAGAAGCCGCTTTTGCTACCCTTCTGGTGTCACCTTTTCTCTTCTTTCAAAACCATCCATTTGTGCAAATGCTCAGAATGTGACAGGAGCCTTTCCCAGGGCAATGAAGCTCCTTGACCAGCCAGCTTGCCCTGTTCCTGCCTCTTCAGGGCTTGCTGGCATGAAAGAAGAAATGCAGGAGGGGGCAGGAACACAAAGACACATCCCCGCTCACTCAGTGAAGGTTGTGCAGCACCTCAGGTGCACCACATGCACTTCCCATGAAACACTTTATACAAGGGGGTGGGGAGCGCAGCATCTGGAACTTTGGAAGAAAGACAGACATCTGCATCAGCCGCTGCTTTGCAACTTGAATTTAAGACACAAACATGTGTAGACACAACCAAGCAGGTAAAACCACCAAATTCTGAAAGAGTTATCTCTAATGCTAACTCCAAAAAATGGTACTCATTATTTATCCATTAGCAGAGAGAATATTTTATCTCTGCTGATCATGTGTATGTCCACACATACATAAAGAAAACAGCTTCAGGTAGGTAGTCGTGTTGGTCTGACGCAGTCGAATATATAAAAAAATTGTCCAGTAGCACCTTAGAGACCAACTAAGTTAGTTCTGGTTATAAGCTTTTGTGTGCATGAACACTTCTTCAGATACACTGAAACAGAAGTCACCAGACCCTGATATATAGTGGGAGGGTGGGGTGGTTTGCAGAAGGGTAGTAGAAGATGGCTGATAGACTCAATGGGTATGGTCAACCTGTGGAGGAATGTTAATGACTGCAATTAGTCCTACAGGAAAAAGCAAGGGATAGTATGCAGATGACCAAAAATAGCTTTAGCAGTGTCAACAGGTTCACCATACCCATTGAGTCAATCACCCACCTCCTACCACCCTTCTGGGAAAAACCCCACCCCATGCTCCCACTATATATATATATATGGGTGTGGTGACTTCTGTTTCAGTGTATCTGAAGAAGTGTGCATGCACACGAAAGCTTATATCAACAAACAACTTAGTTGGTCTCTAAGTTGTGCTACTGGACAATTTTTTAAATTTTTTTGTTTATAAAGAAAACATTCCTTCATATTTAACAAAACATGGTGGGATGGGAGGAAGCGGTGCAGCCACATACATATACCCAAAAACACATTTTTGACTCTCTACACACTTTCAAAGAGAAGGAGAAGCCTGCCTGTCTCCTCTTCCTACACATTATGGATGCTTCTCTCTTTACAAACACGGAGAAAGACGTCTCCCAAAGCAAGATGCAAGTGAGAAAAACCACAGATATTTGCAGTGCCCTGGGTCACTCATTGCATGAGGAGTTGCCTAAATAGGACACCTAGAAAGACAGGACAGGGTGGAGTCCGAAGAACTGAAATAAATGGGTTTTCTGAGGTTTTCTTCAAGAGGGCAGGTGCACTTAAACATGACCCCCGCACACTGCTGCTTCAGTGTGGGTGCCTCTTGCCCATTCAGTGGGCTTCCCAGGAAGGGGAGAGAAGACCCCCTCCCCCCCTCCCCACATGCTCTCTATATAATACACATATACACCCACCGTGCTCCCAGGGGCACACACTCCCGGGGGGAGACGCAGCTCCCAGGTTGAGGGGGGCTTCTCCTCATTCGCTCCGGGGGAGAATTATTATTATTACGGTATTAGTATTACTCCTCCTCCTCCTCCAAAGGGGGTTCTGAGTTTTCCTTCCAGAGGGTCGCTGGACTCCCACGCCAACCCACCTGCCCCCTGCTGCGAGCGCCCCCCGCCCATTATGGGGGTTTCCCAAGTCCGCCCCCTCCCCACATACTCCCCGCTATAGAGACAGACAGACAGAGGGATGGATGGAGCTCTCTCTCGCGCGCGCGCACCCTGCCCCTCCCCCCCCCCCACAGGGGCGCGCTCCCGTCCCGGGGGGCTCCTTCTCCTCCTCCTCCTCACTCACTTAATGCGGGACCCCATGGTCTGTAAGGGGCCGCATGGGCCCCGGGCAAGGCGGGCGGTGGGACTTCCGGGGTCTGGCCGGGCTCGGTCACTCCGTCCCGCCCGGGCGCCGGGCTGAGTCCGGAGCGCGACCGGCCGACGGACCGAGGCGAGCAGGCGGGCGAGCAGGGAGGGGGCGGCGGGCCGGATGCGCTCTGGCGCGGGGCACGCCGGGAGTTGTAGTCCCGCCATGCCGGAAGCCGGAGGCCAGCGCGCCTCGCCTCCTTTTCAAGCGGCGGCGGCAGGCGCGGCTCGTGTCCCATTGGCCCCGCGGGGACGACGCCCGCTTCGCCGGCGCGCAGGCGTTCCCCTGGGCATGTGCAAAGTGCGCTTAGGTTTCCCGGGGGTATTTCAAGGGTACGCGGCACCAGCAGCTTCCCCCCCCCAAATAGATAAATAAATAAGGAATTGTGGTCCTGTCTGTAACAACTTCATGGTGAGCGCAGGCACCTTTTTTTCCTTAAAAAGAAAAAAAAAAGTACTGCTTATAATAACAATTCCCGCTCTGCCGCTGAATAAACTACACCTTTTGGTGCTTCTCCAGCCCATAATAATGAGTTTAACCTCTCCATAACCAGAAACAATCCCAAGTCAAGGATTCTGTGTGTTGACGCCCGCTTCGCCGGCGCGCAAGCGTTCCCCTGAGCATGTGCAAAGTGCGCTTAAGTTTCCCGGGCGTATTTCAAGGGTACGCGGCACCAGCAGCTTCCCCCCCCCCCAAGTCAAGGATTCTGTGTGTGTGTCAGTGTGTGTATATAGATAATTAGATTTGTATACCACCCTTCATCCGTCGATCCCACTCAGCGACTGTGAACCAAGAAGGGCTCCCTTTCACCCAAGGAAGTAGTGTTCACCTGGAAAAAAAACCTCTGAGTACGTGCAGAAAAATCGGAGATGGGGAAACAACATTTTGTGTTGGAGCATCCTTGAACATTATTTATTTATTTATTTATTTATTTATTTATTTATTTATACCCTGCCTTTTTCTCTAAGGAGACTCATGGTAACTTACAGGTAAAAATAACTGCTAAAAACTGGGGGGGGGAGGCAATCATCAAAATACAAATAAACATGGATAGAATTAAAGCTGCATATATGCATGTGGATAATTACAATAAAAACAGCACAGAACCAGCCCTTTCAGTAACAGCAGCCAGTTCCCAAAAGCCTGCTGGATCAAGAAGTTATTTGCCAGTCTGGCTTCCTAGGCAGGGAGTTCCAAAGCTGACTGGGAGCTGCCACCACCGAGAAGGCCCTCTCCCTCTTGTATAGGGATCTGCTGTTAAGTAATGTACCGGTATGTTTGTTGAGTTTTGTTTATTCGTTCACAAAGTCCGCTTTTGTTTTGAAACCTGGAGGTAAGGAGTCTCTGGGTGCGTTTTCTTTGTGGAATGAAAAGTTTAAAATGGTACAGTGGTACCTTGGGTTAAGTACTTAATTTGTTCTGGAGGTCCGTTCTTAACCTGAAACTGTTCTTAACCTGAAGCACCACTTTAGCTAATGGGGCCTCCTGCTGCTGCCGCTCTGCCAGAACACGCTTTCTGTTCTCATCCTGAAGCAAAGTTCTTAACCCGAGGTACTATTTCTGGGTTAGCGGAGTCTGTAACCTGAAGCGTCTGTAACCTGAAGCGTCTGTAACCCGAGGTACTGTATGTTGTTGTTGTTGTTTTAAAAAAAGCTCTTGGTACTTTCAGGGGGCTGGAGAAGAGACGTGCCATCATTTCCGTCCCCAAGATTTCACTTTTGCTCCTGTCAGCCTTCTCAGGAGTATGTCAGCTATAAGTGACCTACCCCTCACATCTGAACAGCATATAGGCCAGGCTCCTATAGCAGTGCAGTCGTACCTTGGATCCCAAACATCTTGCAATTCGAACATTTTGGCTCTCGAAGTGAACGTTCCAGTTTGCGAACGCTCTTTGGAACCCGGGGCTTCCACAACTTCCGATTGGCTGCTGCAGGAAGCCGCACCTTGGTTTCCAAACGTTTTGGAATTCGAATGGACTTCTGGAAAGGATTCCATTCAACTTCCGAGGTACCACTGTACCAGAAACCTTCTTGTGGGAAACAGCATATAAGGAAAATCAATCAATTGTTGCTGTGCTCTGAGCATGTGCAGAGTGCTTTTTTTTTCTTTGACAAGAAGCAGCTTTTGAAACTAACTCATGGGACTTCCGCCTGTTGCAAAGTCATCATTGCCATTTCTGCAGTAAAAACTTGCTCTGCATTTTTGCAAGGGCAGCAACACCAGAAGCCCCTGCAAGAGCCAGCGCCCTGCAGATTAGAGAAGAGTTCCCATGTGCTAATGCAGCTGTGTATGTGCTCCCATTCGCTCTGCATCCAGTGCACCCCAGCTGGTTTGGGAAGTGGTATGCACACCCCGAAAGCCACAATCCACCACTACTATAGCTTTGTATGAAAGGCTGTGTTTTGGTGTGTGTTTCCCTAAACCCAGTTCAACATTTACTTAAAAGTCCCGCTCAGTGCAATGGGGCTTACTCCAAAGTAAGTGTACAGGACTGGAACTAAAAAGTTCAAACCAGCATTTTGAATTGGTCTTTTAAAATAACATTTTTGTTTCTTTCTTAGGGCAACAAATGAATCAATAAAAATGCAAGTGGTACTTTAAAAAAAAATTAAAAATAGCAGATGGCCTGCCTGGAGGATTAGGGAAAGGGAAAGATTGACAGATGAACCCAGTGTGTTCACTTTGCTGATATGTGTGTCTGTCATTCAAATTATGAGAGCTATGGAAAGCCAAGTTTGCTCCATTGCTAAAGTATCTGAGGCAAGTCCTCCTTTTATGTTGTGTTTGTCTTCTTTGTGCTCTGTTTTTGCCACTGACACCTTGGAACAACAGTTGTTATTATTCAGTTCCTGAACATTTTCATTTTCCGTGCTAAAAGTACCATCTGCCTCTTTTGAAGAAAGGGTCTCCTTGAAGTCTGGGAAAGTACCCTGGCATCTTGTCTATTCTGAATGACAGACCCTCCGCCAAGTTGCATTCTAGACGGGGTTACATTTTTTATGTTTCTTAAAACATGAAAATATTGGGTTTGACAGTTTGGTAGTAACAGCTGGTGATTTTGAGAGACCCAGAATGCACATCCACTTCTGAGTGAGTTCACATGGAGCAGAGGCACCTCTGGAATAGTTTCCATGCAGATCACCAAAGCTGTACGGTTGGGAATTCTGAACTCAGTTTTTCATTTGCTGCTTTGTCTTTGCTCATGGAAATCTGGATGAATAAAGTTAACTTGTAGTGCAAGTATCTTTTACAACAAAGCACCGCATTGCAGGTGATGGGCAAGCCCCCTGCCAAGTTCCACTAAAAAAACCAACAGGTTGGTTGGGAAGATGTCCCCTGTATGTCTGAAATCGTCTTCATCTCCAGAAGTCTCAGGTGCATCCCACACGCTCAGGTATGCTCCAAACTGATCCCCTTCTATCCTGGTGGCCTATCATCACCTATGCAACTTGCTTTATTATATCCATCCAGTGCTTCTTTATACAATAGTACCTCGGGTTAAGTACTTAATTTGTTCTGGAGGTCCGTACTTAACCTGAAACTGTTCTTAACCTGAAGCACCACTTTAGCTAATGGGGCCTCCTGCTGCCGCCGGAGCACGATTTCTGTTCTCATCCTGAAGCAAAGTTCTTAACCTGAAGCACTATTTCTGGGTTAGTGGAGTGTGTGTATTTTATTCAGAT
This sequence comes from Podarcis melisellensis, assembly GCF_964234715.1. Classification (NCBI taxonomy): domain Eukaryota; kingdom Metazoa; phylum Chordata; class Lepidosauria; order Squamata; family Lacertidae; genus Podarcis; species Podarcis melisellensis. The sequence goes on along the minus strand of NC_138547.1, from coordinate 1,381,371 downwards.
GTTTTATCCTATGCTTGTTTCTTTGTCCTTATTTGCTCCAACATTTATCAGTTAAAAAAAATCCTAACTGCTATTTTATTTATATGGTTTTTTTTATCCTGGTCTGTGGCCGTAATAAAGTTCATTCATTCACCTGTTGGATGTGCCTGCTATATTACATCACTTCAAGTTTCAAGTTGCTTAATTTTCTTCAAAGTTTTATAATATTATGATATATGAATATAAATTTCCCTCAAATTAAGCATGTGATGCTAATAAACAGATTAAATCATTTCAGCTACAATCTTGAGCCTATGCAATTTTTTTATCACTGGTTGTTTTTTAATCCGTACCTCACAGGGTTATTCAAACCTCGATCAGAGGACCCAGTTATCATTGGTCCTATGACCAGGTGAGCACTAACATTGATGAGATCCCCAAATCAACAACATAAGAAAATGCAACCTTTCCAAACTAGGGTGATCACCCATGCATCCCTTTAAAAAAGGAAAAGAAACCCGTTAAGAAAAACCACAGGTAGAGTGAGCCTGTGGTCGTGGGACTCGGCGGGCACCAAGAGCGACCTCGGAAACGAAGAAGGGACCCCGTAAGGGGCTCCGGAACGTGGAGGGGGTAGCGGTGCTGTGAGTTCATCGCTCTTTCCGCGGGAGTGAAGCCGCGCGGCTGCTGCTGATGAGCGCTGACCTTTCTTCCTTGAACATTCGATTGGAATCAACTTACTCGTGAGTAAGGTTTTTGAGATTTGGGACTCTAAATTTCTGAAATTTGGCTGAAAGCGGGAGACGTTAAAAAGGAAGTCCGTCTTCCGGCTCTGTTTAAACACCAAGCAAAGAGTTATAAATCTGAAGCGCTGAGAGGGACTTTTAAGAAGTTGGAGTACACCTTGCAAATTCGAATTAAAGTGCATGGAAAGTTAAGAAAAGTTGAGAATTTCTTTTTTACAAGAGGATATAGGCAGCAACCTCTTCCTTTCTCTTTTGTGTGGATTACAAAGTTTCAAAACAGCTCTCGGGCTGTCTGGATACAAAAATCATCAGACTGCGGTAACTGTATATAAGATTTTAAAGTTACTTTGGGGCTACTTTTGTGGTTACAAATAAGGAACTGTGCATGCACCACTGTAAAGAACACGTACTCTCTGCTAGTTTAAATGAACTTTTGAAGGTTCTACCCCTTGGTTTTCGGTTTTTCTTTAACTTTTGGAACTTTTTGGAACTTTTAAAGAGGGGAATTTAATGGTGGAAACTTTTCACCTTTTTTTTCTCTTAACTTTTGGGAAGCTCCCCCTACTGGATTGTGGAATATATAGTCTCTGGGAACTGCAGGGTTTTTTGTAAAGCTTCTGCTTGGATGTTTACCTTTTGGTTTGTCTTTCCCATGGGATTTACAATTTGACCTTGCTACATGGACAGCTGTGGAATGAGTGGAGCCGCAAAAACAAGAGCTGCCAAAAAAGCAAAACAATCTGAGCTAATACAAACAACCTTGCCGGTGCAGCCTCGCAGATCATCAGTTCCAATAGTTACAGGTCTGCAAGAAGGAGAAATTAAACAGCCAGCTTTTCGGGACATGGCTGCAGGAGGACTAGATCCTGTATCTAAGGAAATTTTGGAACAGCTGGCAGCGTTAAATAAAAAGGCAGATGAGCAGGCCTCTAAGTTTGATCAGGTGACAGCCACAATCAACAAATTGACTGACCAAGTTTCTAAAAATTTAGAGGCCATTGGAAATTTGCAGGCAACAACAGCAGAAAATCGTAAATTAGCCGAAGAAGCAAATTTAAAGGCAGACCAAAATAAAAAGAGGATAGAGGAAGTAAGAGGAGAAGTAAGACCACTGAGCAGACAGCTTAATGAACAGCAAGCCTACCTGTCCATGGCAGAATTGAAAAACCGGGAAAGCAACCTTAGGATTAGGAATATACCAGAACTTGAGAAAGAAGATTTGATCAGCTACCTGACGGCAGAAATATCAAAGTTCTGGGGTATTGCAGAAGACAAGGACTTTAAAATTGTCACCGCCTTCAGGCTGGGAAGAGTAGTAAAGAAGGACAAACCAAGAGATTGCTTGGTCATTTTGAGATCTAAGCAAGAAAAAGATAACATACTCGGCCTTCATTTTAAAAATACATTGGTGATTCAGGGAAGAACTGCAGAAATCTTCAGAGACATTCCGAAACAGCTGTTGGATTTAAGAATTGCATATAAAGACCTCGCAAGCCTACTGAGAAACAACACAATCCCTTATAGGTGGGAATTCCCTCAAGGACTATCCTTCAGCATTAAAGGGAAAAAAGTGAGAATTAGATCAGCAGAAGACCAAGAAAAATTTTTGAACGACTACGGGGAGGACCTTCGGAAAGGAGTAGCAGGTGCCTGGCCACCACCTCCGCCTGGTGCATTACCTCCAGATCTTGACAGCAAGAAAGACACTCCTACTGGCTAACAATTTGATTCAAGATGTCTCTGCAGTTATTTAGTTGGAACATTCATGGTGCAAATTCCCCTGAGAAAAGGAAAAAGATTTTTCACATATTGAGAAAGGAACAATTGGACATCATATGCCTACAAGAAACACATGTGACTAGGCTCCATAGGAGAGTTTTAATTAACAAAAAATTAGGCCAAGAATTTGTTTCCTCAGACAAAGTTAAGAAAAGAGGAGTAGTGATTTATGCAAAAGAGAACCTAGCACCAAAGTTGATATTTAAAGATGAACAAGGAAGAATTTTGGCGATTGAAATCCAAACACAAGGAGAAAAATTTTTGATAGTAGGAGTATATGCACCAAATGAGGGGAAAGCGGAATTTTACAAAAAGCTGCATGAGATAATGTTGGATCATATAGACTACACTAACATCATTTTGATGGGAGATATGAATGGAGTCGTCTCTACACATATGGATAAGTCACAAAACCAAAATTTGACTAAAGATGGCAGACTACCTAAATCTTTTTTTGAACTGACAGACAATATGGACTTGATCGACATTTGGAGGACCAAAAACCCACTAGGTAAAGAAGGGACTTTCTTTTCTGAGGCTCACCTATCATGGACAAGAATTGACCAAATTTGGATAACTAGAGGGCTGGCCCCTAAGACAAAAAAAATAGAGATCTGCCCTAAAACCTGCTCCGACCATAACGCATTGAAAATGGATCTGAGACTTGTGCCAGCTGGATCCTTCAGATGGAGAATGAATGACACTTTGTTCAGAGATCAGGAGATTGTGAAGAAGGCCCAAAAAACGTTGAAGGATTATTTTGAAATCAATATGAATACCCCGGTGGACAAGAGAACAATCTGGGACGCAAGCAAAGCTGTAATGAGGGGGTTTCTGATTCAACAAAATTCTATTAAGAAAAAACTCTGGAATGGGAAAAGAGATAAGATTTTAGAGAAGATACGAGAGGGTGAAAAAAGACTTAGACTTAACCCAAAGTCAAAAGAAGTGTTAAGAGAAATTAAGTTCCATCAAGCACAATATGCCAAATTGATAAACCAAGAAGTAGAATGGAAAATTAAACAAATGAAACAAAGATCTTTTGAATCAGCAAACAAATGTGGAAAATTATTAGCATGGCAGCTGAAAAAGAGACACAAATTGAATTCTATTACCAACTTGGAGGTTGATGGAGAAAGTATTCAGAAACCAGAAGAAATTAGAAAGTGTTTCCAGAGATATTTCAAAAAACTGTTTACTCAAGGTCCACAGGCGGAGGAGGAGATTATTCAATTTTTAAAAAGTAACGGATTGAAAAAATTATCCCAAGATAAACAAACAACCCTGAATTACAGAATAACACAGCAGGAAATAGAAAGTGCCATTCAGAACATGCAATTGGGGAAATCCCCAGGCCCAGATGGACTCACCTCCAAATATTACAAGGTTTTAAAAGATTATTTGATTCAACCATTAGTGGAGGTGTGTAACCAAATTATGGAGGGGAAGGGGGCTCCGGAATCGTGGAAAGAAGCATTCATCACTTTGATACCAAAATTGGAATCTGAAAAGACTCAACTCAAGAATTATCGTCCTATTTCACTCCTGAATGTGGATTACAAAATTTTTGCTGACATTCTGGCAAGTAGATTTAAAAAAGTTCTGAATGAAGTAATTCATAAAGACCAAGCAGGCTTTCTCCCTGGTAGACATCTGTCTGACAACACTAGGAACATTATAGATGTTCTGGAGTTACTACAGACAAATTTGAACACAAGAGCTGTATTAATTTTTATAGATGCAGAGAAGGCCTTTGACAATATATCTTGGAAATTTATGAAGAGAAATTTGGAAGGGATGGGAGTGGGAGGGGCGTTTCAAAATGGTATAGAAGCAATCTATTCAGAGCAAAAAGCTAAATTGATAGTGAATAATGTGGTGACAGAAGAGTTCAGAATTGAAAAAGGAACACGACAGGGGTGCCCCCTATCACCCCTGCTATTTATCTCGGTCCTGGAGGTACTGCTGAACTTGATTAGAAAGGATCGGGAGGTACAAGGAATACAGGTCGGAGGTAAACAATATAAGTTGAAGGCCTTTGCAGATGATTTGGTTTTAACACTACAGGAGCCAGAGTCTAGTACTAAAAGAGCTTTAGAATTAATTTATGAGTTTGGTCAGGTGGCAGGATTCAAGTTGAACAAACAAAAAACAAAGGTTTTGGCGAAAAATCTGACTTCTTTAGAAATAGATGAGTTTCAGAAAGAAACGGAGTTAAATGTGGCTAAAAAAGTGAAATACTTGGGGGTGAATTTGACCGGGAAAAATTTGAATTTATTCAAAGATAATTATGAAAAATGCTGGATTGAAATTAAAAAGGATTTAGAAATCTGGTCAAGACTAAAACTTACCTTGTCGGGAAGAATTGCAGCTGTAAAGATGAATGTTTTGCCAAAGATGTTATTCTTGTTTCAAACCCTGCAGATCGTGGATAGAGTGGAGTGTTTTGGAAAGTGGCAGAAGGACATTACGAAATTTGTCTGGCAGGGCAAAAGGCCCCGGATAAAACTTAAAATACTAACAGATGCTAAAGAAAGAGGGGGGTTTGCCCTGCCGGACTTAAGGTTATACTATGAGGCAGCATCCTTCTGCTGGCTGAAGGATTGGTTTCTACTAGAAAACACTGATGTCCTAGATCTGGAAGGGTTTAACAATGCTTTTGGATGGCATGCATATTTGTGGTACGACAAGGTAAAGGTACATAAATTGTTCAAGAGCCATATTGTCAGGAAAGCTTTGTTTAATGTCTGGACTAGATACAAGGACTTATTTGAAAATAAGACACCGAGGTGGTTGTCACCAACGGAGGCGAAGACCACCAAAGTACTTAACATGGAGAGTGGTTGGGCTAAATATTGTGAGATAATAGAAAAAGTTGGAGATAATTGGAAGCTGCAGAGTTTAGAAAAAATAAAGGACAAGGTGCGAGACTGGTTTCTCTATGCCCAAATTCAAGAGATGTTTAAAAAAGATAAAAAGATTGGCTTCCAGGTGGAAAAATCAAAATTAGAGACAGAATTACTTGAACCTAAGACGAAAGTGCTCTCAAGAATGTATAACTTGCTGCTTAAATGGAATACACAAGATGAGTTAGTTAAATCAGCTATGATTAAATGGGCTCAAGACATTGGTTACAACATCATGTTTGAAGACTGGGAAAGGTTATGGAACACCGATATGAAATTCACGGCATGTAGTGCCTTGAAAGAAAACATTATGAAAATGATATATAGGTGGTACATGACCCCAGTTAAACTTGCAAAGATTTACCATTTGTCTGATAAAAGGTGTTGGAAGTGTAAGGAAGCTGAAGGAACGTTCTTTCACCTCTGGTGGACATGCCCGAAGGTGAAGGCATTCTGGGAAATGGTTTATAATGAGTTGAAAAAGGTATTTAAGTATACCTTTACTAAGAAACCAGAGGCCTTTCTCCTGGGCATTGTGGGCCAGAGAGTGACAAAGAAGGATAGAACTTTCTTTTTATATGCAACTACAGCAGCAAGAATTCTATTGGCTAAATATTGGAAGGTACAGGAGCTACCCACGCTGGAAGAGTGGCATACGCAGCTGATGGACTATATGGAACTGGCCGAAATGACTGGCAGAATCCGAGACCTGGGAGAAGAGGCAGTGGAAGAGGACTGGAAAAAATTTAAGGACTATTTACAAAAACATTATAAGTTATGTGAATGTTGAGAATTTGTTAAGTTTTTAGACAACAAGCTTCAGATTTCAAATTTTTGATATTGCTGAATTTAAGTTCTGATGATGAAATGACTAAAGTCTAGGGTAAAGTTTCTATATTGAGGACTGTTGGAATTGTGAACTAACAATATTTCCCCTAAACCTAATATACAATTGAGGAAAGTACAAAACACAGGAAACAAGGTATTAATTTGCTGTAACTTTATTTTATTGAAAAAGATGCAGGGGATGGAAGATGTGGGGAAGTCCAGTAGATCATGAAAAATTGTTTTGTAAAGTAAGATTTCTTTTTTGCTTATAACCTTTTTCCTTTTCTTTCTGTAAAACTGCCTTTGTTGAATAACTGACGATGTATCTGACCTTGGAAAAAAGCAAATAAAAACATTATTATAAAAAAAAAAAAAATAAAAAAGGAAAAGAAACACACATGTGCATAAAAAATGCATGTGCTAATTACTATGTTTAAGGTAAAGGTACCCCTGACCGTTAGGTCCAGTCGCGGACGACTCTGGGGTTGCGTGCTCATCTCATTCTATAGGCCGAGGGAGCTGGCATTTGTCTGCAGACAGCTTCCAGGTCATGTGGCCAGCATGACTAAGCCGCTTCTGGCGAACCAGAGCAGCGCACAGAAACGCCATTTACCTTCCTGCCGGAGCGGTACCTATTTACTTACTTGCACTTTGACATGCTTTCAATCTGCTAGGTTGGCAGAAGCTGGGACCGAACAACAGGAGCTCACCCCGTTGCAGGGATTTAAACCACTGACCTTGTGTCTGGCAAGCCCTAGGCTCAGTGATTTAGACCACAGCGCCACCCGCATCCCTATTACTATGAAACTATATTAAGATATAGATTTAGAAATAGTTACTTCTGCATAGCGGGGGAACACTTTGACCAGGTAAGCTGCTTGTGGACTTCCCATTGGCATTGGGTTTGCCACTGTGAGAACAAGTTGCTGAACTAGATAGGCTTAGGGTCTGATCCAGCTGCCAAGATCTTATGTTCACAAGATCTCTTAGGTGTGCTGCTCAGTCAGCTCTCAAGGTGTTAACAGGTGATGGGCAACTAGAAGACCCATGTTCTCTGTTCTTATGATTCCTCATATATAATCCTATATATGATTCCTCCTATATATAAACTACACATTCAGAGGACTTCTTCAAACAGAGTGTAAACTAAGACACAGGGCCATTTGCTGCATCCCATCATAGCAGCATGGAGGCAATTGTAGCTTTTTTGTAAGTCAGTGGAGACCACAGAGACACTTGGCACAGGGCAATGAACAGCTTTAACCATACAACTGCCCTGTCCTCTTGGCAGCTGTGCTCAAGAGAAACTAGAATAGAGCGGAGGATTAGCTGTGGATCTTCCTCTTTACTGATCTCAGCCTGCTGAGCACCAAAACAAAAGGAGGCACTCCGGGACCTGCCAAGCATAGAAGAATGATGCAGGGATTAAGCCTAGGTAAGCATCATTGGGATACGATCCAGATAGGCCTCATTGGTGAAAGGAAGTTAAAGGAAATAATTGGAAATTTGCCTCTGTTGAACTAACCTCTCTGGAGCACATTTGTACCTAGAGTTGGAGGCAAGAGAATATCTGTTTGATCTGTGTAAGAGAGAAGAAACGGCAAATATTGACTCCATTAAAACTCGACTTTTGCCTGCAGACTGCCCTCCCTTTCATCCTGGATACTGGACTTGAAACATGCAAGTATAGATGTCCAGTCTAACACACTGCTGGAAAAGGAAAACCTGTCCAGGAGCTTTCCAGCTATGTCAGCCTAAGTCGGTGATGGCCAAACTCTACCCTCCAGAAGTTTTGGGACTACACTTTACATCATCCCTGACCCCTGGTCCTGTTGGCTAGGGATGATGGGAGTTAGTCCCAAAACAGCTGGAGGGCCAAGTTTGGCCATCACTGGCCTAAGTCATGCAAGCCCAGAAGAGTTCTGTAAAAGAGACTGGAAAGGGGTGTCGTTCATAATTGATGTGGGGTTTGGAGAAAGGGGTCTGAGTTTGCTGCTGCAATATTTGCCTAAAATAAGTTTTACAGGCCAGGACATTTTAAGCACCTGTAATATACTTTAATTAAAGGCAGCTCTTCTTTGGTATATAGAAGATTAGATGATTACAGTTGTAATGAGATCACCAGATATTGTTCTTTATGGGTGTGTTGTGTATTGTAAGATAGTTATCTGGTTATATGTTTTTAAGAGTATATCTTATGTATTTATAGTTATATATCTTTTTAGATTATATATACATACTGTGTTATATCTAGAGAGACCACCACAGACCTCCACAAGCAGATGAAGAGATGGGCAGAGCACTATCAAGAACTGTACAGTGGTACCTCGTGTTACAGATGCTTCAGGTTACATTCTCCACTAACCCAGAAATAGTACCTCGGGTTAAGAACTTTGCTTCAGGGTGAGAACAGAAATCGTGTGGTGGCGGCGCAGCAGCAGATTAAGGAATGGATATATATGTCACATACACACACCCATTCTCTTGCTCCAGGAATCACTCAGGTTCCTTTGCTGCTTGAGGCAAAGAATATGCCCCCCCCCCAGCAATTCAACATACAGAAGCGAGTGTCCATACCCAGCTAAACATGGATGAAGCAAGTGTGGTCATGTGACACAGACAGCTCTGTTCCCCAAGAGAACAGACCCAACTGTGGGGCCGGCTCAGTCTTGCTTCCTCACCCTAACCATTTCCACACTGCATTTCCCCTCCCTCTCTCCCTTCCTCTGCCAGATTTCACCATCATACACCTTGTATACATTGCCTAGGGACTAACAGAATAATTTATCACACACAAAAAACACCCTCCTTCCTACCGTCCCAAACTGGTCCTCCAGTTCCCCTCTGCTGGTCCTCCAATTTGTCATTCTCCTAAGGAGAAAATGGCCACCTTCACATGTGCTCCAAGCTCCTTTTCCTCTCCCGGCCCCCAGCCCCCCTCCATGCCCCCACAATAGGGACAACATTATGCAAGGTTTCTCCTCCTGCCGCTAACAAGACAACTGCATAAGCGGCATAATATATTTTCCTTCAAAGCATTTGAAGCACCATACACCGTGTGACCTTTTTGTGCACCATTCACAAAGGAATAAGAAATAACCATTCTTATTTCTCAGGCCTATGATTATACCAAAAGCTATAACTCAGGCCCATAAAAAAACCCTTAGCCAAGCTGGAGACCCATCCCCAAAAGAGAAGAGCACATGATGATTGACCTGGAATGAACCCTCCTCTTTATAGTCGAAGGAGATTTAAATATGGGAGAACATATCCAAGGCTTACTGCCTCTCAACAGACCACTTCTGCCTGTCTGCAGAACCCGTCATGATTAACAGCGGCCCCATGATTTATAAGCGCATGGAGACCATGAACGGGCTCCCCTTGGCTCTCTCCTTCGCTCTCTAAATGTTTACTAACTTTCCAGTGATGGAATGCATCCCTCTTCCTTGGCTATATTTCTTTCCTTTTTGTAGTTTGCATCATCATTTGCTTAAAAATATTATGGCAATGCTCCGCTTCCCTAAATCAGCTCGGAAAGCTGATCCCCGATAAATCAAGATGGAGCAGACCTCCTCCCTTTCATGCAGCCAGGCACACACACACTGCATACACAAGCGCAGATACGTAAATCAGTCTTCATTTCCCCAAGAAGTGTGGCATTAACTTGCAACAAAGCCATTAAGATTTAAGTATATCATCCATCCATCCCACATGCCTGGATGATCCGAAGTTTGGTCGTTGTTGGGGGGTGGGGGTTATTGCCAGCATTACTTCTAAATAGTTCTGCACTTCTGGTTAAAATCTGAAGCATATACTTGAACGATATACTTGAACAAGTGTTTTAGAATTCTAATATATTGTTTAGAAGCCATGCACTTTATTTTATTTGTGGATGTTATATATAAAATAACATTTGGAGCATGTTGTTCAGCTGTTGTTGTTCAGTCGTTTAGTCGTGTCCGCCTCTTCGTGACCCCCTGGACCAGAGCACGCCAGGCCCTCCTGTCTTCCACTGCCTCTAGCAGTTTGGTCAAACTCATGCTGGTAGCTTCGAGAACACTATCCAACCATCTTGTCCTCTGTCGTCCCCTTCTCCTTGTGCCCTCCATCTTTCCCAGCATCAGGGTCTTTTCCAGGGAGTCTTCTCTTCTCATGAGGAAACCAAAGTATTGGAGCCTCAGCTTCAGGATCTGTCCTTCTAGTGAGCACTCAGGGCTGATTTCCTTAAGAATGGATAGGTTTGATCTTCTTGCAGTCCATGGGACTTTCAAGAGTCTCCTCCAGCACCATAATTCAAAAGCATCAATTCTTCGGCAAGCAGCCTTCTTTATGGTCCAGCTCTCACTTCCATACATCACTACTGGGGAAACCATAGCTTTAACTATACGGACCTTTGTTGGCTAGGTGATGTCTCTGATAGTACACCCCAAAATGTGTATTTTAATCCCAAACCCTCTATGCCATGGAGCATTACTCTGATCACTCCATATCATGGAGGATAAGGCTATGAATGGTTACTGGACATCATGGCCACCTATGACCTCCAGTATCAGTGGTGGTCTGCTTCTGAATACCAGTGGCTGATTAACTATTGTATCTGCTTGGCCACTGGTAGAACAGAACAGAAGAACAGAGAGACTACTGTCCATTGACTGAATTTTAAAATGATACTTGCCTTGCTCCCTTTTCACTGGTAGTCTCACACCTTTTACATAAATTTGATATCATTTAATATATATGTGATATCAAAATTGGTTGGTTTTCTTTCTAAAAGGTTTCCTTTAGGGTATCATGCAACCTATGTATGTGGCCATCTCTTTGTCCCTAATCAGATGTAGCAGGTCTCACCTTTTTCCAGCCTAAGATGAGGGTGCCAATTCTCAGTGCACTCTTACTCCCACCCCAAGAAATGGAAGCACAGAGGCATATACTTTGTGTTATTTGGGTTCTGGACTAGAACTATTTGAATGTTAGACTAGATGGGCCTTGGCCAGATCCAGGAGAGCTCTTCTTATGTTCTTATGTCTCAGAGCAGCAGTTGGCGAATCTTTGGGGAATGCTCTGCACCTCTGAATTTCCTGAATGGAGTAAGTGGTTGGAGGAGATGGCCTTCAAGATCCCTCCTCCCGTTCTATGGTTCTGTGAACCTTCTGCATGCAAGATGCGAGGTCTACTAGCAAGCTACATGGGTGTATGGCAACAGTGATTTGTTTTTAGTAGAAATAGGTCCCTGAGATAAGCATTACTTTGATGCAATTATCATGTGGTCTTTTTCTGCAGTTAAGATCTTGCTTTTCCCCTCTATAAGGATGTTTTGGACGTGGGTGGCGCTGTGGGTAAAACCTCAGCGCCTAGGACTTGCCGATCGAAAGGTCGGCGGTTCGAATCCCCGCGGCGGGGTGCGCTCCCGTCGCTCGGTCCCAGCGCCTGCCAACCTAGCAGTTCGAAAGAAAGCACCCTCGGGTGCAAGTAGATAAATAGGGACCGCTTACTAGCGGGAAGGTAAACGGCGTTTCCGTGTGCTGTGCTGGCTCGCCAGATGCAGCTTGTCACGCTGGCCACGTGACCCGGAAGTGTCTGCAGACAGCACTGGCTCCCGGCCTATAGAGTGAGATGAGCAAGAGTCTGTCAAGACTGGCCCATATGGGCAGGGGTACCTTTACCTTTACCTTTAAGGATGTTTTAAGCTGCATTTAGAAACACACTTGCTGGAGACTAAAGGGGAAAGAAGAGCCTGTAAGAAAACTGCATCTCTCACCTAATCACTTGATATGCATTCAAAGCAATTAACCACGGCAGTGTAAAAGTCACACTGGGTGAATTTTAGGAAGGAGGAGAATGTGGTTTAAGGGTCAATCATCACTCAGGGCATCCCTACATTATAGATTGCTCTGCTCAACCTGATTAGCATAAGGTAAGAGTGCTACGGGTTTCCTCTGTTGGGGGAAGAGATAATTGTGTCTCCCTGGTCAGCTATTGCCTATCCATAAGTAAGGTAAAGGACCCCTGGATGGTTAAGTCCAGTCAAAGGTGACTATGGGGTGCAGCGCTCATCTCACTTTCAGGCCGAGGGGGCCGGTGTTTGTCCACAGCTTTCCAGGTCATGTGGCCAGCAGGACTAAACCGCTTCTAGAACAACAGAACACCGTGAGAGAAACCAGAGCGTACGGAAACACCGTTTACCTTCCCGCTGCAGTGGTACCCAGTGCTGGATTTACGTATAAGCTAAACAAGCTATAGCTTAGGGCCCCACTTTCTTGGGAGCCCCCCAAAAATTTAAAGGGACAAAACCTGGATGTACATTTCCAAAATATAAGATAAAAAACAAATAACATGGCTTTAGATACCTATTAGGTCTATAAATTACCATATAGCATATATTCAACACAAAAAACAGCGACATTTTGTTGTTGACAAAGGACAGCTGGAACATATAAAGGGCCCCATTACCTTCATTAGCTTAGGGCCTCATAAAACCTAAATCTGGCCCTGGCAGATTATCTACTTGCGCTGGTGTGCTTTCACACTGCTAGGTTGGCAGAAGCTGGGACAGAGCAACGGGAGCTCACCCCGTCGTGCAGATTTGAACCACCAACCATTTGATCAGCAAGCCCAAGAGGCTCAGTGGTTTAGACCACAGTGCCACCCATGCCTACAGCAGTAACCAGAGAAAAATGACAAAAACATGTCTCTTCCGCATTGGTCTCTACAGCCACAGCAGGCACTACAACCTTCCAAAAGCTTGCCCTCAGCCCCAAACGTGCAGTCCTCCGCTGTCTCCCAAGACAGATGGTTGCCAGCAGAGCTTCCTCTTCCCACCCTGTGCAACTACTAAGCTCACTCTTCACCTTCCGAATTCCCAGTGCTGTTTTTCTAGAAAAAGAGGTGCCGCCACTCACCACAAACGCCTCGCTTGTTCTCTTACAATGGCAATAGTGCCCACCTAAGAGGTGCCGGAATTGAGTTCCGGCTGGAAAAAAGGCCCTGCCAATCCATGAAAATCAAGGATTGTGATGTGGCACTACAAATATTCCAATGGGAGCTACACGATGACAGCCTTACATTTTTATGTATACAGGAAGATATAGAAATAGATACAGGCATCTCCCCACTAATGTGGGGGTTATGATTCTGGTCCCCCAGCGAAAACCACGTAACTGGGGCCACCCTCTAAAAAAGCCCTGAAATGCCTATTCCCCTCACTTCTCCACCTTACCCTCACGCTCTCTTTCTACACAACTCTCTCTTCAACTAGAGCTGAAGCTCTGGAACCGGCTAGAGGCTGGAGAACGTCTGGGAAACCTGCTGCTGCTGCTGCTGCTGCTGCACTACCGATCAGGTCAGCTGCTAGGTGGGGAGGCTGAACAGCATAAACAAAGCCCCACTTTGCCTCCAGTCTCTTTGGAGCTTCCTCTGCTCTCTCTAAAGTTCTCTTCAGGCTCTGGGGAGAGTCTCCTCACGGGCCACAAGGACTCTCCAGCTCTCTCCCACCATTTCCTGGCATCATTTAATTTTAATTTTAATTTTAATTTTAATTTTAATTTTAATTTATATATTTATTTCCCGGTGGTGTGCATATATGCGGCCACGTGCAAGTCAATCACGCACAAGTGTGTGTGGGGGGGTTCCTGTATAAACAATCTTCCTATACAGCTGTACATAGAGGAGAGAGCAACATACTCAAGACTAAAAATACTTCTTGAATTGACAAATGAGTAAACCACCAAGAAACAAAGAGCAATCTGATGCAAACCACCATTCGAAAGGGTGTTGTGGTCCACCTCAAATTTTAAGGCACATTAAAGGTCAGGAAATTCCCAGTTATCTGGATTATCCTTACATTTTGTGTGTGGTGCATTCAGGCAGGGTGAATTTACAGTTCACTGTCTCATTAAGTGCAGACTCGCCCCTCCTGCCACCTCTCTTGGAAGCAGTAGAAACCCTGCTGCAGGCCTGTATTGAAGGCCTCTCAGAGAACCTCTTGCACTGCCACCATCTATACACAGCCTGGGTTCAACCAACAATACAGTAACTTTTTCAGCGGTTTTGCTGCAGACACCATGAGTACTAGATGCTGGGTAAATGAGATTGGAGGGGCTGCTGTTGCCTTTGTGCCCTCCTTGGGGCCTCCTGAAACCTTCGAAGGGGCTGCTGCTGGGAATATGAGACTAGCTCAGTGTTCCTCAAACTTGTGCTCCAAGCATTCTTGGACTACAACTCCCATCATCCCTAGCTAGCAGAACCAGTGACCAGGGATGGTTGTAGTTGTAGTCCAACAATAGCAGGGGACCCAAGGCTGAGAAGCACTGGGCTGATGATGAAACATGCCCATCTTGGCCTGGTCTAGCAGGGTTCTTTTTATGTTCTGGATTAGAGGTAATGCAGCTTTGAAACTGGTTCATCTATCTCAATTCCAACTACACCGACTGGCAGATTTCCACGCAAGGCCAAGGTCTTGTCCAGCTCTACCTGAAGATTCCAGCGATTTAAAAAGCGATGTTCTACTCCTGAGCCACAAAGCCCCCTCACCCAGGACATAGGATGCTGTCTTTTATTGAGTCAGACCGCTGGTCCATCTCACTAAGCATTGTCTGCACACTGGCTGGCAGCAGCTCTCCAGGATTTCAGAAATGGGTGTTGCCCAGATCTTCCTGGCACTGCTGGAGTTGAACCCCCGAATGTTCTGCATGCAAATCAGATGTTCTGCCCCTGAGCTGCAGTTCTTCCCCTTTGTTTCCCAGTCAATTTCTCCCTAATGCTGTGTTGTACTCCAGCCTTTCCCAGCCTTAAATCTCTACTGTGCTGACATACAATGTACAGCTGTTTCCATACCCAAGAGAACCTCCCAGTTACAACTTCTGCTAAGTTTCTCCCCTCTAATCAGCTGCCCTCAAGCCCAGAAACAATGGTTTGTCTTTTGGTCCTGATGTTTCTTCACAAGCCTCAACCAGGATTGCTTAGCAACCTCACGCATGCCCCTCATGCCTCCTGAGAATGTTTCCTACCAGATCATAATTAAGGGAGACCTTTATGCAGCAACAGTCCAGCACTGTTGCCTTTCTCCACTAAAGCCATTTCCTCATTTGATGTACCCAAAGTTTAGATGCAGCCATTTTCCTCCTCTTCAGGTGACACGCTTTGTTTTCTATCTACAGAGTCTTTTGCTCACTGCCAAATGACTGGCCAGAGATGCTTTTTGCTCCACCAGCCTCAATGACTATCCCTCTGTCCATGGTAGGAACCACATTGTTTTCAGGTGAGAATGTCAATATCTGTTTCATAAAATTTATATACCACTTTATTATAGAAGAAACCTCAAAATGGTTTACAAAAAAACCCCCGGTACAATAATAAACATAAATCCAATAACCAGTTCATGCCTCTGGGTTTAGATGCTAGCAGAGTAGTGGGTGGGTGGGACTTGCCTGATTTACAGAGGAGGGTCTGCTTCTGGAAGGTCAGAGGGAAACCCTCTGTTTGAAGAAGTAATCCATTTTATTGGGAAATACCGTACTTTTCGGTGTATAACACGCCCCCCCCCCCCCGTGTATAACACCCACTATTTTGGGGGACTCAAAATTAATAAAATGAGGGGGAGAGATTCCCCACACTCACCTGACAGACTGACAAAGCCGCTAATGCACCTTGCCAAGGCAGCTTATCCTCTGTCCCCGTAACCAAAAAAAGCATCAAATTGACTGCCCAATTGCCGCAGCGACAGCCAATCAACCTCAGCCCTTGCAGCAGCCACCAATAACCATCTCCAACTTGCAGCAGCAACCAATCCCTCGGCCCCACAATGCACTACCATGTATGACAAACCCTAATTTTGAACATGATTTTGGAATTAAAAAAAATATAGTCTTATACACAGAAAAAGTACGGTAACTGGTGAATACCAGTTAATCCTGAAGTTCCATGTGTGTAGGAAACTACAAAAGAAAAGAATGGCTAACAGCCTGAATTCAAAAAAACATGGAGCTGAAAATCATAGAATCATGGTAAAGGTAAATGACCCCTGGACAGTTAAGTCCGGTTGAATTTGTCCCAGTTTGGTGTCATCTGCAGATTAGATAAGCATCCCCTTAATTCTTTCATCCAAGTCACTTATAAAAACTGTGATCGACAACGGGTCCAGGATAGAACCTGCGGCATCCCTCTTGTCACTTTTTTCCAGGATGATGAGGAACCATTTAGGAGCACTCTTTGGGTTCGATCAGTCAACCAGCTACCAAATCCACCTACAAATGTGTCAAACCTGCAGAGATCCAAGATGCTAAAAGCATGCCGTCTGCGTGAAGCACTGGCCTGGGCCATAAGAAGTTTCCTTTACTGGGTTACAGCATTAACCCATCTTTCCTACAATAGTAGCAGTTCCTTGTGGTTTAAGACATGGTTTAATACCTGGAGATGCCAATGAACCTGAGATCATTCTCTGAGGCCCTTTTCCGTGTGCCTCCTCCATGAGATGTCCGGAGGGTGACACCACAAGAACAGGCCTTTTCTGCAGTGGCTCCCCATTTATGGAATGTTCTCCTCAGGGAGATTCAGCTGGTGCCTTCATTATACAACTTTAGGCACCAGGCAAAAATGTTCCTCTTTAACTAGGCCTTTGGCTGATTGACATCCAATGCCACATCTGGCTGGGTTTCTCCAGCCACTCTGGGAGGCTTCCAACAAAATATTAAAATCCAGTAGTCCATCAAACATTAAAAGCTTCCCTAAACAGGGCTGCCTTTGGATGTCTTTTAAAAGTCTGGTAGTTGTTGTTCTCTTTGACATCTGGTGGGAGGGCGTTCCACAGGGCGGGTGCCACCACCGAGAAGGCCCTCTGCCTGGTTCCCTGTAACTTGGCTTCTCGCAATAAGGGAACCGCCAGAAGGCCCTCAGGAGTGGGGATTTTTGGTTTTCGTTCTTATGTTTATTGTGTATTTTGTGTTTTCTATATTGTAATTTCATGTTGTGAAGCGCCCTGTGATCTACGGGTATACGGCGGTATACAAATGTAATAAAAAAATAAATAAAGTGTGGTGTAGTGGTTAAGAGCGGTGGACTCGTAATCTGGTGAACCGGGTTCGCTTCCCCGCTCCTCCACATGCAGCTGCTGGGTGACCTTGGGCTAGTCACACTTCTCTGAAGTCTCTCAGCCTTACTCACTTCACAGAGTGCTTGTTGTGGGGGAGGAAGGGAAAGGAGAATGTTAGCCGCTTTGAGACTCCTTAGGGTAGTGATAAAGCAGGATATCAAATCCAAACTCCTCCTCCCCTTCTTCTTCTTCTTCTTCTTCTTCTTCTTCTTCTTCTTCTTCTTCTTCTTCTCCTCCTCCTCCTCCTCCTCCTCCTCTGCCAGCCGTCTGGAAAGGGCATGATAGCCCCTCCCCCAGGAGGATTCAAATTGGACTGGACCTACCTGCAAGAGAGGAGGAGCCATCCCATATGAGGACTGCCCTCCAGGAATACCAGGAATAGAAATTCACAGTAAGATTTTCCATTTTTCTATGAACAAAAAATGACCTTAAGTAAGTTTAAATGCTTTACTTACAGCAGAGGTCTTAACTCATGCATCATTCAACGATTCAGCAGAAACACCACAGGTAAGATATTCCTAGTTTCAAACTACAGACGTTAGTCTCAAACACGCTGACTGAGTCTGAAGCCCCAGCCTCATACATCTGTACAATTACATGGTTCAAAATGAAAATGTGTGTGTGTGTGTGTGGAGAGAGAGAGAGAGAGAGAGAGAGAGAGAGAGAGAGAGAGAGAGAGAGAGAGAAGAAAAAATACAGGAAACAACCCTTATTTCCTCCCTCTCGAATCTGATGGGTCATGACCAATCTGAGTCTTCACTAGTGATCCTTAAACTTTTTATTATAGACAATTATACACAGTTATGTTTAGCTGCTTAAATTTCCCACACATCTGAAGGCCCACCTAAGTCCAGTCTCAATAATTATCAGGAGACTTGAAAGGTCTTGAAGCTGCCCATCAACTTTAAGCAACAAATTGGCAGCAGAGAGTGCAGGGATACAGGTCACCTGGTCAAACACTTCTCCTGGTCCTACAATTGCTCAGAATATCTCAGGCAGCAGGTGCCAAGAGGTGTATGTGCTTTATTGTTTTGCAGTAGTACTGATATTTGATCTTTATGGAAATTATAACATACTACTAAATAAACTAATGTTTACTGTCCAAAATTAATGTTACTGGGGCAAGCCAGCTAGATGGGCAGGTATAAATAATAAAATTGTTGTTGTTGTTGTTTGATGATACAAATGTAGCTATACTGTCAAATTAATTGGTCTTGTATAATGATATTGGCAGCTTAAATAGTCATTGCAACTAGGTTTGAACCTGAAGCTTTTGCTGGGTGTTGGTGGTTCCACCTCCTCCTAGAATTCTAGAATCACAAAACTATAGAGTTTGAAGGGATCCCCAAAGGTCATCTAGTCCAAACCCCTGAAAATCAGTAACCACAACTAAACAATCCCTGACAGATGGCCATCCAACCTGTTTAAAAACCACCAACAAAGGAGAACCCTTTAGATAGTAATACCTCTTTGCAAAATTGTTTGCACTTCTAACTAAAAGCTAAAGGTTGCATCTCAGCTGACTGAAGATCTTTCTTTAAGTCTCAGTGTGTTTTCCATAGGTGGAACCTATGCAGTCAGAAGTAAATATCCCTGAGTTAAATAGAGCTGAGTTCCGGAATGCTCAGTACAGGGCCCAAAGTCATGCCAATTGTAATAAATTGGGTGAACCCCTGACACTATGTATTGCTGCTTTTGGGTGGGTGGGTGGGTGTGAGGGGGGGGGGACCAACACAGCTGCCTGCCTTTAAAAAACAAAACAAAACTCTCCTTCAATATGTGGCTACAGGCTGTTTGGGAGCGTGGCTATTATTTTACCACTATATAACTGTTCATAGATGACAATTTCCATTGGTGCTAGAGCAGAAACCTTTATTTCTAATGAGAATTGGTGCAATGTTGTAGCTGTGTGAGTAAGCAGGTCCACCAGTAAATCCCAGGTTCAGATCTTGTCTCAGATATGAGCTCACTACACAGTCCTTTTCTCGCAGCTTCAATACTGGATCTGCAACAGGGGGACAATATACTAGCCAAGCTTACAGGGTTCTTGTAAATATTTCTGACATCACATATGAAAAGCAGTAGGTTGTTGCTATGCAAATTCTTTTTGTTACTATTAAATGGAGAATTTGCCCAAATTGTCATTTAGGTTTCTTAAATACTGTACCTAGATGGCATGGCTAGTACCTTGTATGAGTTTGTTTAAAGACCAGGTTAGATAAATATTGATTAGATGAGTTTGGCAGACAGTTACTCCACAAGGCAGCAGGACAGCTAGGCAAACTTGGAAGGTCATGGTTCCCTTTAGTCCAAGAACAGCCATCCGTGGACTAGTCCCTCCCAGAAGCAGACTATTTAAATAGCACCATCTATGGGCCATCTCCGTGCTTTACAAGATATAAGGGGAAAGGTCCCTGCCCTGAGGGGCTTCCAGTCAGAAATTCAAAACAGGGAAGGGGAAATAATTTATTTGTTGGTTTTGTAACATTAATATATTGCCTTTCTTCCATCATGGAACCCAAAACAGTCTCCCTGTGCTTCCTAGGCCTGAGTTCACCCATCCTGGCACTGAAAAGACCCAGACGTGCTTAGCTTCATCAAAGTAGGGGCTGCAGGTACCGCGGGAAATGGCTTCAAGGGGATGATGATGACTTGATGACTCAGGAGGTCTCAGGCAAATTGCATTATTCTTCAGATATCTGATAATTTTAAGGGAATGATTTTTCAGAGCATCTTTGGCAAGGCTTGCAGCCAATCCGTACAGACACTGAACCTCTTTACCCCTGGGCCATCCAGAGGCAGGTATTGATTTACATGCCTAGGAGCTGCAAATATGTGATTTATGAACACATAAGAGCCTAAGAAGTGCCCGCTGGATCAGGCCAGTGGTCCACCTTGTCCAGAATCCTGTCCCCACAGTGACCAACCATGTGCCTAGATGGGAATCCTGCACGCAGAACTTGAATGCTCCAGTGACTCCCTCCTTGTTATTGTTCTCTAGCGGCATACTGCCTTGGCTCAAGCAGAGAATTCAGAACAGAAGAAGAGCCCTGATGGATCAAGACAAAGGGGCCCATCTGGTCCAGCAGCCTCTTCTGACAGTGGCCAACCAGGTGCCCTCGCAAGCAGGACCAAAGCACCAGAGCCCTCTTCCCTCCTATGCTTTCCAGCAACTGGTATTCAGAAGCACTGCTGCCGCCAACTGTGGAAGCAGAGCATGGCCATCCTGGCTTATCAATAGCCTTTTCCTCCTCCATGAATTTGTCCAATCCTCTTTTAAAGCCCTTCAAGTCGGTGGCCATCACTGCCTCCTGTGGCAGGGAGTTCCATAGTTTAAATATGTCCCACTCAAAGGACAGGTTTCTTTTTATCTGTCCTGACACTTTAAAATAGTTCCCTTTTTGGAAGGGAAAAAGGGGGGGCTTCCTGTACTGGGGCACCGAGGCAAGAGACTCTCCTTCAAACCATGTTTCAGAAAACACCTGGGAGTTGATCTGTGCTGTAACTCAAGCAGACACACTAACTAAAACTGACCACAATGTAGTTATGTTCAAAACCTTAGGGGAGGGATTGCTAGGGGTGGGGGACGGGACCAGCGGAAGCTAGTTAAAAAGACCCTAAAGTCTAGAGCAAGGAAATTAAAAAACCTTTGGCTCAGCATGGAAGCTGTATATAATCAGATTCACAGAAACAGCTCGGAGGAACCTTAAATGAAAGGAACGGCAGCGGTCGCAGCACACGGCCTGGTGTGGCAGGTGGGGGTGTCACCTCTTGAATCAGAGGGGGGGTCGTTCAGAGTATCATCAACAGGAGCAGGAAAACTTACCATGGAAAATGAAAGGAACTGAACTGAAATTGAATTGAAATTGAAATACTTTATGGTCACTTGTACAACTTGTATACAGTGAGATTACACGCGCACCCCCCACTCAGCTCTCTTAGTCTTAATTCTTCTCGTTTACTGATGCACCAAACCCGAAAGTCAGTGAGCCATGATTGCCCCTTTGTTTTCATCAGATCCGAAAAGATGAATTCTCTCTAAGAGGGTCCAAAGAAAAGACTGAAGGAGGCGGTAGGGGACAGCTGAAACCGGAGAATATCAGTTTAACACCAAAGGAAAGGTCGGCAGCACAGAGGTCAAGGGCCAGTGAGACAGTTGAGAAAGTTGAGGGTCCCCTTCTCAATCTGCCTTAACCCCTCAGCAGGCTGAGCTGCATCTCAGCAATATTTTTAAGCAGAATGCCAGGGATTGAACTTGTGACTTCCTGTGTGCAAAACAGCTGCTCTAACACTTACACGGCACCTATTGCACTGGAACTATTTAAGGATGAACCAGATGACTTCCAGAGGCAAATCTGTTATGCAAGAAGTCTGCCCCGTCTTAATATGTCTGCCTTTATCATACTGGGTCCTTTGCAATCATAGTCAGGTGCATTGGATCTGCTCTGTTCCTATGTTATTGTTGGGTAGGCCATTTTTGCCAAAAGAGAAACTGATTGGTGCTGAGACAATGGCCAGATACGAAATAGGACAGGATTCCAGTGCTTTTAACAGTTGTGTAGAAGAGGAAATTCCAGCGAATGTAATGAGCATTCCCTCCATGTTTACTGGCCACCAATAGCCCTCTCTTCTATGAGTTTGTCTGATCTTGTTTTAAAGCCATCTAGGTTGGTTGCCATCACTACCACTTTTGGGAGGGGGTTCCGCGGTTTAACTCTGCTCTGTGTGAACAAGTCTTGTCTCTTATCAGTTCTGTATCTTCCAACATTCAGCTCCACTGGATGTTCATAAGTTCTGGTGTTATGAGACTGCTGTCACTCCCTCTTAAAGGGGAAGGAGCTCTTCTTTCCCCTTTTATCTGCCTGTCCTAGTAAGTGCATCACACAGAGACAGGCTCCTTTGCTCAGAGTCTGAGTGGCTCACATGGAAACCTAACACCAGGCTTCCACTAACCTAACATGCCCCACATATTTTGGACTCCCAACTCCCATCATCCCTGGCCATGGGGCAATGCTTCCTGGGGCTGATGGGAGTTGGAGTCTAAAAAAATCTGGAGGTGGCCATGATGGAGAAAGCTGCCTGACACCCTGGTATCAGCTGGTTGTCTTTGTTTGTTTCCTCTCTAATGCCAGCTTTGAGGGGAAGATGGGGCCTGGAAGTAGCCAATGTGACACTGCTTTGTTTGTTTGTAAAAAGTATTTGCATATTGCCGTGTCATAAAAAAAATACCGAAGCTGTTTACAGCAATAAAACCACAAAAACCACAAAAGAAGTTTAAAACAGACATAAATTAACCACCCATGGCCTTTTAAATGTTTGTCAGACAGGTTTTGTTTTGTTTACACTATTGTGTTATGTATGTTGTGTGGTTTTTTGTTGTTGTAAACTACCTTGTGATCTTTGGACGAAAGCCAGTACAAAAATAAATAAATAATTTGTGGAAGGTTGTGTGTTTAATTGCTTGCATAGGACTGGCAGAATAGAAAAATTTTCAGCAGGTTTTGTTGTTGTTTTTAAGTTGGCACAGAAGGTTCCTGCTGAATCTCTATTGGCAACATATTCCACAGGACTGGACTAAAGGGTCAGTTTATTGTTGTTTACAAATGAGCCTCGCCAACTCAGGGTATGACCAACGGCAGCCCTGCAGATTATCTCAGTGATCGAGCTGGGGGAGGAGAGTTCAGGCAACCCCCGAGGTACCCTGGACCAAAGTGACAGGCTTCTCAAATATTTGGGTACTGTTTTACTCCTTTTCTTCACCATGACCCCCCCCAAAGCTGGGTATTGACTGGGTCACTGGAAGAATTGTTACCCTATGCAGGCGAGTGGTGCAAACAACAAGGGACCAGAGCCAGCCGCAGGAGGAATAAGGTTGAAGATTGACCTCAAGTCTTGGCTAAGGTTAAGAACTTTGCCATGCAGAGCTTATAAGGGTCAGGCAGGATGAGAGTTGTCTTCCAGCAACAACTGGAAGGCCACATTCTCCTCACCTGTGGCTTAGCAGAACCTCCATGCTCAAGAGGCAGGATCTCTCTGGACAGGAGTTGCAGAGGGTTTGACCCAGAGGACGCTCCTTATGTTCTTGACAATCTGTTGTGTGGGTATTTAAAACTTTCCAGTTGTGTTGTGGTCTTGTGCTCTAGTTGGCTGTATGGATGAAATTTAGTGTGGCATGTCAGTATATCTGTCAAGGAGCCACAGTTCCATAATGCAACTGTTTAATAGACTATTGTATTTTAATATTCTGTTGGAAGCCGCCCATAGTGGCTGGGGAAACCCACCCAGATTGGAAGGGTATTATTAATAATAATAATAATTACTATTACTGCAGCATTAGAAAACAGGAGCTCTGGCATTATAGCCAGGGAAGCTAATGCAATATTCCCAGCATCTGAATGCATAAGCCCCAGGTGGCTTCTAGGCAAGCCCTAACACTCTCAGCCTCAGGAGTCCCCACCTGGGACATGGGATTTTGTTCGCATTTACTTCTCCCATCATGGAATTCAAGGCTTTCCAGGTCTCCCATCTGGGCATCAACCGCCCCAGCCCTGCTCAACCTTCAGTGAGGTTCTGGTCTGGTCTGAGGTTCAGGTCTGGTCTGGTCTTTGGATCATATATATAGATGACAATGCCAGCCTCATCAACTAGGGGGTTGCAAGGATGGCAAAGATGTGTGTTGCAGCATTGTGAGTTGCCCTTAAAGGGCTGCAAAAAATGCTTCATCACAATTTCCAGGGGGGTTGTTGTGCTAGGCTGTGGCAGCAGCACCCAGCCAGTTTTGCTTCACCTTAAAAACACACATGTTCTATGATGATTAACCCTATTATAGAAAATGCTTTTCTTATCTTAAACAATGCATATAATTTCCCACTTGGCACACAGTATACTTTTTGCATCCCATTGACATCTAGCCCCCAACAGTTTACACACCCCCCCCAAACATACTGCCGCCATTCCTGTGCCCATTGCCTATCCATATTCCCGAGCCAACTGAGGTTTACTCTTCATGCATCTGATTAAGCAGACTCTAGTCCTCAGATGCTTCTTACTTAAATAAATCTTCTTTTTCTTTAGTCGTTAAGGAGCCACAAGCCTCTTCGCTGTGCTTGGTAATGCTAGCGATTCTAGCGCAGCAGAAGCGCGCTGAGTTCTGCTGTTTTATCCTCCTCGCCGCCTCCGCTGTTTCCCGTGCAGTAGTACCACAAGGCCAAAGATGATCCATGCCTGTGTACTGAGCATCCTTCGTAAGCCGCTGTCTGCCCGAGACAGAACTGTATGGATTGCAACCGCGACCGAGGGTCCTGCTTCCTCCCGATGCCCCGCTCGCTTCCCTGGCAGCGCCTGTGCGTTGAGGGGGGCGGTGGCGGGGAGGGAGGGGCGGGGGGGGGTCACAGGGGGCTGCCTGGTGCAGGCGGTCTTCTGGACCCCAGTGAACGTGGCTTTATTTAATGAGCGCGTCTTTGCTGACAGATTCATTATTTGTGTTCCGTTGCTTCAAGTCAAAACTGATTAGTTACACTTACTGCTGCAAAGATTTAATGATTTTATTGTTTATCTTCAATTTATTTTGATTAACATCTCCGTTTGTTTCATTGCCAGCGCAATTAGGTGTAGCATAACAGCGACGACTTTAATTTTGTTGAAATTAAGATGAATAAGTGACGGATTATGGCACTTTGTTTAACAAATAAATCACAGTTAAGAGGATTGTATTAGTAATAAATGGGGGGGGGGGGAGAGACCGTCTAATTTAAGTGCACGGATCTGTTCACTTCAAGCGTGCCAAAAAGAGTGGGTGGGAGGAGGGGCCTTGTTTTTAAAGGAAACCCCATTTGGGGGCTGTGTTTTTGGCAAGGAGATGAAATGAGGAAAGAGGCGAACTGATTTACAAAACGAACCACAGTTTATGCAGAAACTGAGGTGTAAGGGAAGAATCAGTGATAAACTATAGAAATTTTGACGGCTGCATGTGTCATAAAGAGCAGTTATAAAGACGGGAGCATTTGATATTTTGGGAATTGAAAGAACGGCTCAGGCTGTCTTGCACTCCTTCCTAGTACGTGTGAATGCTAGTAATACAGGTTAAAAAGGACGCGAGAGCCATCGCAGGATGGAACGCTGGAGCTGGCTATTGCATTCACAATTACAGACACGTGAATTGCGAAACAACAAAACAACATGCATTCATTTCAGTTTCACTTTAGAAAATTGCTTTTGTTTACTCTCTTGCATATACTCTCATATCTATTTTCTTTTCAGCGCAGTCCCAATATTATGGGGTGGCTGCTGCTCGTTCGTTCATCTTAAAAAAAAATTTTTGCAGCATCAAAATGCTAGCCCGTATTCCGCCACCCCCCAAATTTACTCTTGTGAGAGGACATCTGACAAGTTTTAGAAACGCAAACACAAACGTTGCAAAGACCTGCTTGCGATCTCTCAAGGACACGTTGACAACAATACTAAATCCCCTTCCTGAGAGACTCCTCTCAGGGCCTTCACTGATCCCCAAAAATTACTAGACGAGAGGGATTGAGGGGGAACCAAACTGACTGCGAATGAAACATCTGCGGCACCACCCCCAGATCACAAAGTGATCTGGAGGCACCTGGATTTTATGAGATGGTAATAAGGGCAGATCCAGTTAGACCAAAAGTTATTCCAGTTCATCCGTGTCTCTGGCTGTTGGGATGTGAATAGATACAAGGAGAGGGTATATTTATTAAATATTATCTAATAAATGGATACCTTTCCTCAGGTTGTGAGTGCATCCCTTTGCAGCTTAGAAGGAAGCTTGGATAGGCCAGTTTTAGACTTTTAGTTTAAGTAATCCAGGATGCATTAAGACTGGGTTTTCCTGGTATTTCCTCCTTTTCTTCACCTTAAAACAATAACCACACAGTCTTGTAAAAAATAACATTTACTCACTCAGGATCCTTGTTGAACAGTAACAGATACAGCAGCATAGAAGCCAACTCTTAGGGGCCGTGTTGACGGGCATTCCCATTCAAATGGTGTGTGCGCACTGCGTCATGTGACTGATCATGTGTGGCAGGGCTTACCTGGGCCCCCACAATATTTTATTCAAGTTGGCATCCCTGTATAGCAGCTTTGTTTAGGCAGGCTTAAAATGGAGAGCCAGTGTGGTGTAGTGGTTAAGAGCGGTAGTCACGTAATCTGGGGAACCGGGTTCGCGTCTCCGCTCCTCCACCTGCAGCTGCTGGGTGACCTTGGGCCAGTCACACTTCTCTGAAGTCTCTCAGCCCCACTCACCTGTTTGTTGTGGGGGAGGAAGGGAAAGGAGAATGTTAGCCGCTTTGAGACTCCTGAAGGGGAGTGAAAGGCGGGATATCAAATCCAAACTCTTCTTCTTCTTCTTCTAATTCAGTTAAGTATAAGTCTAGCTTGGAGCTCAGATTTTGCAGGTGTTCTCACATTGCTGGCAGGGTAGAAAGAGATGGGAAGACTAAGAGAGTGTGCCCAGACGGATAGGAGAACATATAGCTATGCCCTCCCTCTGTCAGGGCACCATGGGAGTGTCTCTCACAGAGTCCTCTCTAGCAAGCTTACAGGAAAAATCTGTGAGCATCAGCTCCTAACATGTGCCTATCTAGCAAAACATAAATTGTTGGTTTGACTGCATGTTAAATATCCCACACTGGCAATGGGCAGCCCAAGAGAATCCATCAAGACATGATGGGAAATTACTACCCTCTCTTTCTATGTCCCCACCATTTGATAATTGAAGGTATTCTGCTCCTGATGGTGGAGGTTCCACTATTAATCACCCACATATTTTTAGTGCTCCATCTATGAGTTGATTGAATCTTTGTTACAGACACTTGTCTGCTGGGGGAAGCAGCTTACAAGCAAACATCTCCCCCCTTCCCACGAGCTATTTACATTGGGGGTGTGAGGAGTTAAGGGTCCACGCAGGCTAGCATTTGAAATACAGGTTAGTTCTGGAGCATTGCTGCAACAGGGAATGAAAAAGAAAAAGTGAAAATGCCCTTCCCTTCCAACAAGGAACTGCATTTCTGCATCCAACACAGCCTTCAATATATTTTAATAGGCAGCTGTATTGAGACTTTGGCAATATACGCATGTGTTTAAATTGAATTGTTTATATACAGTGCTTTTTCTGGGGGGACGCTGGGGTACACTTACGCCTAAACATTTTGTGAATCTAAGTGTGGCCTCATTGAGGGGCAGTATTTCAATATGAGAAGAAAAATGAGAGTACCCCCAAACATTATATATATATAAGCCAACTTTAAAATGTCAGGCAGTCCCAGAGTGTTCGCTTATCAAACTGTAGGTTCTGGTGCACTTTGATATTTTAAAATGTCTCCAGGATGAGGCTCTGGTGGGCTTGACTGGTGCCTGGTGGTCTATCAAAATGGGATCAGCTTTGAATAGTGATTTCTCCAAAATCCAAAGGCAGAAGAGGAAAAAAGTGATGATCTCAGCTCTGGTCCTGAAGCAAAACCTTGGCAGCACAGTTTCTGGTAGGTTTGGGACCTGCTAGGAGGAAGATGTCATTCCCTTGAGGCAAAGGCCACAGGCAACCAATCAAGCAGAGGTGAGGTGGAGCAAGGTTGGGGCTTCTCATGTTCAAGGAGACACCTTAGGATGCAAAGATCTATCACTGATGTCTAGGAGGACCTTGTTTTCACCTAGCAGAAGTGGTTGGTTGGTTGATTTGATTGATTGATTGATTTGATTGATGTATTTCTATGCTTCTTTTCATTCACATGAATCGCAAAGCAGCTTACAAACAATAAATAACAATAACATAATAGAACATCACAAACACAATGTAAACCACATAGAATAATTAACCAATAATCAGTAAATCAATTTAAATCTACAAAACATTATTAACTAAAAAATACAAAAATATACTATTATAACAAAAGTCATATAGCATAGGATTCACAAAGTACAGCAGCAGTAATAATCTGTAAGATAAAATTAACCATGTTAACAAAATAAGCTAAGCACTGTTGAATTCATACACACCCCCTCCCCACCCCCATGACATATTCTGCTCTATTCATTAAGACACATACACAGAAAGCCCATCCGAAAGGCTCCTGGGGCTGCACACGGACTCCATATGCTAACAGTTGTTTCCAAAGCCTAGCAGAGAGGAATCATGGAAGTGACCAGGGTGTGTGTGAGGGGGGCTGTGTGTATGTGTGTGTGTGTAAACAATCACATCTAAGGATGCTTCTACATGGCAGTTTTTTTACCAATCTGGGGCTGCTCAGGGGTTAAACCATTGTGCAGTACCCTTCAGGATAAAGTCCATTCCATACTTATTTTCCCCATTTAATCCAGATGTATCATTTATCCTGCAGGGTGTTCTTGCTTCAAAACAGTGAATCCAGATTAAACAGGTACAAAATACGAATATGCATTTTGATGTTGTGTTGACATTACACAAGCAGCAAAAAGCCCATAATAAACTTGCGTGGAAGTACCCCATGTTCATGAGCTTTTGAACGTTGTGGTCAGTGAAACATTGGAAGGTTTTGCATGCTCATAAATCATCATTAATTGGTTCCACAGAAAAGATCCTAGTTCCCAGTTTTTAATATCAGTTTTTCGATGCGTCCAATATGTGGGCATGTTTTGAATCGCCCTAGAGTTGATGCATTCCATCCAACCCTGATGCTATCTATTTTTGTGTATCCTGAGATAAGCTGGGCCTGGTCCACCGTTAGACAAAGTGAGACAGCTGCCTTGGGCAGCAGATGCCAGGGGGCAGGAAGCACCAGGATGGTGCTGCCTTCAGGTGCAGTGCAGGACGTTGTATTGTTTGCACAGATTCATCTGCCACCCCTGTCAGCTGCTGTATGAGGAATGGTTGTGGTGGGGCAAGTTGTCCTTCATCCCAGGCAGTGAAATGTCTTGGGCTGACTCTGAAGAAGACTTTTGCTTTTTAAATATATTGAATGCCCTGTTTACATAGGGAACATAAGAAGCTGCCTTTTACTGAGTCAGACCCACCGATCCATTTAGGTAGTTCAATATTGAGCTACATTGACCACCAGCAGCTGTCCAGGGTTTCAGACAAGGAATATCTCCCAGCCCTACCTGGAAATGCCATGAGGGACTGAACCTGGAATCCTGTATCTAAGCTACCCCTTTCCCTCTTTCTTCAATGCCTTAAAAATGGCTTCCTGAGTCTCCATTGTGGGCACAATCTGGACCATTCTCAAGAACAAAACCCAACTGTGTTTTGCTTTTCTGTTTCCCAATTGGTGACACATAGCAGGGCTGAAAGTGAAGAGGTGAGCCAGAGTCTGAAGGTAAAAGTAAATATAAAGGACCCACGGACGGTTAAGTCTAGTCACAGGCGACTTTGGGGTGTGGCGTTCATCTTGCTTTTTAGGCCGATGGAGCTGGCATTTCTCCACAGACAGCTTTCCTGGCCATGTGGCCAGCAGGACTAAACTGCTTCCGGTGAACAGAGGACAGTGACAAAAGCCAGAGCGCATGGAAACACTGTTTACCTTCCCGCTGCAGCAGTACCTATTTATCTACTTGCACTGGTATGCTTTCGAACTGCTAGGTTGGCAGAAGCTGAGACAGAGCAATGAGAGCTCACCCCGTCGTGGGGATTCGAACCACCAACTGTTCGATCATCAAGCCCAAGAATGTTCCATATTCCAATTAATATGGAAATGATACTTGTGGATCCAGAAGGCAGGTGCTAGTAACTGCATATTATTGCATGGGCATGCACACACACCTGGGATGGATCAGCCCAAAGTTTTCTCTCGTCTTGCAGCCAAGGGATTCTGAGATGCTCAGAAGTCAGATGTGAAGCAAGTGACCCTTCTTCTACTGGGGAACTTATGGCCCTCCATATGTCCTTAGACTGCAGTTCCTATCATCCCTAGTTTATATAAAAGTCTGCCAACATCACCAACTCTCTCTCTTGCTCTCCTACTCTCTGACTTCATCTCTAGAGACGCAGCTAGTTGTTGAGTCTGAGGTCAAAAGACTCCATGGTATTTACATGGATGTAACTTTTATATGAGTGATACCCATCCCTACCTGCAGTGCTTTTTTTCTGGGGGGATGCTGGGGTGTGCATACCGCTAAACGTTTTGTGAATCTAAGTTTGGCCTCATTGAGGGGCAGTATTTCAATATGAGTATGAACATGACATTACCCCTAAACTTTTTTTTTTTAGGAAAAAAGGCACTGCCTACCTGGCTGCACCCAGGGGAAGCAGCTCCCCCAGGTTTGACAGTAAGTCATCCCGGTTGGGCCCACATCCAGCTGAGTGTCCATTCTAGCAAACAGGAATTATTCGACTTGTCTGCTCTTTCTGGATCTCCTACAACTCTTAACATCCAACGGCAAAGAATTCCGTGGGTTACTTATGTTTTCCCAACTCTGCTGATGCCGGGATTTCAGTTCTGCAGCCTGAACTTATTGGCGGCAATGACCCCTAACAAACAGAGGACGCTGGGGTCTTCCCACTCCCTCTCCTCACCCCTCTCCTGTTCCCCATCTTTAGAACCTCCTTCCTTGCCAGCCCTCTCCTCTGTCTTCAAAGCTGGAGCTGCGTTGGGCAAATGGGTGGCTGGCGGGGGGGAATGAGCAGAGGCCGGCAGCTTCAGTACCCCCGCTGGCTTTGACGCTTGGCAGAGATCTCCTCACCCTGAAGGTGGGGCTCGGCCCCCCCAGGTCCTCCAGCCACGCTCCGGGCGCGTAGGCGGGCGAAAGAGCTGCGCGCACACGCCCCGTCTCCCCCACGGTGCGTCCCGTCGGGGCGGGCGCGACCTCCGCATCTGGGCCATAGAGCTGGATCCGCGGCTCCTGATCGTCCAGCGACTGCAACTGCAGGAGGCGGCGGCGGTGGTGGCAGGTAAGGCGGCGCCCAGGTGCGCGTCGGAAAGGGAGGGGGAGATGGTCAGGCGGCGCCCCCTCCCCCTTGCACTGCTCGCCCGCCTGCCTGCGGGGTGGATGTGCCTCCTGCCAGCCAAGACGCCTGGCGCTGCTGGTGCCCCCCCCCCGCCGCCGCCCGCATAACTGCTGCTCCTCGGCGCATGCTGGTCCCGAGTCGCCCGTGGGCCGCTTCGTTGTGGGCACCACGCCGGGGGAGAGAGAGGAGGGACCGGACGCTGCCGCGCTGGGGCTCAGTGCCTCCTCCGCCGGGGTAGGTCCGGCTCCCTCGCTGCCGACGGCGCGCCGCCTCCCAAACAGAGCAAAAGAGGATGTTCTCCTCCTTTCTGTCCTCCCTCCTTCTCCCTCTCTCTCTTGTTCCCTCTTTCGTGGGATTTCATTCCTTCCTTCGTGACCTGCTTTTTCACCTTCTTCTTTTCCCTCCGACCACCTGACTGGCCTCTGGCAGGGAGCTGGTTTCCATAGAATAAGGAAGAAATAACTGACAGTTGTGGCGGTGGTTGTTGTTGTTGTCTTCCAGGCTGCGGGCGTGCGGGTAGGGATGGGACCCTTAGGTACCCAGCAGGGCAGGTGCTCCCCCTCTGCCTCCACCTCCTGCTCCTCCTCCTCCGGGGCAAGTGCCTTTCCAGCCCGGCTGGGAGAGGTTTCCTTGCCTCCTAACCTGACGTCCAGCCCGTCAGAGCTGTTTCCTTGTGCCGCTGCCTCTCTCCCTCCCTCCCGCTCAATCTTTCTTATCTGCCTTCGGTTTTGTTCCCTGCAGTGCCGATCTCACGGGGGTAGGATTAGCCGCCCAGGAGGCGCGCGGTGGGCTGCTGTGCGGGCCCCCCTGGTCGCCTCCTTGACCCGGAGCGAAAGAGGCACCTTTGTGCTCCCAACCAAGATAGCGCGAAAGTCGCGGTTTCCGTGTTTGCTTCGCTTCTGTACGGTTTACACACTTCGACCACGCTCCTTCTCCTCTCCTTTCCACGCCCACCCCACCCCCAAAATTTTGATTTTTCTCAGCATCTAAATAATACTTTAAGAGTAGGTCCCTATAGTGAATTCAGCGCGCTTCCGTTTTGTGTGTGGGCGGCGGGTGGCGGTTTTGCAGAACTCCGCTTCTGGAGGGACAGAAGCCCCGAAGGACCTTTGGAGCAGCTAATCCGCCGGCGCCCCCCCCCCCTGTATTTTGGCACCGGCGTGGCGGTGTTTTTATTTTGTTCAGGAATGGGTCCTCTCGCAAGCTCAGCTTCTCACTTGATTTATTGGATAGGAATCCTCCGCTTGGCTCCTTCGGAGCTGACTTCCGAAGGTGCGGGTCCCAGCCCACTCCGGGACCATTTACTCGCAAGGAAGTGATTGGGGAGGGAGAGGAAAGCCCCGAGGGGATTGCCCGCCTGCCCAGAGACTAATGAGGGCAGCCGGCTGCTTTCCGCTGAAGGCAGGAAGCTGGGTAGAGGGGCAAGGAGGGCTTGGGGAGATGAGGCCGAGGGAGAGGGCGCAGGATACCGAGGTGCCCTTGCCGGGGCTCCTCACACAACTCCGCGCGCTCACTGAGCCCTCTCAGCACAGAGCTGGCGTGGAAAAGAAGGAGCGAGCGAGAGGGAAAGGAAGAAGAGAAGACACGAGGCGAGGAGGGAGATCACGGCTCCCTTTCTCCTCCACTTGACGCTGTTGCAGCGCTTTTAGGCAACTTATCTAGCAGGGGCAGGAGGCTCTGCAAGCGGGAGTCAGAACAGGCCAATTTGGTTGTGAGGCTGCTTCCTGCAGACGCCCTCGCTTCGCTGCCCGGCCTTGCGCGCCTCTGAGGGCCCGTCGCCCGGCCCGGCCAGCCTGCCGCTGGGCACTTTTGGAAACACCGAGCCTCCACCTCGAAGGGCCATGTTGCCGAGCTCAAGCTTCCAGCCGAAGGTTGTGGGGCAGCTGCTGGGTTCTGATTCCCCCAAATACGCAAGAGGGATGAAGTGGGGAGCCGTCCTGCCTCCGGAGCCCCCCGTCACATTAGTCAGAGATAT
The DNA here is from genome assembly GCF_964234715.1 of Podarcis melisellensis. Classification (NCBI taxonomy): domain Eukaryota; kingdom Metazoa; phylum Chordata; class Lepidosauria; order Squamata; family Lacertidae; genus Podarcis; species Podarcis melisellensis. Next base: position 1,348,130 of record NC_138547.1, on the reverse strand, counting down.
AGGGACGCGCCGGCGTTGCCAGTGCTACTGGTGGGGGTGCGAGAAGTATAACGCGACCGGAAGACCCTGCCAGGCTTCCTCGTTAGAATAATTAGAAATGTGGTTGCGAAGGGACCGCGAGACGAGAGGGGCGGAGCGGGAGAGACGGGCGTGGCCGAGGAAAGAATCTGCATAGTGAGAAAAGGGCGCGCGGGAGGGGGCATCCCTTGACTCTCAGTCCTCTTGACGATGTTGTCGCTTTTGTAACGTGGGCATGCGCCAACCCGTGTCCCTATGGGGATCCGGGCTAGGAAAGGGGTTCCCTTGCCCAGTCTAAGAAGCAGGGGAGCCAACTTGAATGAAATGGGGGGGGCATGTAAGCTCCGCCTCGCATAATCAATCACATGGCACTGCACACACCCACTATTTGAATGTCAATGCCCATTAACTTTTTTTTGGGGGGGGCTCAAATATTTTGCTGAGGGGGCAAAGGGATCTCGGCCCCTAGGAGTTGGTTCCTATCTGGGTGGCCTGCGGGAAGAGTACCTGCGTCGGGAGAGGAAGGGTTGACTGGACAGTGGGCCCGCCGACCACGAACCTAGAGGAAGGCGCCCGTGTGGTTGTGTGAAAAGGGCAGGGCGCGTGTCGGGAAGTGGGGGGCGCTCTCTCGAAGAACTCTCCCACCTCGCAGGAGGAGAGCGCAACTCGGGATGGTTCCCCTGAAGCAGCCTTCCAAGGAAGCTGTGCATCCCTTGTGCTCGGGACGGAGCGTGCGCGCGCGTTCGTTAGTTCCTGAGCCGCTGGGGGCAGGGGGCTGGAAACAATATTTCTGACGAAAGCCCCTACGGAAAAGCATCTTTTGCTCCCTTCACCGGAGAGAAAGAAATAGAAAGAGGGAGAGAGAGGTCATTTTTGAAATAACTTCAGTGGGTGGGAGAGAAGCTGGCAGTGAAGAAACGCGGGAGGGGCGGGCTGGATCCAGGCCGCTTTGCCCTACCCCGAGAAAACCCTTCCCCGCGTTGTTCTTTCGGCTCCCAAACCCAGCAGTTCCTGCCGGCCTCGACGAGAAGGTTCCGACCTCGGGGCAGCAGGAGGAGTCTCCATCAGGGAGGCCCCTTTCCCGGGGAGGCTTGTCCACGCGCCGCCGGCCCCCTCCCCTTTCCCCTCTCTCTGGCCACAGCCTGGCCCGGCCTTCTTCGCCGCGGAGACGGACCCAGGCGCGCGAAGGTCCACGTGGCGGCTCCCACCTTGGCCGGCTCCTCTTCTCCCTTCGCCTTCTCAGTCTCATGTTTCTCATCTTTGAGCAGCTCTTCGCCTCCGTTTAAGCGGAAGGAGCCGGTGGCTGCCAGAACTGTTTTTGCGCCGTTCGGAGGATGGCTCATTAATTAAAAGAACCGCTAATTGCTCCTTGCGAGACAGAAGTGAGCGCGCTGGGCCAGCGTCAGAACCTGGGGTGCGGGGAGCAGAGAGAGAGAAAGAGGGGTGGCAGTGGTGGGAAACTGCGCTCCCTGAAAAGATCTCTGGCAACTCGGTCCCTCGTTGCCTCGGCAATATTTTTCCTTCGGGTTGCCCCCTCCCCAGTCCTGGGGAACGATCCTGCACTGCCGTCGAAGGCTCCTGGGCGCTGCTGGTATCGCTGGAGAGGATGGTTGGAGGGCGGCGAGTGTGACGTAGAGGAACAAGCGAAGTTGGGGCAGGGTGGATCAGCGACCGGTTTGTAAAGGGTGAAGGCTCCAATTAGGTCAGTTTGGGGGAAATGGAGAATAAATATGCAATGACCAGGTGATCTTGGGAGAGAGAGAGAGAAATAATGCAAGAGGAATCAGGGAAGATGTCCTGGATCGGCTGGCGCTCTTTGGCCCGCAATTTCAGTGCATTAAATCGAGAGTGGGCAGCATGGGCTAGAAAAGGTAGTGCGTGGCGGGGGTGGGGCGAGCCTGGACCCACTCGGCCCAATGCAGTTGTTGACCCCATCCCCACCAACCCGCCTGCGGTGCCAGAGCCTCCCCTTCCCAGCCAGGCGGCCTTCGCCTTCCGTTTCCCACCCGGCGGGGGCTGCGAGGTTTCTCGGCTGAAGGCGACAGAGGAGGACCTTCGTTAAGAGCCCCCTCTTCGACAGAAAACGGGGGTGATAATTTATATCATTGTCGGGCGGGGGGAAGAGGGGCAAAAACAAAACAAAATGTTATTTGTAATGGTAAAAATCCGTCTAAACCAATCACGTCATTTAACATCTCGATATTGGGTTTTATTTGTTCCGAACTGAGGGATATAATCGTGATTCCGTAGCCAAACGAAAACGAAGAATAAACAGAAATATTGCTTTATATCCAAAATATATGTAAATAAACCGACAGGAGGGGTGAAAAAAGCTTCTGCTTAGAGATCCACAAGGCAAAACGCAGCCTAATAAAAGGGTGCCAGGAGAAAAAGAATGAAGAGAGAGGGGTATATTTGTGTGGCCCCCCTCCATTTATTTTGTCAATAAGTTGCGCAGGAGACCTTCCGGACTGGGGCCGGTGCTCCTCCAGTTCGTTCAGGAGAAGTGAAAGCGCAGCAGCGACCCCCTCTCCGCCACCCCCTCCACCTAATCCTGCACCCCTCGTCCCAGATGGATCCTGGGCCAAGACCCTTCCGCCATCGCCGGCCCTGACATTTGCCCTTCGGCCACCGAAAGAAGACCTCTGCCCGGGCGCCCACTGGCCTCCCATTTGCCTGCTTTCTTCTCTCGTACCTGGATGCAGGCAGGCACCTGTCTGTCTAGCCCCCTGCCTGCCTGCCTGCCTGCCTAGACTTCTGCTGAAGGGCCGCTTCCCGCCCCCTCACCCCCCCTCCTTGTGCCACACAATATTTACGCAGCCACCCAAAACCCAGCCCCAGCCCTCCGGACCTCTCCGATTGGTTCACGCGGAACTCGTAAATTTATTTATTTTATTCATTTTTTAATTCTAAGGTTGGGTTAGGTTGGCAGCCAGGTGGAGAAAGCAGATAGGGAGAGGGGGTGTCCCACTGTCAGGATGGAGCAGCCACGGAGAAGCCCGGTGGGGCCTGGGATAGAGGGGGACGGGAGGAGAGGGATGAGGAGAGGAAGGCAATTCCCCCTTTAACCCCCCCCCCGTCCGCTCGGGGCTGAGGCAGAGGCTTGGGCGAGTAGCTTCTTTCGGTTGCTTTGTAAAGGAGAGCCAAACGGGGGGGGGGGGCGGCGCACAGCCCCATCCCCAACGCACCTCTTCCTCCTGGATCCCAGCAGCGCGGGCTGCCTTACTAGACGAGGCGTTTTAAATCTTCTGCAGATTTATTGCAATGATCAGTCTCGACTGCGGCCCTTAGAGGGGAGGAAAAGGGGGTGCTGTGAAACCGGACGGCAGCCCAACGAGACCCCAAAGGTCTCCTGCGGATTCCGCTAGCGAGGCTCCTCCGCGGGGCAGCAGTTGCGGAGCAGCTGAATCGGCCGACGGACCTGCCTCCTTCTCTCTCTGCCGGGGCTACTCGCGTCTGACCAGAGAGGGTGGAGATGTTGTTGATTTTTGCTGACTTATTTATTTATTTTAAAATTAGCTGTGCTACACATATCGGGAACACGCACAATCCCGCCTAAGCTCTTCGGTTTTGGGGGGAGGGTTACCTTCTCTTCCCCAGGAATGCAAATCTCCCTTTCTTTTGCAGAAGGCACCGATCCGTTGCCCCCTTTCTTTCCAATTTCCTTCGCCTTTCTCCATTGGTCCATCTAGCTCAGTATTGTCTACACGGACTGGCAGCAGTCACCCTCCAGGATACCAGGGCATAAAAGCCAACTTCTAGGGGCGGAGGTCCCTTCGCCCCCTCCCCCAGTAAAGCCCCCCCCCCCATTGATAGGCATTGCCATTCTGTGTGGGTGTGCCCAGTCATGTGATCGATTATGTGGGGCGGGCCTTTCCTCCCCCCCAATATTTTATTCAAGTTGGCACCCCTGTTGCAGGCTGAGGTCTCTCCCAGCCCTAGGTAGGGATGCCATTGAGGTCTGAACATGGGGCCCTTCTGTGTGCGAGGCAGATGTTCTACCATCGAGCTACTTCTGCAATAATAATAATATTAATAATAGTATTTTTTGCCATCCCTTTGGCAAAACCTTAAAGCCCACGCCAGGCGCCTGGCCGGCCCGGCTGCTCTCCTCTGGGAAAGGGCTGACCCACCTGGAGCAAAAGCGCAGCTTCCAGACAGAAACAGACACACGCAGAACCTCAGTGAACCCGAACAGGAAACCGGTTTCCTCTTCGCGACAGATCCAGCTCTCTCTCCCCCCCCCCCGCTTTTTTCTGTGCTCCAGTTGCATTTTATACAATATTAATAATACCCGTTGCTTTTTAAAAAAAGGGGGGAGGGGAGAGAGAAAGACTTCCAACCTTTTTACGCTTCTGACATTGCACGCTCAAAACCCATATTTCACGTGTCTTGTTCTGTTTTAAGTTCAGTGCATTTAACAGGACCCTAGAGAGGATCGTGTGGTGAAGATTTCTCTTCCCTCTTTGACACCTGGAGAAAAAGAGGCAGGGAGGGAGGGACGGAGGCGGTGTTTGTGTTGGGAGGGGCGCTTCTTTAAAAGCCCTGGACTTCTAGAAGCCCTGCCTGGACACTCCCTCCTCTCTTCTGTCCCGGGGCCTCATCCTGCCTGCCTCACTGGCTGCTGAGCCCCTTCTTTTCCTGATGGCTCGACGCCAAGCCCTCGGCCTTCTTCGACCTCTTCCTGGCATCTAATTACTGTACCTAATTTATCGGCGCAGGATGGAGGACGATCCGAGCTGATTTAGCGATGACTGACAGCTTTTCAAATCGCCCTAAAATGTCGTGTTCTTCCCCGACTAGGACACACGATTGGCGTGGGGGGGGGAGTGTTGCACAAGGAAGGCGAAACTGGGCGGGCTGGGATGGAGGCGGTTGCAGGGCAGGATTCGACCCTAGGCTCCTCCAGAATAAACTTCCTCCTGGGACAGAAGCCACGGAACCGACCTATACGACTTAGCACCATGTTTGTAATTCATCCCTCCATTCATTAGCAGCAGCCTGGGCGTTTCCACGCCGAATTACGGCTTCCATTCCGTCCATCCATCGCGAGCTGTTATTCTGTTTACAAAAATGGAAAAGGAGAGACGCTCTCTGTTATTGTCTCAATTTATTCCTGCGAGTGGGGCGGGAAGGACCCTTCTCCTCCATAGTCGAATCTTACCCTGGTGGGAAAAGAAACTTTGTGCAGAGCGGGGGGGGAGGGAGGGGTTAGAGGAAGGAAGGAAGAAGAGGAGAGAGGAAGACCTTAATCTCCCCCAGAAGTTTCGTTCCAAAAGCATTAAGTTGTACACTTTCCACTCATGGAAATAATAATAATAATAATAATAATAATAATAATAATAATAATAATAATAATAATAATAATAATAATAATAATTTACAACCTGCCTTACATTCGGGCCGCTCCTAGCACAAAACTGTTTCGTTCGGATGTAGGGTAAATTATTTTTGTTTTTGTTGTTGCTGTTATTGTTATTATTAAAAGCATTTAAGAACTCTCTTACACAAAAGGGCGAAAACACCTAACTGGAGACGAGAAAACTCAGCGCTGCAGCTGCCTGGCGTCTGCTAGGCGCTGGTCCGGGAACGAAGAGCGGAGAGTCCCCCTCCGAGGCCTTTGGGCAACTCGCGAGCTTCTGCGCACCCGCCTTTTTGCCGTTTCCCTGATGTGGGAGCTTTGCGCCCAGTTATCGGGGACCTGCCGAGGTGACCCGCCCCATTGACACGCGATGCCCCCTCACTGCCTTGTTGGGTCTGGGCGTACAACGGGCCTATCACCTCAGCGGAGAAACCGGAGCTGACTCTACAGTCCGCTTTCAATCCGGAGTTAGGGTTTGTGCCAGGGAGCTGCCTCCTCTTGTAAGCCGCTGCCTAGGCTGGGAGAATGGGAGGGGCCCCCGGGGGTCTCCTCCCTGCCCCGATTCCCTTTGGCATCCCAGGCAAGCAGACAGACAGACGGAGGGACCACCTGAAACCCGGCAATTAGCAGGGTCTTCCGCCTCCCTCGGTGGAAACCTGCCTTTGTTTGGCTTCTGTCGCGGGAGCGGGCCTGGCGTTTGGGGACTGTCGGGCGGCAGATGGCCCTGACTGGGCCGGGCGGGCGCTCACCTGTCGCTTCCCACCAGGTGGAGGGGGGTGGCTGTCTGAGGAGGGGCTCCCCTTGGAAAAAAGGTATTTGAAATAATAATAATAGTAGTAGTAGCAATAATAAAAACAACACTAATAAAAACAACAACAACGATTAATAGATTTTTGCTGGTGGCACTGCTGCTGCTGCTGCTCTGGTCCTGAGTGATGCGAGCGTGGCGCTGGGATGTCAGGAGCGAGCTTGCCAGGCATCCGGCGTGCTTACAATCCATCGTTTCCACGCTGGGTGTCTCTTCCTGTGCTCGCACTTCACTTAAGCAGATAATGAGAGTGAGGGGTGGGTGGGAGAGGGAGCTGGTGGTGGGGGGAGAGGAGGGCTTTCGGGGGCCCCTCATCCCTCTTAAATTATAGCCCTTGTGTTGCTGTTTCCAGGCATTAAATCAATCTAATTACATAAAATATAGACTCCAGTCCCTCTGAGATCGTTAGCGGGGCCTGAGGCCGGGACCCTGCCCTGCTTGGAGGGACTCGATGTAGCAGGCTTCGTGCACTGGGCGCTCCGGAGCCGGTCCACGGTTCCTCGGGACGCGCTGCTCCCCGGACACATAACGCGCGCAAGCAGCTAGCAAATCGACACAACTCCCAGGCAAGAACAGAGGGCAGCTGCCTTAGCAGCGCAGAACTGTAGAGTGGCAAGGGGCCCTGGGGGTCGTCTACTCTAACCCCCTGCAATGCAGGAATCTCAACTAGAGCACGCATGAAGCTTCCTGATGGCAACCCATCCTTTGCTTGAAATTCCCAGTGGAGGAGAGCGCACCATTCCTCCGAGCGAGTCTGTTCCACTGTCGAACAGACCTTGCCAGATCCAGGCACAGGTCGTCCTAGCCCGGCCTTGATGCCCCTGACCGCCCGGCGTTCCAGACAGGCGCCTTTCCTCAGCCCCAACCGGAGATGCCTCCTGTCTGCCTCTGCCCACTTGAGTTTGGGCTGCTTTCCAAAACGCCCAGAGAGTTTGGCTGCAGCTTAGCTGCTGCTGCTGCTGCTGCTGCTGCTGCTGCTGTTGTCACCACCACGTTTGGAGCAGGAGGTGTCCGTCCACTCCCGGCTTTCTACAGATTATGTCAGGCCCACCTAAGCCAAATCCATTCCACTTGCTCAAACGGCGGAGGCGGCCCAGGTCCAAAAGGCCCGGTGCTGCTCAGTGGCAGAGCATCGGCCTTGCAGGCAGGAGATCCCAGCTTCAATCCCAGGAGAGCAGCTGGTAATGTCCCCTGCCTGAAACCCTGGACAGTCGCTGTCAGTCAGTGTGGACAATACCGAGGTAGATGGCCCAATGGCTGATTTTTTGCAGAGCCTCTTCCCATGTTCCTGTGGCTTCATGGCCCAGGGGAAATGGGAACGTCCAAGGGACCAGGTGATGCCACTGCCTGCTTCATCCCGCTTTTCTGGACACCCACAGGCCGCCCACCCAACAACCTTCCTTGTCGTTCATTGCCACCTTGGCAAAAGACTCAGAGATCAGTCAAACGCTTTAAAGCTGGTTGGTCTCAGTCACAGGTTTCTGGGCGTCAAGCGAGCCGGAGTTCCCAGCGCCTGCTTAACCCACTGAGGGCTCTCCACTGTGGTCCTCTTAGTCTGGATCGTGTCCTGGGGGGCGGGAGGGCAGAGGCTGCTGGGTCGAGCCTTGAGACCTCCAAGGGGGTATTTAAGCAACTCAAGTATGTGTAGGGTCAGAGATCAGGACGAAATCCCGTTGGGAACGTGTCTGACCCATGTGGGAAGCCTAAAACGACAGGGCCAGTGGAGAATTAGCTTCGTATCTCCTTCCTCCGTCCCTCCTTCTCTCTCTTTCCATAATTTCCTTCCACAATGTTTTTATTCATTTTCCCTGACTTCCTAGTTTTAAGCAAAGGGTTTCTCAAACAGCTGGTAAGGGGCTCCTCCGCGTGAAAAGGGGGAGGGATCCCCAGTCATGGTGCGTGTGAGGAGCGGCGTGGTGTGGTGAACCCAATTCCTTCCCCACTCCAGCTTAAGGGGCGCCTCCTTTTAACTCGCCTCAGCCCCGTCTGCATTTTGGGACGCCGGTTTTAGGAGACGGACATTTAATATATGCCTTCCTTGTGGAGGGAAGTAAAAGTCACGAAGAATATACGAATGTTAGGGAGGCAGTCCTGGGATTCTGAAAGGTCGAGTTCGCAAGCAAGCAAGCAAACAAAACCCCACAAGTCGGTATTCCTAAGCTACCCTCTGTCTCTTCGCTAACCTAATTCCTCCAGGTGTTTGGCTCTACAACTCCCACCAGCTCCAGCACCGCAGGCCCTGCAGGCAGGGGCGGATGTGAGTTGGAGTCCAAAACATCTGGAGGGCACCAGGTGGGCGACGTCTGCCCTTAGAGATGTGGAAAACGGGCAGAGGGGGCTTCATGGGACCTGCGCTTCCAACTCTGTGGGGCAAGTTCTTGAACGCTTCAAGGGCAAGTCGCTGGTAAAACGGTCGTTGCGCTCATACGAATAGCATTGAGCCGCTGTCTTCAGACACGCTCCCCAGCCATGAGCCATCCCTGCCTCAGGAGTTATTCGTTAGCTTGCACCCCTCTTGCAATGTTTGTTGCCGCCTTCTCTTTCTCCACCCGCCTCTTCCCAATCATTTTCTGTTGGGGGAGCTGTCCCCAGAGGGAAAGGCCCCCGGAGGATCATGCTTAGGGCGCTGCTGGGGCGGTGGCAGGTTCCCTTCCCTGCGGGTGCTGAAATAGAAAGCGCAGCTTGCGCGGCTTCGCTCCATCCCGGGAGCTTCTGGGGGCTGCCCTGGAGGGTCTAAAAGTACGACACTTCTCGCCTTCCTCCTGCGAGGACGGGGCCAGGCGGAAGCTCCTCCCCCCTGCTTTCCCCAGGAGGGCTGGGAGTGGCGGGGAGGAGCCGGAGGGGGTCTCTACCCGGACCAGGATCTTTCCGCGGAGACTGCCGCTGCGCTGCCACTCCTCACTCCAGGTCGCTTCTGACTGAGGCAGCAGCCGGGCTGGGCTTGGCCCCGACGGCGCGGCCAGGAAGACAGAGCTCTCGAGGTGCCCGCCTCGGTTGCGCGCGTCAGGCCGCCGGCGGCTACGGCCTCCGTCCTCTCCGGGCCCGCGCGAGCACATGGTGGCCGGGCCTGGCCCGGAGCTGAGCAGCCAATGGGCGCCGCGCCCGACGTGATGTCAGAGCAACGCTAGAAAAGGCGCGGAGCCTTGCGCTGGGCTGGGACTACAGCGACTCCTGCCCGGATCGCGGCTCCTCCTCCTCCTCCTCCCGGTCGCCCGGCCTGGCCCTCCCCTCCGCCAGTTGCTCGCTCGCTCGCTCGCTCCCTCCCCCGTGCCTCGGTCCCCGGAGCAGCCACCTCCGCCACCGTTGCGCCTGCCCTGCAGAGAAGTGCTCCGGCCGGCCCCGCCGCGGATCCGGCCCGTCCAGGAGCTTTGCGCCAGCCGCTGCCCGTAGGCCTCCTGCCGGCTGCCCGCTCGTCCCAAGCGCGGCGGGAGCTCTCGCCGTCCGTGCGTCCTGGGGCTGCGCAGGGGCGAGGAGGCAAGCAGGCAAGCAGCGATGCTTTGAGCCAGCCAGCCAGCCAGCCAGCGACCCCGCCATCCCGTCCTCCGTCCGCCGACTGGCCTGGCCTGAGCCGACCTCGCCAGGAGACTGAAAGCAACCGCGAAAGCAGGCAGGCAGGCAGGCAGGCAGGCAGGCAGGCAGAAAGGAGGAAGCGAAGGCGAGACGGCGCGGCCGCGTTGGAGGCATGGCGTGGCCTCACCGCGAGTAACGGGAGCGGCCGGAGGACGAGCAGGAGAAGCGCGGGACCTCCCAAGCGGCGCCCGCCGGCCACCAGCCCAGCCCTGCCATGCTCTTCCACAGCCTGGCCGGCTCAGAGATGCACGGCGTCATCGACGAAATGGACCGGCGAGCCAAAGGCGACACGCCCGCCATCAGCTCCGCCATCGACCGCGGCGAGACTGAAACGGTAGGGCCGCCGAGAAGGAGACCCCGCTCTCCGCTGCTCCGGTGATGGGCAGGCGCCAGTGGCTTCCCTCTGGTTCACCCAGGAAGGCCCAGATCCCAAAGTTTGGGGAAAGTGAGGGCAGGGGAACCCCAGATTTGCCCAGCGGCCGAGCAATTATATATATATATATTATATAATTGTATTCATTTATATATATGCATTCATTTAAATAATAATAATACGATAATAATAATAATATATGCATTCATTGAAATAATAAGAATCCACTTGCAATGGAGGGAACCGAATCGGGGAAATCCGGGGAAGAGTGAGCCTGCCAAAGCGGTTCACTCTGGTGCTGAGGAAAAGCGCAGCAGCTTTTCTGGGAAAGATCCTGCGTTTCAGGGGTTCGGAGTAGATAACAATAAGGGGTGAATAAGTAAATAAAATAAAATGCATTCGTTTAAGAAATAATTTTAAGAGGGGGAGTGGCTTTGGCTGATAAATAAAATTCTTTTTCTTTCATTTTTTTGGCTTACTAAAATTATGTTTCTTCCTTCCTTTTTCTTTCTTTCCTTCTGTCTTTCTGATTCCCCATTTAAAACAAAAAAGGTAAAGTCAGTAATATCTCTATATAATTATCTATTTATATAAAAACTATATATTAAAAATAGATTAAATTCATTCTCGTTGCGCACAAGATATTCAAAGTGACGAAGGCCTTTATTTCTTTTCCTTTTTTATGGGGCGGAAATTAGACCGTTTTTTAGTTTATCCTGTTTTTTAGTTTAAAACAAACTGACCATTCAGCAAAGTGCTTTCCCCTTACCCTTTCTGTGCCTTCCTTCTTTCGCCCACTGTCGCGAGGGTGGGGAGCCAGAGGCGCTGGGAGCCTCCGGTGGGCCGACGGCTCCGAACCCTTCTCGGTTCGAGGCTGGCGCTTCCACGCTCAGGCCTGGGAAACAATAAATAAATGCTTGTGCCGATTTTATGTGTTTTATTTTATTTGGGGATTTTATTGAAAATGGAGAGGAACCGATTTATATTAATCAGAACATGACATTTGCAGTCGCCTTTTTAGTCACTATCCTCCCGTTTTGATTTCGGATATTTTTGGAATTTGCTAAGTGGAAAAGAAATAGAGCGAGAATTATTACTTTGCTTTATTATTCTTATTATTTTAAAAATCGGGTTTCTTTTTTTGTTTTATTTTTGGGTGTTTGTCCCCGTTTTGCTCTTTAAAAATGCTTTTCTTCAAAGGTGGAACGGATAACTCAGAAATTGGATAAATTAGCCGTCGGGTGTCCCGATGCCCGAAATTCTGGGCTTGCTTAAGAGGGGCGGTTTTAAGAGAATTCCCCGAGCCTCGGCCCCTGTTTTCCCGTCTCTTCTCATTTTTACGCATTAGTTTAAGGAACTAAAGGACTCCACAAAGACAACAACCCAGCTGGGTTCAATTTGCAAATGTAATTTTTTTTGTGGGGGGGAAACATGAAACAAAACTTGGGACATTTGTTTGTTTTGTAACAAGCGCAAGAAGGCGAGGACTGGGCATTTGAACACGCATTTCGTTCATTCGTTTGACTTAAAGAGGGATAGGGAAGCAGACGCGGACTTAGGCAGCAATCCTATTCCTTCTGGAGGGGAAGCCCGCTTCAGCTCGCTTGGACTTACTTCCTAGTAGGCACGCACAGGATCGCGCCACATGTCGCATCGAAATGTTTTGCGCCTTAAGCCCAAGGCTGAAAATGCTGCGCATGTTTACTCTGAAGGAAGTCGCACCGAGCTCAGTGGGGTTTACTCCCAAGCAAGCGCAGGTCAGCCGGCAGCCCGAAGCGGCTGAGGATCTAAGTACTTTCAGGAAGACTTTGGTGTGTTTTGTGCCAAAGCGGCTTTAGAAACTCCCTTCTCTTTTTCCTTTCCCCTTTCTTTAAAACAGTCCGAGATTTGTTTACTACTAATTTTTATTTATTCTTTTCGTAAGCAATGTAATGCATTTTAAAATCACTGCTTGTTTATGTTTCATTCTGCAAGGATTTAAGATCGGGCTGCGATGTCCGTCGATTACGTTTCCTTTTAAACCCTCAGATTTTTATTTTCTTCCAGTTTCGCAGCCAAACCTCTTCTGCTCTGCAGCCCTGCCCTCCCCCGCCGGCCTTAGCCTTGCGTTGCTTCTCTTCTCCCCGCCGTCCCGCATTTCGCACCCCCTCCCTCGGTGTGGCACAATCCAGATTGAGAGCGGGAGAAAGGACGGGTTCAACGGTCGCTTCCTTCTAGCTAATCCCTTCTTTCCCTCCTTCCCTCTCTCCCAGGGGCCGTTTTGGTGGGCCTGGACCGAGGTGCGGCTTCATTCTAGGCGTGTGGGGTGGGGGGGAAGAGAAGCGCCTTTTCTCTTAGCTCTTTGGCTTCGCAGTTTCTCTCTCTCCCCCCCACCGCCCCCCACCCAGCCCGGGCTTCTGGTCTGGGCAGCTCCCGCGGGCCAGGCCCCCAAGAGCGCTTCCTTTGGGCGAGTGGGCGGGAGCGGTGCTTTTTGTGGCTGACAACCCCCCCCAAAAAAAGCCCCTCTCTTCTCTCTTCCCATCCCGGGGTGGGACCCCCTGTCCCCGGCCCTTGCTTCAACAAGGAAGGGGAGACGAACCCGAGAAAGGCCTGGGGGCTGGACTTCGCGCCCGGGCCTCCTCGGCGTCCGGCTCCCTAATCAGCGCGCGCCTTGTCTGTCTGCTCCCTCCCTCCGCAGCACGCCATGCCCTCCATCAGCAGCGAGAGGGCCGCCTTGTGCGCGGGCTGCGGGGGGAAGATTTCGGACCGCTACTACCTCCTGGCGGTGGACAAGCAATGGCACATGCGCTGCCTCAAATGCTGCGAGTGTAAACTCAACCTGGAGTCGGAGCTCACCTGCTTCAGTAAAGACGGCAGCATCTACTGCAAGGAGGACTACTACAGGTAAAGCCCCCGGGCGGAGGGGGAGGGCAGGGCAGGCAGGGCAGGCCCGGCCGGGGACCGCTGCGACTTTCAGCCCACCACCACCACAACTAGCCACCATGGCTACTAGCCACGAAGGCTAAGCGGCGCCTGTGCCTCCACAGCCGTGCCAGTAAATGCTTTTGAACGCCAGTTACTGGAAAAGGCAGGAGTCCGAACCTGCTTGCGGGTTTTGCAGAAGAGCCATCTGGTCGGGGGCTGTGAGATTAGGATGCTCAACTAGACGCCCCACCGGCCTGATCCAGCAGTCCGCTCTTACTGTGTTCTTAGGTTCACTGCCCCGAATGCAGCCGGATTTGGCAATCTCTCCTTTGGAGAGGAGACGCGTCATGGCCCGAGCTCAGACCTCCATTCAATGGAGAGAGAGGCCCAGGCCCCCTGAATCTTACAGAAAGTACCCACGGCCTCCTGCCTAACTATGGGGAGGAGGAGGCATGGGGGCGGCGACTGCCAGGCTAGAGAGTGCTTAGGCCGGGTCGAGGCCCCCTTAATTCGGGCATCCTGGATGGCTGCAGCGAGTATTGCGTTTCTGTGGTAGAGCACTCCAATGGGGCCTCATCCATAATAAGGTTGGGCTGGTCGAAATCTAAGCGGGCATTCAAGCGAAGCCCTTCACCACTCGCCTCTTCCCTTCCGCTCACTGGATCCCATGGCTTTGGGGCCTGTCTGACTTTCTATAAAGTGCCCCCCTCCAAAAAAAGGAAGGAAAAAAACCCCGTGGAAAATAACTTGTAGGAAGGGAGGGGAGGGGTGAAGGGTGCGTGACCGCTGAAACTCCCGGGAAGTTTGGGGTTGACGCCGCTTGCTTCAGTTGCTCAATAGTTTCTCAGCCCACTTTGCGATTGTAAGCTCCTCGCGAGAAGGGACCTTATAGTTCTGTCCATGTGCCCTATATATGTTAAAGATAGCAGGGACCCTCTCCACTGCGCTCCTGAGCCTCTCTCTTTCTGGACCTCCCTGCAGGAGATTCTCGGTCCAGCGCTGCGCCCGGTGTCACTTGGGCATCTCTGCCTCCGAGATGGTGATGCGCGCCCGGGAATCGGTTTACCACTTGAACTGTTTCACCTGCTCGACGTGCGCCAAAATGTTGACCACGGGCGACCACTTCGGCATGAAGGACAACCTGGTCTACTGCCGGCTGCACTTCGAGGCGCTGCTCCAGGGCGAGTACCAGCTGCACTTCAACCACGGCGAGGGCGCCGCCGGCAAAGGCCCAGCTCTGGGCGCCGCCGCCGCCACTCTCGGCCTGCCCTACTACAACGGCGTGGGTACCGTGCAGAAGGGACGGCCGAGGAAGAGGAAGAGCCCCGGGCCCGGCGCTGACTTGGCCGCCTACAACGCAGGTAAAGGGAGCGGGCGGCGGCGGGAGGCTCGACGGGGCGGTCGGAGCTGGGGGTGCTGAGCGGCGGTGCCTTTTTAGAATGCGCGTGCTTGGAGGGGGGAAATCGGGGCGCCTTGGAGCCCCTCTGGTTGTGCTACGGAGGGGGTTGAGTGGGGCGCTCTGCCGGGCGTGTGACTGCTCAGCTTTTGCAGAGGCTGGATGAAGCCCAGTTGCGCCGTTTTTGCGCCGAACGGGGAAGGGCGTGGGGCATCCCAACCCGAAACCGGAGGCGCGGAAAATGATTCAGGGAAGGGGCGCGACTTCGGAGTAGGGGAAAAAGCAGCTGCGGGGAGCCACTTAGGATTGGCTGGCAGAGTAAAAGGCATGATTCCAAAGGATGGGCTCAGAATGTTGGATTAATTTTTCTTTTTTTTGGGGGGGGGCGTGTTGTAAAGCAGAGGGGGCTGCTTATGAAACGCTGGTGCTGCAAAACAAGCTTTTCGCGCGCTCTGAGCTGTTTGAACCCGGGACCTTTCTCCGCGCCTGAAAATCTCTTGTATCTGGCAGAGCAAATATGAGAGGTTGGGGGGGGGGAGCAGGGTGGAACCTCCTAAAATGAGTTGCTGGCATCCCTGGGGAAGAAGGCTTCGCTTCCCTTCCTCCCCTGCAAACGAGACCCCGAGATCTGCGTTCCTTCAGAGAATGGTAGTTTCCGCGAAGGCGCTTCCTCCTTTTCCAGCCGCCGCTAAACTTCGAAATGTTTCTTGAGCTCCTTTTAAGCGACGGGACCAGAAATAACGCGGAGAGGGGTTGCTGGAGCGGGGAAAGGCTGCGATCCGAAGTATTGGTACGCTAAAGAGGTAGCAGGGAGAATTTAGAAAGCTGTTTCGTTTTGGTTTAAATTTCCTTATATAAGGTGAACAAAAAACCCCGAACCTTTCTGAAAAGGCCATCACACCTACCCAAAATAAATGACTTGCATTATCACTTTCGTTTTAAAAGAAAATTCTGATTTAACAGTTTTCCTCCATTGTTACTATTGTTATTATATTTTATAAATATAACAATATTATTATTCGCCAAAATATTGGGAACGCCTCATCTCCCCAATGCGCCGAACTTGGTATTTTTGAACCTAAATTACCCAGCAAACTGGAGCTTCTTCCGGCGGGTCTGTTGCGGCCTTTGCCTCTCCTTCCCAGCGTGGGGGCGGCGGCGGCGGCGGCGGGACCTGCGGCTCTGGTCCTGGAGACGCGATGGGCTGTGACAAGTGGAAAGCGGCTTAGGAAGGCGTCCGGGACTTCAAAAACAGCCCCTTCCTAACCCTTTCTCGGCGGCAGCCTCCCCCCTCCCCCAGCTGTTACACGAGGGCGCTTTGTGGTCCCGAGTTCACCCCTCCGTGCAAAAATATGTGTTTAAGGGAGAAGGGGGGTATTTTGTGTGCGTGCATGTATGCGATATTTAGATATTGATGAATGATAGGTATTTTATATTTCTTTAATATTATAATGTATCTGTGATTGATTTTTAATGCGTTGCGAGGGACCTTTAGGTAACAAGTGAGGAAGAAACCTAATGAATAATAATATGTCTTTATAAGACAGGGGTTTGTTGGAGAGTGGGGGGGGGGCTTGTGGAGGGGGGGGGCTCCACCAGGGCACGGGTGCATCTGTGGGTACAATAGCTGCTTCTTCACTGTCCCTACCCAGGTGTGTAAGGCTTTTAAGGAGGGACTCTTATTAACCCCTCCCTCTGCACAGACCTTGCCAGGTAAGGTGCTGAGTTGAGACTGTAAATTCCACACCCCCAATTTCAGGTAGCTGAGCATTTTGTAGTGTGGGAAGAGCTTCCTGCCCAATGTTCTCTCTTCTGGAATCTAGATGTGACAAAGTGGGGGGGGGGGACTGTCCATATTCAGAGCTGCTGCTCTCCTGCTTTTTCAGGAGGGGCCTCCTCTGCTGCCCAAGCAGGACCTATTCCCCCCCCCACCTTCCACGGTTTGAGGAGGGGGGGTCCTGGGAGTTAGGGTCTTCCCACTCTCTATTTCCCTTCTTATAGCCAGTGTGTAAGGTTGGCACCACACCTTTTTAAAGGTAGAGGGATGTGCCTACTCGGAAGCAAGGCCCATTAAGCCAAAGGGGTTTTCCTTACAAGTCAATCCTTGGTCAACAGGATACTTTCTTCTCAGTGGGGGTGGGGCTGGGGCTGCAGGAGGAGAAGTCTGCCAGAGAGGAGGGGGTGTGAACCCAAAAGTGCCTCCAAAATCTCCTACTTGCCCTGGCACACCCTTGGCCCTTTCCTATAATTCAGGCCCATGGTAGCAACTGACCATTTGCAGTTAGGTTCCTTGCTTAATTACTTAATTACTGCTTAATTGTAACAAAAACCTCTAAGCGGTTCACAAGAAACTTTGAGAATATCAATAAAATACTGTTGCAAACAAGTAATTTACATACATACACAACCAGGAGTAAATTAAGGAGAGATTTAAATGTCAGTATCTGCATGTCTGGGTAGGCTTGCTTAAACAAAAATGTTTTAATCAGGTGTGTCAACACACTAATCTGGACATTCTGTGTCCCACTTTCAGTTATTGGCAGAAAATGCAAACAGAGTTGGATAAAATATATGGGTCTGGAGAAATAGGCACAAGGGTGAAAATCCCCCAACCTCCCACCCCTTTGATGCTGACCCTCCCCCTCCCCTCTCTACAGGAGCCAGTGCATGTGTTGTTGTTGTTGATGATGATGAGTAGTGTGAGAGAGATGGGTGTACTTCACAAAGGCCACATCCCCTTCTCTAGTTCATATGATGTGAACTAGATATATGCACAATGAGAGCAGCAGGTTGGTTGCTGGGCCCCACTCTCACCTTGCTTTGGCTCTCCCCACACTACCTGCTTGTGAACATGATACCAGTTTTCCTGGGTCTGACCTCTCCAGATCCATCTCAACCCAGCACCTCAATTTCAGCTGCAGAAAAGCTCAGCAGTGGTGCCATTTAGTCATTTTGGACTTTGGATGTAATTGTCTTCACTTGAAAAAAATGTGGCTAGCCAATCAGGCTGTGTTTGAAACCCCCCACCCTTCTGTTGAGGGGGTCCATGATGACCCCATTGTAGCTAGATGCCTCTCTAGGATGCTTAGCTGAGGGGCCCTGGGGGTGTTGTTAGGGGATGACATAGGAGGTTGAGGTCCAGTCTTTTGCATTGGGACCCATATTCCCTGCCCACTTTAAGCAATTTTTGAAAGGACTTTGCTTACAGTCACCTGGCATGCTTTAAAATGCAATGCCTATGAGATCCCACCATCCAACCACGCCCTGTTTGCACATTTATCTCCCCTCCAGAAACTTGCTAAATCTTTGGTTAAAGCTGCCTAAGTGAAGAGCTACTGCTCTATCTTGCTGGTGGCAGTGAGGCTGTGGGACGTTACATCATGGTAGAGCCCCCTCTGGGTTGCAAAGGGTGGGTACCACAGCCTCTCAGTCAAAGGGGGTTGAGCTGGAGCCAAGCTGCAAGAGCTTTCTGTATAGGGGTGCATCACAGGGGCAACAACACCCACACTTTGAGCTTTCCAGCTAAATTAGCGCTGGGGAGCTTGGGGCCACGTGGATGGCTGTTGGACCCCAGTGCCCATTGGCTTTGGGCCATTCTGCGAATGATGGGACTTTGGAGTCCAGCAACATGGCAGGGGTCCAGCCCTGGCAGGGGGAGTAGGGATTGGCATGGACCTGAACTGGAAGCCAATCACAACTAAGCAATTGGGGGGTGGGGGAAGGCTTGGCTTGTGACAAATGAGGGCATGAACATGAGCAGAGCGCCGCTCTGGATCTTCATCTAGGCCACACTGCTGAGTAGAGTGGTCACCAGTGGCTGGAGCGCAGTTGGAGGGACTATGTGAATAGCAGGCTGTTCCGCGGAGGCCAAGCCAAGTTCTGCAGCTCAGTTTTCCCAAGCAGTTCCAGATGCTCCTGTCTTGGTAGGGGGTATGTGTGGGTGGGTTGTCTGGGTGTGTTTCCAGGCTCCTACTAAGCCACAGGCAGCCATATCTAAAGTTGGGGCAAGGCTTTCCCACAGTCCTTTCTCTTATGCCTCCCCCCACAACCCGGTTGCCTCTTGCCTTTCAAGACCCTCTGCTCCCCAGAACATTCTTGTCCAGGTCTTGCAAGCAAGCTTTCCATTGACTGGCCATAGAAAAGCCTGGGTTCCCAGAGCCTGTGGAAAAGGAATGTTATCTCCACAGAGGAACCCCACTCCCAAACTGGCCAAAGTTCCCCCTCCACACCCCTTCATTGTGCAATGCCACTTTGTGTTAAGAATGTTTATCTTAAGCAGCAGAGATGAGCTGGGAGCATTCCTGTGAAAGTGGTGTTGCACATGTCATGCTGATGATTCTGCAGGCTTCCAGAGTGCACTGCTCTACTTAATCCAAAGCACAGTGGGCAAAGCTTGTGAGCTGAGGGGGTGCTATGGGTGCTAACACTGGTCTCTCTCTCTCTCTCAATCTATTTTACTGAAAAAGTTTAAATCCCTAAATGACCGTCTTCCTTTTCTGATCTGCAGTGCCCATCCACAGCCTGACTTGTTTTTCGTTTTCAGCTCAAACCTTCCAGGTGCAGGAGTGGGCGGGTGGGTGATGGGTGCCCCTTCCCCTCCCGCCCGGAAAATCTTATCTCCTAAACTTGGCTCGGGCTGACTCGTCTTCTCCCTCCCACTTTCCACCAGGCCAAGTGCCCATCTGGAACTATTCCCTGGGAACAAGATTAAACTAAGGCCTCATTAATTCTTTGTCTTTGCAGGCTGGTGGGGATGCTTTGGGTAGAAAAGTGACCAGTTCTTGGTCTTTTGGGTTTATTGTTTTTTTAGGGAGGAGGGGAAGCAAAGGGTGCATGGGGAGCACAGCTGGGTATTGTGTTCTTCAAGGGTGCAAGCAGGTCAGAAACACGGACTCTTTAGTGGGTAGAGCAGTCAGCTGTGGTGGGGATTTGTGCAGAAGACCTCAGCTTCCACTTGCCCAAGTCTTGCCATTCTGAATGGAGGTCTCCCGAGGACCTGCTGATTTGAGATGGTGTGTGACTGTGTGTGCTCCTTCTCCCTCCGTGATGGCTTGTGCTTTGTTGGCAATTAAACACAGAGTGAACAATTGATTGAATGGATTCTGAGAGGATGCAGCAGGCCTTGGATGTGTCACCTTTGCAGACTTTGACGGAAGGAGCTGGTTTAAAATGGGTCTTTCTCTTCTGCTAGCATTTAACGTCCACTGAAGGGGGGGGGAGTCACCTCTGCCCCCAGTCCTAGGGAGTCCTGGGTCTCTACACAGATGGAGACCTCTATCCAGCCTTGTTTGAGTTGCCAGGTCAATCTACCCAATCTCTTGGGTTTTGCTCTCCTCCCCATCTTGCTACCAATTCCCTTCTTGCCAAGAATATGCAACCCCTTATCTGGAATTTGATTCCTTCTTTTGCTTCTCCCAGAGGAGGCTAGCTCAGTGCTCCCCAAACTTGGGGGGGCACCCCTTGATTCTATAAACTTGTCTCCAGTACCCCCTGTGCCACCCTAGAAAAAGCGCAGCCTGCTATGGAAGACAATAGCACAGTAAAATTCAAGGCTGTCACAATTAATTGCATGTTTATTCAAAATCTAATTAAAATTATTTTGTTTAATTAATTCAACAAAACTGATGAACTTGAGCGAGTGATACCAACTTCTCAAAGTCTGATAGTTATCCAGTGTCTCCCACCTGCCACCCCCTTGCAGATTAGCACCCCCCAGGTAATCCCACTATCCCCTAGGGGGTACTTTCACCCACTTTGGGAACCACTGGGCTTGCTGCTCATCTGTGTGGCTGACATTGCCACCCACCCCCTAGGAATGTTGGTGACCATTGTGTGATACTCCAGAAACTCAACATAATGGCTGGAGAACCGTTGCAGACACTGGGATTCAGACTTCAGCTGTGGTTCCAGGCTGTCTCCCCTCACACTCATGCAGCTGCCCACAATGCACAACATGGTTGTCATCCTAGTAAGGAGACCTTTGAGGTGGCAGCAAGGAGAGCTCAGTGACAATGATTTTGTAGGTTCTTGCTTATTTATATTCCCTCTCCCCTTCAGCAAAGTGGTTCTCCAGCGCCACTGTTGTCTGGACAATCATACTGCCCCAAAGGAAGGAGGAATGCTTCCCTTTCTAATTGATAGAAATTGCAATATTTATTGTGAACTCATACGCATCTTGCTTGCTTGCCCATTTCCTTCACAGAAGGCAAGATCAACTGCGTCCCTCTTGCTTCCCACATCCCAGGCTGCTTGCTTGAGCAATGTCAGGTGAAAGGGAAATTAAGCTTTCTATTACAGGGAACTAATGATCAGCCATGTGACACTGAGGGGAGCCTCTTTTGTGGAAAAGGCTCCTTGTCTCAGGAAAATACGTTTGGAATCCATTTCAGTTCGCTGTGGTGAAGATCCTTAGTTCTCAGGGAAGTATATGCCCATTCTAACACACATCTCCCCTATTTTTTATTTGTTTTAATCCAAAATTCAGTCTTAAATATACAGTACTTCTATGCAGAGGTTTAAAATGCATTTTATCCCCCCCCCCCCCCGTGGACTAAGTCAGCAAATTCTGTTTTGTTCATGTAATCACCTCCTTTTTGTCTGCTGTGGAATAAGCAAGGCAATCCCTCTTATGACTAATCCTAAGCATTTTTAAAGGTCCATCAGGGTACTGGATGCAATACACCACATGCAAGATGTTTGCAAGTAGCCTCTAGTCTTTTACATCAGACAGACAAGGCTGGGGTTTTGCTGTGGTATGTTTAGGTGGTGTGGGTAGCTCAAGGACTGGCTCCAGACATGCCATGGCCCCCACCCCAACAGCTGCATTCCATGGTCACAATATTGCTTGCAGTGTTGAAGAGAGAACTCTGGAGTGCTGCTTTTAGAGCATTTCCTCACACTGTCTTCAGGAACATTGCACAGAATTTGCAACTGCAGAGACATTGCATTGAAGTTTGCCTCATGGGTCATGCACAATTTCATCGCCTCCCGCAAGAATACTTATGAGCCAATGCAGATCTTGTTATGTATATTGAGGGGAACAGAACAAAACCAGGTTTTACTCTGCAGACTTTTGAACTATGCAGGGTTCTTGATCAAGCAGGCTAAGGATCCTGTGTGATTCTAAACTTTGCTAGCAAAGCCAAATTTCCTTCCATCTCCCGTCCTTTGTATGATATGCCAAGCAGTATGGGGGACACGCCTTCCTGTGCCTTTCGGGGTTAAGAGCTGGGAATGGAACCTCACGGTTTGGGGAGAGCGTACCTTTTCAGTGGGCAAAATAAGGAGGGGTGGTTATCTTGCTTTCCCAGAGGCTGGCTGAGGGTTACACATGGAGATGCCATGACAGCAGATTCTGTGGTTTGATCTGGCGTTGTATATAGGTGTTTACGCTAATCTTTAAATCCCCAAATGACTTATTCCCCAAATATATGAGAGGCCACCTCCTTTCCTACAGATTCCCCTGGGAGTTAAGATACGCAGAGAGGGCCCCCCATGTAGTTCCACTGCCCTCAGAAGCTCCAGGGGGCTGGTGGCCAGGAGAGGGTCTTCTCTGCGGCAGGTCCTAAGTTGCAGAATCCCCTCCCCACAGAAGGTGTCTGGCACATTCACTATAGAGTCGCGTTTTGTTTCTGGAATGTTGAAGCCTCACCTCTCCACATTGTCATTTGACTTCTGAGGAGTACGTGCGCCTGTTTGGGATCCACCCTGCTCCTGGTGCTGCGATCTTTTTGAACTGTTCTTAATTCTAAATTGTTGTAAGCCAATTTGGGACATGCTTGTGCAGGACGAGTAATCAATTTAATATTTGTTGTTGTTGTTTTGTTGTTGATGATGATGATATGTTATTTCTTTTGTCCTTCATAACTACATTATCAAATGATGTTTTTCCATAGGAGTCCATGAGAAGAGGGCGGCTGCCAGTCATGTACCTTTACTTTAATATATTTGGGGAATGGAAGCCAAGCGTCAGAAAAGTTGCCCTTCATTTTCTGATAGGATGTGTTCTTTCTTGGGGGGGGGGAGTTATCCACTGGGCCTTTGCCTGCAGCAGTAGACACCAACCACTGAAAACCTCCCCAGACTGGCCATTTCTTGCAAACCAGCTGCTTTGCATGCATTCCAGTGCCTTTCCATAGCACTAATGAGCATTAGGCCACTTAAGGCAGAGCATGCATGACTGAGATTACTGCAGATCTGTTGCAGCGTTTAACTTTCTGGGAATTCTGGTGTAATCGGTAGATTTTAAGCAGGATAAATAATTTGCATTTGATATAAGGTTGTGTGTTGGTTTGGATCCTTGTTGGAAGTACACAGGATCTGTGATGATGGACAATTTCAAAAGCAGATGCGTTTCGACAGCTGGATCAATAATTCACATTCCTAATGCTCTCAGGATAGATATTTATCTGATTCACCCGCCTTTTTTCTTAGTCATTTCATAGAGTGGATAAAGAATTGTCAAGGGAGAGCATAAAATGAAGCTTCCTGAGAATCCCTCTTATTTCAACATACCTGAAAAAGCTAGTTTATGGGAAATTGATAAGCACCGATAACACATGTTAATGACAGAATATCCAAACAACCAGATGCATTGCTAATTTTTTTCTGAGTGTTTGCTATTTTTAAATAGGAACTTTTTGTGCTTGGTTCTTGGAAGGTGTAGATGCATTTTTTTATGTAAAAAAACCAAAACCCTTTTAATATGCATGCATATTATGCTTGCTGTGCAAATTGTCGCTCCATTTGTTAATTATTGTAAAGTTCCTTTGCCTCTTTGTGGAAGCTTCATTAGTGGATTTTTGTAGCCATAAGAGGGAGTCTTGATCTAAATTGTTTCTAGTAAACACATGGGGAGGGGGGAGGGGAGAGGAAACAACAGATTCCTTCAAGGGAGTTTGATTTTATTTTTTTTAAAACGGAGTGCAAATGTGGACAGTTACTTGCAGCTTCTCTTTGGTCTTTGGTATAAGTCAAACCTCCTTGGAACTGTCCCCTGCCCGCTTACCCCCAACCTTATGTCAAATTATATCTGGAATTTGCTGTCAGGTGTACACAGCCTCTCTCCATCTACCCTCCCCTCTTTAAACGGTGTTTTATTTAAGGGTCTCTTTTGTGCTCTGTGTAGCTGAGTTTGGTGGGAAGAATACCGAGGGCCTGAATGAGTTTTTCCCCGCCCCCTCTTGAAGGTTAAGTGGACGTGGTGGGCTGTGTCTGCAGCTGCACAATGCAGAGTGACAGTGCTTTAAAACATTATTTTGCAAAGTTGTTCTCATGCTGTCTGGAAATGCGGAGAGGAAGGGGGGGGACAGAGATGCCTTTTCTGCTCTTGCAGATGAGAAAAGAGAGAGCCACCTGTCACTGCAAAAGTGCAGGTGAGGGTTCTTGTAGCCCTATAAGTGTATGGAGAAGAAAGAGAGGAGGGACTGAAAGGGCTTGATAATACTTGCCCTGGCCTTGCTTCTTCAGGAGCTATGATGACTCGCTCTCCTCCCCCCCCTACCCCGTCCTTGTTTCCTCCCAGCTTTGAGCTGCAATGAGAATGACGGGGACCACCTGGATCGTGACCAGCAATACCCCAGCAACCAGAAAACGAAGCGCATGAGGACATCGTTCAAACACCACCAATTGCGGACAATGAAGTCTTATTTTGCTATTAACCACAATCCGGATGCCAAGGACTTGAAACAGCTTGCTCAGAAAACAGGCTTGACCAAGAGGGTTCTCCAGGTAAGAGAGGATGTGGGGTCTTCTGTGTCATCTGGAGGTGCATAGGAGGTTCGGATCTGCTATTGTGCAAGTTTGGTAACTTCTCTTCCAAACCTCTGAAGGGTTTGCAAAAATTGTGCAGTCCGGCCAAGATTCCTGGCATCATCTGTTCCTTAAGCGCAGGCAGGTTGATCAAGCCATTTTGATATACTCCTGTACGCAGGAAGTGAGCTCCCATTCACGGTTTCATGGATATGGGCTCCCAAAGTGAAGCCCCTGTGACTCACAACAATTCTGTGCCCTTGTGAATGCCTTTTGTTGTAGCTGAGAGATTAAAGAGGTGTCCTGTGTTTGCCTGATGCGTGAACTGCGGTGCTTTTGGAGTGTTGCACGAGGTAGAAGCCACAGCTGTGGAAATAATAGCTTGTAGGTTCTGGCAATACTAACCCCTGTGTGTGCTCTGTGCTGATGCTTGTCTGCCTACTGCCACTGTGATGCTTGCTTTCCCAAAACATATCTGTGGTGCACCACCAGGAGAACGTTCCCAAGGCAAACTGGGTTGCGCCTGCACTGTCTTGTACTTGAGGGGGTCGACAGCAATGCCTCAGAGGAGAAATAATATTTAGTTAGGGCACTGCCGGCTTGTTTGCAGGATCCTTTGGCACTGCCTCTTTGAGGCTGCAGCTTCTGGCTTTTGCCAGCTGACCCCATCATTTCAAAAATGCTATCAACCACCTGCACCCAATGATCTCTAGCGAACTTGCAGCATTGGGGGGCGGGGGGCGGCATTGCAGGCTGACTTGGGAGTCAGGCCCATGATGCAAATTTGCAGATTAGTTATTTAAATTTATAGCTTGCCTTTCATCACTGAAAGGTTTGCAAAGCGGGCAGCAACAATTTTAAAAAGCTATCACAAGGTTAAAAGTATCTGCAATAAAGCACAATATTAAACAGCGCGTGCTCTCTCTTTCTCTCAAGCTAATTTACGATTTAGTAGCAGCCTCATACCTGAAGATTCTTGGAAATTAGAAATAAATAAAAAAACAGAGCAGTTTTGAAAGCAGCATGAAGCTCTGCCACTGGGCAGCAGATCTAGGGCCCAGTGCAAATGACCTGGGGCTGCTAACAACAGCCCTTATGACTGCCACTTGGCATTTCTGTTAGAAATAGCGCAGCAGCAAGGACTGTGCTGGTAGTGATGCAGTTAGGCCTCTCCTGCTGTCACTTGCCACGCCGACAGTGGTGCCTCTGCCTGCATGAGCGTAGTGTGTCGCAGCTGCTGGTGTTCGCCTGAGCTGCCCCACAGAGCCAGGTGCTGCCCGAGAAACCCAGCGCTGGGCTCTCAGCTATGTCGCCGTAGCTGCACATGCCAGGCCTCACCCTTCTTCTGGATTGCCTAATGCTGAGCATAGCTGCTACTTGCCCCAAACCATGCGCAGCACAGCACCAGTATCACAGTTTGTGACCTGCAGTTCATCCACAAACATGAACCAGAAAAGTTTGAAAATGCTGTTTTGTCACCAGCAGCTGGTGTGTTTAAGGGGATTTTAGATGAAGAGAGGTGACTTTTGGGCTGGGCAATTGCTGATGTTTCAGGTCCATCAGGATACAGATCATGCCACCTGGGAGCGTGTTTTTTCTTTTCCCTGGAGGAGGGAGTGTCCCCCACCCAGAGCCAGTTCTGAGTTCAATGATTTTGTGGTTAGGAGGTGGCAACCATCTAGGAGGAGGACCTGTGGGTCAGCCCACTGTGGTGGGGCTTGGAGCTTGTCTGCATGTGGTCAGCTGGGCTGGAGATTTGTAAAGTCTTCCCTGAGGCATCAGCAGAAATGTGTGCTGCATGTTTGGTGCACTTACATGCAAGATTTGGAAAGGCAGGACGTTCCATATTGTTGGCATCAGTGCATGTAATCTGGTGGCCTGCCGATGTTTTGGGTGACAGCTGCCATCAAAGCAACAGAGGCAGCTGCTTTATCCTGAGTTAAGTCACTGGTCCATCTATCCCCGTATTGAGATACCTACACTGACTGGTAGAAGCTCTACCAGGGCTTCAGGCAGAATCCTTTCCCCACTTTTCCCTTGAGATGCTATGAATTTAACTTGGGATGCCCTACCCAGTGAGCCATGCAGCCATCATGGCCAATGGACAGGAGTCATGGGAGCTGTAGACTACAAATGGGTAGTGGGCACCAGGGTGGCAGAAGCTGGCCTAAACTCAGTGATGTTGAGGAGGGTCAGCACATTGGATCCAGCTATGGGGGCAGGAATAATGATGACATTTGCCAAAGCAGCTGATGGATTGCATCCTCCTTGAACAGGCAAGTAGGGGAAGTGATAATGCGGCTTTCAAGTTTTGCTATTGCTTGTGATATATTAGCATATAGGAAGTCATGATAAAACCAGCTTAGTATTACACGATGCACATCCAATCTCAATAAACTGAGCATTATGTTTTGTGCTATTGTTGCTTGGTGACCAGTAACCCTACTTGGAGGTGTGGCTGTGAGCTCTTGCACCTCAGAAAATAACCACTAACTCACTGCATGAGCTGAATTGCTCCCGTCTCTCATACAGAAAAAGCACAAACTGATTTGGCCTTCTGCTGAACACGAGTGGGAAACTTTGTGCTTATGTCTAATATTTTGTTTACCAGCTTGCTGTTAGGCTCAAAGTTGATCAGGATCCTTTCCTGTGTGGTGGTTTGCCGTAGATCACCAAGGGGTTTCCAGTTCCCAATGGTCTAACTATGGCAACAGAGACTGCCTGCTCATGAGGAGAAGTGAGGTAAAAGTCCTGGACAGCCGGATCCAGAGGAGTGGCTGATCTGACCTCCGAGGATCACAATGCCCACTGTTGCTGCCATGGGAGCAGCGACAACATATGCCAAACCTTCTCCCTCCACAGCAACAAATAGGATGTGGTGCTGGTCTCCTCCCACCCCTAGAGAGAAAATGGCAAGGGCTGCCCTCTGGGGTCTTTGCCCACCTGATGTGATTCAGATCAGGCCCCTTTCCCACTGTGACGGCCCTTGACTCCCAGTTCAGACTGCCGGGTACGGCTGATTTGATCCTCGCTGCCCTGTTCCCGACACAGATCTTCACTCACTCCTTCTTCCTCAATGAGAGGGGGCATTTTGTGGTTTGCCTCCGAAACCAAAATGTTTTAGGCCTGTATAGCAACAACCAATAAACTTACCTTCTCTATAAATTAGGCTGCTGGGTTGAAAACTGGGAGTGGGTTGTTGTGTGAAAGGACCTGAGGAATTGGTTTTGGTACTGATTGCAATTCCTGGGCTGACCATGTGTATGCACAGAGACAACCTGATCCTCGATTCCTTGCGTAGGTCCACCCAGCTGAAGAACACTCATTCCTCTGGCTGCAGTTGGTGGGTAGCAGCAGGGTTTCAGTGTAAAACAAAACAAAACAAGATTGAACAAGCCTGAAGCCCTCTCACCCCTGTTGTACTGGGTGCCGAGCTACTGCTAATCTAGCTCTGTTTTCAGAGTCAACCAGTGGTGCTATTTTATTCTACAGAAGGTTAGAGTTTCAAGACTTCCTGGGGAGGTGGAATTTTGGAGATTTTTAAGTAGAAGTTGAGTGGCCATCTGTCATAGATGCTTTAGCTGAGATGCCTGCATTGCAGAGGGTTAGACCAGATGATCCTCCAGGGTCCTTTCTAACCTTACAATCCCTTCCCCAACACCATCACCATCACTATATATATATATATATATATATATATATATATATATATATATGGATGACGCTGTGGTATAAACCACTGAGCCTCTTGAGCAGGTCGGTGGTTCGAATCCCTGTGATGGGATGAGCTCCCGTTGCTCTGCCCCAGCTCCTGCCAACCTAGCAGTTCGAAAACACACCAGTGCAAGTAGATAAATAGGTACCACTGCGGCAGGAAGGTAAACAGTGTTTCCATGCGCTCTGGCACTTGTCACAGTGTCTTGTTGTGCCAGAAGCGGTATAGTCCTGCTGGTCACATGACCTGGAAAGCTGTCTGTGGACAAACGCCAGCTCCCTTGGCCTGAAAGCGAGATGAGCGCTGCAACCCCATAGACTGGACTTAACCTTTACCTACCTCTCTCTCTCTCTCTCTCCACACACACACACAAGCAATGTGAAAATTTTATTAGATTTCCTCTGAAAAGGGCAAATCTGAATTAAATCAGGTAGGATTGCAGGATGTTTGCATGTTTCTGGACACTGCAAAAGCCTTGCAGGCAATAGCTGCACCAATTTCACAGCGAAGCACTCAAAAGGGATAGCGAGGTAATAGAGGATGGGACCCTGCTCATTTATGAAATAAAATGCCACATTTCCAGAAACAGATCCTGCTTAGACAACCTGCTTTGGTTCATCAGTTTTCCAGATGAATTGCGACTGCCTTATCCTGGAGTCCAAAGTCTGAATTTGCTGCCTGGGTAGATGTCCAGGGCACCCCACTCTTGCAGGAATGAGCAGAGGGTGTTGATGCAGCAAGGCTGGCTCACTGCATTTCGAAGTAAATGAAGTCGTATGCATCGGAAAAGGAGGACTAGTAAGACCACTAATTCCGAAGTCTAAAATGCCCACAAGATGCCTGGAGGAACACAGGAAACTGCCATAGGAGCCAACCTCTCGGGCTGCAGAGCCCTTTGCCGCCCATAAAATACTTGAGGCCCCCGACACAGTTGATGGGCATTGCCATTCAAATGGTGTGTGTGTGTTGTGTCATGCGATTGATTGTGTGGGGCAGGGCTTACCTGCCTCCCCAATACTTTATTCAGGTTGGCACCCCTGGAAGCTGCCTTGCGCCAAGTGAGGGCTGCTGATCTAATGAGCTCAGGGTACCACACAGTCTCTCCTTGCCAGGCGATGAACCTGGGACCTTCTGCGTGCACAGCTGAGCTCTTCTGCCGCTGAGCTGCATCCCTTTTGCAGGCAGGAAAGTGAACAGAATTCACTGTGGCAGATGTGCAGGCTATGTTTTAATGGCAACCATCCACAAGAGTAGATGATGGTACAGAATTTAGGAATCTGCTTGTGCTAAGGAGATCAGTTAATAAGTCAGAGGAATTTAGACATGGAAAGACATGACTCAAGGGGAGGTTGAGCTGAAAAAATGTAAGAGCATTGCAATACCATATACAGCTCTATAGTGGGTGGAATTCAGCTTCCATCATTTACCAAACCCTCCCCAAGTCGTCAGACAGGGATGGTACAAAGAAAGGCAAGCGTGCATCTGAAAATTATGGATACTTTGCCTATGGGACTGTTCTAATCTTCTACCAACTAGCTATTCAGAGGCTCAGCCTCCAGGAATTTAGGTAACCATTTTAAAAGCCACTCATGTTAGTTGTTATCCTGTGACGATGAGTTCCACAAGTCAGTTTTGTATGAGATGCGAGGAGCAGATTTGGACCCCACTTGTATGTGTGCCTCTGGCTTTGGTGCAGGGGTGGACAAGAGCAAGGAAAGTCACCTGCGTGGAACAGAAAATCCTGTCTCTTGGATTTGGAGACTCTCTCTGCCCTATTCCCACCAGTTTGCCTTCTGGATGATCGCCTCTCTGCACTGAAGCCCCCTCTGGCACTGGGGCTCCCCAGCTGCCTCCTCCTGCCCCCTAGGCCTAATTCGCCATCTCATGAGGCCCTTTTGCAAAGGGATTGTGGTGCTTAGGCTGCATTATATTTAGAAAAAATTATAAACTGGAAAAACCCCAAACATCTCCAAGCTGCGTACAAGTCCAAATGTATATAAAATGTGACTGACTCCCCACGAACCAATTAAAAACAAATATACATAAAATATTTTTTAAAAAGATAAAATCAATAGAGCAAACATTAGCTATGTCCTGGCTTTTGACAGCACCTTGACGGGCACCTGCCAGAGAGTCTGGTCTTAACTTTTGCCCTTCAGAATTCTCCCTCTCCTTTCCTCTACTGTCTGTGATGATGGCTGTCATTGTGTGCTGGAAAG
This sequence comes from Podarcis melisellensis, assembly GCF_964234715.1. Taxonomy (NCBI): domain Eukaryota; kingdom Metazoa; phylum Chordata; class Lepidosauria; order Squamata; family Lacertidae; genus Podarcis; species Podarcis melisellensis. Next base: position 1,318,015 of record NC_138547.1, on the reverse strand, counting down.
CTCTTTCCAAGGGACATGGTGGTTTAGGTTGCGTCATTTTAGTTTTATTTATTCGTTTAGAAAATTTATAAAGCTGCATGCTCAAAAATAAATAAGGAAATCTCCGAGTAGTGTGCAAGCCCAGTTGTATACACAGCCGGGGACTCTGCCATCTCTATTGCCTCCCTGTCTTCCATAGTGTTGATGTTGCCAGGTACGGGAAGCAGGTTCTGGGGTGTTGAGTTCAAGTGACCCATCACCACAAAAGAATTAAGTCCTGCTAGAAGTTTTTGGGGGATGTGGGTGGTGCTGTGGACTTGCTGATCAGAAGGTCGGCGGTTCAAATCCCCACGACGGGGTGAGCTCCCGTTGCTCGGTCCCAGCTCCTGCCAACCTAGCAGTTCGAAAGCACGTCAAAGTGCAAGTAGATAAATAGGCACCGCTCCGGCGGGAAGGTAAACGGTGCTTCCGTGTGCTGCTCTGGTTCACCAGAAGCAGCTTAGTCCTGCTGGCCACATGACCCAGAAGCTGTATGCCGGCTCCCTCGGCCAGTAAAGCGAGATGAGCGCCGCAACCCCAGTGTCGGCTACGACTGGACCTAATGGTCAGGGGTCCCATTTACCCATTTTTAGAAGTTTCCTTTTGGCAGGGGTTGGGCTGATATGCACAAATATGTGACCACCTCACTTGCTTATGGTTGATATCACTTACGTAGAGTGTTTTATTTGGGGGGGGTGATGTGTTTAATTTGTTTTCTAGAATTTGAAGCTACAAGTTAAAAAGGAATTCCTGCTTCTGGTGATTTGCTGCTTCCTGTAATCCTTCCTGTATTCCTGGAGAGCTGTTGGTGCCAGTCAGTGTTGGGAATACTGGTATATCAGTGTTTTGGACTCCAGTATTTCTGTGCCCCCCAGCCAGTTTTCAGCACCAGGCTGGGTGCGTGTAAAGAAGTAGAGGCAGCCAGGTTTCTGAACACGTGCAGAGTGCCTTTGTTTCATGAGTGAGCCCAGTAGACCCACTGGAGGAGGTTAGGGACCTCCTGATCCACAGATTTCTGTGTTTTTAGAAGCAGCTGCTGAATTCTCTCTCCTGAGAGTGCGACCGTGGAAGACAGAAAGGCAGGATACAGATAACATGCTGATATGTTTAGATTAAGCTTGTAAAGTTGATACAGATAACAAATTAATAGTTAAATAACCATAATAAAGATGAGAGTTACAAATTGGAATATAAATAAGGATATAAGAAATGACAAACACAGGTGGAGGGAAGTCACGTAGGTGTAATATTTATGTTTGTATTTGTATTGTCGGTATTTGAATGGTTGTATTTGTAATGTTGTGTGTGCATTATTAATAAAAAAATAAAATTAAAAAAGAAAGAAAGAAAGACAGGAAAGGGCAGCATTTTGCCCAGTGGGATAAAAACTGGGTTGGTTAGGACAGGGCCTTCAGCCAGGCCAGTAGTGGAGCAGGGACATGACAGAGCGCCATTATTTATTCCACAGCAGGGGTGTGCATTTGCCAATGCTTGCATGCCCAGCAAGAGATAGAGAGAGAGAGAGCCCCCCCAACTAACTGTGTGGAAAGAGAGGTGAGTTGCATATATTAGCAAGGGTTAAAGCAAGCAAATAAAAGCGGCAAAGTCCTTTCAACAGGGACCAACCAGAATGCCCACAATATAGCGAGCAAGGTTCTGAGTCCAACAAAATTCTTCATCAGGTTAGATGCTAAGCAAAGTGCTGTGTGTGTGTGTGTGTGAGAGAGAGAGATTGAATAACTTCTGCACTTAGAAGGGGCATTATTATTACAGCATAAGCTTTCGTGGGCTAGTGGCCTGCTCCTCAGATGCATGCAGTGCCATTTTCACTTGTTAGAGGCATATACTCATTGGTATGTTAGAAACAGAAAACATGAGCTGTGAGGTGAGGGGGAAATGAAATGCAAACCCCGATAACTGGGTTAAACTGAAAACATATGTAAAATAGTTACTGTGGCCATTCATGAAGTGGCACTGACGATAACGCAGATATCTTGGCATTGGTCGATTGACTCCCCTCCTGTAGTAGGATTAAATCCTGTACTTTCTAATGAGTTTTCCACTGGGAGTTTCTGTTGGAAGTTCCTTTGCTCAGAAATGACTTCATAAAGATCCTGTGTGGTTGACATGTTCTGCTGCTTTCTGGCTATTACCCTCTCTTGTATCAGATGTGCGTCCATTTATTCTTTGGTGTGGAGAGTGTGACCAGATTGTCCTGTGTGGAATTTGGAAGGGAACTTCTGGCAGATGGTGGCGCACGGTGCCTGGAAGTTCTGATACATAGAGAAAAAGCAAGATGCAAACATAACAAATCCATACACTTGGATTCATTTACACTGACATTTTAGGGGATCAGGGGTGTGTGTGTTGCAATCGATTCTGTAGCACTGGGTACAGAAGGCAGCTAGCAAATCCAGAATATTCCTGTGTAATAATGTGTAGTATTAACAGCTGCATAATTATACAAACCTGGAGAAAGTATATTTACGGTTGCCTGTTAATGTATACACTGCACAGTATTCAGAACTTGAATTGCCTTGGCATAGAATTATGTTTTGTTTTGTACGTAAAGGAAACTCAGTCATCGTTTAGGGCAGTGGTTTAATGGGAAGACTCATAAACCCTTGTGCAAACCAGTCAGGGTGAATATGCATTGTTTCACTAAAAAATGGAAAAGATGCTCAACAAAGACCAGGCATAGTCTGACTTCCACAGAATTTTTGTGCAAGCCAACCAGGATGAAAGCTCAATAAACAGGTCACCTGGATGAACCAGACAAATAGATCAAAGTGTTCTGAAATTCGTTCTACAAATCTTAGCATTAAAATAAACAACAATTGCCACTTTCATGCTGCGTGGGAGACATGAAACTGACTTAGACTGATTGAGACCCCTAGTTCATCTTGGCTCTGACTGGCAGCAGCTGCCTCCACCATACCTCCTGCTGCTTAGATGCTTTCTGTTTGGAGGTCCCAGGGAATCAACCTGGCGCCTTCTGAATGCAAAGCAGATCCTCTGCTGCTGAGCCATGGCCCCTGTGAAGACCCCATTCCAGCAAGAAGCATCTAATGATTGCATTAAAGCGGTTTCTCCACTGCCTTTCCACTTCCTGCAGAAGTGCTCAAGGGGACTGACACACTGAAGCCCAACGACAGTCAGACCATGATGAAACAATTAACTAAAAGGCAACAAGCACTTCCCCAAGAAGCCGCAAAACATGTGAAGGACCCAAGCTTTATTTTATTTTTAAATTGCATTTTCATCCCACCTCCCCCACCCCCAAAGCTCACATTGTCTTACATGGTTCCCCTCCCCTCCCCCTTATCATGTAATCACCAAAACAACCTTGTGAGGCAGAACAAAAAAATTCCTTCCAGTAGCACCTTAAAGACCAACTAAGTTAGTTCTTGGTATGAGCTTTCGTGTGCATGCACACTTCTTCAGATACGTGTAACTGGCACAAGGTCACCCAAAGTGAGCTTCATAGCTGAGTTGGGGGGGATTTGAACCCTGAGCTCCCAGGTCCTAGGTAAAGTTAAAGGGACCCCTGACCATTAGGTCCAGTCGTGGCCGACTCGGGGGTTGTGGCGCTCATCTCGCTTTACTGGCCGAGGGAGCCAGCATACAGCTTCCGGGTCATGTGGCCAGCATGACTAAGCCGCTTCTGGCGAACCAGAGCAGCGCACGGAAATGCCGTTTACCTTCCCGCCGGAGTGGTACCTATTTATCTACTTGCACTTTGACGTGCTTTCGAACTGCTAGGTTGGCAGGAGCAGGGACCAAGCAACGGGAGCTCACCCCGTCGTGGGGATTCGAACCGCCGACCTTCTGATCAGCAAGTCCACAACACCACCCACATCCCAAAAAAACTTCTAGCAGGACTTAATTCTTTTGTACCTATTTATCTACTTGCACTTTGACGTGCTTTCGAACTGCTAGGTTGGCAGGAGCAGGGACCAAGCAACGGGAGCCCACCCTGTCACTGGGATTTGAACCGCTGACCTTCTGATCAGCAAGCCCTAGGCTCTGTGGTTTAACCCACAGTGCCACCCGCGTCCCTCCTAGGTCCTAGTCCAGCACTATAACCACTGGCCATCAAAAAAAGTGGCAACAGTGAGGTATCTAACACTAGGCATGGAATTCTTTGTTTACTTAATGGAGGTAGGGGTTGTTGTTGAAGGGTCTTGATGGTGCAGACCTCTCATTGATAGCCTAGGAAGTGTCCCCTGTCCCCCCCAGTCCCTGCTGGCCAGCAAACCAAAGAGTATTTCCCAAGCCCTGCCTGCAGATGACAGGGATCTAACCTGTGGCCTCCTGTGTTCAAGGCAGCAGCTCAGGGCTACAAGGTTTATCAGGGTTGAGAGAGTCTTCTGTGGGGAGATTGGCAACCTTCAGCCTTTCCAGACTATGAGAGAGACCCAGGTAATACAGCAGCCAGCCTTGAGTTGAAAGGGCTCTGTGGTTATTTTAAATAAAAACATGCAAATCTTTGAAAATATTCACATCTGGTAGGTTTGCAAATGATGAAGAGTTTGCTTTGTGCTTTTTGCTTGGAATCAATTGGGTCTTGGAGCATGTTGATAATGACAATGGCTATCAGAGGCAGGATGTAATTGTTTTGGGATTTTTCAGCAGGGAAGCCTGGGAACGTTTCGGCTGGAGGCTCCGGGGATGTTTTGGCCCGGGGGGCTGGGCTCTGATTGGTTCAGTTTGGAGCAGGCTTAAGAAGCCTAGTCCAAACAGTTGGAGGTATGTGGGTCTCCCTGACAAACAAGGCAATAAAGCCGCCAGTCATCAGATGTCCTTGCAATATCTTAAGCAGAGCCGGCTGCATCTGGGGAGTGCCCTATCTAGTCCCACATCGTGTTCTCACAGTGACCAAAGAGGCGCCTCTGGGAAACTGAAAGGAGGACCTGAGAGCAAGGTCACTCTCCCTCTCCTGTGCCAGTTTCTAGCAGCTGGTATTCAGAAGCACGGCTGCTTCCGGCTGTGGAGGCAGAGAGAGCAACAATGGCCAAAAGCCCTTGATAGCAAGTCCATTGTGTACTTATGGTCACCTTTAGCAAAAAGGACATGGCAGTACAGTCATCCCTCGGGCTGAAGTAGCTTCAGGTTGAGAGCTTTTGGGTTGCGCTCCACGGCGACTTGGAAGTAACAGCTCATGCATGCGCAGACGGTCAAAATGATGTCACGCACATGCGCGGAAGCGGCGAAACGCGATCCATGCATGTGCAGACGCACAGTTGTGGGTTGCGTTCGCTTCAGGATTCAAATGGGGCTCTGGAACAGATCCCATTCGCATCCTGAGGTAGCACTGTATAGAGCTGGAAATGAAAGAGGAAAAGATAACCGGAAGGATTAGCAACTGGAACACCTTCCTTGCTTGGAGAGGCTCAGCACCGAATCACAGAATTGTCAAGTGGGAAGGAATCCCCAAGGGACATTTAACCCCAACATGCAGGAATCACAGATAAATAATCCTTCACAGGGTAGCCATCCAATCTCTGCTTTAAAATCTCCAGTGAAAGAGAGTATTCCAGCTTTGGGAAACTGTTTAGTTTAGAGGGGGGAGGCAATTAAAGGGGAAGCATATTTGAACTGTAAGGTTCTGCTTCGCTTTCTCTCTCAAAGGAACATAAGAAGAACTCCTGCTGGGTCAACAGGAGATCTGTCTGGTCCAGCATCCTGTTCTCTCACTGGCCCACCAGACAGGGCCGGCCCACCCCACCCATGAAGCATGGTCCACAGGGGCAGCAGAACTGTCTTCTAAGGCAGGCACGTCCAGCTCCCAAGAGACTGGGATCTACTCCCAGTATTAAAAAACTGGCAGTGATCTACCCATTGGCATTGGAGGGAGGAGGAGTATACGTGGGGTGGGTGGATTGCCCAGAGTTGCTGAGCTTTTCCCCCATAACTTTTTCTACAGGATAAGGATCTACCAGGATCAGCTGGGGATCTACTGGTAGATTGTGATCTACTGGTTGGACATCCCTGCTCTAAGGGAGACATCCTTGTGTGTCATGCTGCTGTTAAGGCCGGGAGCAGCACCAGGCAACAACGTTAAGCCTAAAAATTACAAGATTTGGGGCAAACATTTCACAAAATGTCTTTATGTAGTTCATTGAGAAAATTAATGTAAATAAACAAATTGTCCCTGCAAACAACAGAGCCTTTGATTCCAAGCGTCATAAGGATGTCCTGTTATTGCTCAGCAGATAAGTGCAGCAAAGAAGTAAGAATTTAAATAAAAATCATAATGCAAAACAAAATATACTAAATCTCCCCAAAAACCCAGTTTACTTCAAGATGTTATTTATTCACTTTCTTATTAGCTTCTTCTCTATCCTACTTTATTCCATCATGGAACCCAAGGCAGTGTACAGGTGTGGCTCCCAGGTGACCATCCAACCCAGGCACTGACCACTCCTGAACCTTCTCGGCTTTAGCAAGGTGATGGTTTTAGGTAGCTACTCTGGGGTGTTCCTAAGCGGAGCAGAGAGGCCTTCTCAGTGGATATTCTTTGGATGCTGAATTTTATATTATTTGGACACCGGCCAGAGTTTGCAAGGGGTGCATGGCAAAATGTGTAGTCAGATGGGGCGGAATGTGTTTACAATTTCAGGATAGTGGATGCTGTGACTTATTCCTTCATTCTCTCCTGTTTTGCTTCCTTGTTTCTTGTCTAGAAAGAAAGACAGGGTACACATATGAAATAATAAACCAGTTACACCACCAAGGCAATTATTTTCTCTTCAAGGATTTCTGTTTCGTACAATTCTGTGGTGTCCTCTTTTCTTTCATATATTTCCCAATGAAGATGCATATTTCTTTGTGAACGGAAAGGAGATTTCAGGGGGCCAAAAGTTGTTCTGTATCTCCCCCCCTCTGATAGTTTGTGACTCCAGAATTGTATGGGGAGTTTTTCTGAAATAATAATATGTTGGTCTCTGTTCATAATCCCATGAGTTGGTGAGGCTCCTTTGACAACAAGAAACCGAGCCATTAGAATCCTTGGCCCAGTCCTGTGGAATTGCTCTGCTGACAGAGATTTGGCAAGCGTCTTCTGTGCCAACCTTTTAAATGCCTGCAGAAAACTTTAACATTCTGTTAGGCTTATGCACATAATGGAGAATATATATTTGCATAATAGTTAGCTGATTTTGGATTTTAAAAACGCTATTAGGTTTTTATTGCATGGTTTTACATATACGGTAAATGTTGCAATCTGTTCTGATATGTTTTATGAATAGCACTATATATTTCATAGATATGGAAATAAATGTTGTTTTTCGTTGTTGCTTTTTTAAAAATGCAAGCCAATGCCCCTTTGGGAGTTAGGGTGCTTCTGCCCATCAGTGCACGGTGGATGAGGAGCAGCTTCATGTTTGCACTTCATGTGGTGAACAATGACACCCTCACCATAATGCTGTCGTGTATCATTTCCCCCATTCATTCTGGACCTACCCAGGGGGCTCTTCAGGCTTTCAATATTTGAAGGAGAGTTTCAAATGCAAACTGGAAATTTTAGGTTTGTGGATTTTAAGTGTTTATCCCAGTGAAGCAAACTCACTGCTAACAAAATAATAATAATTCCTGGAATTTTTGATGGGGGAGTGCATTGAAAAAAGTGGAATGAAAGAATGACTAAAGATAAAGCATGTTAAAAAAATCCTGCCAGCAAATCAGGCAGAAGCTCATTGTCCTATAACTGCCTCATAAACAAAACAGAATGAGCACTCAATAGAGCCTGGAACCCCCCCCCCCATCTAACCACCATGTGAACTTTGTGCAAGCAAAAGTCTAGAGGAGCCCTGTTTCTGCAGAAAACCCCATAAATCAAAAAGCTGTGGAACTAGTAGCCCGGATTAATATTTGTCAGGGATTGGGATATGGGACGGCACTTTGACACATAAAGCTTTAATGTGTGAGTGGTCCTGAGTCTGCCATGAACTGCTGTGTGCAACTGTCTCCAGACCCCCCCCCCCCACTGTCCTGCCCATTCTGTATTGCTGCTCCTTACCAGAGGTGATGTCCGTCACTGTTAAATGCTCAAGATTTCTAAGGGAGAGTTGCAGCTGTTGTCTCTTCTACTGCACTCCTTTTCTGCAGCAGGATTCACACAAATATTTGGGCATCCGTAGTGTAGAAAAGGGGGAGGTGCTCAAGAGAGCCTCTCCAGCTCCCTTTCTGGTCTCACTGCTGCAGAACAGCTCTGCAATGCATTCCCGTCACCACCACCTCTTTGGGTCACCTGCAGTCCTAGAAAATGGGGGACATCTAGGGATGTCCAATTAAAAATTAGATGTAGGGATTCTGGATCTGTGAGCCTTGCCTCTCCATGCAATGTCTTGCAATTTACTCTGAGCGCAAGGCCAGCGTTGCATCTCTGCTTCTCCATGAGAATAGAAAAAACAACAACCTGGCTTTATGCACTCTGATCTTAGAACACTGAACGTGTGGATTTCCGTACTCCCGGAGCTGGCATCTTACACAGACTTTGCTAGTCTAACTGTGAATTTTATTAAAGACAAAAGGAAGCAGGGGAAACAGGCAAAAGGTCAAGAGAGATTACAAAATAAACCAGAGCACTATGGTTATAAAATGTGACAAATCTTGGCCTGTTCACCAACAATACAGTATTTCTGGTCTACTTCTACCCAGGCAGCGAGTGAGTCCTCAGAAAAACTTTTGATAAAGTCCTTCACAATAAGTAAACCTAGCAGTCATGAGATATGAGGATCAGAAACTGAGGCTATATAACTTATTCGTAAATGCTTTGCCCAGGGGCATTTGGCTGCTGCCTTTATCACACACCTTTAGGTGTCAGGCAAAAACATTCCTCTTCAATCAGGTCTTTGGCTGATTAATATCCTACTTTTAAATGGGTTTGTGGAAAGAGGTATGTGTGGGGGTACTGTTTTGTTTTTTCTTGATTTTTTAAAAATATTGTATTTAAATCTTGCATTTTTATGTTGTGAAATCTACCCTGAGATATACGGATGAAGAGTGGTATGCTTAACAAACAAACAAACAAACAAACAAACAATTAAATAACCAACCAATCAATCTGATGTCAGGGGTGGCCAAGTCTGTAGATGACTCAAAAATTATTTAGGATTGCAAAATCCATTACTGGATGGTGGAGCTCTCCAAATGGATGTCTCCATACTGGGAATATTGCAAATGAGGAAGAATAGGGGTAGCTAACTTGTAGCCCTCCAGATGTTCGTGAACCTTGACTTCCATGGAGATGTAGGCCAACAACTAATCCAGAATGCGGCAGCTAGGCTGGGGACTGGGAGCGGCCGCCGAGACCACATAACACCGGTCTTGAAAGGCCTACATTGGCTTCCCAGTAGGTTTCTGAGCACAATTCGAAGTGTTGGTGCTGACCTTGAAAGCCATAAATGGCCTCGGTCCAATATACCTGAAGGAGCGTCTCCACCCCCATCGTTCAGCCCAGACACTGAGGTCCAGCGCCAAGGGCCTGGAAGGATGTTGCGGAAGGATGTGTTTATAATTGCCTGCATAAGCTTGGTGGAATTTTTATCCAGCTGGCATTGATACAGAAGGCTGACTCTCTAGTGGCAGACTGTTCCACAGGACTAGCCCAATGACACTACAGGCTGGTTTATTCTTGTTTTCAAATGAGCCTCACCAACTCGAGGAGCAGACAGTGACACTCCTGCAGATGATCTCAGTGGTGGAGCTGGAATGTAAGAGTGTGGTCAGCCCAGTCCCGGCGGTCCCGTGGACCTCAATTGCATAGGGCTTTGTGAATAAGTACAAGAACTTTGGACCTGGCTCAGTAGTTAAGTGGGCAGCCAGTGTGGACGCTTGTGTTATGTTTCCGAGCACAATTCAAAGTTGGTGCTGACCTTTAATGCCCTAAACGGCCTCAGTCCAGTAATCCTGAAGGAGCGTCTCCACCCCCATTGTTCTGCCCGGACACTGAGGTCCAGTGCTGAGGGCCTTCTGGTGGTTCCCTGCCTGCGAGAAGCCAAGTTACAGGGAACCAGGCAGAGGGCCTTCTTGGCAGTGGCACCCGCCATGTGGAACACCCTCCCACCAGATGTCAAAGAGAAAAATAACTACCAAACTTTTAGAAGACATCTGAAGGCAGCCCTCTTTAGGGAAGCTTTTAATGTTTGATGCATTATGGTATTTCAATATTTTGTTGGAAGCCGCCCAGAGTGGCTGGGGAAACCCAACCAGATGGGCGGGGTATAAATAATAAAAATAAATTATTATTATTATTGTTATTATTAACAACAACATCTGGAGGACTTTGAATTTCTCACCTCTGGGCATTGGGAGAAGTTTTAAAAAGTTGAAGGGGTGGGAATCAATCAAGATAGAAATTTATAAAATGACATTTGATGTGAGGAAAGTTAACAGAGAAGGTTCTCCACCCCCCACCCTGTTTTCCCCATAATACAAGAATTCAGGATCACCCAAAGAAATAGTTTGTTTATGGAATTTCCTCTTGCAGAATATTGCAAAATGGCAGCTGCTATCTCTTCATTTCCACTGCAATCCTGGTGGAATGAACTCCGGTCCCCAAGTGTGCCATCTATCTTGTCATGCCAGTCTGACCAAGATTCTGTCAGCTGACCCCACCTCTGGGCCAATCCTGGTGCACCTGGCCCTATAAAACCCTTTCCTCTCTCAGATGATTCTTCCAGCCTCCTGCGCCCTCTGCTTGGGTGTTGGCTTCCATCCTGACCTTTGTCTTCCTCCGGCCCTCAGAAGCTTTTATCCTGCTCTGAACCCTGACCCAGGCCTCATCCTGCCTTGTGCTGGACCCAGGGCCAGATTTAGGTTTGGTGAGGCCCTCAGCTACTGAAGGTAATGGGGCCTTTATATGTCCAGCTGTCCTTTGCCAACAACAATTGCCGCTGCTTTTTGTGTTGAATATATTCTATATGGTAATTTATGGACCAAATAGATATCTAAAGCCATCTTATTATTATTTTTTATCTTATATTTTGGAAATGTACATCCAGTTTTTTCCTTTAATTTTTTGGGGGCCCCCCAAGAGGGTGGGGCCCTAAGCTATAGCTTGTTTAGCGTATATGTAAATCCGTCATGCTCACATCTGCCCCATGCTGAGGCCTGACACTGTATAAAATGGGCTGCAGGAGAGACAGACCTTTGGTCTGATCTGGTACAGCCTCTTCTGTTTATGCCTGTGGGATAGTTCAGTTGGTAGAACATGAGACTCTTAATGCCAGGATCAGGGGTTTGATCCCCATGTAGGACAGAAAGATTCCTGCATCGCAAGCGGTTGCGCTAGATGACCCTGGCGCTCCCTTCCAATTTTATGATTGGATTGACATACGGTGAGAGCCAGTGTGGTGTAGTGGTAAGAGTGTTGTAATGGGGAGAGTGAGTAAAGGGTAAAGGGACCCCTGACCATTAGGTCCAGTTGTGGCCAATTCTGGGGTTGCAGCGCTCATCTCGCTTTACTGGCTGAGGGAGCCGGCATACAGCTTCCGGGTCATGTGGCCAGCATGACTAAGCCGCTTCTGGCGAACCGGAGCAGCGCACGGAAACACCGTTTACCTTCCCACCGGAGTGGTACCTATTTATCTACTTGCACTTTGAGGTGCTTTTGAACTGCTAGGTGGGCAGGAGCAGGGACTGAGCAACGGGAGCTCACCCCGTCGTGGGGATTCGAACCGCCGACCTTCTGATTGGCAAGTCCTAGGCTCTGTGGTTTAACCCACAGCGCCACCCGCATCCCCAGGGGAGAGTCAGACCCAGGTTCAAATCCCCCCCCCCCAGCCCTGAAGCTCCTTGGGTGACCTTGGGTCAGTCCTGCTCTCTCAGCCTAACCCCCCTCACAGGGTTCTTGTGAGGATAAAATGGGGAGAGGGAGGAACTGTGTATGCCACTTTGAGCTCCCTGAAGGAAAAGTGAGATAGAAAGATAATTATAAAATAGAACAACAGCCTGGCTGCTGGATGAGTTTAGTTCAGCATCCTGTTCCTTACTCACAGTGGCCAGCCAGGCAGCTATGCAAAGCATGAAGGCCGGGCTCGAGTGCGAGAGCACAGGACCCTCTTGTGCCTCCTGGCAAGTGGCATCCTTCTGGTACTGGAGCCAGCACACAGCCATCGCGATTGCTAGCCATGGGTAGTTACTGCTGGCGGTCACCACTTTCTCCTGTGGGAGGGAGTTCCCCAGTCTAAACTGTGTGCTGCATGAAAAGTCTTGAATCTTCCATCATTCAGCTGGATCTGGTGTTATGAGAGAGATAGGAAAAGGTTTGTGGAGCCACTTTCTCCTCATTGTGTGTAATTTTATGCACGTCCATCATTCCCCCTCTTCCTTGCTTTTTCTCGAAACTAAAAACCTCACGTATCGCAACAGTTCTTCATAGGGTCTCACTTCTTGAGGCTGAACTTTTCTGAATCTTTTCATTTTTTTAAAAGCGTTTATTAATTTTCCAATAAGAACATCTAATTAACATATCAAATCAAATCAAATTAAAAAAAAAGTCCAATTGTCTTCCAAATTATGATAATTTTGGTTTTGGCTTCCCACGGTCTTCCAAATTATGATAATTTTGGTTTTGGCTTCCCACGGTCTGAATGTCGAAGCACTTTCAACATCATAGTCCTGCCTCTCATCATCATCGATGTTTTTCATAATTCCATATCTGATTTTTTCCTCCACGTTTTGACTCTAGTTCTGCAATCCTCATTCATGTCAGAAAACAGATACTTTTTTTTCCTATGGAGTGCAGATTTGTCCGTATATTGTACTCTTTCAGCTGTTGTTTTTTTCATCGCACCGCTTCTTTAATTGCATCCAATTCCAGAGTTCTGTCCAGCTCTTTGAAAGTTGTTATTTTGGCAGCTCCCAGATCGTTAATCTTTCCCGTCCAGGTGTTATCAACTTTTCTGAATCTTTTCAAACTCTGCAGTTTCCTTTCTGAGGCAAGCTGACCTGAACTGAACAAAAGCTATTTGTATAAAGGCATCATGATATCGGCAGTTTAGTTTTCAGACCCTTTTCTGATTACACCTAGCATGGAATCTGCCTTTTCCACAGCTGCTGCACATTGAGTCAAAATATTCATCGAACTAGTGGGTTTTCTTGCTGTGGCAGCAAAAACAGCACCTTTAAGACTTAACAGAATTATTGTGGAATAGGTTTTTGTGGCCTAATACCCGCATGATCAAGTGCATGGAAATGCTTAGAAACTTTTAGGGCCTGGTGAGAAGCTCTGGAGCTGTTGAAGTGACCTGGTGTTCATTTTACTAGTCCAGGAAGGCTTTGTGCTGGCAGCTGAGGCTCTAGGGGAGCTGTTGTGTCAGTGGTGAAGCCTGCTAGACTTGCATCGGAGCTGGAGGCTCCACTGCTTAGTTTTTATTATTAATTCTTTTATTTGCAAATTTGACAAAGAAAGAAAGCTAAATAAGAAACTTATAATAATCCTAATAATAATACTGATGCTGATGTATGTTTTAATCTTCAAGTTTATTGCTGATTTTATTTTATTTTTTGGAAATTTTAAAGAGCTGTCTTTCCTGATGATTTTATTGTTCTTTTTGTAAATTGTTAGGTGATTTTTTTACAATCACATGGAGTAAATTGAATGATAATAATAATAATATACGGATAATACTAACTTAAACAACAACAAAAGCCACCAACTGTTCACGTTACGGATACAGTAACCACAAGTGCATTCATCTTAAATTCAATATTAATACAGGTAGTACCTTGGATCATTGTGTAATAGAAGATGGACACCTGTCCTTCCAGGCTCAAAGTATAACTCGCTTAGCAACCATAAGGGCTTGCAAAGTCCGCACTTATTGTCTTGCTGTTAATCCCCATTAGCACAGGAATATAATTTAAAAGTGTACACCTGCAATTATCAAGGGTTTTGCCAGTGCAAAATTGGCAAATAGAACAACCTCAGGCCAGAAGGAATGTGTCATGTGTTTGCGCTTTCTCAGCATTACACTTCCAACATCTGTCTATATTGGACACTGCCTTCTTAAGCAAACATTGTGGCTCCACCCCTGCCTGGTTCTCAGCCAGGTCCTGTTTCAGGCAGGTCTTTGCCCCCCTCCCCCAAGAAGCCTCTGGCCGGGCACTTTGCCAGCAGCCCTGACACTCTGCCTTGGCTTGCAGCCTCTTTTCTTCCTATAGTCCTGGGGTGAAGAACTGGTGTGTGGGTGTCTCACAGCTGGCCATGAATCCAGGCATCAAGACCTCTGGTCCTGGGCCAGGGATGTCAGGATCCAACAGTTCCTCCGGTTTTGCTGACAGTGTGGCTGGAGGGAGATCTGCTGAGGGGTCCTGGTCCCCTTGGTCTTCTGAGTGGAGGTCTAAGCAGGGCTGAATCCTGACCTTTGCTCCAAGCTCACAGCATCCTATTCTGGGCACCTGCAGGGATGGCGCTACAGCAGGTGAGGGGGCAGGTCAGCAACTCTTTCCTTTGGCATGCCAAAACAGGGCCTTGGAGGCTCTGGCACCAGGAACCCACTGCCAGAGCACCCTGTTTGAGACCTCCCAGCGCTTTACCAATGCTCTTCACTGCAGATCATTCCAGGCCTCTCCAGTGGTGTAGTGTGTGGAGGCACTGGGGTGGTTGCACGAGGTGCAAAATTTGTAGGGGTGCAAGTTGGGCAACAAATGCGTCCCTACCCCCAAGCCTCAGCCACTCCTGCAGCGACCTGCCTTTCGTCCCCGACTGCTGAAGAAGGAAATGTCAGCATCTCTCCTTTCAGCTCAAGAGGCGGCTGTGAGTGAGCCCCACGTTTGGCAGCTGAAGTTTTAAACAGGGGCATTCCCGCCATAGGCCAGCTGGAGAAGCACTCTCACTATTTGCAGGGACCAGGCAAGCCTTGCACTCTAGCTGAGGTCAGTCCCTGGGCTGGACGCAGCATCTTCGGGGTAAGGAGAGGCGTTGGCCTCTCAGCCCCTGCAGGCACCTCCAAAAAGTGGGTTGGGGGAGATTGTGTTTCAGATTGTCTAGGGCTCCAGAGATGCTTGGATCGGGGCTCCTCTGAATGCCCCTGCCAAGTCTGAAGGCGCAGAGCAACGTAGAGTTTCTCATTATGGTACCAGGGTAGCGCTTTGTCTATTGTAGAAGTGTTTGCTACATTCCAAGGCATTTGGTTTCTGGGCAGGGGCACAGCCAAGATTTTTCTTGGGGGGGGGCAGGCCTTTTGTTAGGGGGGTGCAGAACGTCATTTAGCTCAGCATTTTTATTGATTTAGGTGGGGGCAGCTGTCCCTTCCTGCCCCCCTGGCGACACCCATGTTTCAGGCCAGGAAAAGATGAGAGTGATCGCCTTTTCTCCACCGCACCTGGAATGTGTCTCATTTTTTGCCACCACCCTAATAAGAGAGCTTTTGCCTACGGGCCTGTGAGCTGCCCACTTTGCCACTCACCTGCTTACCCTGGCATCTCATCACATGATGGGATTTCCCTCAGCCTGCTTAAGCACCATCAGTTTTTTAAACTGAGGGTTTAGTAGAACATCTCAGTAATAGTATTGTTACTTGAAGGTGGGACTCTGTCCTGCAGCCGTCCTTTGTGCCTTAAGACAGTTGCCCCACCAACTGGGGATGAAATGCTTTGGGGTATATTGCTGCAGAAGTAGTAATTTATTACGGTCCAGGCCCCGGGCATTCTCTTCCCATTGCTAATGCAGTGACTGATAGCTGTAGAATATGCAGCAGGATTAGCAATCAAAATAGGCATCTTCTTCCTTGAGGATAAAAGGCTGTGGCTTCATTTCAACCTTTGAATAAATATTTTGTTCATTGTGGGTTTGGTAATTGAGGCTAACCAGATCTCATTTAGAAGTGTATTAATGGTGTTTTGCTGTTGGATATGTGCCAGTTTTGGTTGATAGATTCTTGCTGTGGTAGTTAAATGCCCTCTATTTCAGGTGCCTGGATAGCTTTCACAGGTATGAGGAAACAGAAGAGAGGACACTTTTGGGGTATGCAAATTCATCTGTGCCCAAAGTGGTTTTGCAGGAGTCCAGTGGAGCACTGCTGTGCTGCTACCTTCCCAACAGCAGCTTCTGCAGAAAAAGGGCAGCGGTGAGGCAGGATTGTCTGGAAGGACTAGACTGGTTCTGCTGGTGCATCTGTGTAGCCCCAGCTTTGCCCCTGCTGTGGTAATTGGCATAAGGCAGAAATTACAAAATGTACAATACAGATGAATATGCTTTACCAGCCATTTGCTTTCTTGCAAATCCAGACATTGTTGGATACTGAAAAAGATGATTTTATCATTGAACAAATTCAGCAAGCATGTGCTAAGTATACAGAGTTTAATGCTGCAGCTATGATTGCTGGGAAAATAATACTAATACTAATACTACTACTACTACTACTACTACTACTACTACTACTAATAATAATAATAAATTATTTATACCCCGCCGATCTGGCTGGGTTTCCCCAGCCACTCTGGGTGGCTCCCAGCAGAACAGTAAAAGCATGATAAAACATCAAACATTAAAAACTTTCCTAAATTGCCTTTGGCACCATATTGTCTTGTATAAGGAAGATTACTAACTGGACAGCTTTAGATTTGCTTTAGTGGGTGTACAAGTGAAAGCTTGACTAAAGTGACATTAAGAATCTTTTTAACTATCACTGTTATAAGTGCCAGTTGTTAAAGAAGTTCCTCAAAACTTAATAAAAACGTATCAGAGATCTACAATGAGCCAAGAAAGACTGAGTAACATAGCAATACTGTCAACTGAGAGAGATTTCAATGTAGATTTCAATACCAGTATTTAAAAATTTGCAAAAAATTAAAAGCAGGTGGTTCTAAATCACTTTTAATATACTAGCATTTAATGCATTTTTACTTCAATAACATCAGTATTTTCTTAAAATACATGTGCTGGGGGGTGGGGGGGGGTAAGGGGTTCGATACTGGACTGCAGGGAGGCAGTCAAGGAGTGCCAATGGTCCGTGGGTTAGGGGGATCAATACTTGCCTTGCCCTGGGTGCTAGCAACCCACACTATGCCACTGTGCCAGAACTTTTGAAACACTGATCCAGCTACTCTTGTCTGCTTGACAAAACCTTCCACCCCAGCTTTATTGATGAACACAATTATTATTAAGTGGTCAGAGTCATGTCCAGAAGTTCTCACTGAGTGGGAATGGGGCTTTTGTGAGCTCAGAGCTACTGCGTGAAGAGCTGCTTGGAGCCAGAACTCCTTGGGAACTTAGGGCCTGGAGACGGAAAGGACTGACAGACTGACAGCTCTTTCTTGATTCTGTGGCCAGTCCTGAGTGGCTGCTCTTAGTTGGCAAAGCGATTTGCCATGCTAATTCTGCTAATGGCGTCACATCCAGTTATGTCCAAACTGCCTCCCTAGAGAAGCCAGACTGGCTCCCTCCTTGCTGTCCTTCCACCGGCGACTGAAGACTGCTTTATTCTGACAGGCCTTTCAGAAACGACTGCCTTTTAAGGAAATGGCTTTTAATAGTGCCGTGCTGTTTTTATTATCTGTATTTCAACAAATTTGTTTATATTGTTTTAATTCTGTTAAACTTTTTGATAGTTATCATTTATATGTATTTAGCTTTTTGTATTTTGTCTGTGTTGTTTTTAATTTGCATAGGCAGCCATGAGCCCTGGTCTGGGGAAAAGGTGGGATATTTGTAATAAAAATTAACGCAACCCTTGAGCAGCCGAAATCCAACTTTTCCCTGACCTGCCAGGAAGCTTCCGGGATGCTGAAGTATCCGGGTTTTGGGAGTGTGAGGAAGCGAGTAAGTTTACAAAACTGAAACTTACATGGAATCAGTGGAAGGGCACCACAGGATCGGAGCCTCTGGATTAGTTTGACCCAACACCACTTAGGGCTGGTTCACAAGTTCATCACTTGAGATTTTGGTCAACAAGAACTGGGCCTCCATAAGGGCATAACAACAACAACAATAATAATTCTAGTATTTATACCCTGCCCATTTGGCTTGGTGGCTCCCGCTGCTCTAGGCGGCTTCCAACACAAATAAAAGCACAATAAAACATCAGACATTAAAAACTTCCCTATACAGAAGTTTATTTCCTTGACATTGGCATAGGAGGGCATTCCACAGGGTGGGCAGCACTGCAGAGAAGACCTTCTGCCTGTTTCCCTGTAACTTCACTTCTCACAATGTGGGAACTGCGGAGCTGGACCTCAGTGTCCGGGTAGAACGATGGGGGTGGAGATGCTCCTTCAGATATACTGGACCAAGGCCGTTTAGGGCTTTCAAAGTCAGCATCAACACTTTGAATTGTGCTTGGAAACGTACTGGGAGCCAGTGTAGGTCTTTCAAGACTGGTGTTATGTGGTCTCGGCGGCTGCTCCCAGTCACCAGTCTAGCTGCCGCATTCTGGATTAGTTGTAGTTTCCTGGTCACCTTCAAAGGTAGCCCCATGTAGGGTAATGCTGAGCTAAATAATATTTATTCCGTGTCTCGTCTTTAGTGCAGTTCTTTGTGCTACATGGAAGACTGTATATGAAAGACTGCATTCCCTCATATGAAGTGGCCTGTGCTCTGAGATCTTCAGGGAGGTCCTTCTCTCACTCCTGCCACCCTCACAGGCATGCTTTGGGGGTGACATGGTAGAGGACCTTCTCGGTAGCTGCCCCCGACCTTGGAAATCCTTCCCTAGAGAAGCCAGATTGGCTTCCTCCTTGCTGTCCTTCCGCCAGGAAGTGAAGACTGTTTCATTTCAACAGGCTTTTGGGAACTGACTGCTTTAATGAAAGGGCTGGTGCTGTGCTGTTTTTATTGTAATTATTTCTATGGTTTTAATAGGTTTTATGTATGTGTGTAGTTCTAACCATTTTTACTTTTTTTTAACAATTTCATTAAACAGTTTCATTTTTATCTGTAAGTTCCCTTCAGTCCCATCAGGGAAAGAGGTGCGGTAACAGCAACAACAACAACAACATGGACTGCTAGAAGGAGCCCATTGGAGGACTAAGAAGGGGGAATCTAAGTATTCTTCCCAATCAAACAACTGTAATTTTTCAGGAAATGAAATGGGTGTTGGATATGTTCCTGCCATAAACACATCTTTATCAGCCTGACGTGTGTGTGTGGGGGGGGGGGATGTTTTACCCCCGTAAAGCTTTGCATGATTTCCCCTACAAGTCGTTAATCAGGGTGACTTGCACATCTCTCTTTGTTTCTCTTCTTTCCACAAAGTGGGCCACATCCAGGCCAGGAACCCAGAAACCCAGACCTCCTGCCTCCCCTATTGTTTTGTTTCTTGCTTTAAGGCTGACTCAGAAGAGACAGAGTTGTGAATGGACAGAACACCCCCAGGATTGTGTACCTTGGGCAGCCAAATGTGAAAGTCTTTTCCCAGCTTCCTTTTCCTTCCCTCTGATAAATAAGCAACTTACTCGTTTTAAAACATGACTTCCCTGAAGCCTGCATGTACCATAAATCTAATAATAATAATAATAGTAGAAAGAACACATGACCTCAATATTTCAAGGACTGCCCCTCTCTATATGAACCTCCCTGAACCCTGTGATGGTCGCCTGAAGCCCTTCTTCACGTGCCTCCTCCATGAGAGGTCTAGAGGGGGACAATACAAGAACGACCCTTTTCTATTTATGGGATGCTCTTCCCAAGAAGGACCGCCTGGCTGCATTATTATACTCCCTTAGGCACCAGGGGCAAAGGTTTTTCTCCAGCCAGGCCTTTGGCTGACCAACATCCTATATCCTTTGAAATGGGTTTGTGGGAGGGAGGGGTTATGAGTTTGTTCTGTTCTTGTTCTCCTTTTTATGTATTTTCTGTTTTCATCTTGTGTTTTTATGCTGTGAACCCCCCGGAGATCTTTGGATGAAGGGTGGTATATCCACATCTCATTTTTTTAAAAGGCCTGAAGCATGAGGCTTAAGAGACTTTTGAGCCTGTCTTCTGCTCTCTGCTTGAATATGTGATTGTTGTCAGCGAAGGCAAGAGATTATTTATTACGCAGAGCATTTGTTCTGGGCCCTTCAGCCAAAAAGGCTCCCAGAGTGGCTTACATGAAATCAAAACAAGACACTCCCTATCTGCAGGCTTACATTCGAATAAACAAACAAACAAAAATACAACACACAAGGGGGAAGGGGGAAGAGGAAAGCCAAAACTGTTCTTGTGTTGATCAGCTGGCAGGAGGTACCTGGTAGACCTTGGCCTCCATCAAAGCAGGTGGAGCGAGTCTCCTGCTTCGTATCTCTCCCATGGAGGCAGCCTGACAGGGTGGCCGCCTCCAGGGGAAAGTTGTGGGGAGAGCAGGCCGGGTGGAGCTGAGCTGTCATGGCAAAACCGATGGAGGTTGTTTGTACTATGGAACTTGCTCCCACAGGAAGTGGCCATGGCCTCTAGCCTGGATGGCTTTAGAAAAGCATTAGGGAAATTGATGGAGGAGAGGGCTATCCATGATGACTTCACTCTGCCTTCTCAACTGGAGCCAGCAATGACTTCCCCACAATGGGCATCTGATGGGCCCGGGGGGGGGGGACAGAATGCTGGACTAGATGGGCCGTCGGCCTGATCCGGCAGGCTCTTCTTAGGTACTTACGTTTCCTGGGAAACATGGCTTTGGATTTAAACACAATAATGAAAACCAATCAATCAGTAACGTCTTTTCTCCTGTGCATCAATGCGCTTAGACAAGGACACAAGCAGTTTTGGTCAGCCAGGTGAAACTGTGAGCACTTTTGTTCTTGAATCACAATGTGCAGTTTTCCCCACAGGGAGGCCAAGATATTTTCCCCTTCCAACTCGTACAATCTTACTATTTTTATTATAATTATCGTTAATTTATTATTGTGCATACAGTTGCAAGGTGTTTGGGTGTCTCTGTCTTAAGTTCTGCTGAAGAGTAGACTGATGGAAGTGAATGGACCTAAGTTAGTCATGCCCATTTAATTCAGTGGGTCTACTCTGGGTAAAAGGTAGTTGGATACAACGTATCATTTTTCTGAGCTATTTATTTTTTATTAAAAATTCATCCTGCCTTCCTGGCGTCCATGCACTATTCAGGATGGCTTGTGACACTTCAAAACAATTAAAATGTATTATAAATTAGGGTCTCGCCCCCCAAAAAATTAAAAATACATACAATGCGGAGCATTAGGGATGCATTTAAAAACTGACAGTGGAAAAGATTAGAGGTAGAAATGACCACCAGAGGTAAGAATTAGCAGGCAAAAGCCTGCCCGTATAAAAATGTATTTTCCAGCCAGCAAAAGAGAACCATGGAAGGGGCAAGTTGTTCCACAATACTGATGCTTAACAAGAGCACACGGTAGTGAAATATTACAAATTGCAAGGAATAATAACTATGAATATATATTTCAATATTTTATTTCGTCTTGTTTTGAAAATGCTTTATTCCGCATTGTAAATGTATATTTTTCATGCTTACCAATTGGGGCTTTGAAATGAAACCACCCACTGATAGTCCCCCCCCACCCTCTCTCTCTCCCTCTTCACCCCCACCCTCCTCTTGACTGGTTGTAGGTCTGGTTCCAAAATGCACGTGCTAAATTCAGACGGAACCTCTTACGCCAAGAGAACACAGGGGTGGACAAGACGTCTGACTCGACTCTCCAGGCCGGAACGCCTTCGGGCCCTGCTTCCGAAATCTCCAACACCTCCATGAGCCCGTCCAGCACCCCCACTACCTTAACGGACTTGACAAACCCCAGTATGCCATCAGTCACCTCGGTCTTGACCTCGGTGCCTGGGGGCTTGGAGGTCCACGAATCTCGGAGCCCTTCACAGACAACACTCACAAATCTTTTCTGATGACTCTCTCCCTTCCTTCATCCCTCCCTTCTTCTTTTTTTTTTCCTTTGAAAAAGAAATTACTCTTAGTTGAGTTCCAAGCGTATTTTTACTAGAGACTTTCTCACAGCTGGGCTAGCCACAGCGTAGGGTATTTCTGAGGAGAAGGAGAACAGCAGCACGGTTCGGTCTGGTGTGACGGTCGCAGGGCGGACGGAGGATTCACTTGGAAGAGCAACTTGCCACACAACATTTGTGTCAATGTACAGTTTTGTGGACTGGGCGAGGGAAACAGCAATTAATTTAAGTTGGCTAAAGCTTCTGTAATTTTCAAAGACTGCCATGTGCCTTATATACTGTTCTCCCATCCTTTGGATCACACCCATGCCCTCCACCCACGCCCATCTCCTTTTTTCCTCTCTGTGTATTTATGACCAGGGCAAAGAACAAACAAACACAAAGAAGAAGAAGAAGAAAAAATAAATGAAAAAAAAATGTTAATAAGAGTTTTGTTACTTTGAATTAGTCCTAAGCTCTTCATTGATTGTTCTGATGTTTTAGAATTTTAAAAGTGAAAAGTCTGTTCAGCTATCA
This sequence comes from Podarcis melisellensis, assembly GCF_964234715.1. Taxonomy (NCBI): domain Eukaryota; kingdom Metazoa; phylum Chordata; class Lepidosauria; order Squamata; family Lacertidae; genus Podarcis; species Podarcis melisellensis. Next base: position 1,295,616 of record NC_138547.1, on the reverse strand, counting down.
GAATTTGTAAAAATCTAACCAGTAATAAAACCACTTAAAGGAAACTGGTTCATGTTGGTTACTGTTGTGAATGCCAGGAGCCCCAGCCTGAGATGCCGGGCCCATTAAGAGAGCCTTCCATAACATGGTGTCCTCCAGATGTTTTGGATTTCAACTCTCATCAGCCTGGCAGTTGTAGTTCAAAACATCTGGAGGGCATCAGGCTGGCGAAGGCTACCTGTGTATGAGTGTGTGTGTGTGCAAATTCCTGTAGGTTGGCAGGGAGGGAGGAGTGGAGGAAGGATGGATCCCTTTCAAAACCTCCCATTGGCAAGACCAACATGGTGGCTAAATGGAGGAGTATATAACGGCCTTGATGATGGTCCATCAAATGGCCTCTGACTTTCAAAATACAGCCAAGATGGCTGTGTACTACCTCCACTGTCAGAGGCAGTGATGCTTCTGAACACTAGTTGCTGGAAACCACAGAAGAGGAGAGGGCTCATGTGGTCAGATCCTGCCTGATGGTTGCCCATTAGGGCATCTGGTTGGACACTGTGAGAACAGGATGGTGGACTGGATGGGACATGGGCCTGAACAAACAGGGCTCTTATTCTGTTCAGACACACAGCATTTTCACATACACACCCCGAATAAACATGGCAGGGGCATGAGCCAAGTTCAGTAAATAGGTCAGTTCTCCCCAACGGGAAAGGCTTTTGGATGAGAAAAATTTTTTTTGCCTGCCATGCAGAGAAAGTTGCAAGGCTGACCATGCCTATGGGTGCCCTCCAGATGTTGATGGACTCCAACTCCCATGGCCAAGGGGGTCAGGAATGATGGTGACTGTGCTTCTGAGCTAGGTGAGTCAATGTCCCAACTCTGTTTGAGTCAGGTTCCTGTGTACCCCCCCCACGCCCCCCTGCAGCAGTTTCTGCACCATTTCCCAGATGGAAACAGAGACCCTCTTGTGTGGTCATCCCTTTTGCCATGACAAGGATCACTGACTGAATGCCTCCACTTATTAGTTGCATTTATATCCCACTTTCTCCCCCAGAGGCTAAAGGTGGGCTGCCTGGTTCTCCCCTCCTTGTTTAATCCCCAAAACAACACTGTTGTGAGGAGGGTTATATTAGGTCTAATTTTAGACAAACAAACTCTCCCACCTTCATCAACACAAAGAAGCCCTTCTCTTTTCTGATATTTCGCATTTGTCAGAGTTGAATATCCCTGGTCACAACAATATGTCGTTGAGATCTGTAGAAGAATAGCCAAGGCTCTTATAGTGATTCCAATTAAAAGAAATTAAGTGATACAGAAAAAAAGAAGGAAAAGAGGGAGGGGAGAACAGCAAACATACATATTGAAAAGTGTGTGTGTGTGTATGCGCAAAAATGCAATATACGATATTCCCATACAGTCTTATATAAATTGGTATAGTGTTATTATCCTAATACTTATGCAAATGTTAACAGCTGACTACTTTTTTATATAAAGTCCTTCCAAATATTATCCAAGCAAAGTCTGCGCCTGTTGATTAAAGGGTATCATCCTATCTTTATTTTTCCAATTCATCCACATCGGTCTCTTGGCCACCTTTAGCCAAGGCCCTTGAAGAGAGGCATGGATACTACCATTCTACGCTGAAATGTTTCTTTGGTTGTCCTTGAACTTCCCCACTTACACTCTCCATCCTCTCCTGCCATGCCAATCACCTGCCGCCGCTGCCCTGCAGTTCTCCCTCCACTCTGGGCAGAGTCAGGCCACATTCAAACCACACCTTTAAATCCTTGTGATGCCAATTTAAGCAGCTATGGTTTCCCAGAGCATTATGGGAACTGAGAGTTCTTAGGAGCCCCCCCCCCGTTCCTTTCACAGAGCCATGGTTCCCAGAGTTCCTCTGGGAAGAGGGTGTGATTGTTAAAAGCACTCTGGGAATTGTAGCTCTGTGAGGGGACCGGGGGTCTCTCAGCAGCTGTCAGCACCAAACAAATGACAGTTCCCCGAATTGTTTGGGGGATGCTGTGATTGTTCAACGTGGCATCCTAGGGGCTTCAATGTGTGGGGAGTGGCGGCCTTACTTGCGGCTTGCCTTCCATCCCCAGGCTTCCTGCCAGCCCATGTACCTGTATGCTGAACATCCCTTTGGACAGAAAGGACTATTTCCACATCCTGTTCAGCCCTCGGCATCCCATCAGCAATGGACGGAGGTGGATCTTCATTGGGAGGCAGAAGGAAGAGCAGCTCTGTGATTTCCCTGGGAGAGAAATCGCCTCCGCAAGAAGGAACGGCCCTACCATGAGGCAGAGGGTGGCAGCTGCCAGGCCAAAAGCTGATATGGGGCAGCCAGGACCAGAGGGAGCTGTGGGTGCCATCGCATGGTCTGCCTGGTGCCCCCTCAGCTGGCCTCTTCAGGTGGGGTGGAGGATGCTTCTGCACTGCCAGCCTTCAAGTAGGATTTGACTGCCAGCCTGGTGGTGGTGGTGGAGAGACCATCTTGTCCTGTGCCTCGGGCAGCAAGATGTCTTGGGTTGGCCCTGGTGGTTAAAGAGAACAAAAAGCCAGAGAACTGAGTCCTGCTCCCGGCCCCCTTCCAGGCTTTCTCTTCAACCGCCTCCCCTTTGCGCCCAATCTGATTTCTAAACAGTCGTACAGTCTTCAGCGCTCCCTCCCCGTATTAGTGCCACCTGCTCTCTGCCTCACGGCGCGTTTCCCTGGCTCTTTTCCATATTGCTCTTCCTCCCTCGAGGTGGCCAGCTCCAGAAATATTCTGACGCTGCTGCTGCTGCTGCTCTTCTCCCCGCAGCCCCCAAGGCTCTTTCCCAGCCAGCCAGCTGACTGCTGCAACAACACCTTGGGCTTGCATCACTGAGACCGTCCCTGGCAACACATCGCGAGTCTTGCAGGTGAAAACAACATGGGCTGCGGGGGGGGGGGGAGCGGAGCGGAGCCATCTCCACAAGAGGGGAATAATGGAACCGGAGCCTGCTATGTCCTCCCTGCTAGCACGCCTCACAGGACCGTCCCTACTGTTGGTCAAAGTGGCATGGCTGCCTCAAGTGGCAAATTCCAGGCAGGAGTGGGCTTGGGGCAGCAATGGAAGTTCCCTTGGCCATTTCCCCTTAGCAGCCTTGTCTCCCCCCCCCCCATTCCCTTCCACTGAGGGTGGGGGCAGAGCTGTGCATGTTGCATGCTTGACCTGAGCCCAGTGGAGCATTGGGGGGGGGGATATTGTTTTGCTTCACGTTTTAAGGCAGTGCTTTCCAAAACCTTGGGGGGGGCACTGCCCCCTTGGTTCCATAAACTCATCTCCAGTGCCACCCACCCTACCCTATAAAATGCATTAGTCATAATAGTGGTTTGTGTTATTGTTTGTTATTGTTTTAGATACAGTGGTACCTCGGGTTACAGACACTTCAGGTTACAGACTCCACTGACCCAGAAATAGTGCTTCAGGTTAAGAACTTTGCTTCAGGATGAGAACAGAAATTGCGCAGCAGCAGCGGGAGGCCCCTTTAGCTAAAGTGGTACCTCAGGTTAAGAACAGTTTCAGGTTAAGTACGGACCTCCGGAACGAATTAAATACTTAACCCACTGGTTACTTAACCCACTTAACCCACAGGTACCACTGGTTCACAGCATAAAAATACAAGATAAACACTCAAAACGTGCAATAAAAAAAGAATAAAAACAATGGGTTTGCATGACCCACTGAGGAAGATAATAACGCAATAAAATTCAGAAGTGCAATTATTAATTGCACATTAATTCAAAATCCAATTAAAACTATTTAGCTTAATTAATCCAATTTATTTAACTTAATTAATCCAATAAACTGATAAACTTGATCAACGTCCAGTGTCCCCCTGCCGCCCACGTCCCCCTTTGTGCCCCCCTCCCGTAATCCCACTGTCATGCCCCAGGGAACAGCACCAGCCGCTTTGAGAACCACTGCTCTGGACTGCAGACCGTTTGAGTTATCTCTTCATCTTGAAACCCTGTAAGAAAAAAACAAACCACCACCCTATGAAGTAGAAGGAAACTGTTAAGATTATGAGCATATGCAGTTATTGAGCTGTCAGGGGAGGCAGCAAGCAGAAGGAGCTGGCACATAAAGCACAATATAGATCTGATTGCTTTCTGCACCGAAAGGCTCTTGGGAGGAAGCTGCTAAGCTACGTTGCAAGCAGGGGAAACTGAGGCTGAGGTAGGATGGTGGGGAGCACAGCCTGGCAGGGAGCTCACAAGTTTGACTGGATTCGAACCCAGATCTGTGCCCATTGTACCTGCTGCCAGCGACACCTTTCTTCTCTTAGTCCAGCACCACACAAGGTGGGGCTTATGGGCACCTCCTTCACGCTGTGCACCATCCCTTGCCTGTGCCACTAACGTTGTTCCTTCAAGCCTCTTCGAAGAAAGCCCAGCCAGGGGACCAATGCTCTGCCCATTCCTTCACCAGAGCTGTCTGCAAACAGAGTGGAGAGCTTGTGATCAGTGGCTGGATGATTCCCCATCTGCCTCCACGGAATGCCATGAAGCAGTTGATCACCTCCCTTTCTCCTTGGCTAGTTGTGAGTTCCTGAGCCGCCAGCCCTGAAGAGAAGAGCAGGATTAGGCAACGGGAAGGACGCTTCCTCACGCTGAGCCAGGCCAATGTCCCAGATTTTATTTCGTTACACACACCCTTGTGCAAATTAATTGAAACAAACCATGTAGTTTATTCTACAAAACTCACATATATGTACATTAGTAACGGATATGACCTCCACTATTTTTAAGCAGCATTTGAACAGTTTGGCATGGAGTCTACTAGATTTGAACAGTCACTGTTGATTTTCGTACCACACTTGAATCAGCGCCTGAATGAGCTTCTCCAGAGTCGTACAGTCTACAGCACGGAGGCGACTTTTGCCCACAAATTCTCAATGGGATTTACATCCGGGGAATCCCCTGGCCAATCAAGTACCTGTATTTGCTGCTCTGTCATGAATTTCTTCACCACTTTCGATGTGTGACAGAGGGCTAGGTCCTGCTGCAATATCCCAGTATCTCTTTTCCAGCTCTGGAATGGCTCTCTTTCGTAGAACCTCAATATATTGTGTCAAGTACATCATTCCTTCTATTGGCTACAGCTTCCGACACCACAATGATCAACTGACTTTTCGTGTTTGTCTTGAGTACAGGGTTATGAGTAAGATTGAAAACATGCTTTGTTTCAACTAATTTGCACAAACTATAGAGTTTGAAGATACCCCAAAGGGTCATCTAGTCCAACCCCATGCAATGAAGGAACTGCAGCTAAAGCATCCCTGTCAGATGGCCATGGATCCTCTGCTTTAACACCTCCAGTTAGGTTTCTGAAGCAGAGGTTGGATGGCCATCGGTCAGGGATGCTTCACAGCAATACAGATATTTGAAGAGATGAACGATGGATTGCCTGTTTGACCTCATATGGTCAACTTAAGAAGGCAAATTATGCAGAGCAGATAAATGGAAGCTGCAGAGAGATGTATATACAGGTAAATTAATGTACATGGGACTTTTGCATGTAATTGTATATGGCTTGGGCCTAGGCTGTTTTCCTCTATGCACCTGCCCAGGTGCTAAGAACATCAGGCACTGAGTCCCTCTCTTGGGCACAACAACATCAGAGCCACAGCTGGTGGTGACATGAGACAGGGCCTTTTCTGCAGCTGCTCCCAGATTGTGAGATCCCCTCCCAAGAGAGATTAGGCTGACTCCCTTCTTCTTGTTACCCTTTTGCTGGGCAGACAAAACCTTCCTATTCAGGAAGACTTTCCTATTCAGGACTGGGCTTGGGAAACAAAGGTGAAGGTGATGGCGGCCACTGGGCTTTAACCCTGGTTATTTTAACCACTGCTTTGTAATTAGTTTGTTCTGCTGCTTTGCATTCTGTAATGGTTTTAAAAGTTGTGAGTCACCTTGAACCCCAACCTGGGAGAAATGTGAGATAATAATACCTACAACAAGAATACTACTACTACTAATAATAATAAAGGTGATGCATGAGGTCCCAAAGAGCAGAGGATGGGAAGGACGTCAAGACACATTGACTACTCAAGATAAGAGGAGCCTCCAGGTCCAGGCACAGTACACCACGGAATACCAGTTGCCTGGCAGGTAGGGCAGGAGTTAGGGGATGCGACTGCCTTCATTCCCTCTTTGCGGGCTTCGTGACAGGCCATTGTGGGAAGCAGGGTGCAGATTGACATGGACCTCTCTTCTAATCCTGGCGGGTTCTTCTTATGAAAGCGAAGAGCACAGTCTCCATATTCAGGGGCAGTCTACCTTACAGCACCGGGACTGAAGACACTGAGCTAAGGAGGGTTGTTGTCTTTGTATCCTCCTTGTGGGCTAGGTTGGAGGTACCTTACTGACAACTGCAGGAATCAGGGCACAAGGCCGGGTGGACTTTTTTGTCTGACGCAGCAAGGCTCCTGTGTTCCCCCTTTCCAAAACGAGAGGTTGCTGCTGGATCTCAGAGGTCCCAGGAAATCCTGGTGCATGTTCCCTTGGCAGTCAAAACCTGCCTTATCCTCCCCACCCCTCCTTTTTCGTGTCCCCCCTTACCTTTTAGCAGCTAGCTGCTGTAGCCAGGCTACACATCACACGCTCACAGGCTGTGGCAGAAGAACTCCGCTGGCTCCTGTCGCATTCAGAAAGCACCATTCTGCTTGGAGAGCGGACTGTGGACCCAACACCTGGAGCAGCCAGTCAGGGCACTAGGTGTTTGGAGGTGAAGGGGAATGCCCCTTCTAATGGCTGAAACAGGACTGCCTTCTCGCCCCCCCCCCCTGCTACTTCATGCCTGATTTCGCCTCTGATTTCTTTGGGGAGAGAGAGGAGGAATTCGGCTGCATGTTACTTGGGTTAAAGAGACACACCACACATTGTTCCCCTCTTTATTTTCAACCTTCTTGGGCACATGAAACTAACCACAATTACCTTGAATTTCTGCTTAACCCTCAAGAAAGAAGGGCATTTTCGCTGGCCAGGTTTAATTCAAATCCATCCCACCTCCTTTGGGGAAGGTTCTCAGGCAGGGTGGAAGGAGAAAGAACTTGCCCATGCGAAGACCACCTGGTGGAAACCCTCACACATATGGTTCTCGACTGAAAACTATATGCTGATCTCTGCCAGCAATTTCTAGATCAACTCTGTATCCCCAAATGGAAACCAGAGTCAGAGGTCGTATATTTTCTATTACTGGGGAATGATCAGGAGCTCACCAAGTTAGTGACCAAATATCTCTATTTGGTTTTTTGTCGTTGAAATACACTGCAGACGTCTGATCTCCCTGGAGACCAAGAGATGTGACGATAGACTGCTCTGCCTCCTTTCTTTCAGCTTATGTTTTGTGCCACTGGGGAAGTGGTAATTCTGTACTGATTTGTTTTGGATGTTGTATGTGATGCCAATAAAAGGTTTACTACTACTACATTGGCCTGTTCATGTAAAAGCCTTCACAGAGGAGAAGGAGGAAGTCCAGGGAAAGGGCCTGACTTGAAGAAGTTTCGTTGTTTTGTTTCTGCAGTTCCTTCCCAGGAGAATCAAACTTTTGCTTGTGACCCTCTAGGCCAGTGTTTCCCAACCTTTTTTGGGCAAAGGCACACTTGTTTCATGAAAAAAATCTCGAGGCACACCACCATGCCAGATGGGGAAAGGTCACTTTTTACTTATGTAAAAAAAAAATAAAAAAATAGTAACAGCATAGAAGGTAATGGTTATCTCTTTGATGTCTGATGGGAGGGCATTCCACAGGGCGGGCGCCACTACTGAGAAGGCCCTCTGCCTGGTTCCCTGTAACCTCACTTTTCAGTGAGGGAATTGCCAGAAGGCCCTTGGCACTGGATCTCAGTGTCTGGGCTGAACGATGGTGGCGGAGACGCTACTTCAGGTATACTGGACCGAAACCGCTTAGGGCTTTAAAGGTCAGCACCAACACTTTGAATTGTGCTCGGAAAGGTACTGGGAGCCAATGTAGGTCTTTCAAGACTGTCGTTATGTGGTCTCGGCGGCAGGTAGCAGCGCTCACAGCTTACGGACTGCACCGTGTAACAGGTGTCTGGCCCAGCAGCCTAAGGCGGACAAGCCACTGAAACAGGCATTCAGAATCCATTCATTTCATAAAACCTGCAGGGCTCAATCTCTGTGTTTGTGTATGTGTGTGTTTCTGTTTTGCCCAAGGGTCTGGGGGTGGGAGAGAGCTCTTTAGCATGATGCTTTTAAAACAATTAAATTATCGACAAACAAACCTGATGATACGAATAGCAACGTCAGGTGCTACCGGGGGGGGGAGGGGGCCTACTTGGAAGTAAATACTGCGTCCAGGCGCAATTAGCGCTGATTTAAGGTGCACCAAGACTGCCTAAAAACCTCACCAAAGATATGCAACAAAGCGCTTCGTTGCAGAGGGGAGAGTTTGTGCACCGTGGAGGCTGGAGGGCTTCTATTCTACATGCGGGGGTTGGGGGGGCGAGGAAAATGTGCTCCGTGGGGGGGCGGGGAAGGCAAGAAAAGGAGCTGAGCTCTAACTATAGGCTCCCACGCTTGAGCACGCCCGACTCGGTGGGGCGGACCACCCTCTCTCCTGGAGGAGGAGGAGGAAGAGGAGGAGGAGATTCCCATCCACGGCGTGGCCTCCCGCGCTCCTGAACGGGAAATCTCTGCAGCCCAAGACTCTCCGCGAGGCAGCTCCTCCCTTCCTGCCTTGAGCTGCCGCCAGCCGCACCCCCCTCCCCAGTTATCTGCTGCCTGCCAAGCCCCGCCCCTCTTCATTGTCCTCCCCTTCTGTTTATTCCCCTTCCTCCATCCCTCGCTTTTTCCCTCTCTTTCCTTTTTTTAAAAAAATATTTTCTCTTCCCCTTCTATTTTCCCACCCTTTCTTTTTTCTCTTTCTCCCCCCCCTCCCCGCCCTCCTGGGTTAAAGGATTTGAGCAATGGGTCTGGAGGTGGAGCTCGTCGGAGGATTAGCCCGACTCGCCCGCCTCCCTCCCACGGCACACTAGGCAACGTCCGGCGGCACACTAGTGTGCCGCGGAACACCGGTTGGGAAACACTGCTCTAGGCTGCTGTGAAGTTTGACTCTTTTCCCGCCCAGACTGCCTCCGCCCAAGCAGCCTGCCCATTCAGAGGCTGCAACCTGCTTTGCTGTCTCCAGTAGTTCCACCTGCTGTTACCCTGCACTCACACCTTAGGAACTTTGGGGTAATAGCATCTCTGGAACTGGAATTGCCTAAAAGAAAGGCAGGAGGAGTTGTAAGTGGAGCACTGCATACTCAGAACAAGGTGGGCCAGCCTCTCGCCCATCAAGCCAGATGCCTCCTGGAAGCCCCCACACAGAGACAACAGCCCTCCCTCGCGGTTTGTTTCCAGCACCTGGTGTCCTGAGGCAGAGTGCCTCTGAATGTGGAGGCTCTGTTCTTAGCTAACACAATAGCGTTGCTGGATCAGTCTAAAATACCTTCCACTCATATTATTATGGCTAAACCTGCCTTGTCTACAGCAGGGAGCATAGAGCCTGCAGCTGGACTCCAAGTCCCATCATCCCTGGCCATTGCCTGTGTTCGCTGGGGCTGATGGGATTTGGAGTCCAATGACCTCTGCAAAACCACAGGTTTCCTACTTCTGATCCATAGGTAGCAACTGGCAATCCTAGACCTTTCCGTTTTCTTTTAAAAAAAAGACAGGGTAATCAGGAGTAAAATGAACAGCTACTCTCTGCTGCTGTTTATTTGTTTGTTTGTTTGGTCTTCCTTTCCTTTTTCAGGTTCAATTGGGGCTTATCCACTGCACTTTCTAGGCACAGACCTATATTTTAAAGTTCTGTGTCTGAGCATTTTCTCTCTTTTGCCCCAGAATTTTGTTAAGTATACAGTGGTACCTTGGGTTACAGACACTTCAGGTTACATACGCTTCAGGTTACAGACTCCGCTAACCCAGAAATAGTACCTCGGGTTAAGAACTTTGCTTCAGGATGAGAACAGAAATCGCGGCAGCGGAGGCCCCATTAGCTAAAGTGGTGCTTCAGGTTAAGAACAGTTTCAGGTTAAGAATGGACCTCCGGAACGAATTAAGTTCTTAACCTGAGATACCACCGTAATTGTTTAATGGAAAATAACTTTGGCCCTGTGGTCTAAACCACAGAGCCTAGGACTTGCAGATCAGAAGGTTGGCGGTTCGAATCCCCACAACGGGGTGAGCTCCCATTGCACAGTCCCTGCTCCTGCCAACCTAGCAGTTCAAAAGCACGTCAAAGTGCAAGTAGATAAATAGGTACCGCTCTGGTGGGAAGGTAAACGGCGTTTCTGTGCGCTGCTCTGGTTCACCAGAAGCGGCTTAGTCATGCTGGCCACATGACCCGGAAGCTGTATGCCAGCTCCCTCGGCCAATAAAGCGAGATGAGCACTGCAACCCCAGAGTCGGCCATGACTGGACCTAATGGTCAGGGGTCCCTTCACCTTTACCTAACTCTGTATATGCCCATATGTGTACTGCTAAAAGCATAGCATAGTCAATTGAGCTAAACAAAAACTCTCAGAGAGCCTAACAATTGATGATTAGCTGAGAGTGTGTCTCTGCTACCTCTCACAAGGTGTTTAACTTAGATCACATGCAGTATTTAATTACAGGTCTTCATTTTTGGTGTGCGTTAGTTCTTTGTTCTGAAGCTCTGTAGAGATAATGAAGCTTAGAGAAGAACATGTGCTTAATCTCTCTCCAGGAGAACACAGCCTCAGGCTAATGGAGATTGTGTGGGAAAGGCAGAGCTTTGATTCCAGCTCTGGATCAAGTTATTTCATTTTTCTTAGATGTTCTACCTGGGCTGGGGTCAGCACATGATATTATGCAACTATATGGATGTAGCATTATTTGTTTTATGTTTGTTTTGAAGCAACTTCTGCTAGTAAAGCTTTTGAACCATATTTTTGGACTGGACATTTCTTATTTCAAGGAGTCAGTTTTTATTCATCCTATTGCTTCCAAATGTGCAGTATTAATAACGGCAACAAGTTTCCCTGCAAAAAAACTGCTCTTTAGCACTTAATTGAAGCAAACATCCATTTGGGGTTTTCATGGATTGCAGTTTGCTCTTATTGGGCTTTAAAGAGCAGGTTTTCACAGGGAAAGCCCTGGAGGGGAAAAAAGAGTGCTCAGACACAGAGTTTTAAGAGTGAAAGAAAGGTAAGTGTGTTGAAGTGCTTGGTCAACAAACAAACAACAACCTGAGCTTTCATGAGAGGGGGGGAGAGGGAGGGGGGAGGGAGGTTTTCCTCGTATAACTTTGTAACTGACAAAAAGCTGGGATCAAACTATTTTTTCAAAGCAGAAGAAATTGAGACCCAGCACCAGCCAATCAGCCGATTATTTGAAAACAATGTGTCCATGGTGCTCTAGTCTACAGAGTCCGTGATGGCCAGCTGCTGTCCCTAAGGAACTTTCACTCCAAAACAAGGGGAATCTGTGTCTGTGCCGACCACTTCCTTGGTGCACTTTTTGGCAGCTGATGCAATAGGCTGCTGCCCACAAATGTTTCTTCCTCAGTGCTGAAGGTCCTAAGTTCAGTCCCCAGCATCTCCAGATATGGCTGGTAGAGACTCCTGCCTAAAACCCTGGAGAGCCATTGCTGCCAGGTCCGTGTAGACAGTATTGAGCTAAAGGTAAGGGTAAAGGACCCCTGGGTGGTTAAGTCCAGTCAAAGGCGACTATGGGGTTGCACCGCTCATCTTGCTTTCGGGTCCAGGGAGCCGGCATTTGTCCACAGACAGTTTTGTGGGTCATGTGGTCAGCATGACTAAACTGCTTCTGGTGCAATGGAACACCATGACAGAAACCAGAGCGCATGAAAACGCTGTTTACCTGCCCGCTGCAGCAGTACCTATTGATCTACTTGCACTGGTGTGCTTTTGAACTGCTAGGTTGGCAGGAGCTGGGACAGAGCAATGGGAGCTCACCCTGTCGTGCAGATTCGAACTGCTGACCTTCTGATCAGCAAACCAAGGCGGCTCAGTGGTTTAGACCACAGCGCCACCAGCTCCTCCTAGATGGACCATGGTCCAACTCAGTGTAAGGCTTTCTATGCTCCTAATGAAATTCTAAGGGGCGTCTCTTTATTCCTAGACCGAATAGTCTCCACGGGAGACCAGTCCAGCTGTGCTTCCCTGGGGAGGGATTGGTGTTTGTGTTTCTGCAGCTGGGCTCCATAGCTCTGTAGCAGCAGCAGCAACAGTAGCAGCAACCAACCTTCCTGCCATCCCACTGCAACAAAGTCTGTACTTGAGCCTTCAGGTCACGTTGACAAGCTTTTGTGCTCAGTTGAGCTGCAAATCCATTGCTTTGCTGTTTGCATCTTCCCTTCAGTTCTGTCGGTGTAACACAAAATCCCCAGGTCCCAGGTAGGCTAATAAAGAGCTGGCCTTCAGTAGGAGTCAAGGAAGAGGTGAACCTGTCTTGAGCAACAAAGGGAAGCAGGCTGGCCAGACCCTGACTGGGCCTGATCCACTGGGGAATTCACCCAAACAAGCCCCAGTGTGATGAACAAAAACTGTGGGGCCGGCTCTGCCCTTTAAGAGGGAGGCAGCTCTTTTTGATTGTTATGAATGGGTGGCAAATTGTTATCACCCTTATTATGCTATTTTAACCCCCACCTCAGAGAGAAGTGCTTGTCAGGTGTTCTGCCTCAGGAGCCAAAATAGCTGGGTCAGTGTTGGATACTAACACACCTTGACCAGTGGGAAGGGAGCAGGTGCTGTTCTGTCTCGGGCAGTAAAATGTTTTTGGCTGGCCCTGCATGCAAAGGCAGCAGGGTCCTCCACACACCCCTGGTGGAATCCCCTCTGCACAAAGAGACCAACCAGGCATGGCCTGTTTTCATTTTTTACTCAGCTATGGACTAACATCTTCAAGGGGGTGGAACACCTCCTCTGTGAGGAAAGGTTGCAACATTTGGGAATTTTGGCTTTAGAGGAAAGGAAGTAAGAGGAGATATGATAGCAGTATATGACGTTAATCAAGGTGTTGAGAAAGTGGGTAGTTGGATTTTTTTATACCTGTCTCATAACACTGGAATTCGGGGATGTTCAATGAACCTGAATGTTCAAGGATTCAGAACAGGCAAAGTCCTTCGTGCAGAGTGTAGTTATACTGTGGAACTTCTTCCCACAGGACACAGTGATGATGGCCACCATCTTGGGCTGGATATAGACACATAAAAAAAATAAAAACCAGGAAAACGTGTTGTAAACCTCAAAGTGGGAAATCACATTGGTGAAAGACGGAACTCCACTTGCGCCATCTGGTGTCACAGTATTGTAATGCATATAAAATGCCTTTTCTTTACTAATGTAGCTGAGTCACTGAACGGCTTTAAAAGCGGACTGGAAAAATGAATGGAGGAGAGGCTATCAGTCGCTAGTAGCCAGGACGGCCGTGCTCTGTCCTCCACGGTCGGAAGCAGGTTGCCTCTGAATAGCAATTGCCGGGACTCGCAAGTGGAGACAGGGCTGTTGTTGTTGTGTCCTGTTGGTGTGTTTCCCAGGGAGGCAGCAGGCTGACCATTGTGAGAGCAGGATGCTAGACTGAATTGGCCGGATCCAGCCTCAGGGCTCTTCTTAGGTTCTCATTAACTTTGAGCAGCAATGAACTGGGAAAACCAAGCATAGGTTTCCTCCCCACCTCCCCAATTGCTCTAAGAGATGTGGGGGTTTTTTACAAGGGCCACAATAAATGCATCGGTAAACAATGTGTGTGTGTGTACATTATTGTCACTCTGTTTCCCTGAATTATTCTAAGCCTGTAAATAAACCGGCTGCTTAGCATCTCCAGAGTGGTTTTGAAGTCTTTCGCTTGCTTCACATAAATATTGTATTTGCCTCCGGTGAGGAATTCTGACATGTATTTAAAATATATACATTAGTACAGGATATAAAATAGAAATTCTGAATGCCTGTTACTGTTTTTTTGTTTTAAAATTCATAATAGCAGCTTATTGAAACAAGTCAGCTCTACTCCAACTTGTCAAAATTGTTTTTTATAATTTCCTTGTTCTTTGAACTTTTCGCATTTAAGATAATGCCTCCTTTCTTCTTTGAATGCCCTTGTCTAAGATGCCAACTCGATGCAGGGAAATATATTGGGAGTCTTACTATTCCCTCCCACCCCTTAGGTCATCTTCATGGTTTTCCAGATTCCACCTCTCACAAAAGGTCTGTGGGAAGTCCAAAAGCAGGGCCTGAGCGCAAGAGCATAGAAGCACAAGAGCAGCATACTGGATCAGGCCAATGCCCCCCAGCATCCTGTTCCCACTCTGGCCACCCAGATACTCACTGGAAAATTTGAAAAGAGGCTCCAAGGGGAGAGAGCTTTCCTGCTTTGTGGTCTCCAGGAACTGGCATTCATTCAGAAGCACCTACTGCCTCTGAATGCAGCCAGCATCACATGCTATCTTTCATTTCCAGACAAGACAACCACCAAGCTTGCAGACAAAACGCTTGCTGAGTTGCACGGCTGGCACAAGTGACGGCTGTCAGTCTGCTTCCAAGTCCCAAGATCACGGTGACGGCTGATGAGCAAGAATGGGTCCAAAGAAGCCGTGGCGTTTGGTGGGGGGAGAGCTGGGAACTTCAGCGCCACTGCCCTTGCTCTGCCATCTGCGCATGATGCTGCCTAACAATGACCCCTGAGAGCCGTTAAGCAACAAGAGTGGCAATAACACTTAAAGCAATGGGCCAGGATGGCTGGCAAGAGAATCTATTAGCACGGCAATCACAGCTGCAAAAAAGCATATGCTCCCCCATGCGGGATGGACGCCAGGCTTGGTGGCATGGAGCTGAGTGACTGAGGCTCACCAGGTCTGCACGGGGAAGACGTGAAGATGAGAGCCAGTGTGGTGCAGTGGACAGAACACTGGACTCGGACCCCGGAGTAAAAGGTAAAGGTAAAGGGACCCCTGACCATTAGGTCCAGTCGTGACCGACTCTGGGGTTGTGGCGCTCATCTCGCTTTATTGGCCGAGGGAGCCGGCGTACAGCTTCTGGGTCATGTGGCCAGCAGGACTAAGCCACTTCTGGCGAACCAGAGCAGCGCACGGAAACGCCGTTTACCTTCCCGCCAGAGCGGTGCCTATTTATCTACTTGCACTTTGAGGTGCTTTTGAACTGCTAGGTTGGCAGGAGCAGGGACCGAGCAATGGGAGCTCACCCCATCGCAGGGATTCGAACCGCTGACCTTCTGATCGGCAAGTCCTAAGTTCTGTGGTTTAACCCACAGTGCCACCCGCGTCCCGTGGACCCTGGAGACCAGTGTTCAAATCCCAACTTGCCCATGAAGCTCACTTTGGATGACCTCAGGCCAGTCACTCACTCTCTCAGCCTAACCTACCATAAAATGGGGAGAAGGAGATGCACGTAGTTTCCTTTTTACAGTCATACCTCATGTTACGTCCGCTTCATGTTATGTTCTTTCAGGTTATGTCCTGTGGCGACTCGGAAGTACAGTGGTGCCTCGCAAGACGAGATTAATTCGTTCCGCAAGTCTCTTCGTCTTGCGAGTTTTTCGTCTTGCGATGCACGGTTTTCCATAGGAATGCATTGAAAATCAATTAATGCGTTCCTATGGAAAACGCCTTCCCCCGACCTCTTCTGGCGGGCGGCATTTTAAAATCGCCCGGGACAGCGGAGGACTTCTCCGCTGTCCGGGGCGATTTAAAAGCCCCTGGGAAGGCAGGCAGGGGGGACAAAGGCTTTCTCGCCCCGCCGCTCGGCTTCGGGACATCGTTCCGTTGCCGGGCGGCGGGGGGAGGCTTTCTCGCCCGGCCGCCCGGCTTCGGGACATCGTTCCGATGCCGGGCGGTGGGGGGAGGCGTTCCTGCCCCACTGCCCGGCATCGGAACGATGCCCCGAAGCCGGGCGGTGGGGGGAGGCGTTCCTGTCCCACCGCCCGGCATCGGGACGATGCCCCGAAGCCGGGCGGCTGGGGGAGGCGTTCCTGCCCCACCGCCCGGCATCGGGACGATGCCCCGAAGCCGGGCGGCTGGGGGAGGCGTTCCTGCCCTACCGCCCGGCATCGGGACGATGCCCCGAAGCCGGGCGGTGGGGGGAGGCTTTCCCGCCCGGCCGCCCGGCTTCGGGACATCGTTCCGATGCCGGGCGGCTGGGGGAGGCGTTCCTGCCCCACCGCCCGGCATCGGGACGATGCCCCGAAGCCGGGCGGCGGGGAGAGGCTTTCCCGCCCAGCCGCCCGGCTTCGGGGCATCGTTCGGATGCCGGGCGGCTGGGGGAGGCGTTCCTGCCCCACCGCCCGGCATCGGGACGATGCCCCGATGCCGGGCGGCGGGGGGAGGCGTTCCTGCCCCACCGCCCGGCATCGGGAGGATGCCCCGAAGCCGGGCGGCGGGGGGAGGCTTCAAAAGCCGTCCGGGGGCTTTTAAATCGCCCCGGACAGTCCCGGGGCGATTTAAAAGCCCCCGGTTAGGCAGGCAGGGGGGGAAAAAGTCTTTGCCCCCCCTGCCTGCCTTCAAAAGCCGTCCGGGATAGCGGGAAGCGCTTCCCTGCTATCCCGGACCGCTTTTAAAATGCTGGCGGTGGGGAGCAAAGCCTTTCGCCCCCGCCGGCCTTCCTGGACCTCTTCTGAAGTCCGGGGGGGGGGGAAGGCTTTGCTCCCCACCGCCAGCATTTAAAAAAAGGTCCCTGAGATTTCCCTATGGGCTTTCGTCTTGCGATGCAAGCCCATAGGGAAAATCGTCTAGCGAAGCGTCGCAAAAACCGAAAAACCCTTTCGTCTTGCGGGTTTTTCGTCTTGCGAGGCATTCGTCTTGCGGGGCACCACTGTACCAGAAAGGGTTACTTCCGGGTTTCGCCACTCAGAAGCACAAAATGACGTCACGCGCATGCGCAGAAGCAGCAAATCGGAATGGATCCCGTTCGCAACCAGAGGTACCACTGTATGTATAAAACTAACTCAAAGCAAGTAACACCAATAATTAAATAACGTTCACTAAACCCAGCATAAAGCAAAACATAGAAAAATATGAAGCCCACGCCTAGTTTTAAAAGGAAGGACTCAAGCACCCCACCCACGGAAGGAGGCCAGAGATAATTAAGAGCCAAAGGCCTGGAGGAAAAGAAATGGTGCCTAGAGAGATGTAATGATGGGGCCAGGTGAGCCTCCATGGAGAGAGCATTCCACAAGTGGGGAGCCACCACGGAAAAGGCCCGCTCTCATTTCCCATGGAAAATGGTGATGGTCCGGGTCTGTTCATATTGGGAGAGGCAGCCCATATCACCCTGCTTGCACAGATCTTATTAGTTCCATTGATGATCCCCTGTCCTCTCTCTGACTGAGTTCCACTGTCTGCATCCATGCTGGCCAAAAAGGAATACATGCCCTGGGATGCATTTGAGGATGTTCTGGGGACCATGAGCAAGTTATTGTAGCTGCACTTACACCTAGCTTGTGGAGTTCCCATAAGGGCACTTAGCTGTCTAGTGTAAGAAGAGAATGTTGGCCCAGGCAGGCCTTTATCTGATACAGCAGGGCTCTTTTCACAGCCTTATGTTCAGAAAGCCACAGCACAAAGAAAGGCCTTGATGGTGGCTGCTCCCGACTTACAGTACTTCCACTGCAGACCCTCCCAAGTCCAACCCTAAGCTCAGCTCTCACCCCCTCTCTCTAGCATCCAGGTGAGGTGGGTGGAGGAAACCCCTTATCCTGCAGGGCCCCATCACTCGGTTGTCGCTTTTGCAGCACAGGTTCTCTTTGGAGGCTGACGAGGACACTACAGTGGCCAGCCAAGGCCACGTCTTACAAAGAAACCTGCCTGACTAGTTCAGCAGTAGGATCCCCTCTTAGATTCCATCCCTCACTAGGTATGGGGCTCCAGTAAATGGAAGGGTCTCAGGGCATCATTCAAATGGACACACACACTGCAAGCCCACCGCTGCAACTTCAGATCTGGTGCCCTGAACTAAATCTCTCTGCAGAGCCAGGCAAGGAGCTTTGCTTGTCTGCCACTGCCTTGGTTTAAGCAGAACGTGGCTCTGGCCACAGATGAGCTCTTGCACTTCTCACCGGGATGCAATATACTTTAAATAGCATCTGCATGACTGGCCCCCCCGCCCGCCCGCCCGTGGCTCTGTCCCCTCCCACTCTCCGCTCCCAGCAAGGCTGATCCACAAAGTAGCTCAAATGGCAGCTGTCACTGGTGAGGTGGCATTTTTCTTCAGTGATGCTGACAGCAGCTGTCCAGGAGGAGCATGAATGGAACGGGAATGACATCATGTTTATTCAGAAATGACATTCCCAGCTATGGATCAGTGTCAGCAATATTTTTGATGCGTTTGAGATGGAGAAAACACTTCCTGAGATACGTCCCTGATTTATCCTTTTTACAGCGTGGAACACACACACAGCATAATTGAAGGAACTTTGGCAGGCAAAACAGGTATGCCTCAGAGAGGAGGCTGGGTCTGAACATTCCTCCCTCATGTGCTGGTCTATGCACAGGGAGCGAGTTGGTTTACTGGAAGGGGGGAGCATGACAAGAGGCTGCTGGATGAGGCCATTGGCCAGTTAGTCCAGCCTCCTGTGCTCACAGTGGCCAACCAGATGACCCAATGGGAATCCCTAAAAGCAGGATCTGAGTACAGTGGAACTCTCATAGAATCATAGAATTGCAGAGTCCAAGGGGACCCAAAGCATCATTTAGTCTTCAGTCCCTGCCAGCAGAAAAGGCGGAATATATAGAACAACAACCACCACCCCTGCAATGAACTAGGGCAATTTACTCCAGCCCTGCTCAGCTGTGATTCCAAGCAAATGGCGTTCAGAGGCAGTCTGGTTGTGAAGACACAGCATAGACACCCAGGTAAGTAGCCATGGATCACCTCTGTGAATTGGCCACACTCCTCTTTTAAAGTCATCCAAATCCTTTGT
Organism: Podarcis melisellensis; assembly: GCF_964234715.1. Lineage (NCBI taxonomy): Eukaryota > Metazoa > Chordata > Lepidosauria > Squamata > Lacertidae > Podarcis > Podarcis melisellensis. The sequence goes on along the minus strand of NC_138547.1, from coordinate 1,276,686 downwards.
TGTTGTTTAGTCATTTAGTCATGTCCGCCTCTTCGTGACCCCCTGGACCAGAGCACGCCAGGCACTCCTGTCTTCCACTGCCTCCCGCAGTTTGGTCAAACTCATGCTGGTAGCTTCGAGAACACTATCCAACCATCTCGTCCTCTGCCGTCCCCTTCTCCTTGCACCCTCCATCTTTCCCAACATCAGGGTCTTTTCCAGGGAGTCTTCTCTTCTCCTGAGGTAGCCAAAGTCTTGAAGCCTCAGCTTCAGGATCTGTCCTTCCAGTGAGCCCTCAGAGCTGATTTCCTTCAGAATGGAGAGGTTTGATCTTCTTGCAGTCCATGGGACTCTCAAGAGTCTCCTCCAGACCACAATTCAAAAGCATCCATTCTTCGGCAATCAGCCTTCTTTATGGTCCAGCTCTCACTTCCATACATCACTACTGGGAAAACCATGGCTTTAACTATATGGACCTTTGTTGGCAAGGTGATGTCTCTGCTTTTTAAGACGCTGTCTAGGTTTGCCATCGCCTTTCTCCAAAGGAGCAGGCGTCTTTTAATTTTGTGACTCTGTGGACAAAGACAACATCCAAATCCTAAAGCATCCTAAAAAGTTCTAAATGTGTGTGTATTTTTTAAAAAATAAATAAATTGATATACTGTAATATAATCATTTTGGTCATCCTCTTCTCCTCCTGCCTGGAGGGGTGTCTGGAGTGCATGTGCAGAAACTACCACACTGTGTAAAGGGAAAAATTTGCATTCCTTGCTCCGCCCACTTTTGCCTCTGGCTCTGCCCACCACTAGCATGCAATTCCTGAAAGCTTTCTTAGAAGAGAATATGGCTCTTGGCGTCACTCCCCTTGTAGACTCCCCTGGGGCACAATTTGTGATACTAGGATCACAGAACTGTAGAGCTGGAAGGAATTCCAAGAGCCATCTACTTCAACCTCCTGGTTGAAGGCAGGAATCTCAGCCAAAGTATCTAGGATGGATGGCCATCTAACATTGCCTCGAGTCCTACCCTCCAGAGCAGGAGAAAACAAACATGCTCCCTCTTCTATGTGACAGCACTTAAGGTATTTGAAGATGGATATCCCTTCTCCTCTCAATCTTCTCTTTTCCAGGCTAAACATACCCAGCTCCTTCAACCATTCTTCATAAGGCCTGGTTTCCAGACCTCCTTTGCACGTGTTCCAGTTTGTCCAATATTCTTCTTAGGGCTTGCCCACACTTCCACTTGTCCTGTGCCTAGAAAGCAAGGGCCCAAGCGGTTTTCTGTTTGCCCCACCAATTCCCCAGGAAAACTGATGGATGCTTCTTCTGATTCAATGGTAAAGAGAGAGTTTCCCCAGTGGAAAGTGGTGGGACAAGTGGAAGTGTCAACAAGCCTTAGAATGGTGTTGTCCAGAATTGGAAACAATATTCCAGGTGGGATCTGACACTAGACTTCTGTTGATGCAGCTTAGAATAAAAAGGTAAAGGGACCCCTGATCATTAGGTCCAGTCACGGATGACTCTGGGGTAGCGGCACTCATCTCGCTTTATTGGCTGAGGGAGCCGGCGTACAGCTTCCAGGTCACGTGGCCAGCATGACTAAGCTGCTTCTGGTGAACCAGAGCAGCGCACAGAAACACCGTTTACCTTCGCGCCGGAGCGGTACCTATTTATCTACTTGCACTTTGACATGCTTTCAAACTGCTAGGTGGGCAGGAGCAGGGACCGAGCAATGGGAGCTCACCCTGTTGCGGGGATTCGAACTGCCGACCTTCTGATCAGCAAGTTCTAGGCTCTGTGGTTTAACCCACAGTGCCACCCGCACCCCTGCAGCCTAGAATAGCATTTGCTTTTTTTGCTGCCGCACCACACTTGACTCCTGTTAAGCTTGTGGTCCACGAAGACCCCTAAATCAAGCCAAGTGTCCCTCATCTTGTATTTGTGCAGCTGGTTCTCCCTGCCTAAGTGCAGAACCAGGCATTTGTCCATATTGAAATTCATTTTGTTAGTGAAGAAATAAACACAGCCAAAGATCCTGGGTTGCCCCCTCCAGCCCCACCCCAAGTATTAATGCAAGGTCCTGCCCAAATATCTCAAATCCTGCAGCAGCTGCAAGCGTTGCTGCTACAGATGCCTTTGCCTGGTGGGCTTCTCCCTCCCTCCCTCCCTCCCTCCCTCCCTCCCGCGGGTTTCCACTCATGCTATCAGATTAAAGGGAGATATATTTAAGCCTGAGTTCAGCAGAAGGGCTTATTTAAATATAAACTCTGAGAAGTCGGCCAGCTCTCTGGCTCAAATTGCAGGTGATTTGACAAGTGGAAGTGGCTGATGGGGTCCGGATAGAGAGGGAGAGGAGTGCCAAGGAGCGATCCAAATTCTGTGCTGGGGAAGACTGGATCCTGCAACCACTTTCAATTAATGCAAATATTCAGGTTGCCTCTTAGTCTGCACAGTTGTGCAGTCTTCATAGTTCTGCTTAGTTTTCTTCATTTGTTCACTTTGGGCTGAGTTGTCAAGTGAGTGGCCAGCAGTTAAGGCAGCCAAGGTCCAGGGCGAGAGAAGACAGTCACCACCCAGGTGGACTTCCTGATGAGGCGAGTCAATGGCCAGGGTGGGTGGGCAGAGTTAACTCTGTTGCAACACCTGGGATCTCTTTCCTGCCCTGGTGAAGAGCTCTGACCTGGAATGCTGGTACTTCACTACACAAGGTGACTGTGGTGAAGAACTGTGAATGATTTCTTCCATCTCCTGTCCCCATCCCTGTCCCAGTCCAAGACATTTTGCTGCCTGAGCCAGAACCCCAAATGGCCTCTCCCACCTATGTATGCTAAGGACAGCATTTTTTTAAAGCCTTGCCTGCACCATTCAGATATCTGTTCCTGTCATCATCTCTCTCTCTACAGCTTAAGAGCATAAGATGGATCTTGCTGGATCAAGCTGAATTGAGCCCATCTAGTCCATCATCCAGTTGCCCACAGTCACCAACCACATGGCCCCAATGGAAAGCACATGAGCAGGACATGGGTGGTGGTGGTGGTGGAATAGCTTGGGAAGGCGAGCCCTGCCCCTGTCTTTTCCTTTTTGCTTCTGGGGTTTCAGCTGGAGTTGCCCAACCACTTACCTCCATGAGGACTGGAAACTTAAAACAGAGCGCATTCCTTGTGTGCAGAACAGCCTGCATGATCCATCTTTGGCACCCCCAGCTTAAAAGGAAGGAAAGAAGAGGTCAGATGATGGGAAGCAGCTTTCTCTGCGCCAAAAAAGAGGGCTTTTTTGCCCTTTGTCTCTCTTTCTGCTCTCTGTCTAACCAGGAACTTGTGTATTTCATGCAAGGCTGGGTAACAGCGACCTTTTGCATTTTCAAAAATGAGAAGCCGCCATTGCTTCCAGAATCCAGCCTGATCCCTACAGCTCCAAACAGAGGCTGGAATCAGTCTGCTTCAACACCCAGCCTAATTCTTCCACTTATTTGCTTCCTATTTTCCCTTCTTTTCTCCTCCCCTTCCTCCTGATTTGCATAACATCCCAGCCAGATGAAAAGGCTTTGGAGAACTCAAAAACACTTTCTGCTTTGTGACATTTTGGCTGGTCCAAAATGAAGGTGTTGCCCAGCTGTGGATTTTGGAGTTTTCTTTTTAATTTCTTTTTAATTTTCAGTTTTTTATATTAACATTATTTCCATGCACTCCAAACATTTTTCATATATACAGTACTGAGATTATACAAATCCCTCGGGCTTCCCCCCGCCCCCCCTGGTTTCTATATTTTACCCTCTTTTCTTGCATATAATTATATTTATTCATTCTATTTCATCTTTACTACTTTAGTCCATTTTATTTCATAAATGCTATATCAATACGGTTAATGTTTCTAAGTAACTACAGTACAGTGGTTTTTAAGGTATTCTACAAATTTTTCCCATTCTTGATTATTTTTTTTGTCACCTTGGTGCCTGATCTTCACGGTCGTCTTTGCCATTTTGGCATAGTCCATCAGTCTGGTAAGCCACACTTCTTTTTTCGGGACCTTCTCTTCCTTCCACACCTGAGCTAACAACATTCTTGCAAATGTTGTCATATACACAAAGCCTTTTTAGGTCTCATGGTATTTCTTCTCCTGTTAAGCCTAGTGAAAAGGCTTCTGGTGTTTTTTTAGTAAATGTTATCTTAAACTTTTTTTTTCAATTCATTATATATCATTTCCCAGAAGCCCTTTACTGCCTTACATGACCACTGCATATGGCAAAAGGTACCCTCCCTATCCTTACATTTCCAGCATAACTTAGATGCATTTTTGTCAACTTTACTGGAGTCAAATACCAATGGTACATCATTTCCATATGTTCCAGTTTTTCTTCAATGCACAACAAGCTGTACATTTTAAATCCTCTTTCCACAACCTCTCCCATAAATTGGAGTTTTCTTCAAGGTAGGAAATTGTACCTTGTGGCCTGGAGCTGGTAGCCCAAGGGGCTCTTTGGCCCTGATCCTCACTCCCTCTGGTGTTTCCATCGCAGGCTGATGTTGATGTGGATTAGGAAGGTGGATCTGTAGGACCTCGGAAGGAGACCCAGCTGGATGAGACAGCTCCATGGCGGCTTCCAGAGGGTGGTTTGTTTTTACTGCATCCAGACAATATCATTGTCATCCAAATGCTAGACGGTATTGCCCCCACTCCGCAAAATAATAATCTTTCTTGGGGGTTCTGGTTTGTTCATACAACCTATTGCCAGTGACCCCTTTGCAGGATGAAGCACTGGAAGAATTCTGTGACCTGGGGAAGGCAAATATGAAGGTTTCAGTTTCTATCAATTTCTCATTTCTTCCTATCTTCAGTTCATTTCTCTGCATCTCCACATCAGATTGTGCTTAAAAAAACCCAACCCTCATAAAATTAATCAGTGAATTTCTACACATATACACAAATTGTATGTAATTTTGCCAAATGTACACATTTTTGTCAAGTATTTCCATTGTTGTTGTTATTGTTGTTGCATTTCTATCTTGCCTTTTCTTCCAGAGAGCTCAAGACAGCATGCAATGGTTCTCCCCACTCCTCACTTAATTCCCACAATAGCCCTGTGAGGTAGGTTGGGCTGAGAGGCAGCGACTAGTCCCCAGTGGTCACAGGTCTAGAGCTCCATGGCCAGGTAGAGATTTGAACCTTGGTCTCCAGGTCCTTGGCCATCCTGGCTTCAGTGGAATCTGCCTTGATAGGATTAAAAGCCATATACAGTGGTACCTCGGGTTAAGTACTTAATTCGTTCCAGAGGTCCGTTCTTAACCTAAAACTGTTCTTAACCTGAAGCACCACTTTAGGTAATGGGGTCTCCTGCTGCTGCCGCGCGATTTCTGTTCTCATCCTGAAGCAAAGTTCTTAACCTGAAGCACTATTTCTGGGTCAGCGGAGTCTGTAACCTGAAGCATATGTAACCTGAAGCGTATGTAACCCAAGGTACTACTGTATATCATAACACACTTTAATGTTATTTTCACTAATATATGCATTTTTGTGCACATTACTTGGCCAGAGAACTATGTTGCAAAATTCAGAAAAGTGTGAATTTCAAAAGACGGTTGTGTTTCTTAGGAAAGCGCAGATGAGGTAGGTCTGCCTCTAAATGCAAATGGAATCAAATTTGTCCCAGCAACTCAATGCAAAAAATGGAGAGCAAAAGCAAAGACCCAGAACAGGCCCTTTTTCATCAGAGCACTGGAACTAGATAACCTTCCTCCTCCTCACTCAGTCTCTCCCCCCCCCACATGCCAGGCCTTCTTGCCATGGCAAGACCACCCTCTCACTCCTACCCCACCCCACCTCTCAGTTCATCCTTCCTGATCCAGTTGCTCCAAGGAGCTCAGCTTTGAATCCTCTGCAGTGCCGTCGCTTGTGTTTGATGTTTTCACTAGACATTTTGACGTGTCGTTTCACAACTGAGGATACCAACATCTGTCACTGCCGGAGAAAAGCAGAAACAAGTTTTGACATTTTCAATATTTCAGTACAAAAAGTGTGTTCCTTTTCTTTCATTGCTTTTTGGTATTTTGGGGGGTGGGGTGGGGGTGGGAATCAAAATGTAAATACAATGTCATTTTGAAAAGCTGCAGAGTGGGAGAGAGGGGAGATATGAACAGTTTTCAGCTTGGCAATTGCATCACTAACAGAACCAAGTTGCAGTGAGCCACCATGGGCTGGAGAGACAGGTATCTGTCCACATTGCAACAATTCCACACGACTCACGTTCATTTTTCTGCACCCCAGTTTAACGTGCTAATTCTGGCCTTTAAAGCCATAAGAACATGGGTAGGCCTGGGGGCCAGATCCAGCCCAATCGCCTTCTCAATCCGGCCCTCGGACGGTCCATGAATCAGTGTGCTTTTACATGAGTAGAATGTGCCCTTTTATTTAAAATGCACCTCTGGGTTATTTGTGGAGCATATGAATTCGTTCATATTCCCCCCCCCCAAAAAAAATATAGTCCGCTCCTCCACAAGGTCTGAGGGACTGTGGACTGGCCCCCTGCTGGAAACGTTTGCTGACCCCTGCATAAGAACCTAAGAAGAGCCCTGCTGGATCAGGCCAAAGGGGGCCCATCCAACATCCCATTCTCACGGCAACCAACCAGATGCCTGGGGGAAACCTGCAAGAGCCAAGCAAGAGCCCCCCCCTTGTGCCAGTTTCCAGCAACTGGCATTAAGAAGCATTCCTGCTTCCAACTGTGGAGACAGAGCAGAGTCATTGTGGCAAGTAGCTGTTGATGTTGGGATACTGCCGGGGAGACAGGGGCATCAGGCAGCCCCCCAGCTGATTCCAGCCACTGGTCTCCCTTGGAACAGCATCAATCAGCAACACAAGCCTCAGATACGTTTAGAGACCCGGGCACGCTCTGTCAGCAGAGTGGGTAAATCATCAGAAGAGGCGGACAGAGAGATGTGCAAGCATAATGTACAGCATTTTATTCAGCATAGTTCAGGAACATGTCTGCTTCCCTTTGTCTCCAGCAAAACAGCTAAAAGCAAAAGCTATATGCAATCGGAAGGTCCCAGCAGACTGTGCTGGCAGTAAACAGGCATGTGACCCACAACAGTCATGCCTGCACCCTTTTAAGGTGGAACAGAACTATGTCCTAACAGTTGATAGCCCTCTCTATGAATTTGTCCAATCCTCTTTTGAAGCCATCTAAGTGGGTGGCCTTTCCTGCTTCCTGTGAGAGCAAGTTCCATGGTTCAGCTATGGTCTGCATGAATAAGGACTTCCTTTTATGTATCCTGAATCCTGCAACATTCAGCTTCATTGGATGCCCTTGAGGTCTAGCTCAGGGGTCCCCAAACTAAGGCCCGTGAGCTGGATAAGGCCCGAGGGACCCCTTTATCCAGCCCGTGGCAACGCCCGCTGCCACGGCCCACTGTTCCCGGCACTGCGCTACGCGGCTGCCTACTTCCGGGTTGGAGAAGCACTGGAAATAGCTTGTGCGCATGCGCAAGCATTATTTCTGGTGCACATCCGGGTCAGAGGAGGCCAGTGCACATGTGCACAAGCTGATTGATTGATTGATTGATTGATCTTTATTACGGCCATTGGCCCGTCACACCACCATAATGTACTTGAACCTCCAATTTTAAAACCGCCAAAACTTACAAAAAAAACAGACAAGAACCAAAGCAAAACAAAAACAAAAGACCAACATCATACATTACAACAAATTTGTAGCATAAACATCGCCCTCTGCTCATAAATTAATAGAAGACATCAATGGTGATATCACCTAATTACATCCTAAACATAGATCATGGTTTAAAGGGATTATCCGAGCCACACATGTGCACAAGCTATTTCCGGTGCTCCTCCGACCTGGAAGTGCGCCAGAAATGGTGTGTCCACATGCATATGGGCACTTGCTCCCCTGCCCTCCGGTTCACCGCACGATTGGCGCTGGAGACACCGGCCCAAGACGCAGCAAGTATGCTGACCCCTGGTCTAGTGTTATAGAAGAGAGGAAGAGGAGCTTTTCTCCATCCACTTTCTCCGTGCATAATTTCACACGCAACAATATAAGAAGAGCCCCGCTGGGTGACACCAACTTTCTGCTCACACCATGAGCAATCCAGGTGCCTCTGGGAGGCCCAGGGTGGGAGCAGAGTGGCCACTCACTCTCATTCCTCACTAGAAGGTCTGTGAGGGTCTTGCCTGAAGTGCTGCCTGCACCCAAGTGTACCTCCCTGAGTCTTGAGTTCTGCTTCAGAGGCCCTGAATTTTGGGTCACCAGTGAAAGGCTGGTGAGTACCCATTGTTCAGGTCCTTTTCAGTGGTCACCTCTCATCTCTGATCCACCTGTCCTAGGGAAATATGTCTGGCCCTATCATTGCTGGTCTTCAGAGGACCTAAAAAGCCGTTTTTGTTCAACTCAGCAATATATCTTCAAGCAGTGCACAAATGGAGGCTCCAGCAGGAGACAATGTTGGCCACCAACTTGGGTGGCGTTAAAAGAGAATTGGACAAATTCATGAAGGAGGAGGAGGAGGAGGAGGCTATCAATGGCATGTGACGCCCATGCTCTGCAATGTTTCTGAAGACCATAGGAGGGAAGAGTGCTTTTGTGCTCAAATCCCGCTTGCAGGTTTCCCACTGAGGCAGCGGTTCTCAAACTTTTTCCTCTGGGCCACACTTTCAGAATAAAGATTTGCTCGTGCTACATTGAATTTTTTTATTGATAACATACATGGTGGAAAACAAAAAGAAACAACTCCTAGCAGTGCTTCATTTTGAGAAGATATTTATCCATATTAAGCAAATAATAAAATTCATTTTGATACAATATAGTACTATACTACACTGAGGTGCTTAAATGTTCCTTCTGTTGTCCTTGAATCTTCCTGCCACACTTGCCATCCTCTACAGACACACCAGTGTGACATGTCTCACACCCTTTGAGAGCCACTGCAAAGAGGCATCTGGGTGGGCCTGTGAGAGCACAAGGCTGGGCTAGATGGGCCTTGATCCAGCAGCCAGGCTCTTCTTATCCTCTTACACTGCTTAATGTTGACGTTAAAAATGAATTAAAAAATGCTCCTTATAAAATTATTGGAGAGGGTTAAAAACAACAACACACTTATGTTGCATGTGTTAAACCTTTGCAAACCTCATTGGGAGGACAGTCTGCCCTGGAAGATGGGTTTGAACTATTTTAAATATGGAACTGTATCTACCAATGCCAGCTGAAAATGGCCAAAGGCTTTGTCTTAAGGTGAAAATCTTCCTCCTACTGGAGGGGGAAATCCAAGCAGATGGGCGGGGTATAAATAAATAAATTGTTCTTGTTGTTGCTGCTGCTGCTGCTGTTGTTGTTCTTGTTGTTGTTGTTGTGGTGCTGCTGCTGCTGCTGCTGTTGTTGTTGTTGTTGTTGTTGTTGTTGTTGTTGTTCTTCTTCTTCTTCTTCTTCTTCTTCTTCTTCTTCTTCTTCTTCTTCTTCTTCTTCTTCTTCTTCCAGCCAGCCAGCCCAGTTGGGAGTTGTAATCCAAAACATCTGGAGGACACCATGTTGTGTTAAGTTGGTCTGGATTGACCTTAGCCTGATCTGAAAAGGCCTTTCTTACACTTGCCAGTTGATAAGTGCTTGCTTCCTTCTGTTCCTCAGTTGTTTTGGCTCACCCACGAAAGGACTCGTCTTCTCTCCTTTCTGACCTGCCTCAAATATTTCTTAAAACAAACGAAAAGTTGACTTCACAGCTCCGTGCTAAACATTTTATACACTTAATCTGTAAGTCAGCCCCACACGCACCCGTCCCAACAGCTCGCCATGATCTGCGAAGTTCCACAGATCTTGTTTATAACACGTTCGTCTAAAATTATCTCCAGGCACACGGCATCCTCCTATAGAACAGATGCTCTGAAGTCTCTCCCCCCCCCCCCGAACTGTTTTGATCTCAAATCGGCGTGTTTAAGCTGCTTGTGTGAACTATAAATTGAAATGGAGATGGAGGGGAAGGGAAGGGAAATGTTGTGATGTGCACCATGTCGCTCTGTCGGCTTCCTTCAGATGTTGCTTCTTGATGAAGGGAGACTGGCACCATCTGCACTCATTGCCCAGGGGTACATTATCATTGCCTGTGTTTGTTGAGAAAGGGTTTTGGAGAGCAAGAAGGGGGTAAGCCCCTAGGGGGCTGTTCAGAGCTGCCGGTGGAAGACAGAATAGATGGGTGTCAGAGCAAATGAGAGTCCCCAACACAACACACACACACCCACACATCATAGAACCACAGAATCGATGCACGAATCACAGCTTAAGAATCACTTACAGAGGACCAGCCTCCAAGGAAGGGAAGTCCATCACCTTCTGTGGGAGTCTGTTCCACTACTGGACAGCTCTTACTGCCAGAAAGTTCTTCCACAGGTTTAGGGCCTTGCATGCAATTTGAATCCATTGGTTCGGGTCCCGCTCTGTGGTGCAGAAGAAGACAAGCTTGCTCTATCTTCCATGGGACAACCCTTCAGGTGTTTGAAGATGGCTGTTGTATCTTCTTCAGTCTTCTATTCTCCAGGCTAAACATGCTCTGCTCCCTCAACTGTTCCTCCTGAGGCTTAGTTTGCAATGGAGTGGTGAGGGTTCTTCATGTAGATAACCAGTTCTCTCCAGGAGGAAAAACAAACTATAAACTTTGCAGATGAATGGACTAAAACAGGGGTCAGCAAACTTTTTTGGGAGGGGGCCAGTTCACTGTCCCCCAGTCTTTTTTGCAGGCCGGACTGTTTATGCGCATGTGTGCGCACATGCATGCAATGGAGGGGGCTTCTCTCTCCCCCCCAGCCCTCCAATCCCCCTGCCTACCTTCTCCACCGCTCTGCCTGCGGTGGGGAGCTGGCAGCGGTGGCAGCGCCACTCCTTTCCATGCCAGCTTTCCCCAGCGGGCAGCGTGGCTTCCTATTAAAGCCCAGCCTCCTTGCTGTACTGTTTTTAATATTCAGTTGGAAGCCGCCCAGAGTGGCTGGGGAAACCCAGCCAGATGGGCGGGGTATAAATAAATAATAATAATTTTATTATTATACACACACACACACCATGACGGCACCTCCTCCCTCCCTCTTCCTGGCTTATCCCTGCCCTGCGGAGGAATAATAATAATAATAATAATAATAATAATAATAATAATAATAATAATTCCTCCGCAGGGCAGGGGTAAGCCAGGAAGAGGGAGGGAGGAGGTGCCGTCACGGTGTGTGTGTGTGGGGGGGGAATCTCAGGGGAAAATGGCGCCCGATTTTTTTAAAAAATGGTTATTGTGCCAATCCAAGCAGCAACTCCAGGACTGTCCATGGGCCAGATCCAGAGGGCAATTGGACCTGATCCGGCCCATGGGCCTTAGTTTGCTGACCCCTGAACTAAAATGTGTTTCATCATATAAAATGCGAAGTCTGACAACACTGGAGATGCTGATGTTAGTGAGCGTTCTTGAATCCCATCCCAGCTCAACTCACACTTTTGTCTTTCCTTTAGCTGAAGCCCTAGAGGCCTTGCTCAAAGTACAGCAGGAGTTTTTGACTCCTGCAGCGTTTGGCGTTGGTGGAGAGACAATGACAATCCTTCTGTGAACCATCCAGTGGAACAGGAGGCCTGGTCCAATAGGGCGTGACCCAAGGTATTTTGCTCCCTGTGACAGATTGTGCCCCCACAATTCCACATGCATTGGTAGGCCCAAAGCTGGACTACTGCAATGCGCTTTGTGTGGGGCTGCCCTTGGGCTGATTCAGAAGCTGCACCTGGTGCAGAGTGCGGCAGCCGGACTGCTGAGGGGCCACCTGGCCAACAAGATGTGCCAACCCTTTCAAAGCATCTGCTCTGGCTACCCATCTATTACTAAGGCCCTTGTCTTAATTTACAAAGCCCCAAACAATTTAGGTCCAGGGTACCTCAGGGAGCGCCTGAACCCTTCTATCCTAGCTCAGTCACCAAGATCGTCTGCAGGGGCTTCTCTGGTTGTTCCTCAAGTTGGTGATGCTCTTTGGACAACAACAAATAAGCCTTTAGCATTATCAGTCCAGCCTCGTGGAACATTCTGTGCCTATAGGCAACTTCTGTTCACTTTTAAACCCTTGCTGAGAACTCTTCTATTTCCCCAGAACTACCCAGGCAATATGAGAGCACCTTCCCCATCATACCTGAGGGCAGAAGGCTACACAGGCCAGACACAGGGTAGGCTGTAGAGAACTTCCAGTCTTTTGCTTTTTGCATTTGAAGCCCTAAGCGATTTGGGATCAGCTTACCTAAGGGACTGCCTCCCCCCATATATCTCTGTCTGCTAACTGTGCTGCTCACATGGGGGTACCATGGAGGGTGCCGCATGCCCCAGAGATATGCTCAGCTTGTTCTGAAAAATGGACTTTTAGTGAGGCAGCCCAAGCCCTCTGGAAATAGCTCCCAGCTCACTGCTTAACAGTCGATTCTTCTTTCCAGGGAACTGGGAATTGTATCTCTAGGTGGGAAGCGAGGAGGGGCTACTAGCAGCTCTCAGAACCCATAACAAACTACAGCTCCCATCATTCTTTGGGGGCAGCCATGTCTGTTCAAAGAGGTTTCTTAGTGCTTTAAACAGGGGGTATGGATGTGGCCTGTGTCCACCCAGCTTGGCAAACTGCCTTTCTGTTGTCTCCCAGCTCCTGCCCTCGCAGTGGGTGACGCTGAGTCACTGAACTGGTGCTGCAAGGTGCAGACAGCCATCACGAAACAAGCCAAGAATCCTGGAGGCTGCTGTGCTTCCGGCTTTCCCTAGAGTGGGACCATCCCTTGGGGGCAGGAGAAATTTGCCTCCTTCCTTCCGCTGGCTCTTGTTTAATTAGCACCTGGCTGAAGCTGCCACGGCGCGTCACGTGGTCCCTTTGCCGCCCCTCCCCCTCCCCCGCTTTATTATTTCCTACTTTGGTTTGATGTCGTTGGTATATAAAACGTTAAGAGCTCTACATTTCTTCTTTTAAAGGCCCTAAAGGGAGCCTTGCTTTTTTCGTGTTAAAGTCATTACGGCAAACACCTGTGCACTGTTGGGTTTAATTGGGCTACAGCTGCCGGGGAAGGGACGGGGGATTTGCCACATCGATCGAGCTGTCTGTCTCAGCTTCGCCAACACACTCGCACCTCTTTGGCCACGGAGGACGGACTGGAGGGGAATCCACAGTCCGCCACCAGAAAGCAGGACGAAGGAAGAAGCCCTGGCCGTCAGCTGGTCAAGGAGGGCCAGGTTGCCATTGCGAGCGGCTGGGCATCCTGGGAGAAGGAGATGCAAAGCTCAGGGAGGTTTTTAAGGGAGTGGCTGAGGGAGCTGTTGGGGGGAGAGACTTGGGCTGCGGTGCCAAGCAGGAGGGAGAGGAAGGCAGAGGTTCTGTGCCCAGGCAAAGCAAGACAGTCAGCCTGGCAGAGAGGGCAGATCATAATGGGAGAAGGGCCCTTCTGCATCACACCAAGGGGAGCCCATCTTCCTCACCACCCTGTTCTCACAGCGGCAAGCCAGAAGCCTGTAGGAAGCCGCAAAGCGCAACCTGAGTGCAAGAGTATAAGAGCATAAGGCATAAGGATCAGGCCAATAGCCCGGCGTCCTGTTCTCACAGCCAGATGTCCCTCTGGGAAGCCTGCAAGCTGGACACGAGAACAGCAGCACTCTGCCCACCTGCGATTCCCAGCGAGGATACCTCTGACAGCGGGTGCAGAATATAGCCGTGCTGCCCAGCAGCCATCGATAGCCCTTGTCTTTCATGAATTTGCCCAATCCTCCTTTTTATTTTTTCATTTTTTCAATGATATTTATTCAATTTCATACAAAGACTTAACTTTAACATAACAAAGAAAGAAAAAGCAATAAGAAAAAATAAGAAAATGAAGAAATTAAAGTATTACAAACCCCACATATACCACCACATACATAAATAAGACTTAATTAAGTGATTAAACTCCAACTTCATAAACATATTACTTGACTTCCTCTAATCTCTTCCAACTGAATTTCCTTGTACTGTAATTGAATTTAGCAGTTTCCAATATCATTATTCCATATAACAATATTCCAGTTATAATCAAATGTCCTAACTTTTCTTATCCTACTGTTTCTTATTTATTTATTTAATCCTGATTTAATCCTAGGCCTAATTAGTTCTTTCAAGTAATTACAAATCTTTAATATTACAATATTTATTCAAATAGTCTTTAAATTTCTTCCAGTCTTCTTGATATTCCTCTTCTTTCTGGTCGCGGATTCTCCCGGTGAGATCAGCCAGCTCCATAAAATCCATCATCTTCACCTGCCATTCTTCTACTGTTGCCAATCCTCTTTTTTTAAGCCAACAAAGTTGGTGGCCATTGCTGCCTCCAGTGGGAAGGAGTTCCACAATTTAACGGTGCGTTACTTGTAACTATGCTCTGAATCCCATGCTGTGTGGAGAAGTTTGTCCTGAATGTCACAACATTCACCTTCACTGGATGACTCCAAGTTCTCTTTTATGAGATAGGGAGAAAACCCTCCATTTGCTTTCTCCACATCATACAAAATTTCATTCAACTCAATCATGTCTCCCCTTCTTCAAAAATTATATTTAAACTTTTCCTTGTAGTGGGAGGGGGAGGATTATTCCAATTCCTTCATCATTTTTGCAGCCAAAATAACAACATCAACAACAAATCAGCAGGTTATCAGTTGTAATTAGTTACTTACTGCTTGGTCTCACCTTTGCCTGCTTTCATCCCCAGGTGCTCACGTTGTTGTTACCTACTGTTGACCTCTGCTGGTCTAGCCAGAATGGCCCCTGCACTCTGATGGCGCCTGGAGTTTAAATGCACCAACAGAAACTGCACTGCACACTGAATCCCTTTGGGAGGAGCACTCTTCGCCCTGGGACAGAATCACACCAAGACTCTGAGTTCAGGAAAACAAGGAGGCAACGTTGACTGCAGGAAGTACATGCTCCACAGGTCAGATGCTAGTCAGGTGGGCTTGAGGCAGCAACCCCGGGCAGTGGGACCCCCAGAGGCAGCACTCCTGTCGGGTGTCAGTCTCTGGAGAAGAAGTGGTGGTGGCAGCAGCTTCTGGAGACGCCTCGTGAAATCTTGCTGATATCTCATGAGATCTGGCCGGAACTCACTGTTGACGTTGCCATTTCATGGGCACCACCAGGCAGCCCAGGTAAGGAAGGCTTCAGTAAGGGTAGGGCAGGGGGGCAATATTGGAAGGGTGGGGATGTGCTGTCCCTCCCTATGTGCCTTGGGAATCCACAACCTTGCCACCAAATCCGTTTACAATCTCTAAATGGGACCTCTAAGCTGAGAGCTCGAAACTGCCTCTCCCTCCCTTTTGAAATAAGATGAAGCAAGTGAGACTTCAACAAAACGTTGCAGGTCTCCACTTTGTTTGTTTATTATTTCAGTTCTGCTTGAGGTTCCAGGGCGGAGAACATTGATATGTTCAAATGGGGCTTGCCAATGCGCTCCCCACAGAGGCCTTTCGTGGCACCAGCAGGGGTTTCCTGCAAAGCATGAAGAGCAAGAGGACATGACTGCAGATGCTCACGTGAAGAGCCACCTGTGGTGCCCTCAGTGGCAAACCTTGGTTTTGCCAGGTGCATAAGGTGCACAAAGGCTCACCAATACTCCATTTCTCTGCAGCATTTAGCACTGCATTCTCTTTCGGGTCTCATTTGTTTCATTTCCCAATATGATCACATCGTATGTGCATTTAACTGGCACAGTTTCAACCATGCACACTTGCAGGTGGTCTGGCGGAAGTTGCACAAGTCCAAGCACGGAGGAGAAAGTTCTTTTTAAAAGAGCTTGGAGTTACCCAGTGTGGAAAGGCCTTTAAAGATATCTGTCTTCCTTACAGGGCAAGACCCACTCACTGTATGGGCTCTGGGGTGCTCTTGAGAGGTCTCGTGGGGCCACCTGAGATCTTGCATGAACATTCCCAGCTTTCCAGCACCAGAGCAGACCTTGTCCCCTAAGCAGAGATCTCAAAAGCTCTTTTATCCTGAGTCTGCTTGGGTTATCCAGTGCAAAAAGAGCTTGCAAGCTCTCCTCCTTCAGGCCTATTCAGTACAGAGGCTCTGGGAGTAAAGGGATACTTCCTCTCTCCCCCTCACCTGCTAGCCACAGGGTGACTCCAGGGGTTTTGGCACACACCATTGGTTCCCAATTACCTAATTACTGAGGACCCCCTATTTTTCAAACACCAAGCCACGGGGACACCCTCCACCTTTGGAAAATGTTCATAACTCTATGGTAGTTATCTCTGCAAAGCAATTTCATGAACAAAATGTGAGGTAGCCCCTAATAAACAAAGGATTTCAGTTATACTAAAAAACAGACTAGGGCTGAGCAACTGAACACCATATCAGCAACTGAACACCATGATATTCAGATATATATATTTATTCTGTGAACTGCCCTGAGACCCCAGGGTACAGGGAGGTATAATAATAATAATAATAATAATAATAATAATAATAATAATAATAATATCATGATGTCTGAAACCGGAGATCAGGCACGGGGATGAGGGAAGGAACAGCCCGGAGATTGGATGGGAAGCAGGAGGAAGTGAGGGGGAGGGGAGGGGAGGGAGGGGAGGGAGGGGAGGGAGGGGGGCATCAGCAGAGCAGCCCGAAAAGATGCACATCCACTGTGGCTGCTGCTGCTTTCCTGCTGACTGAGAAAAGCTGCTCCGCCCCATTGCCAGGGGAAGGCAGGGCTACAGGGCCTTGAAGGGGGGACAGTCAGCTGCCCGGTCCCCCTCAGCGTGAGGGGAAGGCAGCGCCTCACAATCGGCCGCCCTGGTCTCCCTCAGCGTGAGGGAAGGCAGCTCAGAGCAGTAGCATTATCGGTTGAGCTCATCATGCCACACTGCCTTGAAATCAGCCTGCTCTCCCTCGAGGGAGGAGGGAGATATTGCTGTGTATTGCTGGGTTAAAATTGTTATCACAGTATGATTTCAAAACCGATTTTGCCCAAAATAGTAATAATAATAATAATAATAATAATAATAATAATAATAATAATATTTATACCCCACCCATCTGGTTGGGTTTCCCCAGCCACTCTTTCAACAGAACATTAAAAACAGAATAAAACTTCAAACATTAAAAACTTCCCTAAACAGGACTGCCTTCAGATGTCTTCTAAAAGTCAAATAGTTGTTTATTTCCTTGACATTTGATGAGAGGGCGATCCACAGGGCGGGTGCCACTACTGAGAAGGCCCTCTGCCTGGTTCCCTGTAACCTTACCGTAACCTCTCGCAGGTTCCCTGTAACCTCTCATAGTAAGGGAGCTGCCAGAGGGCAGCCCCACACAAAGTGCATAGCAGTAGTCCAGAGGGACCCCTCAGAGGGGTCTCCGCCTGCGCACCAGGTGGAGCTGGTAGACAGCTGCCCTGGGCACAGAATTGACCTGTGCCTCCGTGGACAGGTGTGAGTCCACAATGGCTCCCAGGCTGCGCACCTGATCCTTCATGGGCACAGTGACCCCATTCAGGACCAGGGAGTCCTCCACACCCACCTGCCCTCTGTCCCCCCAAAACAGAACTCCTGTCTTGTAGAATTCAACCTCAATCTGTTAACCACCATCCGTCCTCCAGCTGCTTCGAGCCACTCACACAGGACATTCACCGCCTTCACTGGTTCTGATTTGAAAGAGAGGTAGAGCTGGGTATCATCCGCATACTGATGAACACCCAGCCCCAACCTCCTGATGATCTCTCCCAGCGGCTTCATGCAGATGTTAAAAAGCATGGGGGAGAGGACCAAACCCTGAGGCACCCACAGGTGAGAGCCCCAGGGTCTCAACACTCACCCCCCCACCACCTTCTGGACACGGCCCAGGAGGAAGGAGTGGAACCACTGCATAATACTGCCCCCAGCTCCTCTAGCTGGT
This sequence comes from Podarcis melisellensis, assembly GCF_964234715.1. NCBI lineage: Eukaryota > Metazoa > Chordata > Lepidosauria > Squamata > Lacertidae > Podarcis > Podarcis melisellensis. Next base: position 1,258,810 of record NC_138547.1, on the reverse strand, counting down.
CCAGAAGGATGTTGTGGTCAATGCTATCAAAGGCCACTGAGAGATCCAGCAGAACTAGGAAACAGCTTTCACCTTTGTCCCCAGCCTGCCGGAGATCATTGACCAAGGCGACCAAGGCAGTTTCAGTCCCATGATGAGTCCAGAATCCCAGTTGGAAGGGATCCAAATGGTCCCAGCATGCTTGGAGTTGTTCAGCAACCACCTGCTCAATCACCTTACCCAAGAATGGAAGACTTGAGACTGGGCAATAGTTGGCCATATTGGCTGTCTGGAAACCATCTGGATCTCTCTGGAAACCATTTGGATCCATTAAGTGGCAGGAGCAGACCATCTGAATCAGCTCCACCTCCCTGAAAAGGGTAAGGGTCGTGGAGAAGTCCAGATGCACCAGGAAGTGATCTGACCATGTCACTTCTTTTGTTTCACTTTTACTTAGTGTCAGATCACCCACATCCATAGAGGTGAACTCCAGGTCTAAGGCATGTCCACAATTATGAGTTGGGCCAAACTTATTCAGGGACAGTCCCATGAAGACCATGCTTTCCATGAAGTCCTGAGCAGCCCCTTGTAAGGTCATGTTGGCATGAATGTTTGGACAACCAAACTCCAGGAGAGCATCCGCCACGACCTGAAGCAGCTCAGGCAGGGAATTCTTGGTGCAGTGGGGAGGTTGGTACACCAAAAGGAATCATGTACTGCCCCTATTGCCCAACTTTCAGAACATGCACTCAGAAAACTGGGTCTTCCCAATAGGACACCTGGTGCCAACTAATGACTTCCTAAAAATCACTGCAACCCCCCCTCCCCGCCCACATGACCTGGGTTGCTGTACATAAGAGAAGCCTGGTGGGCAAGCAGCGGCAAGGACAGGCCCATCTGCTTCATCCAACCAAGTCTCTGTTACACATGCCAGGTCAAGTCCTCCATCCGTAATTTTCAATATATTGAAAACCCGCACAGCACTAAAATAGACCATAAAATTTGTGTAATTACCGTGCAAAAATGACCAAAAAGTAGTTGGGGGAAGGCAAAGGATGGGGCCGCGGACCTCCGGGTACATTCTTTGGACCCCCAGGGGTCCCTGGACCCCTAACTTGGAACCACTGGCATACATGACTTTTGTGTATACATGGAGCCCTTGGAACGGAACCATCACATAAGATGCAACCATCCTGTGTTTTAAAAAGGAGGGAGAGATGGTTGCTCAGCTGTCAGGTGTCTGATTTAGGGGTTGTAAAGGGGTATTTTGCAGGAGAGATATCATAGAATGCAAGTGCATACTGTGGAAATCAGGTTTCCACAATTAAAGTGGGTTGAAAGTGTTGCTATACCTTTACTTAGTGTAGTTATAGGGGAGCCTTTGGCCCTCCAGATTTTGCCAAATGACACTCCCACCAGGGCCAGCAAATATGGTGATGCTTTTTCAGCAACATCTGGTCAGAGCTCTCCCACACCTTCCCCAGTGCAACACAACCATTTTAAAATAAGAAATGTGAGAGTTGTTGTTGTTGTTGTTGTTGTTGTTACTACTACTACTATTATTACTATTATTATTTCAACAACACCATAAGGATAAATTATGAAATATCCCACTCTAATCCAGAAGTTTGTGCTTAAATATACATGCAAAATAACAACCAATTAATATAAGTTATTACCCTGGACTACTATTTGTATAGAAGGTGATAGGGAAGTTTTTAATGTGTGACATTTTGATGTATTTTTAATCCTTGTTGGAAGCCGCCCAGAGCGGCTGGGGAAACCCGGCCAGATGGGCGGGGTACAAATAATAAATTATTATTATTAACAGTTTAAAGTTAAACAAAAAGTTGTATAATGTGAGGGGAGTCCTGTATGTATTTGTGTATGTATTTCAAATTCTTCCTTTTAATTGTTGTTAAATTATTTCATGGTTTCTTTTTGCAGTTAGGAAAGTGGCAGAGAAATGCCGTGAATGTGGGTGATGAATGATTAATAGGAAGATGCGTTAACATCCCACAGGCAAACCAGGATGAAAGCTCACCATCGTATAACTTCCCCACAAACAAATCAAAGCAAATGCTCAACAAAGACCAGCTATAGTCTAACCTCCGTGTGAGCTTTGTGTCAGCAAATCAGGTTGAGTGCCTAGTAAATAGGTTGTCTGTGGAGCAGCCCTCGTTTGCTTAAACAGAAACCCTTTAAAATCTGGGCAGCGTTTTTAATGCCAGGCTTAAATTATGCAGCGACTGCAGCGCAAGACGTTAAATATGCAGATGAGCAGATTCCTTTTGCCTCTTTTATCTTGTGGCTTCGGCACTGTCTAAAAACAGATTGCAGCAGTCATCCTCATTCAGAGGAATAAAAACAAATCAGGGGAAAGGGAGGGGAGGCTGAATTGCCAAAATGAACAAGTTTGGTTCTCAAATCCTGTCTCTCGTTTGTGAGGCAGCAACATGAATTCTAGGAGTTTCTGAAACAATGAAATCATCTGTTTCCCCATCTGGGCTTGGGGTGACCCATCCAGTTCTGCTGCCTTGCTGCTACTGCTGCTGCTAAAGCCTCACTTTCCGAGGTCGCACAGCTATGGCTTTTGGGTTCTGGCAAGATCTTGCAAGAGCCCTGTGAGATCTCACTGGAAGCAGACGTTTTTCCTCCGGTGGCTGTGGGGAGGGGCATCTGCAGAGACACCCCCTGGATTCTGTAACCCAAGGCAGCTGCCTCAGGATCTGGGTCAGCTGAGAGAAGAGAGAGCACATTGAACCCAAGACATGTGGAGCAACAACTGAATGTAGGTCTCACCAAATCATAGAATCATGGAACTGTAGAGTTGGAAGGGACCCTGAGGGTCATCTAGTCCTACCCCCTGCAATGCAGGAACCACAGCTAAATAATCCCTGGCAGATGGCTGTTTAAAAACATCCCATGAAAGAGAACCCACCACCTTCTAAGGCAGTGATAGCTAAACTTGGCCCTCCAGCTGTTTTGGGACTACAATTCCCACCATCCCTAGCTAACAGGACCAGTGGTCAGGGATGATGGGAATTGTGGTCCCAAAACAGCTGGAGGGCCATGTTTGGCCATCACTGTTCTAAGGGAATCTGTTTCTCTGTAGAACAGCTTATCCTCAGAAGGTTCTTCCTTCTTGTACTTGGAATCCATTGGTTCCGGTCGCAGGAACAGGAGAGAACAAGCAGGAGAGAACACACTTGCTCCATCTTCCACGACTGGCAGCCCTTGAGATACGAATTCTGGTGCTGGAGGAGACTCTTGAGAGTCCCATGGACTGCTAGAAGATCAAACCTCTCCATTCTGAAGGAAATCAGCCCTGAGTGCTCACTGGAAGGACAGATCCTGAAGCTGAGGCTCCAAGACTTTGGCCACCTCATGAGAAGAGAAGACTCCCTTGAAAAGACCCTGATGTTGGGAAAGATGGAGGGCCCAAGGAGAAGGGGATGGCAGAGGACGAGATGGTTGGACAGTGTTCTCGAAGCTAAGAACATAAGTTTGACCAAACTGTGGGAGGCAGTGGAAGACAGGAGTGCCTGGCGTGCTCTGGTCCAGGGGGTCATGAAGAGGCGGACACGACTAAACGATTAAACAATAACAACAACAATCCTATCCTTTCTCAGTCTTCTGAATGTGTGGCCAACTTAAAGCTTGCTCTTAGGGGGAAGATTTAGGTGGTGACCTTGTCTGCAATCAGCACGTGATGAGACCATGTCTAGCACAGGGGCTGGAACCCTGGGACCCTCCAGATGTTGTAGAGCTCTGTCTCCCCAGTCAGCTGGGCAAAGGGTCAGGGGTGACCCACAGCCCTCCTTCGCAAGGCCCTTCTCAGGCGGAGGTGTCAGGAGAGGATGCAGGAGATGCCCACAGCACGTGCTCTGCCGCTGAGCTCAGGTCTTTATGTGGGGGCAGTGTCTGAGAAATGGTTTTTGGAGGGACCTTCCTTTCTCCCTTCCCTTCTCTCTTTCATTTGTTTTATTCTCGTTTTCTGCACACCTTTAAACAGAGGATCACAGCATCGTAACATCCAGTTGGGGAGGGAAAAGTTCTGTTGCGGCTGTGAGCCTGACATCTAGTGGTGAATGGCTGCATTGCCTACACTCAGAAAATGCCCTCCACATACCTTCCAACGTTTCTCTGATGAGAATAGGGACATCCCATATTCAATACAGTGGTACCTCGGGTTAAGTACTTAATCGTTCCGGAGGTCCGTTCTTAACCTGAAACTGTTCTTAACCTGAAGCACCACTTTAGCTAATGGGGCCTCCTGCTGCCGCCGTGCTGCTGGAGCACAATTTCTGTTCTTATCCTGAAGCAAAGTTCTTAACCTGAAGCACTATTTCTGGGTTAGCGGAGTCTGTAAGCTTAAGCGTCTGTAACCTTAGGTACCACTGTAATGATAATTTTACTATTTATGCCCCACACATCTTACTGGGTTGTCCCAGCCACTCTGGGCAGCTTCCAACATATGTTGTTGTTGTTTAGTCGTTTAGTCATGTCCGACTCTTCATGACCCCCTGGACCAGAGCACGCCAGGCACTTCTGTCCTCCACTGCCTCCCGCAGTTTGATCAAACTCATGCTGGTAGCTTCAAGAACACTATCCAACCATCTCGTCCTCTGTCGTCCCCTTCTCCTTGTGCCCTCCATCTTTCCCAACATCAGGGTCTTTTCCAGGGAGTCTTCTCTTCTCATGAGGTGGCCAAAGTCTTGGAGCCTCAGCTTCAGGATCTGTCCTTCCAGTGAGCACTCAGGGCTGATTTCCTTCAGAATGGAGAGGTTGGATCTTCTTGCAGTCCTTGGGACTCTCAAGAGTCTCCTCCAGCACCAGAATTCAAAAGCATCAATTCTTCAGCGATCAGCCTTCTTTATGGTCCAGCTCTCGCTTCCATACAACACTACTGGGAAAACCATAGATTTTACTATATGGACCTTTGTTGGCAAGGTGATGTCTCTACTTTTTAAGATGCTGTCTTCCAACATATAAAAACATATAAAAAACCACAACAAAACATTAAAAAAAACTTCCCCGTACAAGATTGCCTTCAGATGTCTTGGGGGTCGGATAACTCCATACCCTCCAACATTTCTCCAAGGAAAATGGGGACATCCTAGGGGAAAGTGGGACATTCCAGGATCAAATCAGAAACCGGTACAGCTACTCTACATCAGGGACAGCCCTGGAAAATAGGGACGATTGAAGGGTCTGAGTTCATTGGTTGTACAGTCATACCTCATGTTACGTTTGCCTCATCTTACGTTCTTTCAGGTTGCGTCCGCGGTGACCCGGAAGTACTGGAAAGGGTTACTTCCGGGTTTCACCACTTGCGCATGCGCAGAAGTGCCAAATCGCGCCGCGCACCTGTGCAGATACGGCACTTCAGGTTGCGGGCTTTTCATGTTGCAAATGGACCTCCGGAACGCAACCAGAGGTACCACTGTATACACACCACAGGCTTAAAATCAGTAGTGACAGGAATACATTTATGCAGCAAATGTACACATGTGTGCAAAGGCCGACTGAGGAGACCCCAGTTCTCTTTCTTGCTCAAACAGAAACCCTCTTGTGCGGCGCCATCTGCCTGCATTTCCCTTAAGCACATGGGAAGCTGCCTTCCAGAGAGTCAGGCCACAGGTCTGCCTAATAGCTGTCTCGGGGCTTCCTCCACTACCCTGACTTTCAGCAGTCTCCCTGGGGTTTTGGATTATTTCCCAGCCTTAACTGGAGGTGCCTCTGGGGGTTGGGCCCAATGCCCTTATTACTAAATTTTAAAAAAGTATTTGTTGAGGTGAGTCATTAAAAATCAACAGCAGTGATGATATCTGAGGGTTTGGTTGAATCATCTGATTGGAAACTTTTCCCGGTTCACAAAATATTTCTATCCCAAATTTGAAGGTTCCCCTACATCTATCACATATGATAAAAGGTTCCTTTTTCACCACTACTTACCAGTGTTCACTTTCTAAACATAGTTGCAGGCCAAACTGTATTTATTATACATTTATTTATTTATTTATTTTAAAAAGTGTCATTACAAAAAATTAAGTGGTTTACAGCAATAAAAACATAAAACCATGCAATGAAAACAACTGAAAAGTTAAGAGCAATCATCAGCTATAAAATGTTGCGGAAGGATGTGTTTATAATTGCCTGCATAAGCTTGGTGGAATTTTTTTCCAGCTGGCATTGACGCAGAAGGCTGACTCTCTGGTGGCAGAGTGTTCCACAGGACTAGCCCAATGACACTACAGGCTGGTTTATTCTTGTTATCAAATGAGCCTCACCAACTCGAGGAGCAGTGACACTCCTGCAGATGATCTCAGTGGTGGAGCTGGAATATAAGAGTTCGGGCAGCCCAGTCCTGGCGGTCCCGTGGACCTCAATTGCATAGGGCTTTGTGAATAAGTACAAGAACTTTGGACCTGGCTCAGTAGTTAAGTGGGCAGCCAGTGTGGACGCTTGTGTTACATTTCCAAGCACAATTCAAAGTTGGTGCTGACCTTTAATGCCCTAAACGGCCTTGGTCCTGTATACCTGAAGGAGCGTCTCCACCCCCATCATTCTGCCTGGACCCTGAGGTCCAGCTCCGAGGGGCTTCTGGCGGTTCCCTCCCTGCGAGAAGCCAAGTTATAGGGAACCAGGCAGAGGGCCTTCTCGGTGGTGGCACCTGCCCTGTGGAATGCCCTCCCATCAGATGTCAAAGAGAACAACAACTACCAAACCTTTAGAAAACATCTGAAGGCAGCCCTGTTTAGGGAAGCTTTTAATGTTTAACAGGTTATTGTTCTGTTGGAAGCCGCCCAGAGTGCCTGGGGAAACCCGCCCAGATGAGCGGGGTATAAATAATAAATTATTATTATTATTATTATTATTATTATTATTATTATTAAAGGTAAAGGTACCCCTGCCCATATGGGCCAGTCTTGACAGACTCTAGGGTTGTGTGCTCATCTCACTCTATAGGCCGGGAGCCAGTGCCGTCCGCAGACACTTCCGGGTCACGTGGCCAGCGTGACAAGCTGCATCTGGCAAGCCAGCACAGCACACGGAACGCCGTTTACCTTCCCACTGGTAAGCGGTCCATATTTATCTACTTGCACCCAAGGCTGCTTTCAAACTGCTAAGTGGGCAGGCACTGGGACCGAGCGATGGGAGTGCACCCCGCCGCGGGGATTCGAACCGCCAACCTGACGATCGGCAAGTCCACAGCGCCACCCGCGTCCCTATTATTATTACATGTGCCCATATCTCTAGCTGCATCTGTAATTATGGCCCTGGCTTCCTAAATGGCAGGATGGTAGAGTCCCCTTCCTTGGAGGTTGTGAAGCAGGGGTAAAGGGGGGGCCACCTGTCATGGATGCTTTAGTCAGGATTATTGCTTTGCAGGGGGTTGGACTAGATGATCCTTGAGGTTCCTTCCAACTCCTCAATTCTATGATTCCCTGGTTCTTTTTCCCAGTGTCCCCCTCCTAACCCCATGCAGCTTGTGTCCTTGCTACCTTTCCCCTCCTCTCCACATTCAAGGTCTTTGGTTCCTCAAGCTGCCCTCCTCCTGCCCCCACCCCCTGCCCCTCCAGCTGTGAAAAGGGTAAGCCCAGGGCACAGAGCCCTGGAGGCCCCCTCTTCACACTTTCCCAACGTCTCTGGCTAACGTTTCCATTCATCTTGCATCTTCTGGTCAGCAATAGAGGTCTGCAAGGTTTTGGGTGGGGGAGCAGAACTGGAGGGAGTGGGGAACCTTTCTTCTTGGGCAAGACAATGGCAAGACCTCCCAACAACTGCAGCTGCGTTGGGAGCTGTGTGAATGCAACGGGGGGGGGGGGTGTCGCTCTTGGCGAAAGTGGCCGAGGGGAATATCTGGCTCTCTCGGGGAAGCGGGGCTGCAATTCAACTGTCACTCTGCGTCCGCCAAGAAGGGGTTTGAAAAGGCTCTCTCAGAGGAGCAAACACTTTCTAGGCCTGCTCTCCCCCCCCCCCCGTCCGCCCCCAATCTCTCTGGGTGAATGCAAGGGCTGCCCCATTGTCTCTCCCCTCCTGCGTGTGGCCCTTTGGCAAGGGAACAATGAGCTGGTCAAAGGGCCCCGGTCGAACAGGCCTTGGCTGGGGAGAATGCTTTGCGCTGGCTAAGCACCGGGCGGCAGAGACTTGGGTGGGAGCAAGCTGGCTTCCTCTGCCCGGCCTGGTGCCTCTCCACTCAGCTTGCCAAGGGGGACACACCCTCTCGCCCCCTCCCCAGGCCCCCAGAGCAGGAAATTCCCTTTGTCCCTGGAGCTGCAGTTGGCAAAAACCTCCCTGCTTCCTTTTGGAGAGGGCCCACCCTGGTCACACCAAGAGCAGGGCCACGGAGGTAGCTATTACGGTGCCCCTGGCGGTGGGTTGGTCAGCAGCTGGCAGCCCCCAGCAAAGCGAACTGATCGACCCCTTGCTTGACTTTGTTTTGCTCCTGTTCTTACATCTCGCTTCATTTCATGGTACTCCTGTTAAGTGTTTTCCACATTATTAGTTGCCGCTGCTGCTGCTGCGCTACTAAAACTGCGACCAACTTCTTCCTCGTTTCATATTTCTCCTCCCGTACATATCAAAATCTTCTGGGCCTTCAGAGTGACCCAGATTGTGCCCAGGCGACCACATCCGTCAGGGCTGCTGAGGAATTGAATTAAGGTTGCTCTCTCCCTGCAGGTCCAAAGAGGCTCCGTCCGTCCGCTGCTCATGAAGAAAATCTCTTTGGAAGTTTCTGCCCTGCTTGCCTCCACTTATCGAAACTAAATTTCAAGAAGTTAATCGGGCAGAGAATGCGGGGGACGAAGACATTAGAGATCAAATTAGTGCAGTTGAATCTCCATTTTCTTTTTGACCTAGAAGACCATTAGGGATGGTCAGAATTAATTAGCTCTCCTTTTAGTGGAACTCTGGAGGGGGGGGCAGGATATTTGCACATAGGGACTTGCCAGAGGAGGATGCAATGTGACTATCTAGACATGGGGTGGGTGGGTGGGAGGGAGACCCAATCCATAGGGGAAAGAGGGATTCCAAGACACGTTTCTGGATCTGGAAAGGGGGGGAGGGGAGGAAGATGCCCTTTTAACTCTCCTATCCGTTACTCAGCAGAGGAGTGACATTTTTTGGTACAGAAAGGCCCTTGGAGGGTTTTGTTTTTTCAAAAATCCTCTTAAAACTTGCAGGAGCAAACCAAGAGGCGGGGGTGCAGGACAGATGCAGGTTGCGACACCAGCCTGGCCATCAGCTCTTTCCGAAAGACAATTTGCCCCGGACATCTTCCAGGAAGGACTTTGTGGTTAAGGAGACTGAAGATTTCTGCTGACTCCCAACTGCTATCCTGACAAAGTCTATTTTTGTTCAATTGCTGATGTGGTGGAAAAATTCCAGAAAAACTTCTTTTTTTAAAAAAAAAGGTTCTTACATTTAGTGATATGAAAGGGACATCTCCAGCAGGCTTTTGAGGGAACTTATTTTCAGCTGATTGCCGAAGAATTGATGCTTTTGAATTCTGGTGCTGGAGGAGACTCTGGAGAGTCCCATGGACTGCAAGAAGATCAAACCTATCCATTCTGAAGGAAATCAGCCCTGAGTGCTCACTGGAAGGACAGATCCTGAAGCTGAGGCTCCAATACTTTGGCCACCTAATGAGAAGAGAAGACTCCCTGGAAAAGACCCTGATGATGGGAAAGATGGAGGGCACAAGGAGAAGGGGACAACAGAGGACGAGATGGTGGGACAGTGTTCTCGAAGCTACCAGCATGAGTCTGACCAAACTGCAGGAGGCAGTGGAAGACAGAAGTGCCTGGCGTGCTCTGGTCCAGGGGGTCACGAAGAGGCGGACACAACTAAACAACAACAATTTTTCAGCTTTTCTTCTGGGAACTTCATTTCCACAGAGGCATGTGGCATTGATAGCTGAATAAGTCCTTCTCTTTTACAAAAGATGAGCCCTGCTGGGTCAGGCAGAGGCCAGTCAAATAGCGCATGGTTTAAGTATTGCATTTGGAGGGCAGCCTCCTTCTGCATCTATCATAACAGGTGGGGCCTGCAATAAAATGTTGCAGCCTGAACAGCTCTTGCTCAGGGTTCCAACCAGCCAACTATATCCGCCCTAGTCTTGCACCCTCCCCTTCTCTAAGAGCCAGTAAGCATTCCATGCCCACTGAGCATGCTCATTCCTCACTAGGCTGTCATTCTACCCCCTGCTAAAATAATAATAATTAAGGCTGCCATACGTCCAGATTCTCCCACCCATTACCGGGATTTGAAAGGTGGACTTGACGGCGGGAATTTTTGAAAGGCGGTGCTTTGTCCTGGATCTTAGGCAAGCCAATCAAAAATTTGTGGTTTTGGTGGTTTTGAATAATTCTTTTTTGTTGTTGTTGTGTCCTGGTTTTTACTTTTTGTATGGCAACCCTATAATAATAATATATTTGCTTGTAGTTTTACAAACCTTGAGGTCCTTCTCTAGCCTGCTGATGTTTTCCTATGAAATGTGAATTTTCTCCAGCATTTTCTCCTAAATGATCTTCTAGTCTGAATAGCTCAGTTGGTTAGAGCACGGTGCTGATGATGGCGAGGTTGAAAGTTGCATCTCCATATTGGACAGCTGCATATTCGTGGTTGGGCTACATGATCCTCAGGGTCCCTACAGCTCTATGATTCTATTGCACATACATTTATGCGCAATTTTCTTTAATATAAACATTTTTGAAAAGCAGTGTTCTTAATATAATGCACTTTGTGTATGTAATTCCCTGGTACATGCACTTTTCTGCACATTATTTAGTTGGAGAACTGCATTGCAACATTCAGAAAAGTGCAAATTTCAAAGAACAGCTGCGTTTTGGTTTATATATTGATTAGAGTTGTGTGAAATAGATGGGCTCACCTTTAAATGTGGACTGAATCCAGTTTCTCCCCCATCCATAATAAAGATTAGCACCTAGAGAATTGAGCTTGTTGTTAGCATCCACCGGGGGTATTAATAAAATTATTATTTTATTATTATTATTATTATTATTATTATTATTATTATTATTATTATTATTATTATTATTATTATTATTATTACCATCCAGCTGAAGTTCAAGGACCTAAATCAGTTATAGCCATTAACTTCAATGGGAGTCTTCTGAGCTGGACTAACACTGTTTAAAGCCCAAGATGTTTTCATTTCTAGCAAATCAGTGACTTTTTGCAGGGAAGGTAGAATTTGCATGGTCCTGATTCGGTTGGAGGTTCCCCAGTTCCCCATCCATGCTAAGCAGTTTCAATGAGAGCCATTCCACACCTCCAGCTGTGCTTGCACCAATCCCTGGATGTTTCCAGACACAGCAGTGGCACCACTGCACATGCCACATAATTCCCCTGATGTAGGTGTGAGAACTCTGTCTCTTGGTGTGGCAGCACCTGCCCTCTGGAACTCCCTGCCTATTGGCATCATGTTCTCATTTAAGTGTATGTTTTAATGTGGATTTTAGTTTACTGATAATTTTATCTTTTGATTGTTTTAGTGTTGTTTTTACTGTTCTTACTGTTCTCTTTGTAAACTGCTTTGAAGCTTTTGAGGCTTTTTTTTTTTACAATGCAGTGTAAAAGTTTTATAACATAAATTAATGAAAAATATATATGCTGGTGTAACCCTCACCTTTGGCCAAATTTAAAGAAGATCCTTCTGTATCAACGCTGATCACGTCATCTCAACACACAAAGACACTGCTATCTATCATTATGGGAATTGTGAACACCATTTTCGCTTTCTGTTGGATGAATAAAAATCTATTGCTGGGTCTCCTTCCTGTCGTTCTCCTCTTTAAACAAGGCCTTATATCCTGGCTATCGCATTGTTAGCCAACTGACTGTCCGTTCAGGGCACAGCCTGCCACAAATGATCCATGCGGACATCTCCAGCGGCTGGACAACTTTATATGGGCACATTTTTGAAATTAATTTGATTGGACCAATCTCTCTGATCCTTTGCTGAAGGCTAAATAAACATAATTAAAATATTCTTAGTTTCCAATCTGCTTTGTTCAGTTCATTAAATGGAAGTGCAGCTTCCAGGTCTCCTGCACTCAGCTAAGTGTAGGGGGGAAGGCGGAGAGAAGGAGAAATGGGGGGTATATTTAGAGAAACGTGCGATGCTTTGTCACTAATTACACCTGGGGGGGAAATCACATTAGATATTCATTTGCTTCCCAGAGTTTAAAACAAATCTAATGAGCTGCATTAGCTGCACTAACAATGAAATGATCCTGTCTTGTCCACTCATATTTCAAAACAGAGGGGGAGAAGAGCAGTCTGAAACGGGGCTGCCACCGTCTTGAAGAAGGTTGGTCGGCCAGCTTTGGCCTGCAATGCTACCAAGGAACACAGTGGGGAGGGCTTTAATTTTCTGCTCCGTTCTGGGGCGTGTGGGAAATACACCCTGATGTTCTGGGTTCTGCAGTGGAGGAGAAGGACGAGAATGTGTCCAGCTCTTGGCCCACCTATTCTTCCTGTCTCCCCATCCAGGGGTAGGAATTGTCCTCTTGGACGCTGCTGCTTTGTTTCACTTCCCTGGGCCACCACACAGCTCCTTTGCTCCTCCTGTCTTCTGTCCACTTGGTCCAGTTTCAACTCCCTCTCACTGGGCTAGTTTGTACATAATGCTGAGCCACTGTAGTTTGTTTGACCACCCGTCTGACTTCAGACCAACCATGGTTTGTTTTCTGGCAACAAACCACAATGTGAAGCCATGGCCTGTTGTTCACTTCTGAATGATGGCATTCTTTGATAACTATGGTCTGGTGCTATGCCCGTACCCAACATCCTTGCTCAAACAAGGTTTGTTTGTGCACCCCACCTCAGAGGCTCACCTCAAACCACAGAGGCACAAAGCAACTTGAAAAGAAGCCAAGCTATGGAGGGACAAGACATGAAGGTTCTAGTCAGGTGGGAGTTAGCTGTCCGTGAGGAAGACGGCTGAAGTTTGACACTTGGGGGAGGGAAAAGTGGTTCTGAATGAGTTGCACCCCTGCGTAGGCCTGTGAATAAGACAAAGCTCCCACATACAGTACCTCGTTCTTCTTCAGTTTTCCCTCAGTGAAACTTTTCCACCTGATCTGCTTTATTCCAGACACAGCTAACAGTTTGCTCATCTGCAAGACAACTTCTGGAACAAGTCATAGTTAATACAAACCACAGGTTAGTGTTATGTGTGAATGCAGCCATTTGGTAACTTTGGCCTGGAGTGGCTGAGCCTTGCATATATATATTGCCAAGACCTTGGTTCTTCAGGATTGTGCTGATTGTGTGGCGGCACTTCTGCCTCTTTACGCTGGCATTTCTAACAGCTGTGCCCCTTTAGGAGTCTGGCTCATCATTCCCTCCCCAGTACTGATGCTCCTCCCAGCCACCTGACTGGCCTTATGGTTAGCAATGCCGGTCAAGGCTGACCTCTCTGCTCCTCCTGATCCCATTTCCTCCATCAGATTCCCCTTGGCTGTGCCACGAAACCCCTGTCTTGACTTTCATGTTACCTGGACCTTAATCTTTCCCAGTGAAAAACTTGCAGCTCCTTCAGCATGATGTGGAAGTGCAGATGTGCAAAGGAGGTGACATAAAACACCGCCCACTGTGATATGTTTTAACTAAGGCTGCTCTAAATGTGAGGCTACTTTAAATATGTTGGCTGGCTCTTTGCAATAATCCAAAAAACAGCGATGGCGAGGATCCCATGTTGTAAGGCCAGCTTAATGGTCCTAGCTTTGTTTGTGATGCAAGAGCTGTCACCGCCGCCACCACCATGGCTGGGTGAGTGATTTCCCCACCAGCACCTCGGGGGCAAAGAGGAAGGAAGGAGACTGTGAGGCTGAAGTTCACACAGCTACTCCAGAGACTCTCGAGAGCGAACCGGCAGGTGTAAAATGGCAAACTCCAGACAGTTTTACTGCTGTTTCTCGGCAGAGGCCATGAATCCAGCCACAGGATAACATTGTGGGAACGATTGCATGCAGGCAGAATATATGGGACTCCTTGATAATTGTGGGGCAGCTTTTAAGTAGAAGCACAGAGCAGGATTTGGTGGTATTCGGGGTTCTGACAGCCAGGAGAGGGACGGCCAGAGACCAGAGTTTGCAATTTCATTTCCACACCGAACCTGAGAACAGAAATGCTGATGAGGCGGATGGGAGTTTCGGCAGGGAGAACCCTTTTCACAGAAGTGGTTCAGCTTGACACCAAAGTTGCTAAGTAGAAAGGTGGGGAAGGAGGCCTTTTTCCTCAAAGGGCAGTGCAGAAAATTCTGCTTGCAGCCGGGCAGAGCAGGAAGAGACAAAGCAGAAGGCTGGCCCCTCCCTCCTCCGCTCCGTCTCTCTTATTAAAAGGTTAAAGGAACTGCAGCTCCAAATTAGAAAGGCAACTTCACAAAGCTGGCACGTTTCACCGGAGATTTCTCAAAGGTGGAAGGCGGCCAACCTCCTGCCATTATTTGAGGAGCGACCCAGCCTTGTAGCAGGGTCTTGCTGGCAAGTTCACTTTGCCTTCAGGTGAAGGGAAGTCTTAGAAAATGTTTTAATAGATTAAAGGTGGCGTGTGGAGAAAAGCACAGCTTGACCAAAGGTAGCCAGAGTGCTTTCCGGAAAGGAACTTTTCTGCTTCACTAACTTTTGGAAATGTCTTCTCCCTCCCCCGCTCCCTCAATCTTCTTCCTCAGAACATGCATTCCTTGTCGGCGTAGACAAGAGGCAAAATGGCAGCCACAGAGGGGCTTGGAACTTCAAGAGGGTCCTTGACAGCGTCCCACGTCGCAGGTTACTGTCTAAAAGTGGGGAGCCGGTGGGAGGAAGAGAATTGCTGTGCAGGAGCAAGCGGGAAAGGGAGGCGCACCAAGAGGCCTTTCAAGATGAAAGGCAGCTCAATCAAGGAGCGAGGGCTGGGAGAGGCTGCAGCGGCAGGACCGGCCTTCCTCCTTGGTCTGAAGAGGAGGACAGAGATGGTGGTGATGGGCGGAGTGACTCCTTCCAAGGCAAGCAGGCTCAGTGGGCGTGTGTTCTGGGCAGAGCTGCCAGGGGGAGATGCTTCAGAGGTTCCTGCCTCGGGCACCAAAGTGACCTGGGCTGAAAGCCTCTACCAGCTGCATTTCTTGCCAGGGAGATAGCCCAGCTCATGCCTCTTTTGCTTCTCTTTCAACCGGAAATGTTATGGCAGTGGGCACAATGAAAATGCGTTTTGAAATGCAGGTTATTATTGTTGTTGTGATTGTCATTGTTGTTATTACCGTGGTACCTCAGGTTAAGAACTTAATTCATTCCAGACGTTTGTTCTTAACCTGAAACTGTTCTTAACCTGAAGCACCGCTTTAGCTAATGGGGCATCCTGCTGCCGCCGCACTGCCAGAGACCAATTTCTGTTCTCATCCTGAAGCAAAGTTCTTAACCCGAGGTAATATTTCTGGGTTAGCGGAGTCTGTAACCTGAAGTGTATGTAACCTGAAGCGTATGTAACCCGAGGTACCACTGTATAGCATGAGACTAGAATAAAAATGAGGAATAAGAGCATAAGTATTAATAAGGATTATATGTTCATTTCTATCGCTTTGAAAAAATAATACCTCACTTTTCCATTCCACAGGGGAGTTTCTCAAAGTGGTCTATGTAAGGTAAAGGTAAAGGGACCCCTGACCATTAGGTCCAGTCGCGGACAACTCTGGGGTTGCGGCGCTCATCTCGCTTTATTGGCTGAGGGAGCCGGCGTACAGCTTCCGAGCCATGTGGCCAGCATGACTAAGCCGCTTCTGGCGAACCAGAGCAGCGCACGGAAATGCCGTTTACCTTCCCACTGGAGTGGTACCTATTTATCTACTTGCACTTTGACGTGCTTTCGAACTGCTAGGTTGGCAGGAAGTGGTCTATGTAGATAAAGACAAATGTTAAAATAACAATGGCCCAACCATTAAAACACAAATCACCAAACTAAAAACAGAGCATTTAATACTAAATCGTTTTGGGGGTGGGGATGCTCTTCCCGACCCACTCAGCAAGAGACTCATCAATTCCAGAAGACGAACTCCACATTCAAAGCAAAACTTCATGACACAGCTAAACACTGTGGACTCTACGCATATTCTCCATGTGTCCTGAATTTCCTGGGATTACAAAAGCCACCCCGGGTTCTGATTTGATCCTGAAATGTACCTGTTTCCCCCAGCGATGCAGTGGATGAGCAGCACTTGTCCCGAGAGGCAGCTGTGGCTGCAAGGGAGCAGCACCCTGTTCCCTCTCCTGACCGCCTCCACCAGCCTCCTCTCTTGGGCTGGAGGGGGGGAGGAGGAGGAGAGGGGGCTGCAGAGGCCCAGCCCCCTGTGACATGCTGGACCTGAGGGGCAGGCAGAGGGCATGGGGCGTCCAGGACAGGAAGAAAGGGGAAATGGGGTGCAAGGAGTCTTGATATTTTTTTAAAAAAAATGTTTTGTGCATGCGCATCTAATCTTGCCCCTTTATATAATTTATTTATTGGTGTGTGTTTTTCTTTTTGTTGGAAGGCAAGTTCTATGGTGGAGCCTTTCGGAGAAGCTGATTCCCACATCCCATGTCACAGAATCAGGATAGGAGGAAATGGGATAAAGGCAGACAAATGGATGTCTTCTTTAATAGCCCTATTCTGTGCTCTGGGAATCAAAAAAGAAAAACTCAGCTTCTGTACACACAGAATCAGGCAATGTGTTGAACACCAGCAGAGATACACACACATACAGAGAGAGAGAGATTTTTTGTCTAGACAAAGAATCAGGGAAGGCATGGGTCCCTATGCCGTTCTGGTTCTATGGGGATTTACATCTCACCAAAAACACCCAAAGAAGACCTATGGCACGTCCATTAAAAGAAGTAAATAAACATCAAGGATAGAGAAATCTGTCAGTTCCCGTTCTAGTTCAATTGGATTGGCTGCAATGTGGGTTTCCTGCTTTCCCAACAACAGTGTTGAGGTGAAAGAAGCTCACAACAATAACAATTTCAGTTTCTCGTTTTTCCTACCTTAAACCTCAGTTCTGCACATTTCTGCAGTGATCTGTGATGTTGGTTTTTTTAATGCCATCAGAGCTTTAGTGTGAATTTCTCCTAAAGCAAGCACTTTTGCAAGTCACTTTGCCTAATGTACCAAATTTTCTGAACTGATTTCCCCTAATATTATGCGTTTTTGAATGTATGTTCCTGCTAATATATGCATTTATATGTACATTTATTGCACATGGACCTTTGTACACTTTGCTTAGCTGGAGAGCAGCATTGCAAAATGGGGGAGGGGTGGATTTTGAAGGATGGCTGTGTTTTTGGTCCTTGCATTGTTTCAGAAAGTGTGATTTAGGTAGACCTGCCTTTCAATGCAAACTGAATAAAAAATTCTCCCTCTTTTGTATGAAAAGAAGACCACAGTTGAATCCAGCATCCTACAAACAGAACAAGAGCACCCAATAAAAATACATAGCATTATCAAATCAAATTATAAACCCAAATTATTTGCTGAACGAAGTCAAGGAGCTGCTTTTGCATCTGGTTTCACTCCCCAGAAGCCACAGCAGGTTCAGGGAGTCCACCTGGAGCCAGCAGCTTCTTGACTTACACCAACCTTTGGATTATTCAGGTGTGTTGTTCAAGGCTTAGCGCCCAAATGGAAATGGGCACCTGTGTCCCTCCAGACCTGTCTGGTCTCCTAGGATGGGAAACGGATGTAGCTGAGTGGCAGAACATCTGCCTTGCGTGCCGAAGGTCCCAGCATCAGTCCTCTGGGGCATCTCCAGGTAGGTGCTGCTGGGGGGGGAGGGGGGAGGAACCCACTGCTCTGACTCAGTACAAGACAGCTTCCTATAGCATGGTCAGAGATGGGGGAAGAAGAGGTCCCTCAACAACTGGCGGAACCACAGCTTCCCCACCCTTGTTCTAAAGTGAAATACATTGGGGGTGGAACACACCTGAATGTCATGACTATAGCAGAGTAAAGGTAAAGGTAAAGGGACCCCTGACCATTAGGTCCAGTCGTGGCCGACTCGGGGGTTGCGGCACTCATCTCGCTTTACTGGCCGAGGGAGCCGGTGTAGAGCTTCCGGGTCATGTGGCCAGCAGGACTAAGCCGCTTCTGGTGAACCAGAGCAGCGCACGGAAACGCCGTTTACCTTCCCGCCGGAGTGGTACCTATTTATCTACTTGCACTTTTGAGGTGCTTTCGAACTGCTAGGCTGGCAGGAGCAGGGACCGAGCAATGGGAGCTCACCCCATCGCAGGGATTCAAACTGCCAACCTTCTGATCGGCAAGTCCTAGGCTCTGTGGTTTAGACTACAGTGCCACCCACGTCAAGGCTGTCAATGGGTACTAGCCATGATGACTATGCTTCACGGTGGGAGGCAACCATGATGCCAGTTGCTGGAAACCACAGGAGGGGAGAAGAGGGCTCTTGGGCTCAGGTCCTTCTTGTGGACTTCCCAGTGGGGCACTTGGTTGGCCACTAGGACATGATACAATACGATCATCCTTATTGTCATTGGCCCATACAGAACAATGAAATCGAAAAAATCTACATCAGGCATTCAAAAAACAACAAACCTGCTATCCCAACTATCCCAGCCTGATTGACCCCCTAAAAACTCTGATACCCCATAATTAAATACAGTGGTACCTCAGGTTACATACACGTCAGGCTACAGACTCCGCTGACCCAGAAATAGTGCTTCAGGTTAAGAACTTTGCTTCAGGATGAGAACAGAAATCGTGCTCCGGCAGCGCGGCAACAGCAGGAGGCCCCATTAGCTAAAGTGGTGCTTCAGGTTAAGAACAGTTTCAGGTTAAGAATGGACTTCCGGAACGAATTGAGTACTTACCAGAGGTACCACTGTACAGTATACTCCCATAGAGACTGCCTTACACGGCGTTTAAAACCAAAATCGCATTTGGGTAGAAACTGTTTCTCAGGTGGCTAGTCCTAGTCTTGATAACCCAGAAGGCAGAAGCTGGAAGAGATCATTTCCAGGGTGGGCACTATCCTGCACTATCTCTGCAGCTTTCCTATGGCACCTGGAAGCGTAGATTTGATTCAAGGTGGGAAGAGGGCACCCAATTATTCTCTCTGCAGTCTTTGCAACCCTGGACAGCATTGTTTTTCCCCTGACCGTGCAGAATTGGATGAGGGACTGGGTGGGCCCCCTTTGGCCTGATCCTGCAGCCTCTTCTTATGCTCTTATCTTCCGTCTCAATTTTCTCGTCAAAAGAGGTGCTTTCAAGGGGGGAGGAGAAATACCTCTGGGAGGAGGGGGACCCACCAATTTTCTCCGCACCCAGCAATCCTGCTCTCGGATGTCACTCGCCTCCCAGCTGTCTCTCAGCACCATTTTTTATTACCGTTGCTGCATCTTCTCCCTTGAGCCACCACACAGGATATCCCGGCCAAGCGGGAGTAAAGTGATGAACAACAGAATTGGAAGGGACCCTGAGGGTCATCCAGTCCACCCCCGGCAATGCAGGAGGGGTGTCATGCTCCTCTGTGTCTAATCAGATCTGTCCCTCACAGAGGCAATGGAGAACACTGGTAGGGAAGTGTTAAACATTTCCTTTGATAAAGAGTTTCCATGAAGCAGATGCAGAAACTATTTCAGTTGTGCAGGTGTCTTACATTTCCAAGCTTTCCTGAGGCAATTGCCAAAGAATTTTTCTGCTTCTGAAATGTTTGCCAAGAGACACACACAAACCCTTTCCAGTGGTGAGGAAAGGCACTCTGCACGTGCCCAAGAGTACTGTTGTGCTTTTCATCAGCCGGCCAGACTGTTTGCTTTTCTGTAGGCCTACAGAGGCCACCAATCCCTCACCTTCCGAGATTACATCTCCTCTCTGAGCAAAAAGAATTTCTTGCAATGATGAATTCTTTATGTCTCTCTCCTTTCCTCTTCCCTTTCTTCTCGGTAGCTAATTAATGGAGCTGTGGAAATTATGTTTTACAACTGATAACGAGCAGGGCTTCTGATTCAGCTTTTCAGCAACCAAACCTCAGTGAAATAATAATTAGCCAAGCACTTGGTATTTCTGCATTCAGCACTAGGTACATAACCTTCTCTCCCCAACACTCCTTTCTGGGTCAGGGTTTTATTTTGGGCAGGGGGGCGGGTAGACTGGTGGTTGGGAGGAGGAGGAATAATACTTCTAGATAATGAGCTCTTTGAACCAAAATCAAACAAGATGGGCAATGAAATATTAGGAAGGCCCAGTGCAATGGGCACATCAATCGCTGCCTTGTGAGATCTAAAAAGAAACATTGAGAACTCTTGGGGCACTTCCCCCCTCCCCCCCTTTTATTTCCTGCTAATTTCCCAGACTGAAGCCAGATTAATCATACAGCTAAATATGCTGCCGAGAATAGTCCCGGATTTACTGAAACCCCATCACCACCACCAGAGAGTTTCTCTTTTCTCAAAGGTCAGCAACGCTCAGGCCCGCTTCCTGGATGGACACCACTTTCTCCCCATCTTTGGCGAGACCCCCCTCCATCTCTGGAGCTGACTTTTGGGCTCTCTCCGCCTTTTGGAGATGCCCCCCCTCCTCCCCCGCCCTTGCCCTGACTGTGGAGCTGGCTTATTGCAGTCATAAAAATAACAAGGTCCCTGCAGACCCTTTTATAAAGAACAATTTAGAGCCAGGAGTAAATGTTGGGGGATCGAGATGAAAATAGGAGGCAGGAGTGCTAATGTGATATACAAGTGTGATTCAAGTATTATATTGATGCAGGAGGGTTGTGGGTCCCCAGAGAGCAGGCCACTTCGGCTGGAGACAGCTGGAATTTGTTGTGCTGGATTCCAAATAGCCCGGCCTTGGTAATGGGACCACCGAGAACGGCTGGGGACCCGCGTGGCTGCAGTGGCTCCGCGTGGCTTCAGCGGGTCAAACGTGCTTCCCCCCTTGTAATGGCACCCGCAGAATAAACCAGCCTTAAAGCTGTCACTGGGCTCTTGGTGCCTCCGTATGTTGGAGCTGAGTTGGTGCTCTCCACCTGGTCTGCTTAGGGCGACCATGCTCCCTGCTTTACAGAAGTCAGTCCTCTCTTTGAAGGACCATCTGGTTCAGGAGTCAGCAAACCTTTTCAGCAGGGGGCTGGTCCACTGTCCCTCAGACCTTGTGGGGGGCCAGAATATATATTGGAGAAAGCGGGGGAAGAATTAATACCTATGTCCC
The DNA here is from genome assembly GCF_964234715.1 of Podarcis melisellensis. Lineage (NCBI taxonomy): Eukaryota > Metazoa > Chordata > Lepidosauria > Squamata > Lacertidae > Podarcis > Podarcis melisellensis. Next base: position 1,237,627 of record NC_138547.1, on the reverse strand, counting down.
ACAAATAACCCAGAGATGCATTTTAAAGAAAAGGACACATTCTATTCATGTAAAAGCACGCTGATTTCTGGACCCCCCGCAGGCCGGATTTAGAAGGCGATTGGGCCAGATCCGGCCCCCGGGCCTTAGTTTGCCTACCCATGATCTGGTACAAGTTCAGTTTAAAGCTTGGGCTCTCACACTGGGTCTTACCACCCCCTGGGGTGCGATGGGATTACCAGGGGTGCAGCTGGGGAGCACTGGACACGTAAATGACTATCAGACTTTTGAACAATGGTATCAGGTTCATCAGTTTTGTTGAATTAATTAAACCAAATAGTTTTAAAGTGGTACCTTGGGTTAGGTAGTTAATTCGTTCCGGAGGTCCCTTCTTAACCTGAAACTGTTCTTAACCTGAAGCACCACTTTAGCTGCCGCCGGAGAACGATTTCTGTTCTCATCCTGAAGCAAAGTTCTTAACCCGAGGTATTATTTCTGGGTTAGTGGAGTCTGTAACCTGAAGCATATGTAACCTGAAGTGTATGTAACCTGAAGCATATGTAACGCAAGGTACCACTGTAATTGGATTTTGAATAGATGTGCAATTAATTGTTGTTGCTGTTTTGAATTTTATTGCGTTATTTTCCTTAGTGGGTTGTGCAAACCAATCTTCTGAATAATGCTTTTTATAGGATAGGTTTGATGGCACAAGGAGAAGGGGACGAGAGAGGACGAGATGGTTGGACAGTGTTCTCGAAGCTACCAGCGTGAGTTTGACCAAACTGGGGGAGGCAGTGGAAGACAGGAGTGCCTGGCGTGCTCTGGTCCAGGGGGTCACGAAGAGGCGGACACGACTAAACGACTAAACGACTAAACAACAACAACAACAACAACAACAACAAAGGATAGGGTAGGGGGCACTGGAGATGGGTTTATGAGACCAAGGGGTTGGGGGCCTGAAAAAGTTTGGGAACTAGTCAGTGGTTTAAAGGAAAGAGAGAGAGCAGGAAGGGGCTTTGGAAACAGGAGGAGCAAACAGGCAGGCTGCACCTTGTTAGACTTTTCCCCGCTGGGGTGAGATGTACTGCCATAATTATTTATAGATTTGCATACATATGTACCTATGCACCCAGGGTCACACTCATACCATGTATTTAAAGCACTATGATGCCCCTTTAAACAGGTGTGGCTTCTCCCAAAGAATTATGGGAGCTGTAGTTTGTTAAGGGTGCTAACCTCTGTTAGGACGTTAAATAAATTGGAGTTATTGTTATTAAATATACCAAGAAGAAAGCACACCAAGAACTCAGGCCAATGTAAGTTTCAGTAGTGGGAGTGGTCCCTACTCACAAATCAATAGTCAATAGTAACAAAAACTAATCCATTCAAAAGTATGTATTCTGACCAGGATTACAAACTCAAATAGAGATTATAAACTCTGACAGAGATTACAAAGTGATAAATTATAAGGATCAACATTATTGTCGAATGAAAAAGAGAAAATCTTTGTAACGAGTTATTAGTTTATGAGTTTGTAATCTCTGTTTGAGTTTGTAATCTCTATTTGAGTTTGTAATCCTTGACAGAATACATACTTTTGAATGGATTAGTTTTTGTTACTAATGACTATTGATTTGTGAGTAGGGACCACTCCCACTATTGAAACTTCCATTGGCCTGAGTTCTTGGTGTGCTTTTTTCTTGGTATATAACCTTTGTTAGGAGACATCAGCTCCCCCATTCATAGGCCTACAGTTCCCAGAGTACCCTTGGAAAAGGGGCTGAATGTTAAATTATTCTGAAAATTGTAGTGGGGGGGGCAACAGCAGCTTCCTAACAATGCTTGGCACCCTTAATAACCTACAGTTTTTAGAATTCTTTGGAGCAGTGTATGGAAGCTGAGCTAACAGCAGCCTGCAAGAAGGGCTCACAGAGTCAGCTTGCTCTGTGCTGGAGCCAAAACTGTGACTAATAGAGACACAAGATCTTTTTGGGGGGGTTGATGCTGTGAGCCCCTCCATCTTACGCTCAAATTGTATAGATGCGTAAATAAAATAATATACCCTAAAGGCACCAGAGTCCGCTGGCCTTCATTCCAAGGGAACGGAACCTGGGTGATTGTCTGGAACCCCTGGGGTCTCTCACTGCTTAGAGATTGGGGTGGCATGAAACAATATAAAATTCAGGGGATTTCACCTCGGCAAGGGGGTGGACTGGTCTTTATTTAATTGCTGTTTGCCATAAGCAGCGCTGGCTTGGCAGGAAAAGGATTGTGCAGCCTGGCTGAAGGGAAATGTGTTCTTCCGAGTCACACAGACAATATCGCTATTTATTGCCTTTTCCAGCAGAGAGACAGGAAGACAAAACACTGAGTGTGTAATGCAACACTTGGTGGATGAGGATGCCCAAATATTCAGAGGACCATTTCCCTCCCACCCCTCGCTTTGCTGGACATTCTCCTGCATTAACTACATGACGTGATCTCTTCCTTCAGATCAGGGACTGAAATGTCATCTCTGCTGCCACCCTGGTCGAGTAGCAGCAGTCCAGGGTGGGGTTCGGAGAGTCCCAGGAGTTGTGACTTTTCTGCTGATTTCCACTGAGGTGGGCCAGATCCCAAGATTGACAGCAGCAGGAAAGCAAATAAGAAGCCTGTCCCGGGGGGTAATGGTGGCTGCTATGGGGAAATTATTGGCTTCCTTCCCCTCAGGGTCACCTGTAACAGCAGCAAACCCTGGAAAAGAGAGACCAAAGGTCTTTTTCACTGACAAAGGACCACCCTCATTGCAGGTGCCAGCCTTGCACTTTGTCTTCAAATGTGTTTTTTTCATGCACACCCAGTTTCATCGCCCTGAATACTATAGCATGTCAAGGATGCTGGGAATCATAACTTTGTGAGGGGGAAACTATGGGTCCCAGGACTCCCGTGTGCTCTAACTGTCCATTTGGTGCACTTTAAATGTGTGGTGGCGCTGTGGGTGAAACCACAAAGCCTAGGACTTGCCATTCTGAAGGTCAGCAGTTTGAATCCCCGTGACGGGGTGAGCTCCCGTTGCTCGGTCCCTGCTCCTGCCCACCTAGCAGTTCGAAAGCACCTCAAAGTGCAAGTAGATAAATAGGTACAGCTCCAGCGGGAAGGTAAACGGGGTTTCCGTGCGCTGCTCTGGTTCGCCAGAAGCGGCTTAGTCCTGCTGGCCACATGACCCGGAAGCTGTACACCGGCTCCCTCAGCCAATAAAGCGAGATGAGCGCCGCAACCCCAGAGTCGGCCACGACTGGACCTAATGGTCAGGGGTCCCTTTACCCTTTACCTTTAAACGTGTGGTGTGGATCTGCCCCAAGATACATGGCTAGGTGCAAACTAAGACATTGTCTTAACACCTGACACCCCCCCCCTTAGCTTGTTCTTCTCCCAAGCAATGAGGCCAGTGGGTGGGAACTTTCATGAGGGGGCTGAGTCTGCTTGCGCTGATGCATGGAGATGTGATCTAAGTTGGCTCAGCCAGCCAGTGGCGTAGCTAGCCGCTCAGGTGCCCAGTGTTGCGCTTGCATCCTGCAGCCGGGGGAGGGGCAAGCTGCCAATGGGGGCAGGGCAAACTAAGGCAGGGCGCACTGTGTGGAACCTCTCCACAGCCTCCCCCTCGGGAGAGACACATGACTCAGGCACGCTGCAGGCCCCGCAGTGTGGTGCCCAGTGCCCCCAGCCTCACCAAGGAACCAGTGGTAGGAAGGGGGTGCAGTGGGTGCAGGAGTTTTGTTTTTTTTAAGTGTCGTGAGCCCATTTTTAAAAAATTTTAATATTCTTGCCATTTTGTCTCCCCACTCAGTGATGACACCGGGGGCGGCCTGCACCCACCACACACCCCTTCTTACGCCACGGCAGCCAGCTCACTGTCTGACTCAGGCTCATGTGCCTCCCTGATTTCCAGGGCAACCTTGACTTCTGGAGGTGGCCTGGTGGCTGTTTGGCTTGACTCTCCCTCCTCTGCTGGGACATCCTAGCAGACCACCAACAAAGATCTCCTCTCTTTCCTCCTCTGCTTCTGATGGATTATGGGTAGGAGGAGAGGTTATGCTGGGACCAGACCATATCATCACTGAGGAAGCAGGTTTAGTCATTGTTTGAAGACTATCCCTGCCTCCGGATCTGGTCCTGACCAGGATGATACTGGAAACAACAAAGGAGAACCACATGGCCTGAAGGTGGTGCTGTGCAATGCCAGGTCAATGATTCACAAGACCACTGCCATCCACGACCTGATTGTGGATGGAGGACTTGACCTGGCATGTGTGACAGAGACTTGGTTGGATGAAGCAGATGGGCCTGTCCTTGCCGCTGCTTGCCCACCAGGTTTCTCTTACACACAGCAACCCAGGTCATGTGGGCGGGGAGGGGGGGTTGCAGTGATTTTTAAGAAGTCATTAGTTTGTACCAGGCGTCCTATTGGGAAGACCCAGTTTTCTGAGTGCATGTTCTGGAAGTTGGGCAATAGGGGGAGTACAGGATTCCTTTTGGTGTACCGACCTCCCTGCTGCACCAAGCATTCCCTGCCTGAGCTGCTTCAGCTCAAGGCGGATGTTCTCCTGGAGACACCTAGTTTGGTGATCCTGTGTGATTTTAAACGGCCTTGACCCAGTATACCCCCATTGTTCAGCCCAGACACTGAGATCCAGTGCCAAGGGCCTTCTGGCAGTTCCCTCACTGCAAGAAGTGAAGTTATAGGGAACCAGGCAGAGGGCCTTCTCAGAGGTGGCACCCACCCTGTGGAACGCTCTCCTACCAGGTGTCAACGAAATAAACAACTATCTGACTTTTTAAAGACATCTGAAGGCAGGCCTGTTTAGGGAAGTTTTTAATGTTTGGAGTTTTATTCTGTTTTTAATGTTCTGTTGAAAGAAACCCAGCCAGATGGGTGGGGTAGAAAATTAACAACAACAACAACAACAACAACAACAACAACAACAACTATTATTATTATGACATCCATACTGACACAACCTTACAAGGGGCTGCATGGGACTTTGTGGAAAGCATGGCCTACATGGGGCTGTTCCTGAATAAATCTGGCCGTACTCATAGTCACGGGCATGCCTTAGACCTGGCGGTCACCTCTATGGACGTGGGTGATCTAAGTAAAAGCGAAACAAAAGAAGTGCCATGGTCAGATCCCTTCCTGGTGCAACTGGACTTCTCTGTGACCCTTTTCCTCTGCAGGGAGGTGGGACCGATTTGGATGGTCCGCCCCCCCTTAATGGATCCAAATGGTTTCCAGAGTGTGGTAGGGGCTGCTTTATCCCACGTTGATGGCTTTTCAGCTGATTCCCTGGTGGCGCGCTGGGCTATTAACTGTCTGGCTCCGAAGTACCCTCTCCAGTTGCATGGAGCCTCAATCATTTAGCCTGTTTGCGAGATCATTGTCTCCCGCTAATTGTCTTAAACAGGGGCTCTAACTTCATTTCACTTTTATTCCCAGGTGGCCTTGATAGGTTTTAATTACTTGTGGGTGAGCAGCGCCTTGTAAAAGTTGTGCTGTGGCTTCCTTTAAGATCACAGCATTATGTTCATTTAATCAGTTTCCCATTAAAAGCCAGTGGGTGCTCATCAAAAAGACTTGTGCACATGGATGTGTGTGTGGGAGTGGGAAGATAACAACAAAGTATCTTTCGTTAAAGCAAATTAAACTCCACACATTTCAGTTAGAGGGCTCAAAACAAATGGGGAGATTTGATTATGTACGTGTTTATTTGTAGAGGTGTCAAAGCCAAATATGAATTGAAAAGCAGGAGTGTGGTGTCTTTAAGGCAAAGTGGGTAACCTCAGGCCTAGAGGCCGAATCCAGTCCACCAGGGCTGTCTCTGAGCACCACAGGGCTACACCTTAGGGCAGCCAGGTTACCTTATCCCTTGTACACCCAGTGCAGTCTGAGTTTCTGTTTTGTGACATACATTCATTTAAATTATATTTAAATTGGGTGTGCTATATGACTTTTTGGGATGCGGGTGGTGCTGTGGGTTAAACCACAGAGCCTAGGACTTGCCGATCAGAAGGTCGGCGGTTCGAATCCCCACAACAGGGTGAGCTCCCGTTGCTCGGTCCCTGCTCCTGCCAACCTAGCAGTTCAAAAGCACGTCAAAGTGCAAGTAGATAAATAGGTGCCGCTCCGGCGGAAAGGTAAACGGTGTTTCCGTGCGCTGCTCTGGTTCGCCAGAAGCGGCTTAGTCCTGCTGGCCACATGACCCGGAAGCTTCCTCGGCCAATAAAGCGAAATGAGTGCCACAACCCCAGAGTCGGCCATGACTGGACCTAATGGTCAGGGGTCCCTTTACCTTTACCTTTATATGACTTTTACAACAGTCAGTAAAATATAAAATGTTTTTCCTTGAATGTATCCCATTCACTTTGATCCAATGTGTTCCTTTTGCCCTAAGAGCACACTCCCACTTTCTGTATAAATATCCAGTCTTTCAGGGAAACTGTTGGCCAGCCTCTCCGTGTATTTATTTATGGCACAAAGTACTCCTAACACTTCACATTTCACCCTATCCATGTGATCAACGTGCACGAAACCTGTGACCCATTCCCTTCCTTCTCCAAATCCATCCCTTGCTTTGTTTGTGGCCCATTCAGAGCAGGCATATATATTTCTGTGCGGATTCCCAGTCAATTCGTTTCCACCTCCCATTATTCCCAGTGCAGAGGCAAAACTAGACTTTATTTCACCGGGGTCAAAGACCCAGTTTGGCACCCCCTCCCATGCACAATTGCACACACACACACACAGAGAGAGGGGGGGGCTGGGAGCCTCAATGGCACCTCCATGAATGTCTTCCCCCAGGGCAACCCCCCCCCCGGCTAGCCCCCCTCCCCATAGTTACAGCTCTGCCCAGTGGGCCTCTAGGTACCCCCTGCGGTTGCCAGTGGGCACCCTTGTCCTTCTAAGAAGTCCATCCAGCTGCCTCCCACCCCCCTTCTGGAACTGCAAGAATGAGAGAGAAGCTCCATGAAAATCTCTCATAACTGCCCGTTAGTCGATCTGTGACTGATCATGGCAACCGCCCATTAGCGGCCCCGGTGTTTGCCATTTCCTCCCTCTTCCGTGTCCCAAGATTACTGACGCAATCATTACTGGGCTGCATAGGCTTGGCTCCCATGACAGGAATCCAGAGAAGCGCATTAATGCGATGGCTTTGTTCATGCCACAGACATTCAGCACCACTTAGCGATTCTGCCTGCCGGGGCTGATGCTGCAGATTTGCCTTACGCAGTTGCTGGAGGGGGCGTTTATTTCATTTCTTTTCGTGCAGAGCACCCCACGGCGTGAAGAAAGTGGCGAGAGAAAAGTTTTCTTCCCTCTCTGCCAACACCAGAACTGGTAGATGAAGCTGAATGATGGACGATCCTTCGTCTTCAAACAGCACGTGGTTAAACTGTGGAACTCCCTCCCACAGGAGGCAGAGATGGCCGCCAACTGGGATGGCTTTAAAAGAGGACCAGGCAGATTCATGGAGGAGGAGGCGGAAGAGGAGGCAGCTAACATCATAGCCACATGTGATGTCACATGCCTGTGACGTTGCGATGTCTGGAGGAGCCAGCCACTGAATAATAATAATAATAATAATAATAATAATAATAATAATAATAATAATAATAAATTTATTATTTACACCCCACCCATCTGGCTGGGTTTCCCCAGCCACTCTGGGAGGCTTCCAACAAAACACTAAAATACAATAACCTATTAAACATCAAAAGCTTCCCTAAACAGGGCTGCCTTCAGATGTCTTCTAAAAGTCTGATAGTTGTTGTTCTCTTTGAGGGCGTTCCACAGGGCGGGTGCCACCACCGAGAAGGCCCTTCTGCCTGGTTCCCTGTAGCTTTGCTTCTCGCAGTGAGGGAACTGCCAGAAGGTCCTCGGAGCTGGACCTCAGTGTTTGGGTAGAACGATGGGGGTGGAGACACTCCTTCAGATATACAGGACCGAGGCCGTTTAGGGCTTTCAAGGTCAGAACCAACACTTTGAATTGTGCTCGGAAACGTACTGGGAGCCAGTGTAGGTCTTTCAAGACCGGTGTTATGTGGTCTTGGCAGCCGCTCCCAGTCACCAGTCTAGCTGCCGCATTCTGGATTAATTGCAGTTTCTGGGTCACCTTCAAAGGTAGCCCCACGTAAAGAGCGTTGCAGTAGTCCAAGCGTGAGATAACCAGAGCATACACCACTCTGGCCAGACAGTCCGCTGTGCCACGCTCAGCTCCATACTCAGCCTCCTCCACCCCCTCAATATTGAGGGGCCTGGTCCCCTTAAAACTAATATTGAGGGGGTCAAAGACACCTCGGCCCCCTAGAGTTGGTGCCTGCCCAGTTGGAGGCAGCGCTGCTTCTGAATACAGTGGTACCTCGGGTTAAGTACTTAATTCGTACTGGAGGTCCGTTCTTAACCTGAAACTGTTCTTAACCTGAGGTACCACTTTAGCTAATGGGGCCTCCCACTGCTGCTGCGTGATTTCTGTTCTCATCCTGAAGCAAAGTTCTTAACCCGAGGTAATATTTCTGGGTTAGTGGAGTCTGTAACCTGAAGCGTCTGTAACCTGAAGCATCTGTAACCCAAGGTACCACTGTACGTTGCCGGAAAGTATAGGAGGGGAGGGGTTGGCTCTTGTGCTCATGTTCTGTCTGCTGCTTGCTGAGAGTAGGATGTGGGATCAGGTGGGCCACCACTGGCCTGATCCAGCAGCTCTTCTCATGCTCTTATTATGCCTCATGCTTTGCCAAGGGAGCCCAAGTTCTCGTTGACTTTTCAGGCAGCTAGCCAGGGTCACAGGAATAAGCAGACGTTTCACTCCTCTTGCTGCTTTGATGCTGCTCAGGAACAGCAGAGGGTGATGATGAGGTGAGAAGCCCAGAACAGCCTCCTTCCTTTGAGGAGCACAGATGGGGTTGACATGCAGGTGGGGACAAAGGTGGTGCTGTGGGTTAAGCCACAGAGCCTAGGGCTTGCAGATCAGAAGGTTGGCGGTTCGAATCCCTGCGATGGGCTGAGCTCCCGTTGCTCACCTAGCAGTTCGAAGTGCAAGTAGATAAATAGGCACCTCTCTGGCGGGAAGGTAAACGGTGTTTCTGTGCGCTGCTCTGGTTTGGCCAGAATCGGCATAGTCATGCTGGCCACATGACCAGGAAGCTGTACGCCGGCTCCCTTGGCCAGTAAAGTGAGATGAGCACCGCAACCCCAGAGTCGGCCACGACTGGAACTAATGGTCAGGAGTCCCTTTACCATGCAGATGAAGGTGGTGGATAGTTGGCAGGACCCTGCCGTGGGGGAAGGGAAGGTCTCCCAGGGTGGAAGGAAGCTCCCAGGTGAGAGATGGGAGGGTTCACTTTGTATCCCTCTTTTCTCTTTATTGCTTTCTTTTTGATCAGTAGCTTTTTATATTGTAATGTATTATAAAAGGTCTTAATAAAACTTTGTTTAAAAAAGAGAACAGCCTCTTTCTAAATCCAAGCCCAGGTATTTCTCCCCCCAAATGAAAAGACTTTGCATAAAAACCATGACAATGGATTTTGAGTCACTCAGCATGATGAGTGATTTGGGTCCTTTTCAAAACAGCGACCTCTGGCGCTCTTCGCCCTGGGAGAGCAGCTCAGAACAAGCACAAACTTATTCACGTAATTTCAAGTTGGTTCCTGTTGCTTCGTCTGCCTTCCGGTTAGATTTCTGCTTGCCTGGCTCATATATATATATATATATATATATATATATATGCAGGTTTTGGTGTCCTCGGGTGTCTTCCCGTGTAAAAGTTGGGGTGTCTAGGCGACGTTTCGACGAGGTCTCACTCGTCATCTTCAGGCTGGTGCTTTCGGCTTCTTGTTACTGGAACAGAGCAGGATCTCAGTGTTTGAGTTCCTATAAATACTGTTGAGGGGGTGTGGTGTATAGCCTCCAATGTTCTGGGCAGAGAGGAAGTTCCCAGGCTAGTGTGCCTTTTCTTCTTTTGTTCCTTAATTACTTGAGGGATATCTTGAGTGATTTCTTGAGTGATACTCAGGATATCACTCAAGAAATCACTCAAGATATCCCTCAAGTAATTAAGGAACAAAAGAAGAAAAGGCACACTAGCCTGGGAACTTCCTCTCTGCCCAGAACATTGGAGGCTATACACCACACCCCCTCAACAGTATTTATAGGAACTCAAACACTGAGATCCTGCTCTGTTCCAGTAACAAGAAGCCGAAAGCACCAGCCTGAAGATGACGAGTGAGACCTCGTCGAAACGTCGCCTAGACACCCCAACTTTTACACGGGAAGACACCCGAGGACACCAAAACCTGCATATATATATATATATATATATCCCCAACTCTGTCATTTCTTGTTAACTCAAGCAGAATTGCAGGCAAGAGGAGAACACCCTCTTTGAAAATACTTTAGGGTAACTTAATAGGACACTGTCTGAAAAACGCTGAGCTTCTTCCAGAGTCCCGAGGTGAAGTGCGGGCTGAGGCCAAAGGAAATTCTGCAGCGTGTGCAGCTGGGGTCTGATTTTCCCATCATGGAGAAGGCTGATGGCGGTGAGTCTGTCTGCCCTTGCCTGACTACTGCCTGGTGCTGGACAACACTTGTGCAAAACAGTCTTTCCAAGTCATCTCACTGAACTGAAATGGAGGCAGGCCATTCCCCAATCTGCTGCGTTGTGCTCTGTTTGCTCCCTTGTTGCTCACCGTTGGGAGGCTGGCATCCTGGTCTGCTGGATCAGGTCGAAGGAACCCACCTAGTCCAGCATCCTGGTCTCACAGTAGCCAAGCAGATGCCTCTGGGAAACCCACAAACAGGATTTGAGCACAAGTCAAACACTTGAGAGCCCGTATGGTGTAGTGGTTAAGAGCGGTGGACTCGTAATCTGGTGAACCGGGTTTGTTTCCCCACTCCTCCACATGCAGCTGCTGGGTGACCTTGGGCCAGTCACGCTTCTTTGAAGTATCTCAGCCCCACTCACCTCACAGAGTGTTTGTTGTGGGGGAGGAAGGGAAAGGAGAATGTTAGCCGCTTTGAGACTCCTTCGGGTAGTGATAAAGCGGGATACCAAATCCATATTCCTCCCCCTCCTCCTCCTCCTCCTCCTCTTCTTCTTTCCCTGTCCTGTGGTTTCCTGAAACTGGAATTCAGAAGCATTACTGCCCCAACTGTGGAAGCAGAGCCATCAATAGCCCTCCCCTCCATGAATTCGTCCAATCCTTTTATAATCCCATCCCTACTTGTATAGTGGACGCTCGGGTTGTGAACGTGATCCGTGCGGGAAGCACATTCGCAACCTGCTGTGTTCGCAACCTGCAGATCCGCGTCTGTGCATGCGTGGGTCACGATTTGGCGCTTCTGCGCAAGCGCTGAAACCCGGAAGTAACCCATTCCGGTACTTCTGGGTTCGGCACAGTGTGCAACCCGAAATCACGCAACCCAAAGCATCTGTAACCCAAGGTATGACTGTACTGGCTTTGTAGCAGTAAAGTGGTTACTGAGACTGGTTCTTGTGCAGACACACCTCAGAATAACTTCCTACTTTCTGTCTTCTGTCTTAACATAGAAACATAGGAAGCTGACTTATGCTGAGCCAGACCGAGTCCATCTACCTCAGTTGTGGCACCACAGGGTTTGAAATGGAAGGTCTGTTACGTACTGAAGTTCTCACCCTGGGCCAGCAGGGGGATACTGTAGATAGTTATGCAAATAAGGGGTCGAAAGTGATGTTCAGTGATTGGATAGTTTTAGAAAGTTGTTACAGTTACGCTGTACTGGAGCTCTATATAAGCAGGCTGGCTGAACCCTTCAGTTCAGTTCTGTTCTGGCCTGTGAATAAACAAGAGCTGTTTGAAGAATCGCTGTGTCGCCTGATATGTTCACCCACAATCTAACAAGGTCCTTCCCAGTCCTATCTGGTGATGCCTTGGAGTGAACCTGGGACACTCTGGGCATCAAGGGAAAAGGTGAGGAAGAGACTGGCTTTTGCCTCCTTTGATCTCAGGGCCTTTTTTTCAGCCAGAGCTTACAAGAGTTCCTTTGGAACAGCCTCCCCCCACCTGGTGCCACTCACCTCCCATCAACCCCACCATCGTAAGGCCCTGCTGATCAGGAGCTGATGGGAGTTGCTGTCCAAAACATCTGGAGGGCAGCAGATTGTCAGAGGCTCCTTCGGAATGTTTGGATCCTGACAACATGGAAGGGTAATATAATAATAGAGCTGGAAGGGACCCCGAGGGCCATCTAGTTCAGCCCCTGCAATGTAGGGATCTCAGCTCAAGCATCCATGACAGAGGGTCACTGAACCTCTGCCTAAAAACCTCCAAGGAAGGAGAGCCCACAACCTCCTGAGGAGACCGTTCCACTGTTGAACAGCTCTTAGTGTCAGAAGGTTTTTTCCATATATTTCGTCTGAATCTCCTTTCTTTCTGATGATTAGTCAAAATCTCCTCTCTTGTCATTTGAAGCCATTGGTTTGAGTCCTCACCTCCAGAGCAGGAGAAAACAAGCATGCTCCCTCTTCCCTGTGACAGCCCTTGAGATATCTGAAGATGGCTCTCCCCTCTCTCTCTCCTCTTTTCCAGGCTAAACATACCCAACACCCTCAACTGTTCCTCATAAGGCTTGGTTTGCAGACCCTGGTCATCCTGGCCTCCCTCCTCTGCCCACCTTCCAGCTTGTCAACATCCTTCTTAAATTGTGGTGCCCAGAACTGGACACAGAACTGGCGCCCAGAACTGGCCAGGGCTGAATAGAGTACAGTGGTACCTCAGGTTACATACGCTTCAGGTTACAGACTCCGCTGACCCAGAAATAGTACCTCGGGTTTAGAACTTTGCTTCAGGATGAGAACAGAAATCGGGCTCCGGCGGCGCAGCAGCAGCAGGAGGCCCAATTAGCTAAAGTGGTGCTTCAGGTAAAGAACAGTTTCAGTTGAAGAACGGACCTCCAGAAGGAATTAAGTTCTTAGCCCGAGGTACCACTGTAGTGCTATGATTGATTTGGACACTTGACTTACGTTGATGCAAGCTAGGATTGCCTTCTTTCCCCCCACTTCCTCATTCCCTTTTCTGTGGCAAAGCGAGTTTTTCTTGTGTGGGATTCCAGTTTCAGCTCTCCTCTCAAAATGCACAACACCCAGGGCTGACAGACAAAAAGAAATCTGAAGCTGAAGCAAAAAAAAAAGGGCCCCCAAGAACAGGCAGGATGAAGCCCTCCCAGTAATTAAGGCCAAGAGCTCGCTAGGAGCCGCCTTCTCCCTCCCCTGCTCAGGGGTCTCCTGGGGCTCTCCAGGGCCAGCCCATTTGCGTTCCTCCTTCGGTGGTGGCTCATTCCCTCTGCTCTTGGACATCAGGCAGTTTATTGCAGTAATTTATCACCCCATAAATGCGGCTCTCTTGTATTACTGGATAATTCCGAAAGAAATATGTTTTAAAAATTAAAAATGCAGCCACTGTGTGCACCGTCAGGTCTGTGGGGATGAATTTCTGCAACAACTGTAACTGCCTGTGTACTTTTAATACCTTTGCCTTCAATTATTTAAAGTGTTATGGTTTTATTTTATTTTTTGTGTCCTTGTTCTGACTGTTTTCTGAGCTCCAGTGGTTATAAATAAAATATAAGGGTTGAATTGTTCAGGGGTCCCCAGTAAGCACTCCCATTATTGATACTTTAAAAGGGGAACTGAAGAACGGAAAGGAGAGAAGAGGCGTTTGAGTGCGTTGAGACCTTTGGGTCCTGGTGCAGAAAGGACATCGTGGTCAGCGCCCATCTCCTCCACCTTAAAAGATGGCTGCCCTGTGGATGACCTTGGAGGTCTGTCAACATAAGAACCACCTGCTGGGTCAGGCCAAAGGGGGCCCATCTGCTCCAGCACCCTGGTAGCCAGTGTGGTGTAGTGGTTAAGGGCAGTGGACTCGTAATCTGGGGAACCGGGTTCGATTCCCCACTCCTCCACCTGCAGCTGCTGGGTGACCGTGGGCCAGTCACACTTCTCTGAAGTATCTCAGCCCCACTCACCTCACAGAGTGTTTGTTGTGGGGAAAGAAGGGAAAGGAGAATGTTAGCCACTAGGAGACTCCTTAGGGTAGTGATAAAGCAGGATATCAAATCCAAACTCCTCTTCTTCTTCTTCTTCTTCATGGTGGCCAACCAGACGCCTGTGGGAAAACAGTAAGCAGAACATGAGCACAGAGGCAGCCCTCTCCCCTCCTGGGGTTTCCATAACTGGTATTCAGAAGCACTGCTGCCTCCAGCCATGGAGACAGTGCATAGTCATCTTGGCTAGTAGCCATTGATAGACCTCTCCTCCTCCTCCTCCTCCTCCTCCTCCTCCTCCTCCTCCTCCATGAATTTGTCCAACTCTCTTTCAAAGCTGCCTTGGTTGGTGGCCATCCCTGCCTCATTCTTTGCAGGAATGAGTTCCACAGGAGGGGAAAGTGCTCTAGTGCTTCTGTCCTGCTTTTAGCTTTCCCTCTGGACATCTGGTTGGCCACTGTGAGAACAGGAGGCTGGGCTGGATGGGCCCCTTTGGCCTGACCCAGCCAGGCTCCTCTTACATTCTTACGGTAAAATGGCAGCAACATCCTTATGGTGTATCTGTTGAATGAGCATTCATCCTGATTTGTTCTCAAGGTCATGTTGCATCAAAAGGAATTGTTATCCTACGCATCCTCATCTGTTTCTTTGCTTTGCCACAAAACATCTGGTCTTTGGGGGAAGCGGGTTTGTTGTGCAAGAGCTCCCAATCAATTATCCTTCCCAATTCTTTCCAAACACAGTGATGGTCTAGAACATGGGTAGGCAAACTAAGGCCCAGGGGCTGGATCCAGCCCAATCGCCTTCTAAATCTGGCTCACGGATGGTTTGGGAATCAGCATGTTTTTACATGAGTAGAATGTGTCCTTTTATTTAAAATGCAGCTCTGGGTTATTTGTGGGGCATCGGAATTCGTTCATTCCCCCTGCCCCATATAGTCCGGCTCCCCACAAGGTCTGAGGGACAGTGGATTGAAAAAGGTTGCTGACTCCTGGTCTAGAACATGGGGAGGCAAACGAAGGCCCGGGGGCCAGATCTGGCCCAATCGCCTTCTCAATCCAGCCTGCGGACGGTCCGGGAATCAGCGTGTTTTTACATGAGTAGAATGTGTGCTTTTATTTAAAATGCATCTCTGGGTTATTTGTGGGGCATAGGAATTCATTCTTTTCTTATTTTCAAAATATAGTCCGGCCCCCCATAAGGTCTGAGGGACGGTGGACTGGCCCCCTGCCCTGCTGGAAAAGTTTGCTGACTCCTGGTCCAGAAGGCAACCTGTGGTCTCCTTCTTGGAACTGGGAGTAAACACTTTGCCCAGCCTCATCTTCATACTTCTGGGGTATTTTCTTCACCCCCACCTCCTACTTTGTGTAATGTCTTGCCCCGTGAAAAGTTATGCAGTTTTGTGACTTTTTGGCTGTCGCTGGTAATGAAGGTATCTCCCAGCTACGGATCTAGATTTTTCTTTTCTTTTCTGAAATAAAACTTTTCATGTTTAATTTCATTGTCCATCTCATTGAATACCTGCAGGGAGAAAACGGATTTGAAAAGAGAGGGAATAAAATAAAAGTGAAAGTTATGAAACACCTCTTCAAAAGCAGGAGGGAGTAGAAATGGAGAATCACACATCCTGTTCTTCTTGGTGACAGATTAGCGCATTCTCCCCCATCTCCTTTTTTCTAAGAAGCGACCTCAAGCCTCAGCAGGCGAGAGGAAAAATGAGTCATGGCTTTACCTGTGGTGAGATAAGTGTGCTGGGAGGCTTCAGGGGTGCCAAAACCTCAAAGGGGGATTTTGCCCACCTCCTTCCTCTGGTGATGGGGGCCGCAGGGAGGGTTGGGGCACGGAGGCCAGACCAACACCTTGCAAGGAGGCTAGAGAGCCAGTTGGCTAGCAGGCTACTTTCAAGGTGCCACTATTAGTACATTATGCAGCCCTTAACAACTTGTGACCTGTTTATCTTACCCCACCTTTGTGCACTCAGCCACTTCCCCCTGTGGAATCGGTGCTGTTAAAGGTGCCACATAAGACGTGCTGAACATCTGTAAGAGAACAGTATTTTAGTGTGTCTGATTTTATCCTCTGAATGCTTTTAAAAGAGTTGTTTTTTACTGATAAACCTCTTCGTGAACAGTTTAGAAGTTTTCCTTACAAGCAAGTGGTGTGTAAAGGTAAAGGTAAAGGGACCCCTGACCATTAGGTTCAGTCATTGCCGACTCTGGGGTTGCGGCGCTCATCTCACTTTACTGGCCGAGGGAGCCAGGGTGCAGCTTCCGGGTCATGTGGCCAGCAGGACTAAGCTGCTTCTGGCGAACCAGAGCAGCGCACGAAAATGCCGTTTACCTTCCCGCCAGAGTGGTACCTCTTTATCTACTTGCACTTGGACATGCTTTCGAACTGCTAGGTTGGCAGGAGCAGGGACCGAGCAACAGGAGCTCACCCCATCACGGGGATTCGAACTGCCGACCTTCTGATCAGCAAGTCCTAGGCTCTGTGGTTTAACCCACAGCTCCACCCACGTCCCTCAAGTGGTGTGTAAATTTTATTAAATAAAATAAATAAAATGACGTGGAAAAGGCTGTGGTGGCATGGGGTCAGCTCTGTGCAGAGTGACTTGGCCATCTCCCCCCCTCCCCCGCCACAGGTTGAGAGTGTGGCATGGGTCACCTGACTCACCCGGGAATGCATCCTGGAAGACGCACACTCCAGTTTTGGCTCTGGAAAAGTTGGGTGGTGTGCAATGGGATCTGCTGGGGCTTGAATGCTAGGGCGCCCTTGTGGTGAGCTGCTCAGGGTAGCGGAGTGGAGGCGAAATGGGGCAGAGCCATCTTGTTCAGGCTCTGGGCTTGGCCCCCCCCCCCCCAGGCAGCCCCTGGTCCTTGGCCCTTGTTCGGCCGCCAGAGCTTCAGGGTCGACCTGCCCACTGCTGTTGCTGGTCCTCTCTGCAGCTGTTTTGCAAGCGCAGCGCAAACTTCGTCATGTTCCAGAACAGGGGAAGAGGGAGCATGCTGCCCCTCTGTTTTTTGAACTTCACAGAATAAACAAAATGCATTTAATTGGGACTATTATTTTGCTTTGACAGGGAAGCCTTTAAGATCAGACAGAAGCCTCTCTGCACCAGTAGATGTAACTGGGTCTAATTAAGTACTGTTTTCTAAAGAACCTCAAAGGCATCTGATGAAAGGAGCATGTGGAGAGTGGGAAGGGAGAGTGCACCTAATGCATGGGGAGGGGGAGAAAGGGGGCTCCTGCCAGAGGGGGGGTTGGGGAGCCTTTGTGGTCCCTGCCCAGGAAGCTGCATGTTGGTCCACTGTATGCAGAGGTGGGAGAAGCCGGTCTGCCGGGACCAGGACTCAGCACCCTCTAGAGTGGCGGATGAGCACATAAGCAGAGCTCTGATGCATTTATCATTTCTCAGAAGGATGCCTCTTCCCATAGTCGCTCGGAATTGACAGGTAAACTGCCTCTGGCCATTGAAGTCTCATTTAGGGCTCATCCACACCTGTTTGCCCCTTGATTTCTAGACACACGTCTGCCTGATAGGTTTTTCTTTTGTTCTGTCGCTTTCCCCTTGAAAACTCACTGTTTACTGCTGAATTTGAACAAACGTCTCTTGGGTTTTCTGTGGATTGATCTTTGTTCTGATTCACCAGTAAACAGCAGCTATTTCCAGGGGGGCAACAGAAAAACCCATGAGACGCATGCCTAGATATCATGGGACGAACTGAAGAAATCATGGAACATCAGAACTAAATGAATAAGCCTTTAGTTTTCATGGCTGATAGCTGTTCAGAATGTAAGAGGAGCCCAGCTGGATCAGGCCAAAGGGGGCCCTATCCAGTCCAGCCTCCTGTTCTCACAGTGGCCAACCAGATGGTTGTGGGAAACCAGCAAGCAGGATTTGAGAGGAAGACAAACAATCTCCGCTCCTGCAGTTCCCAGAAACCGGTACAGTCATACCTCGGGATAAATATGCTTCAGGATAATATTTTTCGGGTTGCACTCCGCAGCGACCCGGAAGTAATGGAGCATGTTACGTACGGGTTTCGCCACTTGCGCATGCACAGACGGCCAAAATGACATCGTGTGCATGTGCAGAAGTGGCAAAACGCGGCCCGCGCATGCACAGACGCGCTGTGGCGTCTTGCGTTCTGTTCAGGATGCGAACGGGGCTCTGGAACGGATCCCGTTCGCCTCCCGAGGCACCACTGTGTTCAGGAGCTTTGCTGCCTCTGACCGTGGATGGAGAGCAGAGCCCTTGTGACTAGTAGCCACCGGTAGCCCTCTCCTCAACCATGAATTTGCCTGGTCCTCTTTTAATGCCATCCCAGTTGGGAGCCATCACTGCCTCTCGTGGTAGCAAGTTTCATAGTGCAACTATGGGATGCATGAAGAAATCATCTTTTCTATCTATCCTGAATCTAGTGTTGCTGGAACAATAGAATCACAGAATTGTTGAGTTGGAAGGGAGCCTGAGGATCATATGAGCTACTCCATCGCAAGGCAGGAATAGGCAGCTGTCCTGTGCGGGAATTATTATGAGTTCTGGTGTTAGGAAGAGGGAGGAGAACTTTCCTCTGTCCACTTTCTGTGTGCCATGCAGAATTTCACACATTTCCATCATGTCGCCTCATCTCAAGGTGAGTAGAGTCCAAACTCTACAACCTGTCTTCACAGGGGCGTCCCTCCATCTCCTTAATCACTTTGATTGCCCCTTTTCTGGACCATTTCCAACTCTACAATATACTTTTTGAGGGGAGGCAACCAGAACTATACAGTCATACCTCTTGTTACGCTCGGTTCAGGTTACGTCTTTTCAGGTTGTGCCCCGTGGTGACCTGGAAGTACCAGAAAGTGTTACTTCCGGGTTTCGCCGCTCATGTATGCGCAGATGCTCAAAATGACATCATGCGCAGAAGCGCCAAATTGCGACCCACACACGTGCAGACACAGGTTGTGTTCTCCTCATGTTGCGAACGGGGCTCCGGAACGGATTCTGTTCGCAACCAGAGGTACCACTGTACTCAGTATTCCAAATGCAGTTGCTCATTCAGAGATCTGTTGATTCTTTCTTTCTTTCTTTCTTTCTTTCTTTCTTTCTTTCTTTCTTTCTTTCTTTCTTAAAAGCACAATTGGCACCAGGTCTTTGCAGAAGCGCTCCAAGCAGCCCAAATCGTCACTCTCCTTGCCAGGCAACTCAGAGGGTAACACACCAGCAGTGACCACAAAAGCATCCATGGTGTAACAATGGATCCGTGCCCAGAGAGCTGCTCATGTAATCTCCTGGGGCAGCTCAGCTGCCAGCCAATGAACTGGAAAATATTTTAAGTGCCCTGACAGGACGCTGGGGATTTTCCCACACTGCTGGGCAGGCCCCTGTGAAGTGACTCTGTTCAGAATTAACCAGGGATGGGGAACCTGTGACCCTCCAGAGACTTCTAGACTTCAACTCCCATCATGCCTGACAAGGGCCATGCTGTTTGGGGCTGGCAGGAGTCCAACAACACCTGGAAAACCACAAGTATCCCCACTCCTCAGTCTGACCAATGCTGTGCATCACAACTTATCAGACGCCAGTGAGTACAAAGCAAGCCTTGGTGGTTGATGGAGGTTTGATGAAAGGCACAGCACTTTCAAACAGGCTTGATTTTAATAAGTTTGCGACCACTCAACTGTTTCAATCAGCAGAATGGGGACTTATATGAGTGCCAAGTAATGGTGGCTTTCCCCCACGAAACAGCATTTTATTGATTTGTTAACAACAACAAAGAGCTGCAAGCATAACACACACACACACAAAGAAGAATAAAAAATGTAAACCAAAAAGCATCACAGACTAGAAGAACAAAAGTACAAAGATACAGCCAGCACTCTGTGAAGAGGAATTAATTGTGAAACCACTTTCAGCACCTTTAACAAACTACAGTGGTACCTCAGGTTAAGAGGTCTGTTCTTAACCTGAAACCGTTCTTAACCTGAAGCACCACTTTAGCTAATGGGGCCTCCCACTGCCACTGTGCCACTGCTGCTGCACGATTTCTGTTCTCATCCTAAAGCAAAGTTCTTAAGCTGAGGTAGGATTGCTGGGTTAGCGGAGTCTGTAACCTGAAGCATATGTAACCCAAGGTACCACTGTACTACTCTCAGAATTCATTGAGGGAAGCCATGAATGTCTTAAGTGGCATCATAGTACTTTAAACTGATGGTGTGAATGGGCCCAATATTTCCTTCTGTACTCAAAGTTTATCGGCAGTCCCAGATGCGTTGCTGTGGCACAGAGTTTGCCTGTGAGAAGAGTCATGCACAAAGTATTCCACAAGTTTTGAAAATAATATCTCCCTTAGATAGGAAATATACTGTTTTGTTTGTTTGTTTGTTTGTTTAAAAATTGTCATAGGCTGTTTTTCCTGAGTACAACTCATCCAAGGCAGTTCACATAGTAAGATTTAGAACAGTATCCACAATATCAAATTAACAATCCAGCGGACATTAAAAACCACATCCACAGTCCATGATATAAAACACAATTTCAACAGAACATTTAATGGAAGGAACTACCACAGCCTTCACAGCTATTGATTATGAAACAGGTTGGTCTTCCAGGCTTTCGAAAAGGGCTGGAGTGTGGTAGCCTTCTGGGGATCCGGCAGTAGGGAGTTCTAAATGGGTGAGTTCCATATTTTCATATTATATCGAGTTGGCAAAATAACAACAATATTAAGCTACATCCTTCTTTCAGCATGTTCCTCTCAGGTGGAGAGGCAGGGAAGTGGATGGGTGCAGACAAAAGGCAATAGCATATATAGGAATGATCCATAATCCATTTGAATTTATAGAGGGTCAGGGAGACGTATCTGTCAACCTCCCATTCTCTGGCCAGCTATCTGCACCACTCAGCCCATCTCAGTCCAAAAGCGTTGTAATGGCCAACTGTCTCCAGGAAGACAAGCAATGTGATAGTAAATGTGTATATTCATGAAGCTGTTGGCTCTTATCCCTGGCTGTGCAGTATCCCTCTTCCTTCTTTTCTCACGATGGCAATCCAGCCATGTTGGCAAGTCTACTTTTTTGGTAGACCCATATCTCTTGTGAGCATCCTCAGAGCTGTTTGCTGTTTCTGCGAAGGTTACACCTACACAGTAGCAAAGCTCAGGGTCCAGTTTCCCTCACCAACCTTGTTGTTTAATTTTTTATTACTTCATTCACTGTTTGTGAGTGACCTCCTCTGGACATACTAAATCCCTTGCTTGGGCAGGGGAAACCCTGGGATGTTTAGACACTGTAGGCAAAACGCCCTGCTGACCTAGTCCTCCCTCCTGTCCCCACTGTTGTGCCTGTGATGCTGCTGACGCCCACATGGCACAGCAGAGAGGGTGCAGGCTTGGCGGTGAGGGCACTGTGGGGGTGTTGGCACAGGTGAAGCTGTGGTGGGGCTGACAGCGGCGCTAGGGGTCAGGGCCAGGGCTTTCTTTGCCTCTCCTCATGGAAGTGCTGGCCTCTGAAGAGAGGGAATGCACCCCCCCGTGCAAAGAGCCACACCTAAAAATGTATAAAACCAACTCTAACATTTGTTGGAAATGTAAAGACAAAGAAGGGACTTTTTATTATATGTGGTGGGAATGTAAAGAAGTTTTAAAAATTTGGGAAATGATACATAATGAATTGAAGGAAATGTTTAAAATGACATTTGTAAAAAAAAGCAGAAGCATTTTTGTTAGGGATTGTAGGACAAGACCTGCCAAGGAAAATAAGAAACCTATTTATGTATGCCACAACAGTGGCAAGAGTCTTGATGGCACAAGGATGGAAGAATGAGGAAATCCTGACGAAAGAACAGTGGCAAGAGAAATTGATGAACTATGCAGAACTGCCTAAATTGACATACAAATTGCGATACAACCGTGATTTCAAGGAGGAATGGAAACTTTTCACAAATTATTTAAAAACACAACAAAATAAACTGGACTCCTTGGCAGGTTTTGAATAAACATACACAAATTTATTGTTGATAACATGATTGTCAGGGGTTCAGGGAGAGAAGAGCAGATGAGGGAGGAGACAGAGAGCGAGGGGGAAGAATCCCAGAGCGACAAGGAAGAGGATGACAATGACCAAAGGTCGTCCATGAGTTTGTCCAGTGAGTCAGAGGATTCCCAAAAGGGAGCCCCCCTGGTCAGGCCAAGGGGAGCTCAAGGGGGAAGCAGTCAGGAGCAGGGGAGCGAAGGGAGAGGCCCCAGTGGGAGTTGGAGATCGGGGCCGGCTTCTCCGCCGGAACGGAGTGAAGGGGGTGGAGTTACCAGTGTGTCAGAGGGAGCAGAACAGGAAGCAGAGAGGGGAAGGAGATCGGGGCAAGACGTCCTGCCGGAAGGGGCGGAGAGTAGTACCGGCAGCAGTGTAGCGGTCGAGAGGAAGGTCAGGAGCAACGTACGCACGCCAAGTTCAAATGTGGAGGCGCGCGGAAGTGAGGGAAGCCCTGGGGAGGAGCCTGGCCCCAAAGCGCGAAGGAGGGGGGAACAGGCATCAGAGGAGTCAGCTTCTGAGGAGTCCCGACGGGAGGGAGCCCAGGGGGGCAGAAAGACCCTGCGGAAAAGGAAGGAGAGGAAGAGGTGGTCCAGGACAAGGCTCTTAAGCTGGTGCAGGGGCGGGACTGATTCAGAGGGGACTTCAGCGGTCTGATGTCACAGACGTAGAGCCACGGAGATGGAATGTAAAACCAGCAATGTTCTTCAATAAAGACTTTTGTATATAAACTGGATTGGACTTGGGTCTCTTGTGAGCTGGGACCACGGGTGGCTCTGACAATGATGGACAGATATGTAAGGATATATACAATTTTATAATATGCTGAGAAAATATGTGCAGCGAAATCAGGGAGAGGAGCTGAGGGGGAAGTCCATGGGGGGAGGGGGGGAAATGTAGGCGATTATATGGTTTGATAATTTGTTATGTGGAAATTGAGCAATAAAAAATATGAAAAAAGAGCCACACCTGTTGTTCCGCTCACCTTTTGCCTCTGGCTCTACCCACAACCGCCTTGTCACCCCTAGAAACCTCTTGAATGGGGATTGTGGTCCTCAAACCAAAAAATGTTCCTCACACCTGTCTGGAAGCACTGCCCATCATCTTTGCGACACTTTGGCAATCCAGGGGAGCTGTGTGCCAAGGACCTTGGTTGCGTGAGTCGGTGTGGAAAGCCCTGTCAGGTGAAAAGTCCTGCCAGGTGAAATGTCAGGATAGAAATGTAAACAAACAAACAAGCAAATAATTTGCATGGTCCCAGCTTGGGGGGTAGTGTCCTGGAAAGGAACAAAAATGTTCCTGGCCATCAAACACACAACCACGGACCTTTGAAGTGCCCTATTATTATCGCATCAAGAAATACGATGTTGCGCTGGGGCATGTGCTGATTCCTACTTGTTGAAGGCACAGACTTTTCTGAAGGTACTGCGAGCTTCACTGTCACTCGATACAAGTTGCCCTGACATCTTCTCCTTTTTATAATAAATCAGAAGTAAAATGAATAAATTAGTTATTGACATCCCTTCCGGGCTTCATCGGTGCAATTGCAGGTGGAAAAGACAGGTAACATAACCAGAGGGAATTGGTGTCAGAGCCGCTCCTGGGAGCTCTGGATTATATCCTCTATGGGCTGGCAAAATAAAGAGGTTTCCCACGTATATTTAGTAAATCAACATGACAATGTCATATACAATTGGAGGTAATTAAGTGAGCCCCCTGTGCTGGATCCTCCAAAGCTCATGCCTTGAAGGGATGGGTAAGGTGGATGGGCTGCAGTCATTAAGCTTTTGAGAAGGGAGTGGATTGGCTGGCGCTTTCGGCAACTTATCTGATCGCAAACCTCCAGCCACCTGCGGTCCAGAGGCTGGCAAACAGGTTCAGGGTTTCGTCATCGTTTGATACAGGTTTTGGCCGAGGCAAGTGATGAGGCTGGAGGGGGAAACAGGGAGGGGGTGTGTGCTTCTGCGTGCTGGTGGCAAGGCAAAGCATGAAAGCAGATGGGCAGGAGCTGGGGGAGAAGAGGGGGATGTGTCAAGGTAGGAAGTGCTATTGACTAGTTACAGCCATTCCTGGGCTAGGAAAGCCTTGCTATGCGCTCTAGGTGGGGCTCTCCTTCAACCTGATTTGGAAGCTGCAGCATGATTATTGACAGGAGTGGCTGCACAGAAGGACCCCTCCTCAGAGACCTGCACTGGTTGCCCATTTGCTACCAGGCTAAGTTTAAGGTTACAGGTAGGTAGCCGTGTTGGTCTGCCGTAGTCGAAACAAACAAACAAACAAAATCATTCCAGTAGCACCTTAGAGACCAACTAAGTTTGTTATTGGTATGAGCTTTGGTGTGCAGGAACACTTCTTCAGATATGTTTAAGGTGTTATCTTTAGGATATAAAGCTGTGAACAACATTGGGACCAGCTTACCTACGAGAACATCTTAGCCCACACATGCCCACTTTGGTCAGCAGAATTGGCACTACTACTGGTGCCACATAGTACCCGTTCTGTGCATCTGTATGAACTTGGTCTCTGAGTGTGGCAGCACCTACACTTTGGAAGTCCCTGCCTATTGGTATCACGTAGGCACCTTCACTGGACTCTTTCAAAAACATTCTTGTTTAAACAAGCCTTAGAAAGTTGGTGTGAATCTTAATCTGTTTTAGTATTCCTATGTGCCACCCCAATCTCCCAGCGATGCAAAATTCCAGGGGGTTGGGTCCTTACCCATGGGTTGTGTTGCCTTTGGAAAGAGGCACAGTAGGAACTGTGGTGTCTTCATGATATATGGTTTATTTATACATATATACAACCCAAGTCTGGGATGGAGGGGCTCAGAGTATTACACTCCAAGAGGTTCTTGCTTCTCTCATGCCCACAGTTTGGATGCCAGCATAAATCAGCCATGGTCTCTGTGACTCTGCTCAGCTCGCTGCATTTAACAGATTGTCTCTTTTCTCTCCAGTCTGCAACTATTTTTTCTCCAGTCCACATCATCCCCAACTGCAATCCTAAGGCCCAACTCTGCTTTGTCTCTGCTAACTATCTTTCTGTTGAAGGAGGGCTCACAGCCATCTGCTATCGGACACAGAGTATTTGCTTTATTAATCACCCATTACCTTCCTTTTGTTCTCCATAATGGCTCTTCTCCCAGGTGATTTCCTGATCAGGAAACTGGTTTGGCCTGTATTTTAACACTTTGCTAAATCCAGTGTCTGGCAGCCCATTTTAATATTCCAACACCCATTAGACCCAGGAATCTTAGGGGAGGATCTGGCACCTAGGAGTTTAGGGGGAGTCAAGGACACCCACATTATTTTCTTATACTGTATTATCTTTTTGCAAACTGCTTTGGGAGTTGTTGTACATTCTCTTTTTGTAAATAATTGTTTTTTTCACAATTAATTTCCACAATTAACTACAAAAAACAAATGTATCAATTTATTTACATTATTATTGCACATATACAATAAGAATTTCCCATTCTTTTTCCGTTACATCTGATTTAAAACCCTGCTGCCCTTCCTCACAGTGTCCTCTTGGTCTCAGAGGCTGTAATTTCTGCCTCATTTCTGCCACCAAGGCATTCCCAAATATTCCCTGCCCCCCCCATGCCATCCATATCTGCCCCGAGTGTCTCCTGGTATTTCTTCATATCAATCACAATTTCCATTTTTCTAAATTTTTCCTCCAGCCCTTGCATCAAGACCTCCACCGCTTCTGTTTTCTTTGTCACTGGTTCTATCTTAAAAATCAGTTCTGTCACCATTTCAGTATTTTTGTCCATTGGGGCTATAAGTTTATTTGCTGTCTTATCCAAATTTTCCTTTATCTTCTTAATTAACTCTTTTCTCAACTTATAAAAGAATTCCACCCATTCACTATAAGGCTTATCCCCCGTGTCCTGTACAGAGGTCCTTCTATCCGAACTTGGGGGTTGGTTGCTTTTTAATTGCCATGTTCAACTATTAAACAATTAAAAATGGTCTGAACAGAGCGAAAATGCCCAATACTGCTGCCATGTCCGGAGGCTCAATCACTGACTCCCCGTTCCTCTTGGAACAGGGATTTGAGGGTCGCAGGAGAGCCCTTTTGCGGACTGCTGGACCCCTTGAGAACCCTCTCAAGGCTTTTTAGGGGGTGCGTCTCACCCTGTATCTCCACGGGGCTTGAGTCCGTCAGATGATCAGACTAGCACTCCTTTTCGCCATTCACAGAAACCGGAAGTCTTTGTGGTTGTTTTACATTCAAGTGGCATATACATTTTATGAAATAATTAAAAAAGCTATCCCCAGAGAGCTGTGCCTGGTGCCTTCACATTAAAATTTAGGCACCAAACAAGGACATTCCTGTTTACCCAGGCATTTGCTGTAGTGCTTGTCTTTTAGTAGAGGGGCATAGGATTTTTAGGAGCTCTTACAGGTCAGCAGCAAGATTATGGTTCCCAGACGTCCCTGTTTCCCGGGAACAGTCCCCGGATTTACAAATCTGTCCCAGGACAAAATCTGTTCCCGGAATATCCCCGGATTTCATTTAATGTGATTTCATTTAAGTGTTGTAGATTTATTAGTAGGGAATGAATGTTGCGTGATTGGCTCAATGGCACAAGTGTCCCTGGATTCTTTGAAAAAAGTCTGGTAACCTTAAGCAAGATCTCCTTGCCGTGGTGTTGTGCTGAGTCTGCCAGTGGCAGCTGGATCCACGTTGCTCCTCAGCCTAACCCTGACCTGGTGCCAGACATGGAGTCCCCGGAGGATTAATCCTGCACCCCACAGGCCAATGACCCCCTTGAGGGGGCCGCTGGGGGTTAACCTTTAGAGCTGTCAGAGGAGGAACTGGAGTCAACAGTTCCCAAGAACACTGGTGCCGAAAGGTACAGGCAGTGCTTTCTTCTGGGGGTACTCGAGTGTATGCAGTACCAGCACTGCTCCCCCCAATGTTAAAAGTGTGGCACTTACCGTGACAACTTCATGGTGAGTCCCAGCACCTTTTTTTTTTCTTTTAAAAAAGCACTGGGTACAGATATGGGCTAAAAGGAGACCATGTAGGGTAGATCGGTTCGCTCTGTGTTATCCTTCTGCCCACAGACTAAGACCTTCCTCTTCAGACAGGCCTTTGAAAACTAAGGTGAGGGTGATGCTTCCCACCAGGTTGCTGTCAGGGCAAACTGAAATTTAATTGCTGGTTTTAATTGTGTTTTAGAATCATGGAGTTTGAAGGGACCCCGAGGGCCATCTAGTCCAACTGCAATGCAGGAACCACAGCTAAAGAATCCCTGACAGTTGGGCACTGAACCTCCACTGAAAAACCTCCAATGAAGGAGCCCACCATCTCCCAAAGGATTTTAATTCCTGGTTTTTTGCTGGTAGAAGAGCCCAGATCCAACTTCTGAAGAGTTGTGTCTCGGTTCATGATATGGAGGGGCTTGTTGGATTGGGAGCATAGACTCATAGAATTGCAGCATTAGAAGGGACCACAGAGGTCATCTAGTGCAGCCCCCTGCAATGCTGGAATCTTTTGCCCAATGTGGGGATCAAACCCACAATCCTAAGATTAAGGGTCTCGTGCTGTACCAACTGGAGGGGGGAATTGCACGCCTTAAAGACCTTCTATTTCCTCTGGGAAGGGGGTTTCTGTTTTGCTGCTGCATCATGATTTTTACATGGTGATTTGAAGGAAATGCCCCCACCCCAGACCCTCCATCGCGGCTGGGTATCTTGTCCCCTGCCTTGAATGATTTTCTGTCATGATGTATCAAACTACGCTTGAAAGGATTTCCTGTTGACATCTTAGCGGTATTAAATAATGCCACCGCAGCAAAGGCAGATTCTCGGTGCCATAGGAAGACAGAGGGATCTGACAAAGTCCCCTTCCCCTCCCTCTGGCCATGGGGACCAATTTATTCCTTGCTCCTTCCCCATCGTCCACTGGTAGCGTCACACAGCCTGCTGCTCAGCTGCTGCCTGTGTCAGAATTAGACACACATGGCAGGGCGTAATTACCTGTTCATTTTGCTGCCGCTGATTCAGCAAAAACAGCCGAGTCCGCAATGCAGCTCCACCAGGAACCCTCTTCGTAAACATAGGTCACTGCTCAATTTGTGCAAAAATTAACGCACTTGCGATGAGGACAGAGTCATTCTGATTCATGTGGGTACAAATAATACTGCCACACACAGCCTTCAACATATAGCATGGGACTGCGAGACTCTGGGCAGGGAGCTGAAGAGCCTTGGGGCACAGGTGGTCTTCTCATCACTCCTTCCAGTTGAAGGTCGCAGCCCAGAAAGAGAGAGGAAAACACTTCAAGTAAATCACTGGGTGTGCAGGTGGTGTCGTCAGGAAGTGTTTGGCATCTTGGATCACAGTCTCCGCTTCCTTGAAGAAGGACTTCTACTGAGAGATGGACTGCACTTCATACTGGTTGGCAAGAATGTGTTTGCTAACAGTCTCACAAACTGATCAGGAGAGCTTGAAACTAAATCCTGAGAGGGAGGGGGACAACATTACAGGCGACAGAAGAACACCTGGTACTGGGGATAATAGCTTCCTTGATGCAAATGAAACAGAGGTGGTGCTCTAGAAACCTACTAAAGGGCAAGAAAGTACAAGAAGGGAGCAGCTGGAGGGAAGGACTCATGGTTTCAATTGTCTCTACACAAATGCACAGAGTATGGGAAACAAGTAAGATGAATTACAGAATGGCAAATGTGATCTGGCAGGCATTACTGAAACATGATGGAATGGGACTCATGACTGGAAAATAGGAATTGAGGTGAATAACCTGTTCAAAAGGAACAGACCAAGCAGGAAGGGAGAAGCAGTAGCATTGTATGTAAACGATGTGTACACTTGTGAATAAATCCATGACCTGGAGCATGGAAAGCTGAATGAGAATATATGAGTAAAAACTGTAGGTGAGCTAAACAACAGTGACCTTCCTTTGGGTGTCTGCTATAGACGCCAAGCCAGACTGAAGACTTAGATGATGCCTTCCTAGAGCTGATTACCAAACATTCAAAAAGGAAGAATTCAACTTCTCCAATATCTGTTGGAATTCAAACTCTGCCAAGAATGTAAGGTCCAACAAATTCCTCCACTGCCTCGCTGACTGTCTCATTTCCCAGAAGATGGAAGAAGCAAGAAGGAGATCGTCTATCTTGGACCTGGTCCTCACCAACAGGGAGGAGATGATTGATGAAGTGGAAGTGCTCAGAAACTTGGGAGGAAATGATCATGTCCTCTTGGGTTTCATGACAGAGAGGCAAGGGGAAGCTGAGGGTAGCCAGACATGAACTCTGGACTTTAAGAAGGCCAATTTTAACAAGCTTAAGCAGCTCCTGAGTGAGATCCCACGGTCAGAAATACTCAAAGAGAAGGGAGTCTAAGATGGATGGGAGTTTCCAAAAGGAGAAATATTGAAGACCCCCAATTGCAGACAATTCCACAAGAAAGAAAAGTGAGGGGCATCTAAGGAAACCACTGTGGCTGCATAAGGAGCTTACAGATGAGCTAAGAGTCAAGAAATGGCAAGAGGGAGAAATCACTAAGGAGGAGTATGGACGAGTAGCCAATAGTTGCAGGGGCAAAGTCAGGCTGGCTAAAGCTCAGAATGAGCTCAGGCTTGCAAGAGAGGATAAAAATAATAAAAAAGGGGTTGGGGGCTATGCCCGAAGCAAGAGGAAGAACAAGCAAGTGAAGGGTCCTCTGCATGGAGAAGACGGGGAAAGGCTATTGGGCGACAGAGAGAAGGCGGAACTACTCAGCACCTACTTTGCCTCTGTCTTCACCCACAAGGAAAGTGGTGCCCAACCTGGTGATAACTGAATCAATGATGTATGGAGGGAGCTGCAGTCCAAGATAGGAAAAAAGATGGTAAGGGAACACCTGGCTACTTCAAATGAATTCAGATCTCCAGGGCCTGATGAGCTGCACCCAAGGGTACCAAAGGAGCTTGCAGATGTGATCTCAGAGCCTCTGTCTATGATCTTTGAGAATTCTTGGAGAACAGGTGAGGTCCCTACAGACTGTCCCCATCTTCAAAGAGAGGGAAAGCAGACCCATGTAACCACTGACCAGTGAGCTTGACATTGATACCAGGAAAGGTCCTAGAACAGATAATTCAGCGGTCAAACTGTGAGCACTTAGAAAAGGATGCTGTGATTTCTAAGACCCAGCATGAGTTTCTCAAAAATAAGTCATGCCAGACGAATCTAATTTCTTTTTTGATGGAGTTACTAGCTTGGTGGATCAGGAGAATGCTGTGGAAATATTGTATCTTAACTTCAGTAAGGCTTTTGACAAAATCCCCAATGATATTATTGTAAGGAAGCTAGTAAAATGTGGGTTGAATGAGGTAACTGTTAGGTGGATTTGTAGCTGGTTGACTGACTGAACCCATAGAGTGCTATTTGATGGCTCTTCCTCATCCTGGAAAAAAAAATGACAAGTGGGTTCTGTCCTGGGTCCATTGTTGTTCAATGTCTTTATAAACAACAGATGAGGGAATTGAGGAGATGCTCATCGAATCTGCAGATGACACCAAACTTTGAAGCAGAATTCAAAATGACATTAACAGATTGGAGAACTGGGCCCAAGCTAACAAAATGATTTCAATAGGGACAGGTGTGGGGTTCTGCACTTAGGCAGGAAGAACCAGATGCACAAATATAGGATGGGGGACACCTGGCTTACTAGCAGTACATGTGAAAAGGATCTAGGGGTCTTGGTGGACCGCAAGCTTAACATGAATCAACAGTGTGATGCAGCAGCAAAAAAAACCTAATGCTATTCTAGGCTGCATCAACAGAAGGCTAGTGTCCAGATCAAGGAAATAATAGCACCATTCTATTCTGCCTTGGTGAGACTACACCTGGAGTCTTGTGTCCAGTTCTGGGCACCACAATTTAAGAAGGATACTGATAATCTAGAAGGTGTACAGAGGAGGGGCAAGCAAGATGATCAGGGGTCTGGAAACCAAGGCTTATGAGGATGGTTGGTGGAGTTGTGGATGTTTAGTCTGGAAAAGAGGAGATTGAGAGGAGATAAGATAGCCATCTTCAAATAGCTAAAGAGCTGTCACTTGGAGGATAGAGCAAGCTTGTTTTCTCCTGCTCCAGAGGGTAGGGCTCAAAGCATTTGATTCAAATGACATGAAAGGAGATTCTGGCTAAACAGTAAGAAGAACTCTCTGACAGTAAGAGTTGTTCAACAGTTGAGCGTACTCCCTCAGAAGGTGGTGAATTCTTCTTCACTGGAGATTTTTAAGATTCACTGGAGATTTTTAAACAGAGTTTGGATGGTCAACTGTCAGGGGTTCTTTAGCTGTGATTCCTGAATTGCAGGGGATGGACTAGATGACTTTTGGGGTCCCTTCAAATTATACAGTTCTATGGTTCTGTGTGTGAGTGTAAAGAATCTATTGTTGTTGTTGTTATCATCATTATCATTATCATCATCATCATCATCCTCTTCACCCTAAGGCCCCAGGACAGGATCCAACAATTAAAACACAACATTAAAACAAAAGCAGCATTAAAACAGTCTAAAACAAAATTGCAGAAATCAAGTGGATGATCCATACTGTAGTGCATATAGCCAAGGACTGCTCCCCGTGTACAATGTGCCGGTGGCCTCTTATGTATTGCCAAAAAAAGGACACAAATCTACATCAATTTTTCGTATGCTAACTTGCATATACGGTTGTATGGATCCTGCTTCCCGTAGACCCCCTTCCCTGCACTCTTTGCTTAATTAGCCCAGGGTGTTTAACATGGATTGCTCATATTTCCATCACAAATTCTCAATGATGCATGAAAAACAGCTGGTCAAAAAACCTACGTAATTAAGTGTATCCAGAATGTAGAAAGCTAGAGCTTGGCAGGCAGTCCAGGGGGCAGGAGGGGACACATTCAGCTCAACAGGAGCAACAAGGGATTTGCCTTTGCCCCATAGCTTCTCCTTGGGGTGCTCATCAGCACTGTTTGCTGAAGCACCTAGTTAGGTGCGACAGGACAGTGCGTTGATCCTTACCACTCATGGTTAGCTCAAGACATTTTGCTGCCTGAAGCGAAGGAAACCCTCACACATCATTCTACATACAGTCTGGGTGGACTGGCAGTTGAATTTTATTTTGACACCATTGATGGGACAACACCCTCCACTGCAGGACCAGCTTTAGGTTTGAGGAGGCCCTAGGACTTGCTGATCGTATGGTCAGCGGTTCGAATCCCCGCGGTGGGGTGAGCTCCCGTCGTTCGGTCCCAACTCCTGCCCACCTAGCAGTTCGAAAGCACTCTTAAGTGCAAGTATATAAATAGGTACAGTACCACTTTATAGCGAGAAGGTAAACGGCGTTTCCGTGTGCTGCGCTGGTGCTGGCTCGCCAGCTGTAGCTTCGTCACGCTGGCCACGTGACCCGGAAGTGTCTTCGGACGGTGCCAGCTCACGGCCTCTAGAGCGAGATAAGCACGCAACCCTAGAGTCGGACACGACTGGCCCGTACGGGCAGGGGTACCTTTACCTTTAAGCTCCTGAAGGTAATGGGGCCCTTTATATGTCCAGCTGTCCTTTGTCAACAACAAATGGTTGCTGGTTTTGTGTTGACTATATGCTATATGGTAATTTTTGGATCTAATAGGTATCTCAAGCCATTTGCATGTGCAGAATGCAGGCACCCTATATATAGAAATGAGCAAACTAGTGATATTTTAGGGAGCAGGCTAGCAGGTGGGGCTCATTACTTACATCATAGGAGCCTGCACAACACAAAACACTGTTGCTGTATGTAGGTTTTATTTGTTTTTTATCTTATATTTTGGAAAGGCACACCCAGTTTTTTCCCCTTTGAATTTTTTGGGGGCCCCCAAGAGAGTGGGGCCCTAAGCTATAGCTTGTTTAGCTAATACATAAATCTGGCAATGCTCCACTGTAATACTGAGGCAGCTGGGTAGCTTAGGAAGTGCAGAGCAGGCTAACTCAGTGGCACTATGGCTGCCTCTCAGCCCCTGGTGCCTGAAACAGATGCTTCATTATGCCTAAGGGTAGACCTGGCCCTACTGCCACCTGTAGGCATCATAAGAGCCGGTGTCCAACAATCTATTTCATAGGTGCACCCAGGGATTTTATCATGGGTTGACCCAGGGGGTCAAAGCCCTGGATTTTTTTGTGCCAAAATCCAGATGTCTCTTCCATTAGGGTTGCCATACATCTGGAATTTCCAGGACATATCCGAAATACTGCAGTCGGCAACAGTGTCCAGACAGAAATCAGCAAAA
Source organism: Podarcis melisellensis (assembly GCF_964234715.1). Taxonomy (NCBI): domain Eukaryota; kingdom Metazoa; phylum Chordata; class Lepidosauria; order Squamata; family Lacertidae; genus Podarcis; species Podarcis melisellensis. Next base: position 1,204,319 of record NC_138547.1, on the reverse strand, counting down.
AAGTCCAGGAAATTCGGATGAATGGCAGCCTATGTCGGCAGTGCCGTTTTTGCATAAAAATACCTCAAAAGCTCAACAACTTTTCTGTTCGGATTCTTACTGTTAGAAATATGGCAACCTTACCTTCCATACACTTATTTTGTCTTTGCTTACAGGCAATAGATGTGGCATAGAGTGGGGGGTGCTATTGGGGCAGCTGCCCCAGGAGCAAAATTGTGACGGGGCGCAAAAATTCAACACCTGGTTCTGCCTCAATACAGCTGCATGCTTCTGTTGCTGGGCTCTGTTGAAAATGGCTTCTCCATGGTAAACCAGGCAGTGACCTCTCTAGACAACAGACTCTTCTTATCTCTGCAGCGGCAATCTCTTGGGTGACACAGATGCCGTTAGGCAGTTGAATGTGCATGCGCACTCCGTCCCCTTCCTTCCTTCCCTCCCTCCCACCCACCCCTCCACATGGTCCCTGGAGTTGGCAACCCACGTTGGGCCTCTTGTTATGTACTGAGTTGAATAGGATCCAAAATGCAGAACAATAGGATTCAGAATGCAGCAGTCTGATTGGTCCTAGAACAATGCGGCAGTACGATTGGTCTGCAGGAGCCACCCAATCCAGCTCCAGGTGGAAGTGAATCCGCAACCTGATTGGCCTACAGGAGAATCCCAGAATTAGCCAATCACGTGCGGCCCATTGTGTAAACAATGCATTTAAAGCAGATATTTTGGGGGAACTTTCATTCCTCACTACTATGAGCTGAATAAAGAGCATGAAATCCACACAGTCGACTCCGAGTATATCTCACCTCTGCTTACAACTCACCCTGGTGCACAGCAGCAGTGATAATTAAACCACATACACCCAACAATTTAATCTACCCAGCAGTCCTTATTTTAGTTTTCATATGAACATTAGTTCTTGCTAACATATTCCAGGTGGAGGAAGCCCAAACAAAATACTGCACTCAGAAAAACTTTTTGGCACTCTATAGCTCAGAGGAAGTCTTGATAGGCCGAGTTTGTTTTCTCCCTCCAAAAAGTGGATTCAGCACGTGCAGTTGCAACAATGAGCAAATTCATGCTTATTTGGAAACATTTATGCAAAATTTGCAAAAAATAAATAAAAATATCATGCTAATTTGTGTCATGGGCCCATACCTAGTAATCCCCTTGCAGCTGATCTTCCCAAGGTTCTCTGTTGGGAGATAGATCATCTATTAAGTCAATAATTGAAAGTCTCTTGTCGTTTAATTGCACCTCAAAATTTGCCCTCTGGCACAGATGCCCTGCCTCGCCTCACAGAGTCCTGTCTGCAAAGTATCAACAGTCCAAGCCAAGCCCCCAAAAATCCAACCAGCGCTCCTAATGCAAAAAGTCAAAAGTAAGACGCAACCAAGAAAAATGGGCTTTTCTGGTCCATGGTGCAGTTCCCAAGGTGCAACAGCAGGACTGTCTGTCGTTTTCATCAAAAAAGATTGCTACCATAGCCATCCCTCTAGAATTGGACGGTGCCAGGTCTTGTCTTCCCACTATTTAGACAGCCAGAATTACGCACACACAGTCACAGACAACTTGAATTTCATGCAGAGATTATGGCTTCCTGAGAATACTCACTTTTGCAAAAACAAAACACATCACCGTCCAGTTCTGAATATCTCCCATAAAAAATGAAATGCCCTTCATGCCAATTTTGGGTGGGAAAGAGCTTTTGTGAACGTGGCCTTGCTCTCATTGGGAACTTTCTTGCTATATTCCGAGCCGTCCTCCAACAAATGCCAATTTAAGCGACTTTTATTTAGTGCTGTGGCTACTACATAATCAGTCCTCGTTTCTTCAACATTATGCTACTCAGTCCACACATGCCAGGCAGGATGGAGCTGCTCTGATGCCCCTTCACCCTCTCTCCCCCCTCGCCTGTTTCTCTGTTGCTAATGAACTGCAAACAATGGTGTTCCTTGACTTCACCCATTGCCCTGCCCTATGAACGTGCAATTTAAATAGCAGCTCTAATGATGCTCCCAGCATCTCTAGCTCCACTGACAAGGACCACCAGTGACAGGGGGCAGGGTGGCCTTTGCACCTTCAATATTTTCCACTTAACCCCTTCTCTGCTGCAGGGGTCTATGTGCACTCTCCACAGCTCCCTAGAACAAATAAGTATTTAAATTTGTTTTAATTATGGCTTGGAACACTGTACATTTCTGGCACAACCCCATCTGGCTCTCTGGGCTAGCTGAACCACCAGGTAAGGCTGCACAGTTCGCTGCCTGCCTAATATGAAGAAATGTGCCTTTCAAATTTGCCATTTTCCTCTTTTCAATAAAGAAAGAATAGTAAATGAAAAAATGAGGCTTTCCTGTATTGACCCTGCTCTAGTTATTGAAGCTACGAGAAAAGGCTGTGCATCTAATTTCTGGTCCAGAAATTAGTTTATTGTCCTCCATCCAGCCCATCACTGCTTCTAGACACTCACTGGCCCAACACCTTGAAAGCCACTCCCAGTTGAGATGGAATGGGAAGACATAGCTGTGCATCAACAGCACAAGGCGTTTCCTAGGAGCCAGCAAGGAGCATGGGTAAAGTCCACTCTTAACCATGGATGCATTCCCAGAAATCTCAGGCACAGCCTCAGCTCATTAGTCTAGTTACAGATAGGTAGCCGTGTTGGTCTGCCATAGTCAAAACAAAACAAAATTCCTTCCAGTAGCACCTTAAAGACCAACTAAGTTAGTTCTTGGTATGAGCTTTCGTGTGCATGCACACTTCTTTAGATACAGTACATCTGTGTATCTGTGTATCTGAAGAAGTGTGCATGCACACGAAAGCTCATACCAAGAACTAACTTAGTTGGTCTTTAAGGTGCTACTGGAAGGAATTTTTTTTGTTCTCATTAGTCTAGTTAAAGGCCAAGCCAAATATAGGGGCATTTGCCAGTTCTTTAAAACCCAAATGTGGGTGATTTAGGCTCTTACTTTGACCTTGCAATTCCACCTTCCCACTCCCATTCTCAACACTTAGCTGAGAAAACCTGTTAACCTGCCTGAGCTGCAGCAAGTATTCCAAGAACTGAAAATGATGCTTTCTGGGCATTGCATCCAGGAGTTTTTGGGAGTGCAAAATCTCAGTCACGAAGGAAGGCCCTGCTTTTCTTCAGAGAGCACTTCAGATGTTGTGAAAGAGCTTGTACTACCAGTTAAAAAAGAAAGGAGGGAAAACTAGTGAGCAAAGCAGACTTCAGATTTCCAGAGGAAGCGAGAGCAGTCCCACACAAAGCTTTGCAGCTTGGAGCAAGAGTGAGTGTGGGCACATTGCAGCTTCTGGCTGGGTCACATTTGTAACATCTGGCTGTGAATGCTGGAAGCAGCCGCCAATTCGCTCCAAACAACAGCAGTCAGCAGCATATGTGGAGCTGGAGCCAATCTGCACATTCCAAAGAAACTTGCCTGAAAAACACTCAGAATGGGAGGAAGAATGTGGGGGGGGGGGGAATAAGGGGAGGGTGGTGCTGTTAAAAGTCGCAATTGGTGTACCTGGCTTCAATTTAAGTGGGGAAAAGGGGACAGAATAAAACAAAAGAACATCTGCAGCTGCCAAAACTCACAAAAATAACAGAAATGAAAAGTTCAGCATTGTAGAATGTGGGGGAAGAGTTCCAGCTGTAGAGAGAATGTGAGGCTGCAATGAAACTGGATTGGAAGAAAGAGAAATGGGGGATTAAACCTTGGTGCATGAAGGACAAGGTCTTTGAAAGGGAGCCAGTGAGCAAATCAAGGAGAAGAAACTCCTAAGCACCTGAATGCCTGAAAGAGGTAGGAGGCCCCATCTGCAGTTTGCATTTAAAGCAGTATCATAAAGGTAAAGGGACCCCTGACCATTAGGTCCAGTCATGGCCGACTCTGGGGTTGCGGCGCTCATCTTGCTTTACTGGCCGAGGGAGCCGGCGTACAGCTTCCGGGTCATGTGGCCAGCAGGACTCAGTCGCTTCTGGGGAACCAGAGCAGCGCACGGAAATGCCAATTACCTTCCTGCCGGAGCAGTACCTATTTATCTACTTACACTTTGACGTGCTATGGAACTGCTAGGTTGGCAGGAGCTGAGACAGAGCAACGGGAGCTCACCCCATCGTGGGTATTCGAACCACCGACCTTCTGATTGGCAAGTCCTAGGCTCTGTGGTTTAACCCACAGTGCCACCTGCGTCCCTAAGCAGTATCATACCACTTTTAAAAAATCATGGCTTCCCCCAAAGAGTCCTGGGGAATGTAGTTTGGTAAGGGTGCTAAGAGTTGTTCGGTAGGATTGCTATATTTCAAAAAGTAAAAAACCAGAACACCCTGAAAGTTGTTGAGTTTTTTTTAGGAAAACCCGAAAGTTGTCGAACTTTTGAAAGACAAAAACGTGCCGCCTTTTGGAAATTCCCCCAAACATCAATTCCACATTTGAAATCTGGGTAATGTCTGGGAAAATCTGGACGTATGGCAGCCCTATTGTTAAAGGTAAAGGTAAAGGTACCCCTGCCCGTACGGGCCAGTCTTGACAGACTCTGGGGTTGTGCGCCCATCTCACTTAAGAGGCCAGGGGCCAGTGCTGTCCGGAGACACTTCCGGGTCACGTGGCCAGCGTGACAAAGCTGCATCTGGCGAGCCAGAGCCGCACACGGAAACACCGTTTACCTTCCCGCTGGTAAGCGGTCCCTATTTATCTACTTGCACCCGGAGGTGCTCTCGAACTGCTAGGTTGGCAGGCGCTGGGACCGAGCAGCGGGAGCGCACCCCGCCGCAGGGATTCGAACCGCCGACCTTTCGATCGGCAAGTCCTAGGCGCTGAGGCTTTAACCCACAGCGCCACCTGCGCCACCTATTGTTAGGTAACTCCTATTCTCAGAGTAGTTCAACAATCAATCCCTCCTCCCATGGAACTTTGGGAATTGCATCCCAACATTTCTCTGATGAAAATAAGGACATCTGATAGAGGGAAAGCAGGACATTCCAGGATCAAATCAGAAACCAGGATGGCTTCTGTAATTCTGGGACTGTCCCTGGAAAACTGGGATACTTGGAGGGTATGGAATTGTAGCTCTGTGCAGGGAACAGAGCACCCTCAACAAACTGCAGTTCCCAAGATGATTTCGGGAAAGCTGTGACTGTGGTACAATAGCACTTTAAATGTTCACCTGCCACAATTTTAATTCTTAAAGAAGACTGGAGTCTTCTCTACCTGTTTTAACTCTCCTCTCTTTGTGGGCTCTAAATAAGCTGCGATGATTATCCAGCTTATTTCTGTCTGCGGAACGACTGGCCTGCTTTAAGGGGCTCTTGAAAAGTGACTAGTCTGAAGGCATTTGATACAATTCTGTTTGTGAAGCTAAGCAGGTCTGGGACTGGCCAGACCCTGGATGGAAGACCATTGGGAATCACCCTGCATACTAAGTTTTGAGAAGAGAAGGGCGTAAAGAAACACACCACCTTGCAGTGCTTGAGCCAAGTTGGCTAACCTGTGGCCTTCCAGATATTCTTGGAACAGAACTGCCACCATCCCTGACCAATGTCCATGCCTCTTGGGGCTCATGGGAGTTGAACCCAACAACGTCTGAATGGCCCCGGGTTAGCCACCCTGATGTAAGCAAACCTGATGGCAAGAGGCAAAATAAGCCATGAGATGATACAGTAAACAGTATGCACATGTGGAATAAACTTGTTATCCAGCCTCCTGTGTAAGAAATGCCAGTGAAGACTTCAAATAGGAGCATATGATTGGGGCAAATAGTGTTTCCTGAGAAACAGGAGATGCCAGGCACTGGCCGCAACACCAGGCATTACAAAATCAAGAGGGTGGTGTGATGGAGAAACAATGACTCCTGCTTGCTCTAGAACCAGTGTTCTCCCTGCAAGTCTGCGTCCTTGTGAATTTTTTTGTCTAGGGCTGTATGCACACCATAGCATTTAAAGCACATGACTTCCCCCAAGGGAAACAGGTTTGTTAAGGGTGCTGAGAATTGTAGCTCTGTGAAAAGAATTGTAGCTCTGTTCCTAGGATTATTGGGAGGGTGTTGAATGCTGTAAATAATGGATCGGCAAATGGACCGGATCAGGTCCAATTGCCTTCTGGATCTGGCCCGCAGATTGTCTGGGAATCGCCGTGTGGATCGCCAGCATGTGCACGTTCTTTCCCTCTTCCTCCCACGGCAGCGGCTCCTCCTCCCTCCCTCCTCCTGGCTTCTCCCTGCCCTGCCTAGAGGAGGAAGGGGGCTGGGCTTTGTTAGTGCCAGCAGCAGCAGCAGCGCTCAAGCGACTGCCATTTTAAGCAGCCCCTCTCCGGAGTCCTTTCATGTGCCGCTCATCGTCCCTCCGCTGCTGCCGCCACTGCAAGCCCCCGCCACTCGCAAGACAGGTAAGCAGCCACTGGGGCTCGTGCATCATTCCCCCCCCAAAAAATATAGTCTGCCCCCCCAAAAGGCCTGAGGGACAGTGGACCAGCCCCCTGCTGAAAAGGTTTGCTGACCCCTGATGTAAATGTATGGTGTGTATGCAACCTAAAATCTTCTTATGAACAACTGAACTCCAGATACCCCCATCATTTAGTGGGGTAGTGTTGGGGGAGGGGCACGGTTGCCAAAAATTGTTAGGGGCACAAAACTTCAACGCCCAGTGCTGTCTCAATACAGCTACATGTTTCCTTTGCTGGGTTCCGTTGAAAATGGTTTCTTCATGAGAACCAGGAAGTGACATCTCCAGACAACGGAATGACTCTTATTTTCTTATCTCTGCAGCTATGATCTCCTGGGTGAGGCGACTGCCATTAGGCAGTTGAATGTGCATGCATACTCTGTCTGTTTACCTCCCTCCAACCCCATCCCCTTTGCGCAGCACGGGGCGCTGGCCACCCACACCACGCCACTGTCATCATTCCCCCCCCCATACACTTCCCCATTTTCCTACTCCTGCATGGCAACCTTTGATTTCAGACCCTGTGCTGGGGATATTTTTCTCTTTTCGGTTTGCCATCAGTTACATGCTCCCCTGATGAGGTCTGCAGGCAGCTGGTCCAGATTTCTTTCCTGCACCACATGACCAGTCTAGGCTGCTATTTCCTCCTGGATACCAGTTTGACTGCAATTCTGAAGCTCACGCCTCCCCCTCCTCCTTGTAACAGTGTTATCTATTGAAAAATATTTAAAAGGTTGACCCACAAATCTTTAGGCAGAGGGTGGTTCCCACAGTGGACCTGAGGAGCTTATTTGAGTTTTCTTTCCCCAACTTCCTTTCACAGGAGTCACATGCCAGCATGCATTCCTCTAGCATTAATGCTTCCTTTGGGACTCAGATCTTACAGAAATATGAGAACAGAGCCTGCATGTGGCAGACATTCTGGGGAAGCCAGCTGTGAGTTTGCTCTATGTGCATGGAAAGATGGAGCTGCAAAAAAATAAAAGGGGGGGGGGAGAAATTGAGAACTTGCAGTCCTTCATAGGATACAGCTGACGCAGAAATGTCCCCAAAACAAATTTTGCATGTTGGTTTTGAGGAAGCAAGGTTTTGCTATTTCCTAGCAGTATATGCTCACCCTCTGTTTTGTTAAGGGCTCAGTTAGTCAATCAGCACCCAAACACGCAGCAGCAATTGGGTAAGAATGGAAAGACTGGCATAGCACTTTCAGCTTCGGTGCCTGCCAAAAAAGAGTAAATCTCTTAAGATTATCAAACGTAAAAATCTTGCTATTGTTAGGAACATTGAAAATGTTTAAGCTCTACTGAGAGGTCCATATGTTCATTGCTCTTAGTTCTCCCAATCTACACATTTCATGGATTAGCACGTTGCTCCAATATGTTGACTGCAAATCTTTTTGAGGAATGTGTTTTCCCCTCTGCCGGTTGTTAGAACAGGTACAAATTTATGCACGTACAAGCCTTAACTCTTCCTGGAATCAAAGCAGAGTATGTTTTTCTACATAGTGTTAAACGTTTTTGTGTAAAATGGATGACTTTGCCATAACTCACTTTAAAGAAAGGACCATCATGGCCTCTCTTACTTTTTCCCAGAGTATGCAATCCATTTCATAAGATGTATTGTTATCCTGAGTTGCGGAGGGGAGATGTAAACAGTGAAGCCAAAACAAAGCAAAATGTAGAGGTCTGTGTTATCAACTAACATTTTTGGTAAATGGCCACTGTTCATAAGGTAATTGTCACCATCTGTGCTTTTATTTCCTTCTCTACCCTTCAGTTGACTCCTGGGTAAGTGAAGCCACAGAACTCCCACACTGGCTGCATTTTTAAATACAGGTAAAACTAATTCATAAAGGACCTCACTTCTAAAAGAATGACTTCGTTTAACTCCAGCATCTTTGCAAAGGGGGGTGAGGCACAGCTCCCTCTTGTCTCTGTTATTCCTAGGTCTTTTTCTATAATCTCTTGCATGTGGCAAGATATGAAGGTATTATAATCAGTGACTAATAATAATAATAATAATTTATTATTTGTACCCCGCCCATCTGGCTGGGTTTCCCCAGCCACTCTGGGCGGCTTCCACGAAGACCAAAAATACACTAAGACATCACACATTAAAAACTTTAAGAATTGATAATTCAGCTTTGTGCTGATGAAGTGTTTCCCATCCTATTTGGAATTAGTACCCAAGGTGCTGCAAGCACCTCCTTGGAACGTATTTTGGACTATAAACTTAATTGGGGCAAATCTGAAGGATTCAGAATGGATATGGATACATCAGTTCACTGGGTAACAGTGCTGACATTGGTTTCATCCACAAAATCATATTGCAGCTCCTAAAGGGAAGCGCACTTACCCAGGTTTCAGAAACATAATTTGTTAGGGAACCTTGGCTGGATAAAGGTAAACTGGCATTAATTCAGAAGAAGAAATGTTTTTTGGCAACTAGTGAAAAGAAAGTGTTTTTGGCTAGTGTGATCCCTTGAATATGGCTGTGTGTTCATATGTCACAGTAACCCACCAGGTAATAGTTTCTGTGAAACCACTGTGATTGCTCTCCCTTTGCTCCTTCCCAGTAGTGGATTGGAGAAACCAACCATGATCCTTGGCTTAGTCTTGCATCAGAATCAGGGACCGACTTGTTCTTGGGTTACTAAACTAAGCATTGTGGTATGTTGCTCTCGGGCGCAGGCAGGGTCTGTCCCTTCACAGTAAACCACCAACCATTGCTTACCACGTTGTGTGAATGCTGCCAGTATCTTATGCTTCAAATAAAGTATGTTTCCTGCAAATAAAATTAAAATTATTTAGTATTGGTAATCATTACTGCTACTATTTTTGAATTCTAAGTAGGAAAAAAATATATCTTAAAGCGGTATTCCTGTTGCAGAATACTGCAGGGATAGCACGGATCACCTGTGGGTCGTGTGGAGAAGAGGCTGGTGGGCGAGGTCTTCTGCAGTCCTGGCCCCCTTGCTCTCAGGGAGGCATGGCTCTGAGGAAGAAGGAGGAGGAAGGGCGGAAGACAGTTCTCCAAGGGCGGGAAGGAGAGAGGGAAATGTCGCACCAGGTGAGCCTCCTGGGGAGGAGGGCGACGCGCTCCTGGGAGCCTGGATCTGCTCCCCCTCGCCTCCCAGGTGGCCCGACACACCGGCATGGAAACGGGTCTGGAACTTTTGACAACTCACTGGACTCAACTTCTAACATCTTTTATTTTATTTTTTTACCACACAATAACCTTTAGTTGCGGGGAATATATCTTTCCCAGGGACGCCTCACTGTTGCACGTCAGCGGGGAAAAAGAGAGAAAGTGAGAGAAAGAGAGGCCACGCGCGAGGGTCGCTTCCACGCTCGCGCGAGGGACAAGGAAGCGCCGCCCCTCCCCCGCCAACGGCCGCTGCCCCGCCTGCGCGCGCACCCCGCCTCTCGAGTGGGGGGGCAGGAGCCCCGCGGCGAAGCCACGCCCCCCTCGCCCCTCTGGAGTGGCGGGCGGGAAGCCGGCGGTGACGCGTACGCGCTCGCTCCCGACGAGGGACGGAGGGAGGCCTGCGTGGCAGCTTGGGGACGGACGCAGCGCTGAGAGAGAGAGAGAGAGAAGAGGCGGGCAGGCGGGGGCGCGCGTGTGCGTGTGTGTGCGCGCGCGCGGCGGTCGGTCGGTCGGTCGGGTGGCGAGTGGGTCGAAGTTGCGTCCGGGCGCCTCTGACTGACTGCCTTGACTCGAGCGCCTGAGGGGCGAGAGCGCGAGGCTCTGCGGCTCCCCCCGCCCCCCCACCCGGGCGAGAGCGGGCAGGGGAGGGGGCTGCTGTGGCGGCGCGGAGCCCCTCCGGCAGGGAAGGCGCCTCCCTGGCGGAAGCAGCCGCCAGCAGGTAAGCGATGGCGGGGGCGGCGACCTGCCGAGAGGCCTCTTCACCTGGGCGGGCGGGCGGGGGGGGCAGAGAGCGCCGAGCAGACCCCCCCTCCGGCTCCCCTCGGACCCGGGACACGCCCCTCCCCCGCCCGCGACCCCCACAGGTCACCCCTCCCCTGCCGTGGCATTTCTGGAAGGGGGTCGCTTTCGCCCCCTCATCCCAACCCCGCAGCATTAAAAGCAGCACCTTCTAACTCCTTGCCCGCCCCCCGGCATTCTCATTTCTGTTTTTAGGACTGGCTCCCTTTTTAAATGCATCAGGTGTGCTGGCCTCTTAGAAGGTCTCCCTTCACCACGACGGCCGGCCGACCTGTTGGATTCGCGGGACCAGCTCTCATTTTCACCTCGGGCGGCGCCCCCCCCCGCCTACCCCGCCCCCTGCCCTTCCCAGCTGAACTTCCTCCCACGACTGCTGCTCTTCTCGTGGTGGGTGGCCGTAGGGATCCTCTCCAGGTGTTGTGGGCTAGGGGCACGAGTGGGCACAGGGCGCCCTGGGGATCGTCCGTCGGGGGGGGGGGGTCGCTTGTGCCATCCTTGAGGAGGTGCCTCTGGCCCCAGGGGATTGCCATGGTCACTTCTGTGATGTAGGCGAACTTGCTGGCATGCAGCTGAATGCCCTTCTGGTGAGAGGTGACCTGGTGCCATTACTTTTTAATGTGTCTGTTTTACTTGATTTTTAAAAACATACCAACAGTTTGTGGTGTGTTTTCTAATGCAGACTCTGTGTGGGCCTCTCCAGTACAGTTCTGCTGTCATCTCATTATCTGACAGGTTTCTCTTCATTCCTGCTATCAAAGGATAAATTAGAGGCAGGCTTTGGGGATCGTGTCCAAGAATCCTGCCCAGTGTCTTTTCCAAGCCTTGATTTATGTCTGTAAGGCAGAAATTTGTTTGTCAGTGCACACATACCCATCATCCACATTCATTTTGGGGAGTTGCTCTTGCTATGGATAGAAAATTGTTTCCATAGAGCCATAGAATTGTAGAGTTGGAAGGGACCACAGGGAGCATCTAGTCCAACCCCCTACAAATTCAGGAATCTTTTGCTCACCGTGGGGCTCAAATTCACAACCCTGAGATTAAGAGCACAGAGTATCCCTTCGCTTCCTCCTCAAAGAGTCTCATGTGGCCTTGAGGGGAAGAGCACAGGCTGTGTATACAGAAGGTCCCCAGTTCATTCCCTGGCAACTTAAATTCAAAGGGTCTTAGGTAGGAGTGCAGAAAAAAACTTGGGATTGCTGTTTCATTTCAGAGTAGACAACACAAAATCAACCATCTGATTCTGTACAACATAGTCACATACATTCAAATATGTGAACATATGGGGCTGTGTGAACAATGAAGAGTGGGTTATAAATAAATATCTAGTTGTGTAAGTGTTCATGATTTAAGACTGTTAATAGGAAAAATGTTTTTATTAAAAAGTATTTCACAGCAATGCAAACTTGAGATCTGGCGCCTGGCTAATTTCTAACACTGACTACATCAGGGTGTTTATCTGAATGGAAACCCAGGTTAAGGAGGCCATAAATTTGAAAGAGCTTATCAAATGGAAAGTCCCACTGTTGTCTTTCATTCTTTGGTCAACATAGCTAAAGTAAGAAGTTCCTGAAACAAACATTCCCTCCTCATACAGTTTTGGTATAATCTGAGTTTACTCATGTATTCAGTAAGAATTTTTTCTGGAACTGTGTGCATGGTTGAAATTTTTGCTAAAAATAGGGTTCTTTGTGTGGTTTAGTATCAGATTGCAAATTTTAATGTTAGAATTGGTGCTGGTGCTGCCTCCTCTGCCCAAAGGCATAACATAGAACAGTTGTTCTCATATAGTTTCTTTTTGCAGGGAATTCAGCCTCTTCTCTCACTTTCATGTTCTATTCTCTTTGGGAATAGCCTAGACTTGTGTGTGTGTGTTTTGTCGCTTTGCACACTAACAAGAACCCAAGGTGCATGATATCTCCCCGGATCTCCCTGCCTACTCACAAAGCAGATGAGGGGGATCCTGGGCTGTGTGTGGCTGCTGCAGCCCACACACAGAAAGATGATGTGACTGCAAGGAACTCTGCACCTGATTAGCCCTCATTCTTCCTGGCATTGGTTCTCCTTGTACTAGTGGGCAGAGTGATGAACTGTCCAGGTAGGCAGAAGCATCTTCAAAAGGCCTTAAACTGTCTTAAAAGCATATTATAAGAATCTAGAAGAGATACTGTCTGAACCAATGAAAACAGTTATGAATGGAATTTTAAAAGAAGGAAGAATACTAAAGTCTTGGGAAGAAGCATTTATCACTCTGATCCCCAACAAGGAATGCACCCAATATCAATCAAAAACTGAGCCTCTTGGGCTTGCTGATCAGAAGGTCGGCGGTTCGAATCCCCGCAACGGGGTGAGCTCCTGTTTCTGGGTCCCAGCTCCTGCCAACCTAGCAGTTCAAAAGCATGTGCAAGTAGATAAATAGGTACTGCTCCGGCAGGAAGGTAAATGGTGTTTCTGTGTGCTGCTCTGGTTTCGCCCAAAGAGGCTTAGTCATGCTGTCCACATGACCCGGAAAAACTCTGCAGACAAACGCCGGCTCCCTCAGTCTGTAAAGCGAGATGAGCGCCACAACCCCAGAGTTGTCTGCAACTTATTTAACTGTCAGGGGTCCTTTACCTTTACCTTTATCACTATTAAATATAAATTAACTTAAATAACGATTACTTAAATAAAGATTACAAAATATTTGCTGATATCCTAGTAAACAGATTAAAAAGAGTACTGAATGAAATTATATATAAGAATCAAGTGGGCTTTCTACTAGGCAGACACATGTGCAATAATATGAGAAATATAATAGATATATTGGAATATTTGGAAGTAAGAACAAAAAAAAAGAAGATATATTGATGCTGGTAGATGCCGAGAAGGCCTTTGATAACATCTCTTGGAGATTTATGAAAAAAACTATAGAAGCCACAGGACTCGGAGAAAATTTCAGCAGGGGTATCGAGGCGAAATACAGAAATCAGAGAGCCAAATTGATATTAAATAATGAGATAACAGAAGAATTTAAGATAAGTAAGGGGACCAGGCAAGGCTGCCCCCTCTCACCTTTATTGTTCATTATGGTACAAGAACTCCTAGTGATTTCAATAAGGAAAGATCGAGACATAAAAGGTGGGGAAGATATCGCACACGATAAAGGCATTTGCGGATGACCTGATATTAACCACTGAAAATCCAGAGGAAAGCGTACAAAATAATAGAAAAGACCCTCGAATTTGGAAAAGTGGCAGGATTTAAGTTAAATAAAAATTAGACCAACATGCTAGCAAAGAATACAAGAAAAAGAAGAATTACAGAAGAGCTCAGGACTAAATAAGACTAAATACTTGGGAATCTGGCTGACGAATAAAAATAGCAATTTATTTGAGGATAATTATATAAAAATATGGAAAGAAATTAAAAGAGATCTGGAGATTTGGAACAGGTTAAAATTATCATTCTGTGGTAGGATATCAGTAGTGAAAATGAATGTGCTTTCCAAAAGGATGTTTTTATTTCAAATGATACCAATAATTGGAGGGGTAAGATGCTTTAAATCATGGCAAAGAGATATATCAAGATTCATTTGGAAGTACAAAAAGCGAAGAATTAAACATAAATTATTAATAGATAAGAAAAATAGGTGGATTGGCACCACCTGATTTAAATTTGTATTATGATTCAGTCTGTCAAAATTGGTTAAAAGAATGGATGATACTGCAAAATGCAGATTTATTGGATTTAGAAGGGTTTGACAACCGTGATGTGAGGCATGCCTACTTAGGTCATGAAAAGTGAAAGTCCACAGAGGATTTCTTAACCATATTGTAAGAAAGTTGATATATAGAGTCTGTGAAAAGTACAAAGAATTATTAGAACCTAAAATGCTCTGGTGGTTTTGGCTTTTGGTGGTGATAGCAGTGAAAAGAAAAAATACAGAATCAAATTGGGCACATAAAAGGATCTGCTAGAAGAAAAAGATAACAAATTGAAATTGGAAAAATATGAGGAAGTAAAACATCACCTAACAGGGTGGATTCAGTACTACCAATTAAACGAAGTGTTCAGAACAGATGACAAAAAAGGTTTTGCAAGAGAAATTTCAATATTGGACAAAGAATTATTACAAAATAAGACAAAGGTAATCTCTAAAATGTATGAAACTTTACTACTACTAATAATTTATTATTTGTACCCCGCCCATCTGGAGTGGGAGGTGAAGGATGAACAAGTAAAAGAGGTAATGATTAAAGGGGCAATGGACATAGAAAACCTATTCAGTTATCATCATGGGGGAGATTATGGAAAGAGAATTGGGGATTTACAGCTTGTGAGGCTGGGTGGGATTGAGTGTGGGTATGTATGAATATTTTTAAAGATTGTATGAAATGTATGTTTATATATTCGTACTATGTATGTATTAATGTTGAATTATTTTAATAAATTTGTTAAAGATGTTTTATAGATGGTATTTAACACCAAGCAAAATATTTAAAATGTATAAACAAAATCTAAATTGTGTTGGAGGTGCAATCAAGCATCGGAGACGCTCCTACATATGTGGTGGACCTGTGATAAAATCAAGAGCTTCTGGGATTTGGTATATGAACAGTTGAAGAAAATACTTAAACAAACTTTTGTAAAAAAAAAAACAACCAGAAGCTTTTCTATTGGGAATATTAGATTCAGATATTGCTAGGGAAAACCCAAAAATATTCCTGTATTCAATATTGGTGGCGAGAATCCTAATTGCCAAAAACTGGAAAAACTAGTCAGTCCAACAAAAATGAATGACAAGAAAAATTATTTGATAACCTAGAGCTGGCTAGAATGACAGATGCAGTTAGGGGTCAGTCTAAACAAAAATTTCAAAAGGAATGGGGAAAATATGGAGATTACTGTATCATAAAAAGCGGTGCCCTCAAATTAATACATGGATTTGTTTTGATTAACTTTTGCAAAACAAATTAAGGTATAAAAGTCTAAAATAGAAAGAAAAGTAGGAAAAACGGAATGAGAAGGAAACAGTTTATTAAATATGAAAGTAGACCTGCATTGAGGACAAAGGAAGTCAATTAGGAGAAAACAAGAAGTGAAATATTGTTATATGTTTGTTTAGTATTTGTATCTATATTCATACTTGTATTTGTATTCTCTTGTTAGGTTTATTTTTTTTTAGTGTTGTGAGTGTTTGTGTTGCAACAACAACAACAACAACAACAACAGCAACAGCAGCAGCAGCATTAAAAGGCCTGAACAGCCTTAAACTGCTGGTCATGTTTATTTCCTCAAGTTTTAAGGAGGCTAGTTGGCACAGATCTGCCCTGAAACTTTATTATCCAGAAGACAAAACTGTTGTGAATCCATACAGTGAATTCCTTAGAATATGTGACACATACAATGCTTCACTTTTCTCAGAATAACCTATATACTTTAGCTGCAGTCATTGAACTCTTTTACCCAAGGAATAAGAGGGTTATGGCTTGTAGCCCAAATACCTTAAAACAGGAAATAATGATGTGCTTTGTTGCAGTTTGTAGGACTTAATATCATATAGAGCAGAGCTTTCCAAACTGTGTCGCGACACGTTAGCGTGTCCATTTCAGTGTATAGTTGTGTCACGTGACTGTTCCCCACACTTCTTTCAGGGCTGGAAAAAGGAGTTAGTTTAATATCTGGTTTGCTAGTAAAACTGAATTACTATGTCGTGAAATGTTGATGCATGTCTAAAAACTTTGTCACCAACAAGAGAAGTTTGTCACCAACAAGAGAAGTTTGGGAAGAGCATAACTCTTTTGGAAGGAAAATTAAAAAGCAACAATTAGAGAGAAGTGAACTTCATTTGATTGCTAATTGCCCAAATAGGAATTGGGACAATAACTGTAAATAACTGTAATTTATGTTGCTTCTATAGAATGGCATTTGTGGAGACTGCAAAGCGGAAGAGAGAAAGTACAATGAAAACAACATATTCCCTCAGAAGAATGTAGGCTTACAAAAATAATTGGTTACTTTCCCTCCTAACATTTATCATTTATTTGGTGCTAACAGTTGGACTAATGCAGGGATTCCCAAACTTGGGGGTGTGTTGTTAGCTGTTTTGCGATTACAACTCCCATCGTCCCTAGCTAGCAGGACCAGTAGTCAGGGCTGATGGGAATTGAAGTCCAAAAAACAGCTGGAGATCCAAGTTTGGGAATCCCTGGGATGAAAAGCAAAATTGTGGACTGTAACATGCAGCTAACGCTGAGCAAACAAGCTGTTAGCATTTTAAAGAAACACAGCCTGGGGCATAAGCTCTAACTTTGTCCTCTTCCCAGCAGCAGAATAAACATATTTATTTTCCTGGGCATTTCAACTGCAGGTGGCTGCAGTGCGCAACCAGGGGCGGTGGTATTTTGTACTGGGGGTTGGGACTTTTTTGGGATGAGCACTTTTAGTATTTTATTGTCTTTTTTTGTTTTATTGTAAATAGCTTTGGAGTGCCTCTGAATGTATGAAATGATATATAAATTAGCTAACTAGCTCATTTAGTAATATTACTTCAGTTAGCTTTTAATCTTTATTTATTATGAGATGTATTCTACATGAAATGCTTGCCATTAATATAGAAGGTTCTGAACAAGAAGGAATTGCGACAACCATTTCACACAGGGGTTCTGTTCCTAGCCTCTGTGTGCGATGGCAGAAGGCGAATAAAGGTACCCAGCCTGCCTTGCTCTCTTCTGGGTCCAAAAGGACCTGTGCATTGGCGATCGCTCATCAGTTGAATGCACCTCAGATTGTAGCCAACTGTACATGAATCATTGGGTTGGAATTGCTAATTTTACTATGTTTTTATATATGCTCAGGGTGGCTAGGGAAACCCAGCCAGGTAGGTACGGAATAATAATCATATAACAACAACAACAACAATAATAATAAAAATATAGTTCTCCACATTTGCATATGAATTTAGTGACAGTTGCTGCTGTCACTAAATTTGCTACTTATAATATAGAAGGGAAATAATTCCTCAGAAGCCTCACCTGGATGCTACCAGAGCAAGTGCTGAGGATCCTACTGTGACAAGCTAGGGATAGTGCTAAATAATGTTGATTACCATAAAAATGGGCTCTGGATAGCCATTTCACAGTTTCTTCCCACTTAAAATGGTGTAAATAAGATCCTAGTGCTTAAGATTGCCTGAAGCAGCATTATTGTAAGGTTTTGCCAGATTTTCAGGCTTCATAAGATGAAGTAGACTTTTTAACATTTTGACAAAATGCTTAGTGAAAGGTAGTCAGAATATTCCAAAGATCAAATGCCTGCTTTAATGGATTGCTCCTACAGGCCTAATAGCTGAACATAAGACTTTATTTTTCCTTTGTGTGCCGAGTAAATCAACCTTGTACAGTAGTTCTCTTTATGAGAAGGCTAAGTATCTTTTTACATACATTGTTTTTAAATTCAAGAGAACAAAAGTCAAAAGACATTGTCCATTATTGTCTTCCTGTAAGGTGTATGGTTTCTTAGTTCAATATTCAGGCAGATCATAACACATCATTGTTTTTTACAGCTCGCGTCATTTCAAGCCTCTAACTCTACAAAGACTGCAACCTCCAAAATTGCCTCTATCCCTTTGAGTATTGTTAATGTTGATGTTAATGTTGTTCTCTGAGTGAACCAAATTTTTGGTGTTAGCACACAGTGATATTTAGCACTTTAAAAGTGTGTACCAATATTTTTAAAATGGTGTAAGCATCAGTATCATCATTTAGTGCAGAAGTTTTCAACCTTTTTGAGTCCACGGCTCCCTTGACCAACTCCATTCTTTGTGGGTCTCAGGGGCCTACTTACGTCCCCCCTTGCCTGCAGAGCTGGCAGCCCCTCACCCTTTTTCGAACACCCTCCCTTGTGGAGTGTTCCCTCAGCCTCCTCTCCTCTCCCCTCTCCCTGGGAGTCCTCTGGGCAGCTGCTGTCTGTGGTCTCTGAGCTGCCCCCCCTGCCCCAAAGAGAGATGGCTCCTCACACTGCCCCACAGGGGCTGGGGAAGCACCCCCTGGCCAGCCAAAGGTGCACCATTCGCCTGGGGAGCTTGTAGCCAGGGCTGCTGCAACAAACAGCTGCGCAAGCCTTGGGGAGGCAGAGAGGCAAGAGGGCATCAGAGGAGGGAAGGAGGGAAGGAAGGAAGGAAGGAAGGAAGGAAGGAAGGAAGGAAGGAAGGAAGGAGGCCAGGGTTGCCCACCGCACCCCTGACCATCCTTCAAGGCACCCCAGGGGGCCATGACACACTGGTAGAAAACCACTGATTTAGTGAAGTAGAGATAATATAGCCAATCTGAGTCAGTAAAGGGCACTTATAAATAAAAGTGGGACTATTTCTGTTATGTTTACTGTGCCTATTTGAGCTTCCTTTGCAAGTTCCAGAAGCACCTCATCATAAGAGTGTTCTTGCTCCAGTTCTTTGCTGTGGGAACTGTGGGATTTACATTACGTTTTGTGTGTTGTTGTTTTTTTTTTGTAATTAAAAATACTCTCTCCAGCTTCCTGATACGATGCACAATGATTTATTGTTGTTCCTCAACCTTCCAAATAGTAATAAAGCTGTGACATCCGTTTTAAATGTTACGCTTTCTTACATACACTAACAAAAATGTTTCCAAAGTTTTGTGTGCTAAAATGTCTTATTGAAATGACTTGAGCCGACTTGCATGTGGAATCTGAAGGAATCTTCCTAGTTGTTTCCCTCAGATGGATTTCATGTGAGGAACAAGCATCTTTCCAAAGATGCAGGCCTTTTTCCCTCTCCCCTGGTGGGCAGTTGTGCTGATTTCGGCCACAGAAATTGTGCTAGCAAATACTGTCTGCAATACTTGGATCACTTCCTGCAGAATTGCCCCAAACTGCTCAGTTTGAGGCTTCCCAGCCTCCTATTATAGGAGATCATCTGGCTGTGTTGCCTCATAAAATTTTTAGATAAACCATAGAGGTGCATAGTAGAATGCGAGACATAGAACTTAATATTTTTGAGTAAAATGCTTCTGACTCAAGAGGCTGAGCACATTGCTTTATAGATCCTTCTTTAAAGAGCAGATTTAGAAGTGCAGATAACTTTGCTTAATATTGATTTTGACACATTGCCCAGAGCTGCTTTGAAATAGTAATTCTCCCCTGGAATTCAACTAGTGTCCCTGCAGCGACTCTCTTGTAAGAGCGTGTATTTAATGTTTCCCCCTCTACATTTTTAAAAGCAATAAACTTCTTAGAATTTTTTATACTTTATCAAAATAAACATGATGATATTCTATTCTTGCTTTTACACAACAAAGTCAGGGAGCCTGGAGAATTCTTTAATAATAGCAAGTTCTTTCCTCACTCATAATTACCTCTGCTGTAGAGACTCAAAGGAAACAAATGTAATATTCTTGTCATAAAAGTGGAGCCTTTTGCACTGTTCAGCGTTTTGACACTGAACGAAATCCCATAGTTAGAAAAACGTATATATTTTGAAGTTGAAGGCAATAGAGACTCGCAGTGCCTAAATTTTAGACCAGTTGTTAGAACCATATTAATTCATGACTGAATGGTTTTCTTTAATGGAACAACTGTGAACTGTTAAAAGAGTTCATAAACTGGCCACTTTACCAGAACTGTGAAATGTGGGAAGCAGTTCCCTATTGGTTATTTAAAAATAATGCTGGGAAGGGCAGGATGGCTGCTTCTTTCTCTCTTGGGGAGGGGGCACACGTCTTGTATCTTTCTCCTGTTGAACTCTTTATTTGAAATAAATAAAATGCCATGGTTTAGTGCCCTCTTATTGCAGAGATGAAGGATAAATTGATAGGCTCTGTGAACTCTTGCCCTAGTCTAGAATGCTCTTGGAACAGGTGCTGGCCCACACCCTCTCAAAGGGCTCGCAGCCTTTCCATTTTGAAGAGTGGTGTGATGTTTACTGTTCTCTAATTACTTTTGTTGCTTCATCTGTGAACTTTGAGAATTCTCTTTATTATTAAATGAGAAACGTCCTTCAGCCTTTTGAATGGACATGAAACTGAACCTGTACTCTTAAGTTGTTTGGGAGGGGAAGGGTGCCAAGTAACTGGGGTTGCTTTTTCAGACTGTGTGTTTGTATGTATTTGTAAAGTGACGTGCAGGGGACTGGAACCCGGGCATCTGCTTGTCAGTGTCTGCCTCTTGAGTCAGCAGTCTGCTCCTGGCTCAAGTGGGTGTAGGACAGCTCAAGTTCCAAATTTTCCCCTTTCCTATGAGCCAGCTGCTGTCCATATTACTACTAGAGAGTGACTCTGAGCATGCTGTGAATTTGAATGTGTGCCAGGGAGGAGAGGAAATCTTTTTTAAAAAGGAAGATTTTTGGAATAATGGAATAGAATATGTGTGCTCACTGCAAGATTCTAAGGACTATTACACTTTTTGGTTTGCAAAATGTCAGAGCCAACTGGGGCAAGCTGGCTTGCGGAATAATTTGAAAAAAGATGGATGTTTTTGGTCTGCAAAATATATTTTCACTTGATTGCTTGTTCAGAAATCGTCAGTGTTCTTCAAGCTGCCCCTCCATAGAGATCTAGAGGCAACTCCTAGGCATGTCTGTGAGTTGGTTGAATGAGCTGCTGAAGGAACGGGCCTGTGATATCCATAAACAATTTTCACCTGAAGTACTTACTTCTGAGCAGCTAGGTATAAAGAGCATTGTGTAAGGGAAGGGGGCGGGAGTTAATAGATTTGTAATGGGATGCAGCTGTGCTTTCATCTTCTTGTCTTTCATCACCGTTGCCCTGATGCTGCAACACACATGAATTAATCTATACATGGGCAGACTTGAAATTTCAGTCCAAAAATAGTGCCCTGATATATCCCACTGTTTCCAGATAAGATCCATCTAGTCCAGCATATTTCCCCCCACAATGGAGGTCCACCAGTTACAACAGCCCTAATGTTCAGTTGTAAACTGTCTCTGTACATGAAGATTCCTTTTAGACGTCATGACCAATAGTCTGTAAACTTGTTCACCTTGGATATGTCCAATTTTTCTTTGAAATGCATCTAAGCAGCCCATCAACCCATCTTATGGGAAGAATTATATTAACTACACTGTGTGAAGAACTATTTCCTTTTGTCTGTTTAAAATGAATTTACTCCCATTGGGTGACCTTTCATTTCATTGGGCGACATTTCATTTTAAAGCTAGATTAGGGGGAGAGAAAATTCTCTGCTTTCACTTCCTCCATACCATGCATAATTTTACAACTATCATGTCGCTGTGAGTTGTCTTTTTTGAAACTAAAACACCTCCGTAATTTAGGCTTGCATCATGTGGAAAGGGCTAAAACCCCTCTATGTTTTCATTTTTGGGATGACCACACCATACATTAAAGGCATTACGATACGGACAGTTTTATTCTCGTTTTCCTAATAAACATTATCATGTAATTTGCCCTTTTCAGTGCTGCTGTACACAGTCTCTCTCCTAGATAGTCACTGCCGATTCAGACTTCATCACTTTTAAGAGTGAAGTAGAATATTTTTGCTCTAATGTGCATCACATTATCTTTTCTTAAACTGAACCTCATCTGCCATTTTACTGCACATTTGCTCCATTTGGAAAGATGCTTAACAGTCTGCTTGAATTTTCACTATTCCTGAGTAATTTGGTTTGATTTGCAACGTTGGCTACCTCACCTGTCACCACTGGCTCTAATTGTGAACAAGTTACTTAGCATTGGTCTCAATGCTGATTCCTCAGGACCTGACTGTTAACTTTTCAAACAGTTGTTGGTATCCAGCATATTCCGCAGTGCAGGCTAGCAAAGAATTCCTCCAGCCTTCCTCTTTAGAGAAGTCCTCTTCAGTCTTCCTGTTTAAATCCTTTGCCATCCAACAATCTTGACTGCCTCACCAGCTGATTTCCTGCTTCCAAATTTTAACATATGTTTTTGTTGTTGGTAGTGATATTTTTAGCAGTGTGCTCCTCAAAGTCCACTTCCACAATAAATCCATGATATTCACATCCTTGTTAGCTGTTCGTTCTTCTCCACCCACTCTGCTCCCTTCCCAGTACAGTGGCAGCGGGAGCCCCCATTAGCTAAAGTGGTGCTTCAGGTTAAGAACAGTTTCAGGTTAAGAACAGACCTCCAGAACGAATTAAGTTCTTAACCCGAGGTACCACTGTATTGAAATTCTGCTTGAAGCTCCCTGGTACAGGGGCCTGTTGCTTTTGATTATGGAACTCTGAAAAGCTCCAGCTACTTTGTTAGCTGTGTATGAATATTATTTACATTATTGTCACTAAAAAAGAAAAAAGACCAGCCATGGTATCTCATTCTAGAAGTTCTAAGCTTTAGGGCACAATTAGTAAAACCCTGTTACTGCTTTTCAGTCTGATTTGTGGGAAACCTGCTCCTTGACAGAAACAAGGTAATTAGTTAGTCCCAGAGAATCCATGAAAAACTCTTGGCCTCCTAGTCTTTGATTTTCTCACTCAACAACCTGTGCTTAATCTTTGTTGCCAGAGAAGAAGAAGGTATCCCTGTGTGCAAGATCTTGGTGATGGAGTGTGTTTCAGACTCCCAGTTGGGCCAGGCAGAGCTTACTATACTAAAACATTTATGTAGAGTTCTTCGTACATCAGAAATGAGTAGTGGATTCTTTTTCTTTCCTTTGCAGACTCTGTTTAATCAGTTTGGAAAATCTAAGCGATGACTTTTAGCTCTTAGAGGATTAAGAACCAGAGCTGCTTTTTGTGGCAAGTTGTATATATTAAAGCCAGCCCTACATTAGTAAATAAACTCTGTTACCATAATCATCGTACTTAGTGTAAGCGCTTCTTGGGTGAATATTAAAGATCTGTTAATCTTTATGGTATTTATAGGATAATTTTTTAACTCGCTTGAGCTTCTTACTGCTTTCACAGGTCAATTACTCCAATTAATAACATCTTGTCAGCTATAAGAACATTACCATCCAACAGTACAGTGCAGATTGTAATTTTTTTACCTGCTTGATTTGATTCTTCAGACTTTCTTCTCCCTTAGTGATTGAGGCTTGAGGTTTAATTCTTCTTATTTGATGTCTCACTTCATAGCCTCCATGAAGTCTCACATATGGGATCTGCACTAATGTGAAGCTGACTACTTTTGAATATTCTAGAGCAGGCATCCCCAACCTACGGCCCTCCAGATGTTTTGGCCTACAACTCCCATGATCCCTAGCTAACAGGACCAGTGGTCAGGGATGATGGGAATTGTAGTCCAAAACATCTGGAGGGCTGAAGGTTGGGGATGTCTGTTCCAGAGCTTTAACCAGTGTCCCTCCCTCCCTCCCTCAGGAGGTGGTCGCTAGCATGTACAACTGACCTTCCCCGCTCAGTTCGCTTCTTGGCACTGCATTGGCAGTGGCTGGTAGAACATCCTTCATGACCGCATACCTTCTGTGACGTTGGTGTGCTGTTCTTTGTGAGCCTTCCAGTTTTTCTCATCTCTGGTTTGCATCCCCCATTTTATATCTATGGGTTTCAGCTTCACTGGCTTTGTGCTGCAGCATAGCAGATCTCATTTGAAAACAGTGCTTGAAACTAACCAGGCGCCAGGCGTTTTTTGTGACTCGGGAGCACCCCCTGGCAGCCAAGTGATTTCCTTTCACAAGGTTTGCGACTGAAATCTCCACCGCAGGAAGGTGAGGGCAGTGTCCCTGACTGACCGCAAAAGCTGAAAAGTTGTTATAAGCTATTGAGCTTCTAGCATTCCCTTTGAACTCCTCATGAAGCCTTTGGATGCGCTGAAGAGGGAATCTTACTCCATTGTGGTCTCTTTGCATAAGTAAACAAACAAGCTGCAACTTTTCACCTGGTTGTATGGATTGCTTCTCTCTTGGGGGCAGGAGGGGAGCTCAGGCTGATAGTAAATCACAAACTTTGTTATAAAAGTAGTATTTTTAAAAAAGTGTTTTCCCTCCTTCAAGAAGTAAGAAAATGACAAGTTTTGCCCCTCGCTCTGTCTTTACCTTGCTGTCCAAGGAAGGTCTCCTGTAGGGCAGATAATTCCCGCCCCCTTTTAAATGTGTTCTACTTGTGTGGGTGTGTATTAGTATATGGGGATGTAGCAGTTCTGTTGAGGACTAAGCCTTGCCTTGGTGTGTGTGTTAGAATCATGGAGTTGGAAGAGACCCCAAGGGCCATCGAGTCCAACCCCCTGCCAAGCAGGAAACCCCATCAGAGCACTCCTGACATATGGCTGTCAAGCCTCTGCTTAAAGACCTCCAAAGGAGACTCCACCACACTCCTTGGCAGCAAATTCCACTGTCAAACAGCTCTTACTGTCAGGAAGTTCTTCCTAATGTTTAGGTGGACTCTTCTTTCTTGTAGAAGTGTTAAAAGCATACTGCAAGCATAAAAGTAGGGATTTTAGTGCATGATTTCTAATGCAGCCCACCAGCTATGCATAGTGGCCCTTTTTTCTGCTGCCTGCCTTCAGTTGCAAGAACTGGTGTAGTAATTACCCTCCTGGCTACAGTGCATGTCTGGTGGGCTGCATTCAGCTTGGTGGGCCATCAGATGTGTAGGCATGTAATATGTGCTTTTGTTAGTACAGAATGAGGAAATGGTAGTTACTCCAGATTAATTTGCTCAAAATACAAAGGTATGATATGAGGTGCTCCTTTTATTTTTCATGCTTTCTTTTTGGAATGGTTAATTGCTTCCATATTTCAAAAGGCCACAAAAGAAACTTTAAATAATCCAAGGGAATCAAAACAGCATTTCAGCAGGGGGCTGGTCCACTGTCCTTCAGACCTTGTGGGGAGCCGGGCTATATTTTTTTTGGGGGGGGGGAAATGACCAATTTCCTGTGCTCCACAAATAACTCAGAGATGCATTTTAAATAAAAGCACACATTCTACTCGTGTAAAAACACCAGGCAGGCCCCACAAATATCCCAGAGATGCATTTTAAATAAAAGGACACATTCTACTCATGTAAAAACACACTGATTCCCGGACCGTCTGTGGGCCGGATTGAGAAGGTGATTGGGCCAGATCTGGCCCCCGGGCCTCAGTTTGCCTGCCCATGGTGTATATTATAGTACATTTCAAAATGGATCCTTTAGAGCTGGAAAAGATTCAGAAAAGGGCAACCAAAATGATTGTGCAACTGGAACAACTCCCCATGAGTAAATTGGGGATTTTTAGTTTAGAAAAATTATGCTGGGTGTGGTGTAAAGAAAGGGGATAGAGACATGTTTCCTTCTCTCATAACACTGGAATCTGAGGTCATTCAGTGAAATTGAACCACTTTGTGAGGTCCACCCGAAAAGTGGTGTATAAATAAATAAAGTAAATTGAATATTGGAATATTTAGGACTGTCAAAAGGAAATACAACTTCATGCAGTGCATACTTAACCTTTTGGAATTTACTGCAGTAAAATGTAGTGATGGCCACTAACTTGAATGGTTTTAAAAAGGATTTAGCCATGAATTTGTCTACTGATGGCTATTAGCCACCATGGCTGGGTATTACCTCTAGCATCTGAACTGGTCTGCCTCTGAATGCCAACTGCTGGGGGGCACAGGTGAGGAGAGTGCTATTCTCCCTCCTTGTGTCCTGCAAGTAGGCTTCCCCTAGGAATCTGGCTGGCCACTAAGGGAAGAGAGTGCTGGGCTAGGTGAGCCTTTGGCCTGATCCAGCAGGCCCCCTCTTATGCTCTTACGTACTGTTGCTCTCTCTTATGTACTGTAGGTGTAAGGCTGGTTGTGGATCAGATAATACATGTTCCCCAGACCACAAACACTGGTGTATCAGTATGGTCAGTGTTGCCATGTACTGGGCATGGAATGGAAGAAATGAATAATCAAGAGGAGTTGTACATTACTCAGTTACTGTGATAAAATAAAATGTATTCAGCTTTGTCTTATGGAGCACTGCTGCTTCAGGGATGGTCACTGCTCCTTTGGCCTCTTTAAGTAATAAACGTATGTAGAAATGTGAGTAAAATAATTTATCTTGTGGGAGTGGAGTCTTCTGTGGGAATACAATCTCAAACTGAAAACTAATAAAAACACAAGGAGAGACTATAAAAATTACAAGATATATTCCGATTAGTTTTTAAGCTCTCTTTAGTCAAACAGGCAGTGAGATTCCAACCATTTTCAGTTAGGGATAGCTGTTAACAGTGTATTTTTAAGTCTTTCCATCTTCCTCCTTCCCACCAGCGGCTAGATTTTGCTTTTCTCTTAAAATTTCATACTGTAGGTCTAGGGAAAGCTAAGCGGAAAATTTGATTCAGTGACCAAATCATGAGTGTCTGCAGAAAATCTCACCTGGATGCTAATTCTGACATTCATGCTATGCTAGGAAAATTTTAAGAAAAAGCCTAGTGTAGCACTCAGCTGCTGAAAGATATTTCTTCAGTTATCTAGGAACATTGAAGTGTAGTCTTCAGGGTTTTCCTCTCTTATGGCTTCCCCTTGTATACATGTAAGATGAAACTTCTCTTGGCAAAAGCAGCAATCACAGCAGCTCTTTGAGGATCTAATAAGTCCCCCAAGGAGTTGCTGTTCTAGTTACTTTCCTTTCTTTTCAGTGGAAAACTAATTCTTTCTCATGGAGGACAGCAACTTGTGTAATATTCTTGGGTATACAACACACCGCAGAGAGTTTCGTGTTGGCTAATGCAACTGTATTTATAACTCTCTCAAAGACATAGCTGTCCCTTTGAATCGCTGGTGGTGTAAGAAAGTTTCAAGGAAGGGGCTCCTTTTGTATACGTGTTACTTTTCCACAACCCTTTAATGGATAAGAAAAATGGAGCAATGAAGGCCCTTTATCTTCAGACATTCTGCAATAACTGCATGCAGTACTTTAGTATCTTTCACACTACTGGTACCAGCAGCCAGCAAAGCTGGGAATCTAATTCAGTGTTGAGGTGCACATTCATTAGTATACAAACGTAAGGGCTATAACAGGGGTTTCTGTCTTCAAGCACATTGTAAAATAATCTAAAAAGTACATAGGTAGCCAGGTGGAATATGGATGACTCTGTCTCTAATGTCTACTGCAGTGGGTCTTGGGTGTGTTTGCTTTCATTGTAATGGTACACACAGTCTGAGGCATACCTCATCTCCTTTTCTTATAGTATCATCTCTCAAAATTTTTTTTCCAAGGCTGAGAAAGCTAGAATCCAGGGCAACAGAGCTGATAGCCAATTGTTGAGCCAACTCCAAGAAAGACTGAAATTTGTGTGAGGTGAAAACACTTTGGGACCCCTCTTCCTTGAGCTACTTCCTCTCTTAAAGCAGACACCATGCTTTTTGTCCACCAAAGAAACACTGGTGTGTGCTTTACAGCACAAGTACATAAGCAACTTTTCAGATTTTTAGGCTCCATTTGAGCTGCTTCATTATTGCAGCCCTGGGAATAGAAACTGCCCATAATGTGATGTGTTTGCTGCCCCACCCTGCTAGGATTTACTTCTGAACTTTTTCATCCCTCCTGTTTTATATTGATAAGACCTGTTACATCAGGTTTATAATGCTTTCCCTCCAAATACCAGTTTGTTTATGCACATAGCTAAGCATCACTGCCAGCAGATTTTTTTGTTCAGCATATAGGTTCAAGTACATACAAGTCATTGTTAGTGGCAGGAAGTGTTGCATCTGCATGAACAATATATGGTATTTTTACAGTGTTTGTTTGTTTGTTTATTATATCCTGCCTTTCCCCCAGAGCAGAGACTCAAGGCAGTTCACAGAAATGAAAATAAACATGCATTAAAAAAATATTAATTGAGACACAAGTTTAATATTCCCACAGAATGTAGATGTAGTAGTAGTAGTAGTAGTAAGAATTTATTACTTATAAACTTCCTGATAGAGGACTGCCTTCAGATTCCTATGGAAAGTCATATAATTTCTTTGACATCTGATGGGAGGGCATTCCACCAGACAGGCACCACTGGCGAGAAGGCCCTCTGCCAGGTTCTCAATAACTTCACTTCTTGCAGTGAGGGAACTACCAGAAAGCCCTCAAGAGTTAGATCTCAGTGTCCAAACTAAGCAATGTGGGTGGAAATGCTCCTTTAGGTATACTGGGCCAAGGTTGTTTAAAGGTCAGCACCAACACTTTGAATTGTGCTTGGAAACATCCTGGGAGTCAGTCTTTCAAAACCAGTGTTATATGGTCTTGGCAGCCGCTCCCAGTCACCAGTCTGGGAGTCACATTCTGGATTAGTTGTTTCTGAGTCACCCTCAAAGGTAGCCCCACACAGATCTCATTGCAGTAGTAGTCCAAGTGGGAAATTACCAGAACATGCACCACTCTGATGAGACAGTGTGCAGGCGGGGATGGTCTCAGATGGAGCTGGTAGACAGCTGCCCTGGACACAGAATTAAAGTGTGACACCATGGACAGCTTTGAGTCCAAAATGACTCCCAGGCTGCGCACCTGGTCTTTCAGGGGCACAGTTACCCCATTCAGGACCAGTTATTCCCTCGCACCTGCCTGCCCCCTGTCCGCCAAAAACATCCTTCTGTCTTGTTGGGATTCAGTGAATTATATCCAAACTTCCATTGTATGCACAGTGCTCAGGGCAGCTTCCAACTGTTTTTTAAAAATAAAATCCAACAAATTAACACTGTAGTCAAACAGTAACAAAAATTTACAACACTAGAGCAGTCAAGTACAGCAAATAAATCCATTATGAAAATGAAGGAGTTGGTCCCATCCACCTGGTCAAATACCTTCTGGATAGGTCTTGGCCAGGCTGCAGAAAGCAAGATAGCTGAACCTCCTGAGTTTGGGACTTCTGCAACCTCAGTGTGGACAAACGGCCTTCTTCTGCATCTTAGGAGGAGCTTCCCATGATCTCGGCACCACCCCTTTAGTATCTGAGCCCATTATATTTGGGACTTTAATCACAACAGTTTGCTAATTCATTTCCAGGTACAATTCAATCAAATTATAAAATGGGTGTAATAAGCTCGCATAGACAAGTACTGTACCCACTAAAACCTTTGTTGCCACCGTCTGAACAGAGAACAAAAGGCACAAAATTAATTGTTGTTTAAGGTCCAATTCCTTCTCTGACATGAATGCCAAAAGAAGCTTTACTTTGAGATTCAGCTTTTTAAAATAACTTTTAAAAGGTCTTCTCTTTTTAATGAAATGCAAGATGGAGATCTAGATTCTGCCATTTTACACTGTTGGGACCAATAATAAACATTTTAACTTTAACCATTGTAGTTTGGTGTGGAGAGCAAAATGTTAGGTGTATTTTAGTATAAAAAGCAAGTCTGACTATTTCTGGCAAATAGCTGCTGCCCTTCTCCATATGTGTGTGGTGTTCAGTAATCTGAAGTTACCTGCATAAAGTCTTCAGAGAGATGAAACTTTCGTGCTATTACAAAACACAAAATATAAAATCTAAATCAGAGTGAACACTAAAGTGAAGATTTCTTTCTTGCACTCCAGTACACTTTTCTTTTTTTTTCTTGTAAATGATATGGGTAGCTTTAAAACAAACAAGCAAAAGAACTAAAATTTGAGTAAAATGTGGAAGGGTCATTTGAGGCCAGATTAAATTGGTCTGTAAATATAGCTCACATTTGGTCGTCCTTGATCTATATTACAGGAAAGTGGTGAAAGTTGAATACATGGAGGAAGTTCATTTCTGGTAGTTAAAAAACCTCTACCAAAAATGCACTGCTTCAATGTCTTGGTGAATGGAAATGACGATACACACTACTCTCTAGAAAGAAGTTGTGTTCATTGGAGCATTTTGTGAATGAATAAATGCAGCATAGAAACATCTTACTATATTTCTGTTGAAAGATTAATCTTGCTGACTAAAGACAGGAACGTAAACATGAGCTGGGTGGAGAATTTCTTTCAAACAGGATGGGAAACTTGCCACAAATATTTAAATATAGGCTAGCAGCATTTGTTTTTTTGACGTCTAGAATGAGCCAACTCTGGCTAACTTCACATTTGTTGAGTTAACAGATGTTTGGGATTTCTCTCTTTTTTTTTTTTTTTAACTTAACAGTCCAATGTTGGTGTTTGAACAGAAGGTGAGGTTTAGCTCTTTGCCTCTGTTGATGCTCTGGTAAAGCTTACTTACATCTTGAACAAAGCCCTAACTATATGACTTTCTCCCCTGACCCCCTGCATTAGTTGTTCTGCCATTCATGAAATTGTCTGTATGGTTAAGTGAGCAGAGCAGCTTTGTTGGGATTTGTTGGGAAAGCAGCTTGTGGCACCTTTACGGTAAACAGATTTATTGTGGCAAAACCAGCAGCTGCACATGCAGGGCTAAGTTACTGTGAACTGCATGGGGTAGCAGTGATTGTTCGGTTGTGTAATTTAAGGATAGAGTGACCCTTGAGAACAACTTCATGAGGGGTTTTCCCTTAGAACCCTGTCCTTCTTCTAGTGTTTAATATTGAATCTCTATTTTTAAAAATTGTGTCCTTTTTGCAGTCTTTTATTACAGATTAGGAAATTTTGTGGTCTCTCTCCAGTCCTCTATGTAGGTTCTGTGCCTGTGGCAAGTATCCCTCTACAGGATTCCAGGGCTGTAGCCAGGAAACTGGTTCTTGCATCTGCTCCCCTTGAGAACACTCTTGTAGCAATCTGCACAAGCTTCCAGGGGTGTTTAGCTTCTGGCTCGGATCTTAGAGCGTTGCCTATGCTGGACAGATGTCCCACTATAAGCTTTGTTGGTTTTCAGTATATCTCAAATGCTATATAGACAGCGACATCTCCTTTGAAAGGCACTGAAGTACTACTGTGTTTCCTTGCCAGCCCTTCTGCATTTCTTCACATTGAAGAAGAAGAAAGTTTTAAAAACAAATGTTTAGCGTTTATTTTTGAGGCTTTAGCCATATTTCTGGGTAATAATGTAAGCATTTAAAATTATTCTCTGTTTGTAAATAGTGTAAAGATTCCCCAAGTGTCATTAATACGCCAGAATGAATCCCTGCCCCTTTCATGCAAGGCAGATAATTGGGAATAAGAAAGGAGCAGATTATTTGTTAAGTTCTAAGAGAGAGAACCTGAGGATGGAAAAATTAAAAAGTGGCAGAAAAGAGCAGCCCTGTCCCACATCACCAAGCAATATAATTGGTAAGCCATTGTGGGTGTGGGAATGCATCATATTCATAAGTTTCCGTAGAAAGGCCAAGAAAATCTGTGGTTGCCATAAGCAGGGGAAAGGCAACGTTCCTTTAAAGGCAGTCCTCACAATTTGAGAACACTTGCAAACCATGCAAACTCCTACTTTTGTGGATAGCCTCTCAAGCTGTAGTAGGAACATGTATGCTGTAGAAAGTCAGGAGAAGGTCAGCTATAGGAATTGAAAGAAGTCTTACTAATTTTTTGTACAATTCCCTTACGCGCCCTAAGACTCTTTTGTCTATTGCCATCTCTCTTATCAGTGCTTAGGTCCTGAAAGGTGTATGTTACTATATTGCCATATATCTGTGTGTCTTTTTGTCTTAAACTGCTCTGCTTATGGTGATTTTGACTCATCTTGAACCGATTCCTGAGAAAGGCAAGCAAAGGAGTTAAAAGTTGTGAGGGATTTACTGTAAATACTCCTTGCTTTTGGAAGTGCTGACAGAAGCTTAATTGTTAGGTTCAAGTATATTTGTCATGTGCCAGACAGTGTCAGTCTGCTTGCAGTGAACCGGTTATGTACTTCCACCCAGAAGAAGTGAGAGCGCGAGAAGCCAGAGGCTGCTTGTGTGTTTTCTGTTTGCTTGTGTTGCAGGAGGGGATGCGGGGAGGCACTGCTGTTTAACCTAGCTGGTAATTACGTTCTACAAGAAGGCATATATTACTGTTGCTTGCTTTGCCAAAGCTCTTCAGCATGATGGATGAGATTTAAAGGTTGATCCGACTAAATTGCAGTGAGAATACTAACGACAAAGATATTTCTTTTGTGAAATATTCCTACAAGACATCATGGCTGTGGCATAAATGCTGTAAGATAATGGACAATAAAAGTCACTCAGAAATAAGACTCTCCCAGGGTAGGGCTGCTGCCTTGTCACACACGTACAGAGCCAGGAGATAATGTAATCACAAGCCAGGGCCATCATTTAAATATATCAGTAATCTTGTATAGCATCTTGACAGATTTATTTTATGAGCCGGCAAGAGAGAGAACATTATCAGGCAGCAGAGAGAGAAAGGAAGGCAGAATCGTTTTGGTGCTTAGTTTTCAAAATAGTTTCAGTCACTTTGTTCTTTCATGGAGGCCTCAGTAAAAGTTGTTCTGCTTCTTTTACACATATATTCCACCTCAGTCCCAAATACATTTTGGTGAAAATAAAGCCTATAGATTGCAATTGACCTTATAGAAGTGTCTTTCACACTTGCGATTTCTGTAAAACTTTAGTATTAAGTGAGATCCAAACACTGCTCACTGAGTGGAAGTACTGTACTGTACTTCAGTTTCCATGAGCTGCCCTTTGTTTTGGCTGAAAAAGCATAATAATGTCATTTTGCTATTGATTTATCAAGGTCCCCTCCCTTATTGCCAACCTGTAGCTGAAAAAGAGTGTGCTATGGCACCTCAGAAATGAAAGAGCAACATGTTTTAAGCAGTGAACATGAGCCAGTCTTGCCAGCCTATTCTCTGCACTAGCCAGCCTTCTTCCCTACCACAGCTTGCCTTTGGCCGGCAGCCCAGGGTTTCAGGTAGATGACTCTGGCAAGGAAACATGAAGGAATGTTCAATGTGCATATCACTGATGTGCCACTGTATTGCATTCAGCCAGTCAATTGTGCTGGGACAGATTATTTTGCTGGCTTTAGCTAAAGCCAGTGTAGTTAGCCAACAGAGTCAAGGAGGCTGTTGGAGATAAGGCGGCTTTCTTCAAAAAATAAAAGTCTTGTTCAAAAAAAGGACACAATCTGTGGCAAAATAAATGCAAGCAGACAAAAAGAGATGCCAAAACACATCCTTAAAAGCATTAAGGCCATTTTTAAAAAAGTAAATCGGAAACAGGAAACTGGCTAAGTGATCAGACCTTTGGATGAGAAGGGAGTTAAAGGTGTGCTAAAGGAGGAAAAGGAAGTTTGATCTGTTACACTGTGGAAGACGTAGGGCAGATCTTTGTGCCCGAACTAACTTTTTAAGGAAGGAGTCTGAGTAATTTCAGTGATAATGAGATTATTCTAGGGCTTATTAACAAATGAAAAACAAATGAATCACTACTGGTCTGGAGGGGTCTTAAAGAACTGTGAAATTGCTGATCTTGTAACAAAAACAAACAAACAGGCAATGTCCCTAAGTTCAGCTTCCATACACAAAGATGGACAATGCAACAGCAGTTTTTTTAGAGCAGGGATGTCCAACTCCAAAGAGACTGCGATATACTCCCACTATAAACACACTGGCAGTGATCTACCCATTG
Organism: Podarcis melisellensis; assembly: GCF_964234715.1. Lineage (NCBI taxonomy): Eukaryota > Metazoa > Chordata > Lepidosauria > Squamata > Lacertidae > Podarcis > Podarcis melisellensis. Next base: position 1,170,543 of record NC_138547.1, on the reverse strand, counting down.
GATTGACCAAAGTTGTTGAGCTTTCTTGGGGGAGGAAGACCAACAGTACAGTTGTTGAGCAGCTTCTGGGGACACTTCATCAAAGTTGCAATCTGCCGGTTGGACATCTCTGGTTTACAGGAAACCAGGAAATTACAGGACTATTAAGATCTGTTGTGGGAAAACTGGTGGGAAGCATTATTAAAGACAGAAATACCAATAATATAGAGAAAGTGTTTCTGAAGCAGAACCAGCCTGCCTTCTGCAAGCCTAAGTCCTGTCTGATTAACCTAGTAAGAGTTACTTGAGATGGGGTGATCCAGCTTTCAGTAATGTGGCTTATCAAAAATTCCCAAGTAAACTTAGCAGTAATGGGAAAAGACAACAGGTCCATCATAGGTCAGGAATTGGTTAAGGAACAGGAAACAGATTTTACAAAGAAGAGAGGTAAGAAGTCCCTCCCCACCAAGGACCTGTGCTCCTAAATGCAGGTGAACACTGAGGTGGCAGCTCGCTGATGATACCAAGCATAGGAAGAAGATAAAGTGATTGTGATGAACTCTAAACTGGGTGAAATGGCATTGAAATTATTTTTATCGTCATTCTTATTATTATAATAATCATCATTTAGTTATTAATCGCCTTCTAAACCACAATGCCAAGGCAATGTAAGATATATAAAATAATTAGAAATGGGTAAAAAAACAACAACAACAACAGATACAGTGGAACCTCGGGTTACGTACCTTCCTCCTTACGAACGCTTCGGGTAACAAGCTCTGCTAATCCGGAAGTAGATGCTCCTGGTTGTGAACTTTGACCTAGGAGGCGAGTGGAAGTTGTGTGCCGGCAGCAGCGGGAGGCCCCATTAGCGAAAGTGCGCTTCATGTTAAGAACGGTTGTGGGTTAAGAATGGACCTCCGGAATGAATTAAGTTCGTAACCGGAGATACCACTGTACGTTTAAAACAAGACTAGAACCCCAACAAGTGGGCACTTGTGATAAATACCCATTTATCCAGCTGGGAAGACCTGTTTGAACAAAAAAAGTATTTGACTGTTTCTGAAAAGGGCTCATAGTGGGCTGTTGTATCTCAACAGGAATGCTATTCCACAGGGTAAGGGCAGCCACACAAAGCCCCGCTCCAGATTACTGTAGAGTGGGCTTCTGAGGTCTTTTGAGAAGCTCTCTCACAGACTGCAGTGATCCACTTCGTTCTCCCAATTTCTGCATTTCCCCTCACATTATGAGTAATGGGCTTAGGCCACTGGTTTGGATTTTGATATGCAACACTGGAAGATGCTTTAGCAAGTTGCATTGGTAAAAATGAAGCAAATCTCATTCTCCTATGTAAATAGGCAGGTAATAGGGGAATGTGTTTGTGCATAGGAGCACAGAAGCAGTGAATTTATACACAAATTTCTGTTATTGATTAAACCTTGTTCCCTCTCTATCCTCCTGTTTTTGAGTATTCCAGAAATTATGCGCAATATATTTTCCCCAACATTCTGAACTATGCACCTTTTTCAACTGGGAAATCTCAGGTGCTGAATAGCTTTGGGGGTACTTCATTTTGGTTTTTAAATTCAGTGTTTTTAGAGCTAGAAAATTTTGCCTTTTAGATTACCTGAAATGTTTAAGATTTGGCATTACTACTGCTCAGTGGCATTGTGAGCAACAGAGAGGGTTGAGTGCTAGCCATATGGAAAACAGCTGGATATACACAGCAAGAGGATAGGTGTGTTGGCATAGGGAAACAGACATGTGGGCACAATTCTTGCTGCTGTGCTTTCTTCTGCTTGGGAAGTATTCCTTGCTACTCAAGCTGTTTGTTCATCAGGGAGAATAATTTGGCCTGTGGATGTGATCTAGGCATCTAAAGCTACATGCTTATACCTTATTAAGCTGATCACAGCTGTTATCGAGGCTGATTTGGAAAGGGAGTGCGCATTGGGCATCTATCAGGGTGCATCAGCTATGAGCAGAGGCTGCTGTTACTGAAGTTACTTTCCTTAATAGGTATCCTGTAACTAATGATATTGGGCTTCGCTACCAAGTGCCTTGGGCATTTTTGCCTTCTAAAGTGCACCTGTCAGATTTCTGCAGGGGGTGATGTAAGCTTTGGTTTCCCTTGGTTGCAGGAATATTTGCTGGAATATCGCTTTTAGAAGAAGTGTATGTATGTGTGAGTAAATGACGGTCAGAGTTCAGGGAGAGATTCCAAAATTGTATTTGCACAATGTGAAATGGAGTACCATTCAGATTGAGGGATTCATTTTAAGTGATCAAACCCTTCGTCTCCCACATGTTGGGGATTGTATAGCCCTTAATACAGTGAGCCAGTATGTTTTATGGGCAGTTCTTTGTTGTGGCGGTGGTTGTTGTTATTACAAATGTTTTTCCCTGCTGGTTTAGGAGCAAGTAAATTCCAGGCCAGAAACTTGCCTGCAGCTATGTTGGAAAGGAGAACAAGAACATCTAATCCTGGAAAGGAAAAATGTTCAGTGTATTTTTCTTTCAGATAATATTGCTAAGTGCTCAGCTGAAGGAAAATGTGATAGTTTTACTTCATTTAGAATAAAATACAGTATAAATTGGCTGATGGCTTGATTTATGCATAAAAGTAATCTGATGGATGAGCAGGGTTAGAAAAATCCCTGGTGCCGTGTCACTAAGACACTTAATAATAATTCTGACAATGGAACATGTCAAAGAGCATGGACTTGTGAGATTTTATTTATTTACTTTAAAATGTTCCTAAACTACTTGATATGTAAAAAATGTTACATGGTATATAAGCAGTGCAAACATAAAAGCAGTAAAACAGTATCATGTAAACCAGAGATAAAAATGGCACCAGGACTAGTTTTATAAAACAAGGAAAGCCTGTGCAAAAATATGTCTTAGCAAGATCTCTGAAGCAAGTATTTGACGATGGTCAGATAATTGATTTATGGTCAAAGGAATGGCATTTCAAGGGGCTATAGTAGAAAATTCCCATTTTGGGATCGCTGCCAAATGATATTTTGTATGGTGCCAGGAGTAAAATTTCCTCAGGTGACCAAAGTGTTGTTATGGGACCATACAGGGTCTGGTGGTCCTTCAGGAAAACTGATCCCAAGTTGTTGTACAAGGCTTTATATGTAAGTAACATGAACTCGAATATACTTTCATAGCTATTATGCAGCTAGTGTAGTTCCCTCAGCTTTGTTGTTGTTGTTGTTTAGTTGTTTAGTCGTGTCCGCCTCTTCGTGACCCTCTGGACCAGAGCACGCCAGGCCCTCCTGTCTTCCACTGCCTCCCGCAGTTTGGTCAAACTCATGCTGGTAGCTTCAAGAACACTGTCCCACCACCTCATCCTCAGTCGTTCCCTTCTCCTTGTGCCCTCCATCATTCCCAACATCAGGGTCTTTTCCAGGGAGTCTTCTCTTCTCATGAGGTGGCCAAAGTCTTGGAGCCTCAGCTTCAGGATCTGTCCTTTCAGGGAGCACTCAGGGCTGATTTCCTTAAGAATGGATAGTTTTGATCTTCTTGCAGTCCATGGGACTCTCAAGAGTCTCCTCCAACACCATAATTCAAAGGCATCAATTCTTCGGTGATCTGCCTTCTTTATGGTAGTTCTCTCAGCACAGGTACTTAATTCAGCAACCCGCTGGTAGCATTCTGTACCAATTGCAGCTTCTGGAGCAATCTTGAGGGAAGCTCCACACAGAACTTGTTACAGTAGTTCAGTACAGGAAAGAGGCAGTCCTCATCAGAGTTACTCATACATAAATCCATTAGTGCCAGTAGCCCTTACAGTTTTGTGTGACTCAGTATAACAAAATTGGTGCCTTGTGATGCAGTGTAATAGAGTAATGTTGCTTGGATATGCTTTGTTGGTGTACCTTTGGGTGTATTTCTGCAAAATTGTAGCCATTATGGGGGTTAAATTAGTGGATTGAGTTTTGTGTTGTGCAGCTCAGCAGTTCTGATTATGGCCATACAATTTAACTTCTGGTTGTACAGTGTTGGGAGCTGCATTATTAATTGTGTCATAGTAGAACCCCTATAGGGACGCAGGTGGCACTGTGGTCTAAACCACAGAGCCTAGGGCTTGCCGATCGGAAAGTTGGTGGTTCGAATCCCCGTGACAGGGTGAGATCCTGTTCCTCGGTCCCTGCTCCTGCCCACCTAGCAGTTCGAAAGCACACCAAAAAGTTCAAGTAGATAAATAGGTATTGCTCCAGCGGGAAGGTAAATGGCATTTCCGTGCGCTGCTCTGGTTCGCCAGAAGTGGCTTAGTCATGCTGGCCACATGACCCAGAAGCATTATGCCAGCTCCCTCGGCCTATAGAGCAAGATGAATGTGCAACCCCAGAGTCGTCCGCAACTGGGCTTAACGGTCAGGGGTACCTTTACCTTTAGAACCCCTGTAATTTTCTTCATAGCGTTGAACAGGGTTGCTTCTGCCAAATACTGCTGGTGTACAAACAGGTGGATATATGTTTTTTTATGTGTCTGGTAGGGTGTGAAGATGCAAGCATAAAAATCCAGCCTCTGTATTGAGTAGGGTTTATAGGCCCACTTTCCCTCTTACATCAATGATAGCAAGCAGAAAACTTTCCTTTGAGTTGCTCCTTGATTCATTTCATTCATCAACTTGATTTAACAGCCATCAAAGGCTTTATTTGCAGTTACAAATGAAAGAAGTCAGATTTGGAATTCTGAATTTGGAACTATATCACTATGCTTATTTACTGTCAATAACTAAATATTGAAAACCTGGTCTTAATTTTCTGACATGGGCAACCCTAGAATACACACATATAGCACCTTTGGTTGGTTGGATAATACAGTACTAGGATTAAAATATTCAAAATCCCAGATGATTCTGGAAGCAGTTGTTAGACAATAATAGTTATTAGACAACATATTCCATATTCTTCTAATTGAATTAGTTACGGTAATTAGAAGGATATGGAATAGGTTGTCTAATAAAAACAAATTTGATGCATTCTCACATGCCAAAATTACTTTGTGGGGAAACCCCAATCTAAAAATTGGCTGAAAGCAGGTACTGTACATTGACTTTGAAACAATGGATCAATAAGGAAGATTAATTTTATACCTGCGCTGTTTTAAGACAAAAATATCATCTATCAGCTGTGGCCCAATGGCAAGATCTTCAGTTACAATGTCTCCTAACACGTATGTTTGGGCCAGCAGCATTTCAGCTTCCAAGGCACCTAAGATACTGGAGCAATTGAACAATTTGTTTGAAACTAAAAAAAAACCAGTGATTACTTTTTATAGATATTTATTAAGAATAAATAAATTCAATATGCAGACTTTAATAAAGAATTGGAATAAAGAATTGGAACTTTAAGTATTACCCAGATAGTTGAAAATGTTTTACCCGTGCTACCAAAGGTATCAGTGAACTTTACATTAAGACTTACACAACAAAAAATAATATCCAGAATTTTTTGGACTCCTTTATGTTTGTATATTGAATCCCCGCGACGGGGTGAGCTCCCGTTGCTTGGTCCCTGCTCCTGCCAACCTAGCAGTTCGAAAGCACGTCAAAGTGCAAGTAGATAAATAGGTACCGCTCCGGGGGGGGGGGGAGGTAAATGGTGTTTCCGTGCGCTGCTCTGGTTCGCCAGAAGTGGCTTAGTCATGCTGGCCACATGACCCGGAAACTGTACGCCGGCTCCCTTGGCCAGTAAAGCGAGATGAGCGCCACAACCCCAGAGTCGGTCACGACTGGACCTAATGGTCAGGGGTCCCTTTACCTTTACCTTTATGTTTGTATAAAAAGGGCTATGTTGGAGGTGTAGCAAGGACAGTGCCTCTTTGAAATATACATGTGTACAATGTTCTTTACTTGTTAAGTTTTGGAAGAAAGTGCTGGACTGTGTGACTACAGAAAAAGTTAAAACTTTCATCGAAGAATATTCTTTTTAATTATATACCCATTGTATGGAAGTTCTATGCGCCCTTATGGTGGCCAAGAGACTGATACTGATGAATTGGAAGAATAAAGATATGATGCCCTTTAATCAATGGGTTGACAATATGACAACACTTGCAACTTATGAATGGACTGCTTATAGCTGTAGACTTTGCTTGGATAAATATGACATTTGGAATGAGTTTATACAGAATGTAGTAGGCTATTAATACCTACACATATGTTAGGATAATAACATATATTTATATAAGAATGTATTTGAGTATATACATTGTATTTTTGTATTTGTTTCTACACATTTTCTCTCTTTGTTTCCTTATTTCTCTCTTTTTTCTTTTTCTTTATGACTAAAATTCTTTCAATAAAAGAGTAATACTAAATATATATATATATTTTTAATTAGACAGTCAGTTAAGCCAGAACTGCTTCACCTTAGAATTTCTGGAAATGTCACCCTTAAAGAATAGTGCCGGAAGCTTTCCCCTTTGCATTTATTAGCAGTGGCGATTAGAACATACTATCTTGTTAACCAGCCTGCCTTTTCAGAAACTACACTTACTACTCTATGATAAAATTCCCCAGGACCTATCTCAGAGCTTTCCAAACTGTGTGTCACGACACATTAGTGCAGGGGTAGGCAACCTAGGGCTCATAGGCCAGAAGTGGCCCACGGGGGTCGTTTAACTGGCCCACGAGCAACCCCCCGAACTGAGCCACTCTATAGTGTGTCTACTTTAAAAGTAGAGATAGTGCAGTCTATTGATTCTCTTGCTCAGGGTAGGGTAGTTTTTTCACCAGCAGAAGTAGGTATCTGTCTGCAACTTGCTGCCTTGCCTCTCGTGAGTTTTGCTCTGATCTACCTATAGCATGTTTTCCCAGCATCCCAGAATAGCTGCTAGTTTTGAGCAGGACAGTGTGTCCCTTGGGTGTCAGCAAGAATCAGTGTTGGTATCATGTGAGCTGACACATATCACTTTTCAAAACTGATATTTTGTCGTTACTCCTTCCAAAGCTTTGCAAGCAAAGATGCTTTGAAACAAGTAGCCAAACTGAATTACTTGTGGCAGCTGTACTGTCCTGAGCTGCTAATGGCTGTCTCTGATCTCTCATAGGAAGCAAGCACACCTTGTCTTCCCTGCAGCACCCAAAGAATCATGAGCCTACCAGAAGCATGTGTGCTCTCCATGTGTGTGTTGCTGACAGACTGAGCTTCACAGTTTCAGAAAGGAGCCTGTTTCTGTTTGGGATAACTCATGGCTCAGTGCCTGTGAGGAAGTCACCTTAAAGTGGAACAGCAGGAATGTGCCATTTGGAATTCTTGTACTTTAATTCTTGTACTTTAGTATGAAATTTATACCGTTCACAAATAAAAAAGCCAATGGTTAATTCTGACAAATATTAAAACATCCCTGTGCAATTTGTATAGCTTTTATGAAATGTTCTGTACCAGAAATCCCATTCATGTGCTCTTTGAGAAGTGTGTTTTTCAAAGGAGGACTGTCTAGTTGTACGCAGAAAACCCACAAACTGCTGCAATACCTAAAACAGTGTGGATGGTGATAAAATGCTGACACCTCCAAAGAACTGAGAAATACCACAAACATCCTTGCAAATTAGATATGGCTGTTGATTTCTCAGTTTCTTCAATTCAGCCAGTCACCTGCTTCCTTTCCTTCTCCTGTGTACTTTCAGAGCTGTGCATTTCAGTCACATGGTACTAATTCATTGTCTGGTAATCTCTAGCCCTTTACTTCAGATTTAACCAAACAATTGTAACAGGACCGGATTTTACCCCTACCCATTCCCAGCAATTGCATTGTTTACCAAATTCTCTTTTACATATTGACTCAGTTTCTAAAACGGGGAGCAGAAGTGTTTTTTTGAGAAATGCTACCCTGTAAATGTGATGTCATTTCTAGTGAATGAGTAAGGCAAGAATTTAGTGAAACTGATAGCTGTTCATATTGTTGTCTAGTGGGAGAAGTTGCAGCTTGATTGCTTTGTAGGCTGGAGTTCTGTGCTTCTTGTCTGTGGGTTTTGTGTTCCTTTTCACTCATTTTATCCCCCCCCCCCCCGGAATAAATTGTATTGGTGCTGATAGAGAAAAATACAAAACTTAATATGAAATATTCTCCCCTTTTTGATCTAAATACAATAAGAACATAAAGAGAAGGAGGGGAGTAAAGGAATAAAGAAAATGAAAGAGAAATATAGAAATAGAAAAGAAGTTAGCTGAGAGAGAAAGAGAAAAAAATTCAGAAGGTAAGGGACTTCCGATTCTTCATCTGTCCGCTATAAACAACGTTCATTTCACCCACTCCAATATAAGATCCAACAAAGCAGCTAGATTTCTCCACAAACCTTCCCCTCTGCAGGGAGGTGGAGCTGATTTGGATGGCCCACCCCACCCCCCACTTCACAGAGCCAAATGGTTTCCAGAGAGTGGTAGGGGATGTTTTATCCCATGTTGATGTCCTTTCAGCTGATTCCCTGGAATGCAGAGTTAACCAGGGCTATCACCGTCTGCCTCCAAAGCGCCCTCTCCAGCTGCATGGAGCGCAGATGGCCCCATAGTTTTCCATGAAGCTGAGGGCAATGAAACAATTGCAAAGTTGGCTAGAGCGCCAGGGTGAAAAACTTGTTCTGAACCGAACACGGGTAAGAGCTCAACGTTGAGCCTACCAAGTGGCGATAGCTACGGGGAAGAGGACCTTCTTCACCACCTGTATTTCATCTGTGGAAAACGGTACCAGGAGACTCTTTCAGGTGGTTTGTAGTCTAACAGAACCACTTTTGCCATCACTCTAGTTGCAGTGTGTAGTGTTTTCCAAGCAGGCATTCTGATTGTCTTCTCTCTAGTCACCCAGCTGTGGACTCTGGACTGCCTTTGAGTTTTATCAACACAAATCTGCTTGGATTTTTTTTGGAGGAACTTCAGAAATTGTATTAGTGCTCTAGTCTCTGCTTTAAAAACAAACAAAATTATTGTGGCTGTGGAACCTCAACTTGGCATCTATCCTAAAAAACTGCACTTCTGTGTTTATCCTTAAAGTGCCGCAAAACTTGGTTCTTGCTACAAACAGCTAACATGGCTCTTTCCTTCTAGAATGTCTCCCTCTCTGTTGTTGTTGTTGTTGTTGTTGTTGTTGTTATACAGTATAAAACATCCAAATCCATAATCCAAAAAGTGACCAGCATAAAGCTAAAAATACTAAAAGAAAAATCAAATGACACAATTTTTTGCAGTCCATGTTGAAATCAAAGCCTAAAGGCAGCAGAGAAGAGATGGTTTTTGAAGCCTACAGTCCAGGGATGGGGCTGTAGAATGATACCCCACAATTAATTTAAATTCTTTCTTTTAGTTAGCTTTTGTCATACACTGTATGAAGTCAAATATTTAACGTCCGTGCTTTACAGACTTGTTCCTGGGGAGCATTACTAAGTGTCCCTAATGTTACTGCTGCTTCCCTCTTGATCCTGACTGCCTCTGGAGACTTTTATTTCTAGAAAGGAATTTACAGAAGCCTGGGGAATATTTCCCACTGCTGGGAAGCTGTAGATGCTTCTCTGGGATTTGGGGTCATATCTTCCAGCTGCCTCGGCAGTGTACTTTGGAAGTGTCATGGTTGGATCTTTGCACCAACTGATAAGGGGAAGTGTCTTCATGGTGCAATGAAGTTCCCCTGGCAGTGGCATGCGCATGACAGGGTAGTGGCAAGTGGTAAGAATCCAAGTTGGCATAAGCATTGTAGCTAGAATGTGTCGTGTTGCAAGTTAGTTTTATGAAGGACTTGCAATTACAAGCATCTGTGAGCAACTCATGTTTAACATCAGTCATAACACTGGGTTGCGTCATTCTGGTACCACAGAATTGTCACAGGTTTGCTCACAGCTAAAGTTGGCAGTATTACTTTCTTCTTCTTTGAGCCAGAAGAGGATAACATGGACCACATCTGCTATTATATTTCATGAATGTAACCATACGAGAGGATCCAGTCATTGTAGCCTAATCTCCATATGTTTAGACTGTCACATGGGTTTTTTTTAATGGTCAAAAAAGTAATGTTTGGTGTTCTTTCATTTTCTGCATTATCTTCTCAGACAGGAATTTGCATTTGCCTTCGTTGACAGCTGTAACCATTATATATAAGCAGTTGCACTTAAATAAGGGTTTTGTGGAATAATTAAAAATGGCAAACTTTTTCTTCTGTGACATTCGGAAGAATGTGTAAGTTTGTATTGAAATATTAGATGCTTGCTATGCCTTGCTTCTCTCTTGCTGTGCTTGGAATATAGTGAGTGTCCTCAACCTCTCATGTCCTTATGTGGGCAAGGTGGAAGGTCCTGGGTCAGTATTCTGTGAAAATGTGTGACAAACTGGTACTTATCTTTCTAGGGTCTCCCTTCCCTCTTGTGATGGTAAAAGCGGCCCAGTCCCCATATATCCTTTGGGGATAAATACGCTCCAGGATAAGTATTTTCGGGTTGCGCCCCACAGCAACCCGGAAGTAAAGGAGCGCGTTACTTCCGGGTTTCGCCGCTTGTGCATGCGCAGATGGTCAAAATGACGTCACGCGCATGCATGGAAGCGGCGAAAAGCAACCCGCACACACACAGACGCGCAGTCGCATCTTACGTTCTGTTCAGGATACGAATGGGGCTCTGGAACGGATCCTGTTCGCATCCTGAGGTACCATTTTACTGCACACCTGCGTGGCTGTGCGCACAGAGGATCCCAGGAAACATGGGGCCTGGGTGCTAGCAGCAGCTATAAGCAGTGAAGGACAAAAGGGAGAGAATGGCAGTGAGAGAGGAAGAGGCAGACGTTTCTGCTAGCTTCTTTATCAAGAATATGGTCCTTGTGGGATGTAGAGCTTGTGATACTGGTCAGATAATTGCCTGTGATGGGGGGACAGGGAAGAACTCATGTTCAAATGTGAAGTTGTATGTATATCACCAGAGAATAGTGACATTTACTGGTTCTTCCTGCTAATCCGCTTGAGTTCAGCCATGTAGGTGCCTTTTGCTTTGACACAGGTGTGTTCTTGGTTCCACAGAGCTTAAAGGCAAAGTCTGGAATGTTACTATGGAAGGACAACACAGCCATCCTCATCATCTGGGGGACCAGAACAGCCCGCTCTGCAAAGTGGCAAGCCAGGAATACCAGCATGATGCACAAGTAAGCAGCTGTTTTCTTTCTCATGGTCCTCTACTTCAAATATTTAACAACTCTTAAAATCAATAATTATTATCAAAATTTAGAATGCCATTAGCATTACAAAATCTATTTGTGGAAAAACAGGGAAGTTCCTTACCAGAATGCTTGAAGCAAGTGTTCCTCCCACATCATACCAGCTAATCTTTTTCTTTATGTGACTGGAGTCACTGTAGTGTAGTGGTTAAAATCACAAAACTGGGTCACCCAGTCCAACCGCCTGCAATGCAGGAATCTCAGCTAAAGCATCCAGGACAGGTGGCCACCCAACCTCTGGTTAAAAACCTCCAGTGAAGGAGAGGCCACGTCTCCTAAGGAAATCTGTTCCCCTATGGAACAAGTCTTCTGTCAGAAAATTCTTCCTGATGTTTAGTCGGAATCTCCTTTCTTGTAACTTGAAGGCATTGGTTCAAGTCCTGCCCTCCAGAGCAGGAGAAAACAAGCTTGTTGGTCTTGGATTGGGGAAACCCATGTTTAAAATCCCCATCCAGACACAAAAGGGCTAGTCCCTGCCAGCATACCTGCCTCACAGGATTGCTATGATGGACTACTGCCATGCGCTCTACGTGGGGCTACCTTTGAATGTGACTCAGAAATTACTACAGTCAAACCTCGGTTCCCGAATGAATGCCTCCATTATCGTACATTTTGGCTCCCTAATGTTGAAAACCCAGGATTATATGCTCCGGTTTTCAAGTGTTTTTCGGAACCTGAACATCCAAAGCGGCTTCCGCTTGAGTGCAAGAAGCTATTGCAACCAATGGGAAGTTGCGCCTCGGTTGTCAAACGTTTTGGAAGTCGAACAGTCTTCCAGAACGGATTACATTTGACAACTGAGGTTTGACTGTAATCCAAAATGCAGCTGCCAGACTCATGACTGGGAGTGGCTGCCGAGACCATATAACACCGTCCTGAAGGACCTAGATCGGCTCCCAGTACGGTTCTGAGCACAATACAAAGTGTTGGTGCTGACCTTTAAAGCCCTAAATGGCCTCGGCCCAGTAGACCTGAAGCAGCATTTCCACCCCCATCGTCTAGCCCGGACATTGAGGTCTAGTGCCGAGGGCCTTCTGGTGGTTCCGTCCCTGCAAGTAGTGAAGTTACAGGGCACCAGGCAGAGGGCGTTCTCGGTAGTGGTGGTCGCCTTGTGGAACGCCTCTCATCTCATCAGATGTCAAGGAAATAAACAACTATCTGACTTTTAGAAGACATCTGAAGGCAGCCCTGTACAGGGATGTCTTTAATGTTTGAGGGTTTTTTTGTGTTCTAATATTTTGTTGGAAGCTGCCCGGAATGATGATGTTGTAATAAATGTTCAGTCTCACTTTCTATGGCCATGTCACATTTCTTAAGTGTAGTATTGCATATTGCGTATAGTCATGCATATTAAAGAGGTCTACTGTGAAGAAGCAATACTAGCTTACCTTAAGCATTGGGTTGCTGTTGCCCATCAATACTGCAGAATTATGAATCCGGCAAGGCTCTTCCTGGAAAAGCAGTAACATTTGGATTGTGAGTCCTGCCATTCATTGCTGAGCTAATTCATTAAGAGAGCAAAAGCGAAGTACAACAATGAGATCTAGAAAAAAACAACGAATTGCTTGTGAACACATGGTGCTCAGTGCTGCGTTGAAATAGCCTGTGTGGAACGCTCCCCCCCCTCCCCTACTGCAGTAATTTGTCATATTAAGTCATTTAATAGTAATTGATCTCCTTGAATTAGCCAAGTTACATTTTAAGCAATTAGGGTTAATTACAGTCTCATTTGGCAGGATGGAGCCCATGTAATTATTCCATGAACAAGATTAGGAAGGGTTCTTACGCAGCAGATACATTCATGGCTTCTTAGAGCACATGTTGGAATTTCTAATGACATAGTTAAATGTAATTAGTGGCTAATACTGTCTTCTCCTGTGGGCCTGACAGGATGCATCATTGTCAGAAGTGGTCATTTTTAAGTGCATTTTTGGCCACTTCCAGCCTCTGTTAAAGTTGTGTCTATACTCTTGGACTCAAGACTGGAGATGGAGGAGGGAGACCAGTGAAGATGATTAAGGGTTTGGAAGCTTGTCCTGCAGAGAGGCTTAAAGAACTGGAACTACAAGAGAAAAGACTGAAGGTGGGGATGATGTGGAAGCAGCTCTTGAGTCTCTTGGAGGCTATTATTAAAGAGGATAATGTATTGATCAGAGCTCCTGTTTAAGGTATTGAGAAGCCGCTTTCAATTGGATTTTAAGAAACATACTTGGCTGTACTAAGAATTAGGCAATGGAGCGGATAATCTCCGGAATCTGTGGAATTGCCTTCCATGGATGTTTGACGGACAGTGTCTGATGAGCTTTTTTTCCCTTTCAGTTTTTCAGTGAATTTTCTTACTTATTTCTGATCTTGTTCTATATTTACTGAGCTTCTTGAATACATTTTTGTTCGTATTGATTGCAGTAGTTTACTGCTACATTATTAAATGTGGATCGATTTGTGATTTGATAAAGCTTAACAGATTTTGGCAGACTGGGTTTCTGACAGTTTGTTTTTGTATTGTTGACCATAATCCTAATACTTTATATTGTAGAGATTAAGAGTCAAATGACAGCTATTATTGTTAACTGAATCACTACACATTATTGAATTGACGTTAACAGGAGCTGATTTTTTTTTTTTTTAGAGAAGATTGTTGATTGAGAAAATGGAGTTGGTCTGATTGATATGTCAGGTATTTTGTGTCATTTGTCTCAATGGGCAGTAAGGAGAGAAAATACCAGAAATAATTGTCCCATTTTTTCTCCTGGAATAATAATAACCATAACAATAAAACAATAACAATAATAATTTTATTATTATTTATACCCTGCCCATCTGGCTGGATTGCCCCAGCTACTCTGGATGGCTCCCAGCACATATAAAAACATAATAAAATATTAAACATTAAAAACTTCTCAATACAGGGCTGCCTTCAGGTGTCTTCTAAATGTTGTGTAGTTCTGTATTTCCTTGACATCCGATGGAAGGGTGTTCCAGAGGGAGGAAATAAGAGTCATTTTAGCAAACTAGCTCAAGATGTATAAGAATATATGAATTATGCAATCATTGTTGTACTTCAAAATGTGATTGTCTTGGTAGACATTAAAATATTTTAGCACCACTCAGATCACAAAATGGATTTAAGTTATTTTAAAAGATCGTCGTTATGGGGAGACTGTGGAGAGAACTTATCAAAAAACAAATAGGGTTATTTTATACTCAGCAGAGAGAAAATGTCTTAGGAATAGCCTTCATAAGTATGGGGTTCCTGAAAAGTCAGATGATAATCCTTTTAAATGGCACCACTGTTTATCAGAACAGTTACATAGCCAGAAGCATGGGATGTCTTCCTTATCAGAGGGTATTTTGGTCTCCCAATGACTGGTTTAGGTCAGTGCCAGGATTAGGTCATCTGTTTTTCGTCTTCTGTCCATGTTTTGATTAGATCTTATGACTGGTGATTAAGGATCTTTTACTGTAAAATTTTAGCAAAATGGTTAATCAGTGTAGGATAAAACTATTATTTAACCTTCCTCCAGAGATAGAGTTTCCCCACCCTGGGACTGCACACTGAACAGTGCACTATAAATTCCTAGAACTAAACAAACTATGACCAAGTATGGTTATTTGAAATTATTGGGCTTGCTTACTTTTGTATTTGTATCTCGATTGCATTTGTACTGGATTTCATCTATAACATTCTGATATGCTGTAGAACAATAACTTTCTTAAAGTCAAAATTCATAACAACAACAAAAAAGATGGGTGAGTTTTGAGAATGCCTAAGGCAACCTGCTTCAACCTGGTGCCCTCTGGACGTTTTTGGATTGCAACCCCCATCTGCCCCAACCAGCAGAGCCAGGGGTGCAGGGCAGTGAGAGTTGAAGTCCAATATTATCTGGAGGGTACGAGGTTGGGGAAGGCTGGTTTAGAGAATTCAGGTACTATACAGTGGTACCTTGGTTCTCAAACTTAATCCGTTCCAGAAGTCCGTTCCAAAACCAAAACATTCCAAAACCAAGGTGCGCTTTCCCATAGAAAGTAATGCAAAACGGATTAATCCGTTCCAGGCTGTTGAAAAACTACCCCTAAAATGCTTCTCCCCACCTCCCCAATCAGCACGCTATCTCTCTCTCTCTCTCTCTCTCTCTCTCTCTCTCTCTCTCTCTCTCTCAACGGAAGTGCAACACTAAAAATGGAAGCTCAGGACACATTCAACTTAAAAATATATATATATATATTGAGAACTGGAACGCTCACTTCCGGGTTTGCGACGTTCAGGTTCTAAGTTGTTCATGAACTAGGCTGTTCGAGAACCAAGGTACCACTGGACGTAACTTTTGTGATCCATTGCAACTCTGGTTTTTGTTCTGAAAGGCAAAACATGCCTTTCACATTAACTGTCACATTGTCCACCAAACGTACATCACAAGCACATAGACTTCTTGCGTTCTAAATGATTATGCAAAAGTGGGAGCAGTAGTTGTTTTGTGGGCTTTCATATACAGAGTTGGGGAACCACTTTTGGGAAAGGGAATAAAGTTGCAACATTGACAGATAAATTGGTTACGTGTCACAATTTGCTGCAAACACGTCCCGGAAGACTTGAAGAGGTGGTTTAGAACCATCCCTTGCTGCTCGTCTGCAGTATTTATATTTAGTGTTATAGTTAACCTTTTCCTTATGACTCACAATAGAACTTTCTATTTAGAAGTTTTCTAATTAGAGTAAGTGAATATATAACTAGAATTGCTGTCAGTTTGTTGTCAGACCCACTCTGCATTGGTGTAGGTTGGAATGGAGAGAATTTTCTTAGCTAAAGGTGGCAATAACTCAAAATTCGTTGGCATTTCTAATGGGGGAAATGTTTAAAATCTGCATTCTATTATTCTTGCTGCCTACTAATTTGGTTTGATACTTTTATCAAGCCATTTCTTAGTGCTTGAAGCTAATGCAACAAATTAATTTTAGTTAGTGTTGCCTTAAGTGAGACTTAAATAAAAATGGCTCCTGAAATAATAATAATAATAATAATAATAATAATAATAATAATAATAATAATAATAATAGTAATAGTAATAATAATAATAGGTAAAGGTACTCCTGACCATTAGGTTCACTCGTGGCTGACTGTGGGGTTACGGCGCTTATCTCGCTTTACTGGCCAAGGGAGCCGGCGTCCAGCTTCCAGGTCATGTGGCCAGCATGACTAAGCCGCTTCTGGCGAACCAGAGCAGTGCACAGAAACGCGGTATACCTTCCTGCCAGAGCGGTACCGATTTATCTATTTGCACTTTGACGTGCTTTCGAATGGCTAGGTTGGCAGGAGCAGGGACCGAGCAACGGGAGCTCACCCCGTTGCGGGGATTTGAACCGCCAACCTTCTGATCAGCAAGTCCTAGGCTCTGTGGTTTATCCCACAGCGCCACCCGTGTCCCTAGTAGTAGTAGTAGTAGTAGTAATAATAATAATAATAATAATAAGTAGTTTATACCCCACCTACCTGGCTGGGTTTCCCCAGCGACTTTGGGCAGCTCCCAACAGAATATTAAAAACACGATAAAACATCAAGGGAACTCCACAGCTTGGTTTTCTGTTTCACAGTGTTCATGTTAACTTAAGACATTGTGGGTTCCTTTGTTCAGTTTTGATACATGTGGAACTGTCTTATTCCAGGACAGGTGATATGCCCATCTCTCTACTCTGACTGGCAGCAGCCCTCCAGGGTCTTCAGCAGAGAAGAGCGTTTTCTTTTCCCCCTTTTTTATAATTTTTACAACAACAAAACATCACATAAAAAAGAAAAAAATATACCGTATTTTTCGCCCTATAGGGCGCACTTTTCCCCCTCCAAAAATGAAGGGGAAATGTGTATGCATCCTATGGGGCAAATGCAGGCTTTCGCTGAAGCTTGGAGAGCGGGGGAGGGGGGTCGGTGCGCACCGACCCCTCTCGCTCTCCAGGCTTCAGGAAGCTATCTGCTAGCCGTGGGAGACGCAGCTCTCAGAAGCTTTGGGCGCGCTGAATCCCCTGACTTCACCCTCGCCTCGGTTCCCTTGTTCTATGTTGTTCATGCATGTCCATAAATTCTTTATCTCATTTTACTTTCCAATTTTATACCTTATCTATAATATTACAAGCATTTTTTGAAAAAATCCTGCTAATGTATTAACTTGTATGCATTGCTTTTGTATATATGCAATAAACATTCCCCATTCCTTTTTAAATTTATTGTCTTCTTGGTTTCTAAGTCTCCCGGTTAATTTAGCCATTTCTGCGTATTTCATTAACTTAGTTTGCCAGTCTTCTTTAGTGGGGACTTCCTCTTCTTTCCAACATTGGGCTAATAATATCCAAGCGGCTGTTGTTGCATAGATAAACAAAGTCTTGTATTTTTTCGGTATGTCCAATCCTGTGATACCTAATAAAAATGCTTCTGGTTTTTTAACGAATATTATTTTGAACATTTTTTTCAATTCATTATATATCATTTCCCTTTTTAAAAATAACCTTACATTGCCACCACATGTGGTAAAAAGTGCCCTCCGCTGCTTTACATATCCAACACTTACTATCTTTTGTTTTATACATTTTTGCTAATTTAACCAGAATTAGGTACCATCTGTATAATATGTTAATATAATTCTCTTTAAGTAAAACACAGGCCGTATATTTCATGTCATTCTTCCATAGTCTTTCCCAATCTATCATTTGAATCCAATGAATTTGATTTTGAGAAGAGTGTTTTCAGTCTTCTTTGTAGATTTTTTTTTTAGCTGGAGATGCCATGGATTAAATCTAGAAACCTTTGCAGGCAAGGCATGTATTCTGCCAGAATTTGCAGTGTTAATGTGTGTTTATATCTGCTTGTTCTCATATCTATTTGTGTGCTCTCTCTTGTGGAGCAACTGGACTGTCCCTGAGGAGGTTTAATGGTATGATACTTGCTCTATTCATGCTTCCCAATCAGTTGAGAAATATTGTTGCGTTCATGGATAGCAGCTGTGGCTTTATTTTGTGCAATTGCATTTTTTATTTTTTTAGCGGCAGACCTCATGTTGTGAGCAAAGTTGTTGAGTAGCCAACACTCATGGTGCCCAATAAATGCTTTCTGCCCATACACTTTTCTCCAAGATGAAATGCATTGCAATATTCAGTGTGGTAACACCATGCTACATCATGGCTTCACCAATTCCCATGCGGCGTCAGTGCAGATGGTGTAGGCTGGAAGCATGTTACGAGGCTGACAAGGCAGGTCAGGTGCACCTTACCGATGCCTTTAATTGGCTCTGTACTGTGGTGTGTTCTGCTCAGGCAGACATTCAGCCTCTTGCCTTAGTTTTAAAAATAGGTATTTCCGCCTTCCCAGTACTGGCACATAAACATATACCACAGTGACACAATGAAGTATTTTTGCCAACTTTCAATTGTGTACCAACATACAGTTTCCGTATTATTAAGCTGCCCATCTGACTGGTTGCCCCAGCCACTCTGGGCGGCTCCCAACAGGATACTAAAAACACAATAAAACATCAAACATTAAAAACTTCCCGAAACAGGGCTGCCTTCAGATGTCTCCTATTAGTTGTATGGTTCTTTATTTCCTGGGCATCTGATGGGAGAGTGTTCCACAGGGAGAGCGCCGCTGCTGCCAAGAAGGCCAACTGCCTGGTTCCCTGTAATTCACTTCTCGCAGTGAGGGAACTACCAGAAGGCTCTTGGATCTGGGCCTCCATGTCTGGACTGGACAACAGGTGGAGACATTCCTTCAGGTATACTGAGCCGAGGCTGTTTAGGGCAGAGGTTGGCAACCTAAGGCCCATGGGTCGGTTCCAGCCCATGAGCTTCCTGGAACCGGCCCACGGCTGTTCCGTGGATCGGCGTGGAGATTCTGTGTGTTTTTTTCAGCATTATTTTTTTTTCTCGCCGCGGGGACCAACTTCTGGGTTGGAAGAGCACTGGTAATAGCATGCGCACGTGCGCTCCATTGTCCCGGAAGTGTGCTGGAAATAGCTTGAGCGCACGCACAGGCATGCACGCTCTGGCCCACAGAGGTCTGCTGGAGAGTGGACCAGACCAGCCTCAAAAAACGTTGCCAACCCCTGGTTTAGGGCTTTAAAGGTCTACATCAACACTTTGAATTATGCTCAGAAATGTCCTGGGAGCCAAAGCCACTCCCGATCTCAGGAGGGGGGGTTGCGGGGCTCACGACCCCACCCACACTCTCGCAGGGCTAGCTCCAGCCCCGCGGGACTCAGGAACTCATTATTATTCAGTGTCGGCGCCAGCCAATGGGGTGGCATCGGGGGGCGGATCTTCCGGAGGGCACTTAAGGTCAGGGTAGCCTGGGCTCGCCCCTTTTCTCTCCTCGCTGCAGCTGCAGCCCATCTGTGGGAGGGGGCGGGTATTGCCACGCAACGTAGATCCTTTAGGACTGGTGTTACATCGTTTCAGCGGCCACTCCCAGGCACCAGTCTGGCTGCCGCATCCTGGATTAGTTGTAGTTTCCGGGTCACCTTCAAAGGTAGCTCCATGTAGAGTGCATGGCAGTAGTCTAAGCGAGAGATAACCAGAGCATGCACCACTTCAGCAAGACAGTCTGTGGTCAGGAAAGGTCTCAGCCACGTAGCAGATGGAGCAGGTAGACAGCAGCCCTGGACACAGAAATGATCTGTGCCTTCATGGATGACTCCCAGGCTGCACATCTGGTCCTTCAGGGGCACAGTTACCCCGTTCAGGACCAGGAGTCCCCCACCCTCACTGCCCACCCCTGTCCCCCAGAAACAGTATTTCTGTCTTGTCGGGATTCAACCTCAATTTGTTAACCTCCATGCATCTTCCAGCTGCATCCAGACACTCACATAGGACCTTCACCACCTTCACTGGTTCCAGTGTAAATGAGGGGTAGAGCTGGGTATCATCCTCATATTGGTGAACACCCTTTTATTTTTATCAGACTTTAGAGTAACTGATATTGGATCAAATTTATGGTGAATTTGGAACTAAATAAATGATGCATTGGGACCTTGTGAAATATTCAGGGAGGTTCAACTTCATAGAAGAAAGGGGGGAAAGCATTTTTTTTGGGGGGGAATCCCTTCACCATGGGGGTAGCCAGGATTTTTGTTGGGGGGGGCAGGACTTTGTTGAGGGGACAGGAATTTTGTTAGGGGGGCAGAACCGATGTGATTGGTCAGTTAAGTATCTCGATGTTTTACTTGATATAGGGGGGCAGCTGCCCTTAACTCCTACATGGGTTGATGGTAGGAGGGCAGAAAGACTTGGGCTCAGAGACCATTGTGCCAAAGGGTGAGCTTCCTCCAAGCCCCCTTCTTTTCTCTCCCGCCACCTCTGATAGCTTCAGAGACAGAGAGGAGAGGTCCGTCTTCTTCTTTGGCCCACTGGTGGCTTCCAGTGGAGAGTGGGGTTACAGCTCTTTATGTCAGCTGAAGTGTGCTCAGCCAAAACAAGTTACTGCCTCTCATCCCTACACGGTGCCTTCTGTCTGCTGTTAGGTATCCTTTTTTTGGCCACAGGAGAAAATTTAGAAGAGCAGCCCATGACTGTAGACGGTTTGGATGACAAGCAGTGGGTTGATTTTGTGGCCTAGCATTTCTCTTTCTTTTTACCACTCCCACCCCCCATTTAGACTGCAAGCGTGTCTGCTGTGGACACAATATTTTACTAATAACTGTCTAAACATGGCGGGAAAATGGCCTGCTCTAATAAATACGGAAGTTTTGGCATGTTTTGGTCTGACCTGGATATGCTCCTTTTGTTCATGCTATAATTTTACATCCTCTCTTTGGCTCCATTGCTTTAATTAGGTCTGATAGGTTGTGATAGCAAATGCAAATCTAGGTCATTGCATATGTAAATGTGCAGCTGTAGCCTTGGCGGATGCCAGAGTCTATCAGCTGAGGTGTCCGGTCGTTTCCCAGCATTAATGGGGCTTGGTGAGCCTACTTCTGTGGCTGAGCCATATTGCAAGGAGTGAGAACTTGTCTGCAGGAAACTATGCTGCTGTGCTCCCGTGTTTTGTTTTTTCAGGTGCAGAAGGCTGCAGAGAACTGCTCTTGGCATTCCTTTAACGTACTGATGTGCATGAGAATGTTATCATTACTTATTGCGTATTTCAAGCCTTTTATGCATAATTATGATACCTTGTTGTGTCCTCTGTTTACTGGACTATATATTGGAGTGGGTGGTGGGGTTGTATGATGATAGAATTGCATAGTGCATATAAAGTTCAAGCCAGTAAAGTTCTGTGTAGAAGTTACTGCTCCTCATGTCTGTTGTCAAAAAAAGCTGTGATGTTTTGAGCTTCATCTGACATACCAGATTCTGGCTTAGCTACACGGGATGTAGTTATCCCTGCTACCCTTCCAGCTTCTAAGCCTGCAGCCAGATTTGAAAGCACAGTTCAGAATCATTGAGCTTTGCAGGACCTTTCCATCTCTGCAGTAGTTCCTATTGTTGTGCTGGAATCTCAGGCATCCTTCCTGAAGCCCGCACAACAGTTGAGGCAAGGGCTTTCCAAAACAGTATTGAATACTGATTGGTTCAGTAAATTCTGCTAAAAATGGTGCATCTTGTGAAGTGGAATGTGGATCTTGTATCTCCTACTATACTGTAAAAATGTTACCGAGCCATTGTACCGTTTGCTTTGGGGAAACCCTTGTTTTCATAGCAGGAAACACCATGACAAAGTTGGTGCCATTTACAGTTAAAAGCTCTCAACTCCAAAATCCCTCAGGATATTGAATAGTGAAGGATCTGAATACATTTGAGAGGATGTGGGGCAGTTGTTTTTTCAGGGGGTGGTTTAAAGTAGACATTAGTAAATCATAAGTTTTGTACAGCAGTACAGAGTTCAGTCACTCTGTTTCTTACAGCTTCTGACTAGTTCTTAATCTCTGTTTTTCATATGTTTTTCATATGTTGTTGCTTTGCTGTTTTCATTCTTATTTACCATTTTGCTTGTTTTTATTGTTTTACCTTTTTTAAAAAAGTCCTTTGTAAATTGCTCTAGGAGCCATTTTTGGAACTGAAAAGCAAGGTTAACAACAACATTTCCTGACTTACAGCTAAATAAATAAATAAATAAATAAATAAATAGCCACTGAAAGATTCTGTGGAGGCAGCGTTTGAAACTGTCTTGGTTGGTAGGTTGATCCACCTAGCTCTGGGGTAGCCAAAGTGGTTCCCTCCAGATATTGGACTCCCACTCCTATCAGTCCCAGTGAGCATGGCCAATGCTTAGGGAGTTGTAATCCAGCAACTTCTGGAGGGAGCTATCTTTGATCTAACCCAGCACTGTATGCTCTAGCTTGCAGCTCTCCCTGGTCTCATACACAAGTCTTTCCAAAGTCTCCTTCCAGTGATCCCTTTTACATAGTGGTACCATAGAGTTGACCTGAAACCCTGTTTGCAGAATGCTTTACCATTTGTCTATGGTCCCTCCCAGAAATAATGCCACAAACCACTCTTACAAGCATATAGCACTATAGCTCACCTTTATAGGCATCTATCTTCCTTTCACAGGTCAGCCTGATATAGGTGGCTCTGAAATACTTTTGCTGGGAGAGGTTTGATCTAGTGGAAGAGCTCTGCTTCAGTTGCCTTCTGATTTAGTATAGCATTATGGTAGTAGGAATATATGTTTTCATTTAACCCACTATCCACTTTTTCTCCTCAAACAGAGGCATCTGACTTCATACCCTTATCGCTGCACCTTAGCAGACTTTCAGATAGAGAAGAAAATTGGACGAGGACAATTCAGTGAAGTCTACAAGGCTACTTGCCTTCTGGACAGAAAACCAGTGGCATTAAAGAAAGTACAGGTGAGCATCGGAATACCCAAGTAAGATTGGATGAATGTGCCTCTTGGTGGCACAAATGGGCAAGTCGTGTACCTCTTTGCTTCTTGGAACTGTTTTTACCCATGGATGGATCAGACAGCAGCTACTTATAGATATCCATTTGTGGAGTTGGCCATGAACCAGAAGCCTACCTTCTTTGTTGTATAAAATGTTACAATCTTTAATATTTTGGCTCCCTTCTACCATATGCTGTAGGCTGGATTTTGATTTTACATGGGCCTATTTTGGGTATCTCTTTAGTATACTCAAGCTACTCTCATATAAAATAGTGAATAGCCCTCTGATTATTAGGATGAATATCTAAGCCTCTTTGCTTTTAATTAGTGCAGAGGAATATGCAAAAGAAGGCAATTTATTTTATCAATAGAAAAGGAGAGTCTAATTGTGTAACCCAAAAAGTCTTAGATCATTATTTGTACTCATTTCCTTGGCACTTTTCAGCGTATTCTTAAGATACACATTTATTTATACAGTATAATGTAATTACTTTGGTTTGTGTGGTTTGTTTGCTTGTTTGTGTTTATTAAGGTCAACAAATTGATGAGAAAACAACAAACTTAATAATACTTTTATCCAGTTGTATTTATGTGCTAAATGCTGGTGCTACAGTTTCTGCTTTGTTTGCAGGTCTTTTTCATTCTTAAGAACCCCAAGAAACTAGGGAGCTTTAGAAAGGTCATGGTTGCCCAGGAGATAAGATAATTTAGGGATGATCTAGAATCTTAAACATGTGGGAACATCCATATTTTTTGCTTGACTTTCAACATGTAACTCTCTTTCCTTTTGAAGATATTTGAAATGATGGATGCCAAGGCTAGACAAGATTGCATTAAAGAAATAGACCTTTTGAAGGTAAGAATTTCTCCAGACCTTTGATAATAATCTGGGAATGGAAAAGATTATTGTTTTCTGGTGTAACTTGAGAAAAGTGGTGTGTGGTTAGAGGCCCTTTAAGCAATCTATGATCTCCCACTATTGTACTTAACTCCTCCTTTTTTGGATGGTGTGTGTGTGTTGCAGAATGGCAATAGAATGGCAAATCTTTAAGATTTGTATGCTTTTGATGGAGGGAGCATAATCTTTTTCTTTTGTACTGAAATGATCCCCTTTCTGTGTCAGTGTAGAGTTGAGGAGATGTGCTTCTTCCATACTTTTCTTTCCTTGGAAGAAGGCATGAGACTCTATTCTGGCTCTAAACCAGTGTTTGGACTCCATGCAGCTTCATTGCTAGATTAGCCATAAGATGAGATTACATCAGAGCTGTTCTGTGTGAGCTGGTAAACGTATAGTGAGGAAAGAGCAAAGAATGCCAAACCAAACAAAGTGAAGATAATCAGTAATGCCTTTGGGTGTTGTAGCGCTCTATACAAAATAAGGCTTGAGTGAAGGTGGAGGGGAAGAGTCTCCCATATGGTACTAGATATATTCAGAACATTATGTCCACATATGTTAGAATCAAGGAGAAGTGAAATCAAAACCCTCAGAATGACAGGGGAATTGAGATGGTCAATTATCATCCCTACTGTATAAGATGTCCAGAGGCAACTGCAGATCTCCCTGTGCCAAGCTTACCAGGGAGCCAGATGTTAAGTGGTGAATGCTATATTAGCTGGGCTGTGAAGACAAAAATGAGGAAAGATGATACACTGGGATAATTAGCACTTTCTTCTCTGGTTCCCTGTGTATTTTCTGAAGGCATTTTCCTTCCTTCTCTGGCTTCACCTGCGTTCCCTGACATTGTCCTTGTTTGGCCAAGGTTCCCCTGCACAGTGGGAGTGGGAGTTAGGCTGGAACCTGACACTTCAAGGCATTGCAGAATGATGATTTTTGAACTATGAAAAGAACAAGTGCAATGTGTGTCTTATTTTGAGTTAAATAATTTACACCCTACTTTTTCTGCATATATTTCCAAAGCAGTTTAATGTCTACAGCTTCCTATTATTTTTCACTCGGGCATTAGGAAAGCTTGTGGACAGGTGATGGGTTAGGTTGCTGGGATGCTGCCAGGTTTCGCAAAGAAGGAGTCTAAATTGAATTGAGAGAGTGCTTACACAAAGATCTAGGTAGTGCTAGTGGAATTTACCAGAGCAGCATGCAGATAAATTGGTCCATGACAGTAGTAGTAGTAGTAGTAGTAGTAGTAGTAATAATAATAATAATAGTAAAAATTTATTATTTATACCCCGCCCACCTGGCTGGGTTTCCCCAGCCACTCTGTGCAGCTTCCAACAAAATATTAAAATAAAATAGTGCATCAAGCATTAAAAGCTTCCCTAAACAGGGCTGCCTTCAGATGTCTTCTAAAAGTCTGGTAGTTGTTCTTCTCTTTGACATCTGGTGGGAGGGCATTCTACAGGGCGGGTGCCACTACCGAGAAGGCCCTCTGCCTGGTTTCCTGTAACTTGGCTTCTCGCAGGGAGGGAACTGCCAGAAGGCCCTTGGAGCTGGACCTGAGTGCCCGGGCTGCACAATGGGGGTGGAGACGCTCTTTCAGGTATACTGGGCCGAGGCCATTTAGGGCTTTAAAAGTCAGCACCAACACTTTGAATTATGCTTGGAAACATCCTGGGAGCCAATGTAGGTCTTTCAAGACCGGTGTTATGTAGTCTCGGCAGCCGCTCCCAGTCACCAGTCTAGCTGCCGCATTCTGGATTAGTTGTAGTTTCCAGGTCACCTTCAAAGGTAGCCCCATGTAGAGCACAGTAGTCCAAGCGGCAGTAGTCCAAGCGGGAGATAACCAGAGCATGCACCACTTTGGCGAGACAGTGGGCAGGCAGGTAGGGTCTCACCCTGTGTATCAGATGGAGCTGGTAGACAGCTGCCCTGGACACAGAATTGACCTGCACCTCCATGGACAGCTGTGAGTCCAGAATGAATCCTAGGCTGCGCACCTGGTCCTCTAGGGGCACAGTTACCCCATTCAGGACCAGTAGTGAATGGAATGGAATAGTTGGAGGCACATGGGAGTCAGAGGGATTCAGCTTGTGAGAAGGAGGCCGGCAATCTCTGAGCACTGGCATCTGTAGAAACAGTGTGCTGTGGAGCTGTATGGCACAGGAAGCTAGTTCCTGTTGTGTAGGACCAATGGGATGACTTGTCATTGCTCTCCAATCCTGGCTCATCATTTCTTGAGCTTGGAATTGAGAGGTCAGCTTGGCCTGAGGAAGGCATTTCTGGTGGATGGAAGTTGTTGTGCTAGCAAGACACCCACTTGATCTGCAGCATCCTTTTCTTCAATACCCAAGACTCCTGGTACCAAATTTGATCATTTTTCTTCTCTAGAATCCCTGACAAGGACTTGGTTTGTGGTACTTGCCTTGCAGCACACTGGTGGATTTGCAGCTGTCTACAAACTCGTTTTACTGCGTAATACACTTTGTTGGAAAGCATTGTGAAAAATTACAGACAGCAGTCACTGCTGGTCAAACACTTGCATGCATGCTGCTCAAAGCATGGTAGAAAGTCAGTTTGATAAATAATATTGCGTTGCAAAGGCATGAGGGATCTATTAGTAGTTGTTGCCTATCGGGCATTCCTTTCAAATGTATCCAAGTTTTTGACTGAAAGTTCCAACCAAATCTGACAGATTTTGCCCAAGATGTATATAATTCAGCTCTGAAGAGATGAACATACCACAGCAAAGATCTAAATGTCAAATTGAGATGCAGTTTTTAATGACATGATGCAGGTCAGCGTTTTTTGATAATTTGGTTCAGGTGGCAGATTTTTCCCACAGAGTCTAGGAGGGCAGAGTTGTTCAAGGATTTGTTTAGAGGCAAGGGGACTACTTCAGTCTGTCTGTCAGCATCAGCAATTGGAATGCGCTTTGATCGGTCCTGCACAGCTAATAACATGTCAAATAAATATCTGCAACTCATTTCTTGTTAATTGATGGCTCCCTGGACAATTGCTCTTACAATATATGCAGACTGAAGGCTGTTTTGCTATGCTGTACAAAAGCAGGTAGGGATAATGTATACTTATCAAAAATTTCATACTTGTACAGTTTATCCGAGAGAAAACAAGTTAGCTTATGTTCTGCAGTCTTTGGGATGTATTGCAGCGTTGCTCTATGGAAACGAGTAAAGTTCTACCATTAACTCCCAACTAGACTCTGCCCTGAGACACAGAACACACACACACACACACACAGCTCTGAAGTGTGCTTTGAAACTTCAGTTTTTCATCTGTACAATTAAACAAGTTGGGTATTATTTGGTTTGCTTTATTTGCTGTTGTTTCAGGAAATGCCTCTCTCTTTGAATACAGGCCCCATCAGATAGAGATAGTTAGGCTTACAAGAAGAGCAATCATATTTATGAATGTTAGGTAAAGGTAAAGTTACCCCTGCGTGTATGGGCCAGTCGTGTCCGACTCTGGGGTTGTGCGCCTATCTCGCTTAAGAGGCCGGGGGCCAGCGCTGTCCGAAGACACTTCCAGGTCACGTGGCCAGAGTGACAAGCTGCATCTGGCGAGCCAGTGCAGCACACGGAAACGCCGTTTACCTTCCTGCTAGTAAGCGGTCCCTATTTATCTACTTGCACTTAGGGGTGCTTTCGAACTGCTAGGCTGGCAGGCGCTGGGACCGAGCGATGGGAGCGCACCCCGCCGCGGGGATTTGAACCGCCGACCTGACGATCGGCAAGTCCTAGGCGCTGAGGTCTTACCCACAGCGCCACCCGCGTCCCTTTATGAATGTTATTTATGGTAATATATAAAGTTGCAGCTTTTGTCACAAATGAAGAAACATATTTTTCAGTTGTTTAAAAGGAAATATACCATTTTTAAGTGTTCAGTCATTACAATAGATAGAGCCATTCTGATATAATCTAAACATATTAGTGAGAAAAGGTGAAGACCTCATCTCAGTGAAGTAGTAACCCTGTGGTTCATGTCTGGGGTATTTGGGTGTCTGGGTGGTTCAGAGAGGTGTACATTAATCTGTTTTGGTCTGTAAGCTTGCCTCGTAGCCACCTCTCCTTCTGGGAATGTTATCCCTGCAAGGCTCTTCATTCTGTGTCCCTCGATTCCACCTCTTCACGCACCAAACCTGTATTTACATTTTCTGTGCATTGTACTTAGAACAAGATTGTCATTTACAGAACAGAAGAAGCAAGGGCTGCGTTAATTATTGTGTCACAACATATTGTTTCTTATTTGGAGACAGGGGAGAAGAAATTCAGATAGCTCAGTCGGTAGAGCATGAGATTCTTAACCGCAGGGTTGTGGGTTCAAGCCTCACCCTGGGCAAAGTATTCCTGCATTGCAGGGGGTTGGACTAGATGCCCTTGGGGTCCCTCCCTTCCAACTTTACAATATTCTACGATTCCGTGAAAAAAATAACCAGTTTTAAGTTTTGCATTAAACTTCTATGCTTACTACGTTAATCAAGGAAACCTTAGTCATTGTGAATTAATCCTATAAATATTTGTGGCTGTGGGGGTGGGGTGGGTGAATGTGGAGCACTTTCTAAACAGCAAGGAGAGTAAAAGCAGCTAGTAATGTGGCTCTAAACATCAGCTGGCCTGCCAGCATCACTCTGTCCCGTTAGTGGCCACTTGCATTTTTGCATGCCTGTCGCTGACAGCGTTGCTCTGCATATACATCAGGCATTTGCTTCCATCAAACTTTTCAGCAGCATTTACAAAATGAGAGGATAGCAGTCGTCTGAGCCAGAGTGTTTTTGTGCATTAGAGGATGAAGCTGGAGTGAAGGTTCTGCAGGTTTTTCCCCCCATGTCAAAAGGCAGAAATTTCAAACAACCCTATTAGTATACAAATGCACTCGCTGGCATTGTTTCTTGTGGGTGCAGGAATTCCAGATAAATGTGGTACTTGGAAAGAACATGAGTCTGAGCGGGGAGCTCTGGAGGCAGAGTTTGGTCCTGAATGCCTGGATGGGAAAGCTGCATTTAATGAAGCAGACAATAGCGGGAGACATAATAAGGAGCCGGCCAGAATTGTGACTGGAAAGGAAGGCACTTGGGTGCATAAGACAGCACTTAAAGTGTTCTTGGTAAAATTGTAGTTTCATAGCTGCTCAGTGAGGATTTATTTTAGTCCTTCATTTTCTGGGCAGTATCCAAAAGGTCAGAACTTGCCTTTTTGGTTTGATTTAACATTGTGATGCTGCTTTATAACAAGCAGGTTCATAAAAGTTAACAGCAAAAATAACAACAAATAGAAATTCAAAGCTAGAACTAATTTCCATTAAAAAATATTAACAGCAACATTAATGTAATATCAGTCAACAGTATATAAATATTAACAGATTTATTTATCTGTTTTAGAAAAGGCAAATAATATCCCAATCAACATAATCATTTCCAATTGTTTATGCAACTGACTCTCCAATTCCTCTGTGGTTGCTGTTTGACTGGGGCACATGAAATAAGCATTGTGAGGTCCTCATACACCCACAACGCCTCCTTGTTTGTCATGTCCACATTAAGCCTACAAGATGTAGGTGAGAAATGTTTTTTGGTGTTCATTTTATTCCAAATCGATCATATTCTGGAGATGATTGTTCCTCATTTTTAGTATTTTTTTAAATAATGATTACTAGCTTTTTGTAGTGAATGACACTCAAGACAACATACAGAAACAAAAACCGTATCAAGGTGCAATTGTTGTTGTTGTTGTTATTTAATTATTTTTTCATATTTTGAAAAAGAAAACATACTTTTTTAAACACACACATACATATACACACAGACCTATACACTTATTTTCACAAAACCATATTCATGTCAATACCTTTATGGGGTTCCCTGAACCCCAGGACTTCCTCCCACCCCTCCCCTGGCTTCCAGAATTCTTCCCTTTTTAACTGCCTCTAATTACTTTATCTAACTTTGTTATACTCCATTTTTATCCTTTGTTAATTTAAATTACAAGCATTATGTGAGTCCTGCTAATGTTTTAAACTCTTACAGTGTTCTTTAATGTATTCAATAAAGTTGTACCATTCTCTACTGAGGTAATTTATATGTTATGTCCCACATCTTTTGCTCAATGAATCATTACAGATTTTACTTCCTCATCTTTTGTTTTCTACTCCAGCCCCAATTTATACATTCTTGACAGAATTTTTTCATTATTTTCCAACAGTTCTCTCTGCAATCTTGAAAATTATTTACCAAACCCAGCTCCTTTATCCAGCCTAAAATTTCATTTAATTGATGATATCGGAGCCAATCAGTTAACAAGTGTCTTATATCTTCAATTATTATTTTTTTACATTCAATTGATTTTCTTCCTCCTCAATTAACAATTCTCTATATGTTGCCCATACTTTTTCCATATTAGTTATTTTTACTGACAACACTTCTAATGGTGATAGCCACCATGGGGTTTTGTTCTCTCATAGGTTCTTGTATTTTTCTCATGCAGCATAAATTGACTTTCTGATAAGATGGTTTTAAAATCCCTCATGGATTTCCCCCTAACTTTGAAGGGGTTGGTGACACTGAGAAGTCCACCATCAAACTCTTGCCTTCCCTGCTTCATTCACACCTGCGAGCCATTATTACACACTGGTGTTCTGTACATTCATATAGTGATTGTCCTTCTACTCTGTCTATTTGCAGCAATTGAACCACCCCAACATAATCAAGTATTTGGATTCATTTATTGAGGACAATGAACTTAACATTGTATTGGAACTGGCAGATGCAGGTGACCTCTCTCAGATGATTAAGGTAAGGAGAAGCCTTATTCTTGAGGCTACACAATTACTTTGCTAAAGTAAAGTAAAACTTTCAAAATTGGAATCAAGGGTATATGGGGAAATGGAGCACTTAAAAGTCAGCACAGGGTGGTGCATTTGTCATATAAGAAACTAGAAAAAACTTCCCCATTTCTGTTACTGACTTCTAGCAGGAAGCAGCTTGAGGGCCGAGCAGCCAAGTGCCCTTTTCCCAGCCTCAGGTCAGAGTTATAACTTGCTATCATCTTAATAATTTGGGCCAGTGCTAGTGAATTAATTTATAAAGTATTAAAAACCACTGGATCACAAAGCTCTCTAAGTTTCGTACATCATAAAATAGTAGATGCAGCCAGCTGTAATTCACAGAACAATTAAATATGCATAAAATAATTATCAAAACACTGATAAGAATCAATGAAATGTTTAACAACGAGTATAGGTAACTAATTTGTATGCCTGGGTAAAAAAAGGTAAAAGATAAAGGACCTCTGGACGCTTATTTCCAGTCAAAGGCGACTATGGGGTTCAGTGCTCACCTCGCTTGTCAGGCCAAGGGAACTGGCGTTTGTCCACAGACAGCTTTCCAGGTCATGTGGCCAGCAGGACTAAACCACTCTGGCGCAACGGGACACTGTGATGGAAGCCAGAGTGCACGGAAACACCGTTTACCTTCCTGCCTGAGATAAAAAAAAAAGGTGTCCAGCAGGTTTCTGAAATGTTACAGCCAAAGTGTCTGCCTCATGTCTATTGGCAGAGAGTTCTAAGGCACGGGCTCCCCCATGCCAAAACATTGGCTCCTTGCAAATGAATGAAGATTAAGCGGCACTTAGAAGAGGGCAAGTTCTGCAGGTTGAAACAGTCAAATAAGTAAATATGGGGCTAGGTGATTTCTCAAGGAAAACTGGTTCCGAGCACCATGGGCTTTATATAGCCATAGTAAAACCTTGGACTTGGCCTAGTAACAAATTGGCAGCCATTAAACTGTGAAAGGCAGTTACCTTCTTTGACCACATAACTTTTTCTGTACTGATATTCAGTTGATGGGCACTTCTAATTCTTAGGCAGCTACTGAAAGCTTTTCCAACGGCTCTTGACCTTCTTTGCTTTCTTTGCTTTAAGGCCTGAGACTTCGGGGGGGGGGGTTCTTTCCCTGTGCTGTTCTCGGGAATCCTTGTGTGGGGAACCTGCTTCAGCTCAGCTGTTGTCACCTGGTTTTCAATCGTTTCTTACATGTTAATCTGGAGACAGGCATTCCCTGTGAGAACAGATGTAGCCGCTCATATTTCCCCCCGTTTTGCCGCCACTGATCTGACATTATCATAAATGATCGTTTTAGAAAGCTCACCACATGCCAAGAAAACCCCAGCTTATATTGAATGAATGAATCTCTGTTTGCATCAGCCATAGCAATAAAACAACAATACGATATACAAAGAATAGAAATAAAAAGTCAATTATATAAAATACATTTTCGGGTTTTGAATCAATAGTCAAATAGTGGATCTTATTCTGATTGCCCCAGCTAAAAGCCTTGCCACCTTTGCTGTCACCTGCTCATCTTGATCTGCCAAGAGAAAGGGCAGTGTGGCCATGGCTGGGTGACCTGGAATGGACACTAAAAGAGGAGTGATAACCTCATTCCTCAAGTCTTTATAAAGAGTGCAAGCCAGAAGGGCATGCGCCACCGATTCAGTACTGCCATCTCCATAGGGATGCCATCTCCACAGTACTGCCATCTCCAAATAAGCGTTTTTCGTGTGGAATCTGTTGGAATCGTCCCTCCAGTACAGCCAAGGGCAAGACATTCAATCTTGCGAGAGTAAAAGCGCATCTATATTTTAGAATTGCTAGGTTATGCAGATAGGGTGCCAGAGAGTCGAAGGTGGAAAATAGTCATACTATGGGCAAAATTTCCTTATTGTGGCCAAGTTGTTTTGACACTCAGTATCATTTAGGCGCTGACAAGTTAGACTGTTTGCTTTACTAAAACCCAAAGTGAGTAATTGTGGTGGTGATAGACAATTTTTGATAGACAATTTTAGTCCAGGGGCTCTTGTGACAATCTTACAGCACTAGGGATATTAGACCAGGGGGATTTGAGCTTAGGCGAAGCCAGTATTTAAGTGTCCTATGCCAGATCCATAATTCTACCGAGGGAAGATTAGCCTCTAGCTGCAATGAGGTGTTTGGGACACAGGGTGGTACAGAGAAAATTTGCCTTAAGAACTTTGATTGGACAGCTTCCGTAGATCCAAGGGAAGTGCCTGTCCAAGTCTGAGCCCCATGCAATAACTGTGCCAGGGGTTTAGCTTGGAACATGAAGAAGCATGTCAGAATTTTGGTGCTTTCGGACGCTTTTTCTTTTGCAAATTTCTGGTGTGCTCCCCATGACCCTGTAGACTGGGAAATAAGGCCAAGATGTTTGAAAGCTTTGACCTGTTCAGTCAGCTGGTTGTCCATGCACCATCTATAGTTTCTGGAGAAAACTATGGCTTTGGTTTTCTTGTAATTCACGGTCAGCTATTCTCTCTGGCAGTATCCTGAAAATGTTCTCATAGGTCTTTTTAGGCCTACTTTTGTTTGGGATAGAAGAACCGCATCATCTGCATATAATCAAATTAAGATGGGTTTTGTGGCCAATTTAGGGGCATGATACAGCTTATGAATTGATGAAAGCTGCGTAAAGCACACCATGTGGTTTCTTAGCATACTTGTCTCTGAGATGTGCTAGGACAAAGCAATGATCTAGGGTGGATCTGCCCTGCCTAAATCCTGCTTGCTCTTCAGCAATAATAACCTCATCATCTGTCCTGATAGCTAGTTTGTTATAGAGGGGCTTTCCAGCTTATAATTTTATAACCACACTAGGGCAAAGCCAGGTCAGTTCCGCTAATATAATAATAATGAGCAGCAACCGTATGGGATGCTGCACATGCACAGTCTGTACAGGATGCCGCACATGCGCACTCTGAACGGGCTGCTGCTTGCATGTGGCAGCTGTATAGGCTGCCAATTGTACGGAGTCCGTATGGGCTTTCACTTGCAGGACGACTGTCAGGTTGCTGCACCAGTGGCATCCCGTACAGACTGCGCATGTGTGGCATCCCATACAGAGTGAGCATGCGCACCAGCCCATACAGTCGCTGTGCAAGAGGCAGCCTGTATGGAAGCCTGTATGGATGGTGCACGAGAGCGGCAGCCCACACGGACACCGCGCGAGTTGTGCCCATATGGACTGCGCGCGCATTCAGCTGATCTACCACCTGGGGAGGCAGGGGCCATCTTATCAACCGGCAAAGAGTGGCATCTGGGGTGGCCCATCCCCTCTGCCCCGCACTTCATTCACCCCTGGGCGCCTCAAGGTCCATAAATAAATAAACCTGGAAAAATGAAGATTAGCTTACACCAGAGCCAGGGCCTTTTCAACTCTGGCTCCATCCTGGTGGAACGCTCCGCCTCATGAGACCAGGGCCCTGCAGGATCTGATTTCTTTCCGCAGGGCCTGTAAGACAGAGTTGTTCCGCCTGGCCTTTGGCTTGGAGCCAATTTGATCCCCCCCCCTTTTTTCTTTTCCTTCTCCTCCTGTGATGAGGCTACATTTTAATGTTTTAATATTTTAATGTTTCAATATTTTAATGTTGTATTTTAATTTTGTTTTTAAGTTGTAATCATTCAACTTGTTTTTATTACTGCTTGTAAGCCGCCCTGAGCCCGGCCTTGGCTGGGGAGGGTGGGGTATAAATAAAAATTATTATTATTATTATTATTATTATTATTATTATTATTATTATTATACCCCGCCTATCCGGCTGGGCTTCCCCAGCCACTCTGGGCAGTTTCCAACAAAATATTTAAATACAGTAATGCATCAAACATGAAAAGCTTCCCTAAACAGGGCTTCCTTCAGATGTCTTCTAAAAGTCTGGTGGTAGTTGTTCTCTTTGATATCTGGTGGGAGGGCCTTCTACAGGGTGGGTGCCACTACCGAGAAAGCCCTCTGCCTGTTCCCTTTAACTTGGCTTCTCGCAGGGAGGGAACTGCTAGAAGGCCCTTGGCACTGGATCTCAGTGTCTGGGCAAAATGATGGGGGTGGAGACGCTCCTTCAGGTATACTGGGCCCTTTAGGGCTTTCAAGGTCAACACCGACACTTTGAATTCTGCTCAGAAACGTACTGAGAGCCAATATAGGTCTTTCAAGACTGATGTTATGTGGTTTCGGCGGCCTCCCCCAGTCACCAGTCTAGCCGCTTCATTCTGGATTAGTTGTAGTTTCCGCATCACCTTCAAAGGTAGCCCCGCATAGAGCGCATTGCAGTAGCCCAAAACTAGAGCATGCGCCACTCCGGCGAGACAGTCTGAGGGCAGGTAGGGTCTCGGCCGTTCATCAAGGATATAAGACCAGGCTCTTAGATACCACTTGGGTTTAGAATGTCTGATTCTGTGAGAATTTATAGAGAATTTCTCAAGGCTCTGATCCGAGTGAGGCATGTATTGATTATTTTGCTCTTCTGCTGGTCTTCCCTGCAGACTTAAGAGCCCTGCCCACGCAGTGCAGTACAACATCTCTGTTTTGAGTTGGCTTTCGGTGACCCGAGCAAGTCCCAAGGTTCATGTTAGCACAATGTTTTCTTCATATAATCCGTTCCAAGATTCTGAGACGATGTGATCTAAAAGAACTCTTGGTGTGGCCAAGTCAGTGCTTTGCATGGAAGCATTCTCTTTTTGGGGGGGCAGTGCTGTGTTTACTGTCCGGAGATCAGCCTACACTCCAGTAGGACCCTGGCGGGAACACATGCCAGACTGGCATTTTCCCTCCCTCCCGGTGCATCCTTCAGGAGCTTCAAAAGCTTTCTTCTGCCCAAACATCATGGCGACTGATGCCAACCGACACCGGCACACTTGGGGATCCGCAGAGTTTGCGCAACTTGCGTGACAGACCTCAGCATTTTGGCTAATCTACTTTATTTACATATAAACACACACGGAGCACTGCAACATGGCTCCCTCTCTCTCTAGCATCAGACAGCAAAGAGAAAAAGGAAAAAGAACAATAGTCCCACTTCACGGAACACAGGAACACAAACATCCTGTCGCCGTCACTTCCCACTCTGTGGAGTCAAAACATACACCGTCATGTGATAGACAACAATCCCATGACTGCAATCATGGAGCAGGAATTCTAACTGGCGGGCATTGGCTTATTTTGGACTTGGGCTTCTTACCTTTACATTTCTGAAATTTATTTCTTTATAGACCACCTTTCCCTTGTTAAGTTGTTCAAAGTGATGTACATGTTTCTCTCATCCCCGTTTAATCCTTACAAATACCCTGTGAAGTAGGCTTGGCTGAGTGACACCCAGGGAGCTTCATGGCTGAATTGGGATTTGAACCCTAGTCCAACACGCTGACCCCTCTAATCAGTACACCACACTGGTCTAATATTTGTCTGCTCATAATTTCAGGACTCACTGTCAGGAAGGGTGGACAGTTCACAGAACATGAATATGTGTAAAAGAATTTTAACATGGGCAGGGATAATAAGAAAAGATGTGGAAAATAGCATAATGGGCTCTTCATTATTATCAGCAGGACGTGAGCTCCGTCTGCTGTCGTGATTCTGGGTTATTGATTATTTCCTTTCCTTCATGGAGCTCAAGGTGGTGTTCATATTTCACCTCATCTCCATTTTCTCCTCACAACAACCCTGCGAGGTAGGTTAGACTGAGAGTGAATGACTGTACAGTGGTACCTCGGGTTAAGAACTTAATTCGTTCCGGAGGTCCGTTCTTAACCTGAAACTGTTCTTAACCTGAGGCACCACTTTAGCTAATGGGGCCTCCTGCCACACCACGTGATTTCTGTTCTCATCCTGAAGCAAAATTCCTAACCCCAGGTACTACCTCCGGGTTAGTGGAGTCTGTAACCTGAAGATTCTGTAACCCAAGGTACCACTGTACCAGGTTCACCCAGTCAGCTTCATAGCTAGGTGGGGATTTGAAACCTGGTCTTCCATGTTCAAGTCCAGTCTTCTAACCACTACACCAAATGACTCTCAGTAAGTACAGTCATACCTCGGGTTACAGCCACTTCAGGTAGCATTTTTTTGGGTTACGCACCCGCCGAAACACAGAAGTACCGGAATGGGTTACTTCTGGGTTTCGGCAGTCGCGCATGTGCAGAAGCGCTAAATCACGCTTTGAGCTGAAGTGCCAAATTGCAACCTGTGCGTGCGCAGACGCACCGCTGCAGGTTGCGAACGCTGTGGGTTGCGAACCTGCATCCCGCACGAATCACGTTCACAACCTGAGCATCCACTGTACGTGGCTTTACAGTCCTTCATGGTTTGCATACTTCCAGTGTGTCCACTGTGAGTTTCAACCTGGTGAATACTTTCATGTTTGAAGGGGAGGTGGGTGTCTGAACACATGGAAATAAATGTTGTGGGACTAAAGTGGACCACAGCTCTCTGGTGTGTAACTACTCTGCGGTGTGTGCGTTTCTGTGCTCACCCTTTCAGCTGTTATGTTTCCGGATTCAGTTCCCATGACTGTCTTTTTCCTATTTAAACCAAATCCAAGTACAGTGGACCCTCTGGATACGGATTTAATTCATTCCAGGGGTCTGTGCGCACCCTGAAAAATCCATAACCAGAGGCGCTGCTTCTGCACGTGATAGAGCGCTTCTGCGCATGTGTGAGCGGCGAACCTTGGAAAAATACTTCCAGGTTTGCCACTTTTGCCATCCGAAAATTATGTATCCGGAGAGGTACGTAATCCGAGGGTCCACTGTATTGAGACAGAATTGTTGGGAAACAAAGTCACTTCCCTGTCCTTTCAGAGAAATAGTAGAATAGCTGCAATAATGCTTAGGAGTGGTTTAAAACACACCCAAGCACCCCCCCACCCCTCAGGCTCCCTCTTTGCCATGCCCCTGTCGCCTACATTATTTATGAGGCATTGTGGAGCTGATGTAACTGAGGGTTGCTAGCAGTACAACTCACTGGAGAATTTTTGGCTTTCTGTGAAATGTCAGGGAAATCTTATTGGACATGGCATTTGAGAAGGTTGTTAATTGTGGCCCAGTGTCTCCTCCCCTAAATACTTCAACAAGAAAGAAGTATTCTCAAGTAAATAACACTTCAGCCCTGCGCTGCTCTTCAGCGTCTCACAGAACTTTATTTTTATTTTTATGCTTTATTGGTTTTAAAAGCAAAAACATAGCACAACAAAGAAAAAGTGTCTCTGTAACTATTTCCTAATTCATGCAGAAAATGTGTCCAAATCTGCCACCGAATTTATGTTGTTACAATATTTTTGAAAATATTCTCTATATACATTCCACTCTCTATTAAATAGTTGATCTGTGCGGTCTCAGAATCTTGCTGTTAGTCCGGCTAGTTCAGCGTATTCTAACATTTTGCTTAGCCAGTCTAATTTTGTGGGGGCAGAGTCCCCTTTCCATACTTTCACAATCAAAATTCTAGCCACTACTGTCATGTACTTGAAGATTTTCCTTAGCCTTTTTGGAATTTCATTGTTCATTATGCCTAGTAGGAAGGCTTCAGGCTTCTTTGGGAACGAGCATTTAAACATTTTTTAAAGTCCATTGTAAATTATTTCCCCCAAATCCCTAATTTTGGTGCAATTCCACCACATGGATCATGGTGCCTTGCGCCTCCCCACATCTCCAACAGATGTTTGATCTAGATATACATTTTACCAAGTTTAACAGGTGTTAAGTACCATCTGCAGAGCATCTTCATGCAGTTCTCTTTCAAATTGTAACAAGCGGTGAGTTTTACATCCTCCTTCTACAACCTCTCCCATGTTTCCATTTGGATATTGTATCCAAAGTCCCTAGCCCGCTGCACCATAACAGATTTACCGTATTTTTTTGCTCTATAAGACTCACTTTTTCCCTCCTATAAAGTATGAGGAAATGTGTGGGCGTCGTATGGAGCGAATGCAGGCTGCGCAGCTATCCCAGAAGCCAGAACAGCAAGAGGGATTGCTGCTTTCACTGCGCAGTGATCCCTCTTGCACTTCTGGCTTCTGAGATTCAGAATTTTTTTTCTTCTTGTTTTCCTCCTCCAAAAACTAGGTGCGTCTTATGGTCTGGTGCGTCTTATAGAGCGAAAAATAGGGTAACTTCTTCCTCCTTGACCTCCCAGTCAAGAAGGAGTCTATACATATTAGAGAGCGGGGTCTTTTTGTGTGTGTGTGTTTATTAAGTCTTTCTCCAGCCTTGAAATTTCTGTGGAGAAGCCTTTTTGTTTGTCCTTTTGGAATGTTTCATTTAGTTGGAAATACTGCAGCCAATCAGTCAAATGTGTCCTAATTTCTTAATGTGTTTTCTTTTTCTTCCAATAAGTCTTTATAAGTAGCCCAGTTTCATCTCATGGTTTTTTTCTTAACTGAGATCGCCTCTGTCAGGGGCAGCCACCATGGTGTCTTTGGTTCTAGTAGGTCCTTATATTTGGCCCACACTGTGTAAAGTGTGATTTCCTAATCACGTGATTCATAAATCCTTTGTGGATTGCCTCTATTCCTCTGCCAAAGGTCTCTCCTAGGCCCATGTGTTTAATTTGTGTCTTCATAAAATCCCAGGAGATGTTGTCAAACGCATTTTCAGCGTCTACTAACATGAGTACTGCTGGTTTATCACTTATATCTTCCAGGTATTCCAAAATATTGATGACATTCCTGATATTGCTATTTAATTGTCCTCCCGTGGTTATTTCTTAAGTTTATAGTAGTAATAGCTTCATTGCCTTGACGCTAATCGGTGTAATTTAGTTCCTTATTTTCTGGAAAGTTTTACCGCTATTGCCACTCAGGTTTTGAGGCTTCTCACTGGGGGGGGGAGAGACCTTTCCCTTTTGCTTTCGCGAATGGAATCAAGGGTCCACTTTTCACGCTGCTGCTGCTTTCTTTGTGGGCTCAAGACACCCTCTTGAGCATTTTGGGGTGTGCGGCGCTCTCACGCTACCCCCAAAAATCCCCCAGCGATCATGCTCATCTCCAGAGAGCTCAAACGCATGACCTGCTTCAGGATGTGATCAAACCGGAAGTTGCATCTCACAGAACTTCAGTCTGAAATGCCTGCAAGGAGTCACAGGCCTTTCGGAGACCCAGACCTAATGAACTTCTTTAAAGATTTTGAATTAATACTTCTACAAGAAACATGGTCAACTAGAGATATCAAAATCAACGGATTCACCTCCTATACGAAACCCGCATCGAAAACAAACACGAAGGGCCGGCCGAAAGCAGGGTTCTGTTGTATGATCAAAGACAACTTAGGGTTTGAAATCAAGCAACTAGAAGAATGCTTACCACTTGCACAAGCTCTACTTTTAACCCAAAACAAAGATTCTTTGCTACTTGTAAATGTCTATATCCCCCCAACCAAAAATAACAGCAGCAGTGAAAACTGGTCACAACTAACCTCTTATATAGAAAACTTGACCGATAAATACCCAAATGCCTCACTGATAATAGCAGGTGATTTTAATGCCAGAGTAGGAACCAACAATGAACAACTATGTAGCAAACTAAATTGGAATACTGAAAATGATATCGCACATGCCCTGAAAATAGGACGATTCTCCAGAGACAGGGTTGTTAACAACGAAGGCTTACGCCTACTTGAATTATGTAACAACTTTAATTTGCAGATTGTAAATGGTTCAACAAAAGGCGATAGTAGCGGGGAGTTTACATACTTCTCCCCCCGAGGATGCAGCGTCATCGACTATATTCTTGTCCCTTATAATATTATAAATTTGATCATGGACTTCAAAATTGGAACGCGCACTGAAAGCGACCATCAGCCATTATCGTTGTCTATTAACTTAAAGGACGAAACCAAAATCATTAAGTACAATACCATAGAACCTTCTCAATACAAGCAAATGACCCAATTAAAATGGTCCCAGGAAATGAGTGTAGCAGTGGGGCAAAAACTTACAGCCAACTTGAGAAAACAAGTATTATCCAACTTAAAGATCACTAATTTCTACAGTGATATTCCGAAAATTTATAATGAAATCTTCCAAATGTTTGTAGAGCTTAGTACTCCACCTAAAGTTTGGGTACTTAAACATACCGCTAGCCCTTGGTTTGATGATGAATGTTTCCAGCTAAAAAGAAAACTGCGCCAAACATTTAAAAATAATCGCACTAAACTAGAGCCCTCTTATCTTGATGAAAAAAGAAAATATCATTACATTCTGGCCGAAAAGAAACAGAAATACGCAACCCAAAAATGGCTACAATTATTTGACTCAATTCAGAGTAAAAACAACAAAGCGTTCTGGAACTTAGTGTATGGAGGATTGAAAGCCGAAAATCAACTAACTCTACCACCAATTGCAGAATCCAAATGGTCCCAATACTTTACATCTGTATTTAACAATCTACATAGTGAACTTAAAGGAAATGAAACCACTAAAAATAAAATTATTAAACTCCAGGAGTGGCCAAGGGTAGAGGAAGAGGAAATTAGAGAGATAGTTAAAAATTTCAAATCGGGGAAATCTCCTGGGCCAGACGGTCTACCAATAGAATTATTTAAGACCTATATAGATTGGTGGGCAGAACCCTTAGCCCAACTGTTTACACTTATAGATAAATATGGGATCATACCTGAGATATGGCTAAGATCAATAATTATTCCAATCTTTAAAAATGGCGACCCAAAAGAACCAAGGAATTATAGACCGATAAGCCTTCTATCAGTGATAGGGAAAATCTACGCTAAGCACCTCTTATCTAAACTCCTTACCTGGATGAAAAATCTAAATTTACCAGGGAAAGAACAAATAGGTTTCTCCAAAGGTTGCTCTACACTAGACCACTGTCTTATTCTTATGCATCTGGTTGAAAAATACAGATCCCAAAGGCAATCTAAGATATACGCTGCTTTTGTAGATTTTCGTGGTGCATTCGACTCAATTGACCGCCCAAAGTTGTGGAGGAAACTCGCAGAATTAAAAATTGATCAGCGCCTATTGATCCTAATCCAAAATCTACACTCTTCCAATACCTGTCAAGTCAAACTTAACATCAAAGGTCACCTTTCATCAGACATCCCAATCTCGAAAGGGGTAAAACAAGGGTGCATTCTTGCCCCCTTTCTATTTAATTTATTTTTATCAGACTTGCCAGATTATCTTCAAAAAATAGAATCACATGCCCCTAAACTTAATCAGAAACCAGTTCCTCTCTTACTATACGCAGACGATGCTGTCCTACTATCCTTAACGAGCTTGGGTCTAAAACGTCTTATATCTTCACTGATCCTCTATTGCGAATGTAACAAACTCTCTATAAACTATGAGAAGACAAAAATTTTGGTCTTCTCGAATGGTTGGAAATTAGAGAAATGGAAAATAAGAGGGCAAGAAATCCAACAAGTGAAAATCTATAGGTATCTGGGAATCTTATTCCAGAGCAATTTAGGGTGGGCAACCCATCGCACAAATGCCATAAAACAGGCAAAGTGCATCTCATCAGCAGTTGCCCGTTTTCATTATCAGAAAGGTAATCAATTTATTCCTGCGGCAAACCAGATATTTCAAACAAAAGTGCAATCCCAGATATTCTATGGAATCCCGCTATGGGTCCAAGCATATAACAATGATTTAAAAAAGATTCACTCTAGCTTTCTGAGACGTATTCTTGGACTCCCAGCTATGATCAAATATGAAACAATGTGTGCAGAAATAGGCATACACACAATGGAATATTGGGCATGGTCCACCTCAATAAAGTACTGGTTACGCTGCCACTTCCGCTGCCCTCCATCAAGTCTGCTCGCTGATTTGCTCAAAGACTCCTATAAATCAAGATGGTATCAGCACCTCGAAAAAAAGATTGAATCTTTAGGCGTCGAGCTGGAGTCCCTGTACAATTCTAATGAGCAATATATTTCCCATAATATCCTAACTAGACTAAAGGATGTCGAGAGACAAAATATTACGGCAGCTGTAAACAAAATTTGCTCCCCCATATTCTATGAATTAAATATCTTAGATAGCAGAGCCAATTACGTCACTAAACTAATAATCCCAGCCCAACGTAGGGCTTTTATGCTGGCCCGCTTGAATGTTTTTCCCTCAGCATTTGTCAGGGGAAGATATCAAAACATTCCTAGAAACAAGAGACTCTGCAGATGCTCTATGAATGTCCCGGACACTGTAGAGCATATTCTCCTTCATTGCCCACTGTACGGTACGCTCCGTCAACGCGTGCTGTCCCCTCTTTTGGGTGGTCTGGAACCGCAGCAAGGTGAATGTGTGGGATTCTACCTATCCGACGTTGACCAAAGGGTAACGGCGGGGGTAGCCGAGTTTTTGGCAGCA
The DNA here is from genome assembly GCF_964234715.1 of Podarcis melisellensis. NCBI lineage: Eukaryota > Metazoa > Chordata > Lepidosauria > Squamata > Lacertidae > Podarcis > Podarcis melisellensis. The sequence continues at coordinate 1,127,419 of NC_138547.1, read as the reverse complement.
GTCCTCCAAGGAGCAGGTTAACAAGGAATACCACTGACTCTATATGTATATATATATATGTACTTAGCAAACTGCTGCCTTTTTTATATATATTTCAAGGCTTTTATATGTTATTTTCTCTCTTAAGGTTTTATTTCCATAATGCCTAATAAAGGTTTGATAAAGTAAGCACAGGCCTTTCTCATTCACATACTCTTTAATGCTCCAGTGTGGAATAGTCTGTGGAATAGTCTGTGCAGTGTGGCACAGAAGCCATAAGAGTGGTTGAGGCTCTCTGGTGAGAGTGTGCATCGTAGAATGTGTATAAATTCCTCCCCTTTTCATTGTAATCCTCAGAGAGAAAATGGTAAAGATTGTGTTGTGGCCTAAAACTAACATAGGTGTTGAGTGGAGGTGGGTGTGTGGGTGGGACTTACGGTGTTACTCTAAACAGATGCAGTTCCAGATCTGTCCAGAGAAGGAGAGCACAACGGAAACATGGTCTAAAAGATGCAACCAAAGTCTTCAGCTGCATTGGTTTAGGTGGACTGGATGACCAATTCAGCTTCATTCCAGCAAGGACATGTACCACTTGGCTTAAAGGTGTATGATTCTTGCAAACAAAGGCTGTACAGTAGACCCACAGCTTACACGTAGTTTACTTTCGCAGTTGCTGCTTTGCGAGGGTGGTGGGGAAAATAAATAAATAAATAAATAAATAAATAAATAAATAAATAAATAAATAAATAAATAAATGGAGAATGAGGGAAACAGATGGAAGGGGCCATCTAAGATCTCACAAGATCTCATAAAGGCCCCAGGAGATCTTGTGTCACCCACAGCCTTCCAGTGGCCTCACATGACTTTCCCAGAGGTTGGTAGGGTAGGGATGGTCACATGGGGTCCGCAGTTCCAGGGGGGTTTCCTGTGTTTTTGCCTTTTGCACTGACCTCCAGAATGTAACCCCTGCATGAGTTTCTGGCCTATTGTGTATATTATTCTGCTCAGAAAATACAGTATGTTGCTTTCTGCTGAAACGGTGGCAGAAGTTGATAATTAATTCTGAGGATGCTTACACTGTGCAAGGTTGGAATTTGTTAATTGGTCCTGGTGTAGTACCTTGAAAGTCTGATTTTTAAAGTTGATTTCTGTTATAAATGTATTAAGGAAATGTATTTGGCAGTGGTGGAAGTCTTTGGAGTTCAGTGGGTGGAAGGGGGAGTAGGTTCAGAGTCTTGCCTTCGTACCTTCTGCCACTCTGGTCATGTTCAGAGTTCCATAGGAAAACAAACATTCAAGAGAGAATGCTGTATAAATTAGGCAGTATAAATACAAAACTCAGTGTGCAGAATTTGGGATTTCTTGAAATACCATGTTGATATCTGCCTGTCTGTCTGTTTAATTTCTATACCACCTTCATCCGAGGATCACCGCGCCGTTTACAATATAAAAACACAAAAATACATAGCATAGTAACAAACAAAAACAAGTTTTAAAGGCTACAGATTGTGTATTAGCCAAAGGCCTGGGAGGTATAAGTGAGTGCCGCAACTCCATACTCGCCTTTGACTGGACTTTGCTGTCCAGGGATCCTTTACCTTTTTACCTTTTATAAGAGGAATGTTTAGCCTGGTGCCTAAAAATACCGTATTTTTCGCTCTATAAAACGCACCCGACCATAAGACGCACCTAGTTTTAGAGGAGGAGAACAAGAAAAAAAATATTCTCTCCCTCTCTGCGCAGCGCCCCTTCAGTGAAGTGGCAGGAGAAATGGAGCCCCTTCCGTTTCTCCCCCCGCTTCGCTGAAGGGGCGCTGCGCAGAGAGGGGAAGCTGCACAGCGCCTCTCCAGCGAAGCAAAGCCAGGAGAGCAAGAGGGATCGATCCCTCGTGCTCTCCTGGCTTCAGGGATAGCCACCCAAAGCCTCCGGAGCGCAGCGGGAGCGCTCCCGCTGCACTCTGGAGGCTTCGCGTTGCTTTCGCTGAAGCCATGGAGCCTTCATTCGCTCCATAAGATGCACACACATTTCACCTTACTTTTTAGGAGGGGAAAAGTGTGTCTTATTGAGTGAAAAATACAGTAAGCAGAGAAGACACCAGGCAAGCCTCCTTGGGGAGAGCATTCTGCAAATGGGAAGCCTCCGCAGAAAAGGTCTTTTCTCGTGTTGCCATCCTCTGGACCCCTTGTTGAGGGGGACATGAAGAAGGGCCTCAGATGATGACCACAGGATCCGGGTAGGTTCCTATGGGGAGAGGTCGTTCTAGAGGTATTGCCGTCCTGAGCTACAGCATTGTCAGGCATTATTTTGAACACTCACAGCCTTAGTTACTGCAGTCCATTTGTTTCGATCAGTAGTATGCTACAAGTATGGAATCACAAAATTCTAGAGTTAGAAGGGATCCCAGGGTCATCTAGCTTGACCCCCTGCAATACAGGAATTGCAACTAATGTAATCTGGCATCTTGTCTGTTTTTGGGCATCCCAACTTTCTGGGGCGTTTTATCCATGTGCAAACTGCTGCAAAAGTGCTTCCATATCTGATATTAGAGGAGATATTAGAGGAGCATTCAGTAGCTTGTTTACTTAAGGGAGAATTCTTTTATAATGATGCTTCTGATGAGCATCTTCAAGATGCTGGGTTTAAAAATAAAAATAAAAAAAACAGCAACACACTCCTAACAAATCCTTTTGTTTCTTAAGGCAAAGCACTCTAGACATTTGTTGTTTTGAGGCATTAAATATGTTCTGCAAGGTAATTAACGAGATTAATGCTGATTATAATTGGTGTCCATTCAAAAATGTCAAACCTATTTAAGCATATTTTTCATAATGCTGTTAATTAGTGAATTGCATTGAAGTTTCTATACATAGGCAAGGAGTTAAATGGGAAGCAAAGGCTGAACTACTTTGCCTGATGGTCTTGAGGACAGCAGTAAGGTGGCAGCTGATGAACACATTAGCCATGACTGAGAGAGAGAGAGAGAGAGAGAGAGAGAGAGAGAGAGAGAGAGAGAGAGAGAGAGAGAGATTCAGTGCTGTCTTGTTCATCTTTTTGTTTGTTTTCTCTTCACAGTATTTTAAAAAGCAGAAGCGGCTAATCCCAGAAAGGACGGTTTGGAAATATTTTGTGCAGTTGTGCAGTGCAGTTGAACACATGCACTCCCGCAGGGTGATGCACAGAGGTAACATTAATTCACTCTCTTTTCGCTGAATAATAGTATAATGTTCCAATTAGTAAGCGCCTACATTCAAAAACAATTATGCTGATGTTCAGCCATTGCATGCTTAGAGACAGTGGAGCTCGCAAGATGGATTTCTCCTTGTGCCTGATTGTAAAGCGTTCAGTCTGAGTTGATCAGCAGGATTATGGAGACGAGGTGCCTCCAGTTGCCACAACGGAAATGCGGTAGAAGTGTCACAGCATCTATTTAGAACAGCATCGGAAGCACAATGCCGGGACCAGTGGACACAGGGAATGCTAAGCCAAGCTCTTTTCCCTTTCTGAAAGAGAGATGCTTCGGGAAAACACAAATTGTAACAACAATTGCTTGTCCTGATGCTGTCCTCAAATTGGTTTTCCCTGCAGTGTGGCAAACACTGCTCTTGTCCTGCTCTTCCAAATTCTTTTGCTTCATCACCAAGTTCATGAGGATTTTCCTTTCATCCCACTCCAGGCCCACGAGGCTGTTGTTCCTTTCTCTATTTTACAGATGAGAAAGCAGCACTAGGGAGTCCCATCAGTCCTTCCTGGCTATGACGACACCCTCACCAAATACCATACTAATAGTTCTATAATTATGAGGCTGCAGTGGTCTTCCTAGGAACTCATTCCAATCTAAATGCAAGCAATTGTAACCTGGAAAGAGAAAATATTGTTGCTAATTTTAGTATTTTGTCCAGGTGCATGCTTATTTTTATTGCTATTTTCCCCCAAATGTTCAAAATCCTTAAAAAATAAAATTACCCTTCAAGAACATAACGGCCCTTTATGCTTTTGCAGTGTTTTAAGCCAGACTCAATTTTCATTTGTTTATTGTGGGAAAATATATTTATCCTTCCCCACAAACTTCCTTTCTCCTGGTGTGTAAAATAGACTGGGAAAGCATCAATAACGTGGCTTAGGAAATTCAGTTTTCAAAGTTCTGTACACGCATCCCTAGTCACTCATCCTTGGGGAGGAGGTTGTGGGCTGTGATGGAGCCCAAAAAAGCCCTCTTGGGTTGACTTACTTTCTCTCTTCTGTCTTCCAGACATAAAGCCAGCCAACGTGTTCATAACAGCCACTGGAGTTGTGAAACTTGGAGATCTTGGACTGGGCCGCTTCTTTAGCTCTAAAACTACTGCCGCACATTCCTTAGGTAACATCCTTCATGAAATTGTGCCTGAGTGACAATTACCCAATTCCCCTGACTCAGTCAGAGATTTCTTGGTCACATGGTAGTTGCTGGTTTTTTTACCTATTAGTGATTAAATTATATGTTTTATGATCACCAGCTAAGATGTGCAATATGCTATTCTGCAACATTACCCCTGCCAGCCAGTATTTATTACCTTCTCCTCTGAGTGCCTTGCTTTTTGTTTTGTTGGAGATCTGATACACCATTTAGAAGGTAAATGAATAATTTGCTATGAAGGCTCAAAAAGAAAAAATCTCTTCTTATTCCTGAATTGTGGAATGGTTGCTGGTGTAATTGCTATTGTTTTCACAAGGGAATTCTGAAATCACAGGCGGACCTCTGACTATCTGGTGTGATGCAAGTAATATAGCAGCCACCTTCAGACACACCATGGAAAGGACTATTTACTGTGGCCAAGCAGTAGGTCAGATCCTAACAACTTTCTGTGGCCTCTGATGGCTCTTCCTTTGTTTACATGACATTCTTCTACAGTTTAAATGGTTAAAGGAGTCTGAGCAAGTCTTCTGCATGTGCTAGGCCTGCTTATAGACTATAAGGAAAAACAGGTTGTGACTCTTCTTTCAGATAGTGGCGAGGGAATGCAACTCAGAAATTGGACTGCTTCGTATAAAGATTTTTGTGCATTATTCATAAAGCCACAGATACCTGTTTGGTTCATACTGTATAACTTTAGAAGACTTAATTTATTGGCTACCAAGGATTTGCTGTTTTCAGTTACCTGCTTCCACGTATCCTGTGCAAACTCACCTGAGGTGCAGTATGACTGCCTTGAGATGACAATACAGTCATCCGAAACAGTTCGGTTTAAGAACGATTCGGTTTACAAACTCCGCAAAAGCAGAAGTAGTCTTAGTTTGCAAACTTTACCTGGGTCTAAGAACAGAATCCATATGGTGGAAGGGCACCGGCGGCGGGAGGCCTCATCAGGGAAAGCGTGTCTCAGTTTTAAGAAGGGTTTCAGTTTAAGAATTTGTAAACCGAGGTACCACTGTGTGAAAGAACATATTGAGGTAACAATATGAAACCAAGGAAGGATGAAACTTCTATGACTCTTTTTATTCCATTTTTCTTGTTTCTTCATTATTTTTATCCACTCCAAACTTGTAGAATGATGTGGACTTTGTATATCCTTCAGCATTGATCAGACTTCCAGTGTGACCTTATTTGACACCAGCAAATGTAAACTCCTTGACACTTTGTATTAGTTAGTTAGTTAACATTCTATCCCTTCTCTCAAAGGAGCTGAGGCTAGCAAGCACATTTGTGATGAAATAATACAATTAGAAATAATTTTTAAAAAAATGTTTAAATTTATTTGTGATAAATGTAGCATTTATTATCAACATCTAGCTGTTTTGTATTGAAGGTTTTTTACAGGTGCAGTTGATGCCCACTTTTCCTTTTGGTTCCTGGCATCTAGTTCACAAGCTGTCCATTTGGCCTTACTGATTTGCGTTATCTAACTTGCTTGTATTGAACGTGTGTTTCTGAGATTGCAATGTTGCATGCCGTTGCAGCACTGTGGGAGAAGAAGTATGGTCTTTGGTTGCTATGGAAAGTATGCCCGGGTGCTCTTGTGAATTCAACAGAAAATGGCCAGGATGCTGTCTTAGTGGTATATGTGTGGTCAGGCTGGGCCACACCAATGAATTTCTCCCTTTCAGAACAACTTAAAATTGCATTAGATGTGATAAAAAATAGGATCCTTTTATCTCATTTGCTATGCTTAGAATAATGAAATTAAGACTTTGGACCAGGCACTCATGAGGAAGGCAAGAGACCAGTGTCAGTGCTTTTAACGGAGCACTTGCTGAAGCCTCTCTCTTCCTCCTTGGCAATGACTAGGCTGCCCTTCTGGATAAACAGTCTACGAGCAGCAAAATTAGAGTGCTGGAATGCCAAAGGATCCTGAGATTGGTCTTGCACCGAAGCGCAAGTCTGTTTTGCAGCCAGAGAAATGTTTCATTTGAAAATCAAAACAACCCCTTGAAGTTCAGCTCATCTTCCTTCACTTTACTATTTTTATTTGCTCCACAGTAGCACAACCTCGGGTTTAGTTTAATCTGGAAATCTACATTTTGATAGACATTAGGAAATGCATATGCACAGCGACTCTGCTTGCGATACTGGAATTTCCCCCCCTATTTCAGTGTTGCCCTGGCAACCGTCCTAAACTCTAATATCTAAGGCTGCTGACCCATGAATTGAGTGCAGGGCTTATGCAAATAGATTCACCTATTTTTCCTCCCTTTGTATTTGCTAACATCAGACTGGCATAAAAGGGCATTAGGCAGTACCACAACTTGTCTGACAGGTGTACTCCTGGCTCTGGCAGCACAGACGCCTCCATGTCAGAAATGGAAGCCATAATTAGAGCAAGGAACAGAATGAACGTCAAACGAATTACCCAGCAGCAGATCATATTTGTCAGGAAGGATTGCATACATAAAAATTAAGTGACAGTACATGCCGGGGTAATGAAAGAAAAATGAAAGATTTGCCCATACGCTCCTCGCCAGATACAAGCGAATGTCTCGGCTCTGCACGACAAATTACACGGCTGGATTTCGAGGCTCCTATTTCTTCACCACAAGTCTGCATTCATAAAGCAAGACAGGGGTGAGGCCCACTTAAATAAATACCTGACAGCAGGCTGGCAGAATAAACTTAGGTGCACATCATTCCACATGTTGAGTCCTTAATGCTAGTAAACCCCAAACCTTATTCAAACATGGGAAGGGAACGTGTCGGTCTCACTGGAAAAATTGTGACATTGGCTCATTGCAAGCAGTTAGAAAATCCTTAGCAAAGTCTAGGCAGTGTTCTGCAGATGCTCCCCCTTTGACCATCTGCCTTTTGCTGTTGGAAGGTGAGACGTTTTCCTTCATATGTCAGGATCGCCCAGTTCAGCTGTAGTTCAGTGAATGCACTTAACGGTTTGCTGGGAGATACTTGACTTGCAAGTTCTTCCAGGAAATAATTGTGGGATATGGGGACTATGTAATACAGTGACCAGCCATAGAAGCTTTCCAAACTAAGGATTTCATACATTTGGTTGCCTACTCTTCTTCTGTGTTTATTCTGTACCAGGAACATTTAATTACTATACATTCAGACGTGCACAGGGGGGCACCTGGATTTTCATGGGATGCTGCTAGAATAGCTTACGAGTAACTATGTTAGCATTGCAACCCAGTGTTGAAATATACAATGAGTTGTCACTTTTATGAAATTAATATGTGAGGCACAGTCCACAGCTGCATTTTTTAAAGAGTCTTTTTTCAATAATGGCATTCTTTCTTTGTTTTGAGGAAACCTGATGTATGGCCTTACTTCCCAGATGGCAAAAACTGCTCTCATGCCACAGATACCTTACAGGATTTGGTCTTGTGTATTTACTCTCTCAGAGGACAACTTTTGTATTGGTAGTGTAGAAAACTGCAGAGATGTGGGATTAGGGAAATGATGTGTGGTCAAGAGAGTCTTGGTAACACAACATAGACTAAGGGACTCTCTAGTCCAGCATTTTGCTCTCCTAGCAGTCAACTAGATGTCCATGGGAAGCCTGCAAGCAGGATCTAATGGTAGTAGCACACGCCCATTCGTGTTCCCCAGCAGCTGGTATTCAGACTGACTGATACTGGAAGTAATATACAGCTATTGATAGCCAATGGGCAGCAGATGGAATCTGTACAATATTATTAACAAGTGGATGGGGCTGGACAGCATCATCACAGACTGCTTGTGGACTTCCTAGAAGCACCTGGCTGGAAGCAAGACCCTGGATTACGCACACACACACACACACGCACGCACACACATTGATCTGATCCAGACTTATGCCCCTTAGGTTTTGTTTCTATTTCTGTCCAAAGAGAACATCAAGGTGTAAACATCCTGTTGCTCCTCATGCCAGACCAGCTTTGTACTGTGGACGGGGCCCTGGCTAGAACAGGAAGACGGAAGGTGCCTCTTTGTCGGTGTCTCAGCCCACATGTGTGAATGGCGGTTCTGTGTAGTGAAGCCTCCCTTGTGCCATTAGCGTTTGGGCTGAGGGCAGGAGGAGCCAGGGCTTTTCCGTCCTGTATTTAGGAAGATAGGAAGCGGTCTTATGCCAAGTCAGGCGATTGTTCCATCTAGCGCAGTCCTCTCATTGCTAACTGGTAACCGTTCTCCAGGGCTTCAGGCAGGAATCTTTTTCAGCCTGACCTGAAGGTGCTGGTAATTGTACCTGGGATTACCTGCTTGCAAGGTGGGTGCTCAGCCACTCAGCTGAACTCCTGACTTCTAATCAGCAAAATATTTTTTGCTCTCTAAGACTCACTTTTTCCCTCCTAAAAAGTAAGGGGAAATGTGTGTGCATCTTATGGAGCGAATGCAGGCTGCGCAGCTATCCCAGAAGCCAGAACAGCAAGAGGGATTGCTGCTTTCGCTGCACAGTGATCCCTCTTGCTGTTCTGGCTTCTGAGATTCAGAATATTTTTTTTTCCTCCTCCAAAAACTGGTGGTCTGGTGCGTCTTATAGAGCGAAAAATACGGTACCTTTTGAATAGTCTTGACAGAGAATTCACTATGCTTGTTCTGTACAAGTTAGCCATGTCACAGGAGTTAAGATGTAATGTCTTTTTAAAGAAAAAAATAAATATTAATGGTTTACCAGAAAAGATGAATTGTAAAATATTAATTTACTAAAATATTTTGACACAGTCTTCTTTTGTAGACAAATTTAAAAGTACCAGATGATTTACAGTAGGGAGGTAAAAAAATGGAAGATTTTCTTTTTTTGCAACATACGCCTCAAGAAACTTGTTTTTTCAATGTATACCTGAGTGTTGCTGAAGAAGCAGCGCTCCTTGTGAGAAGCAGGCCATGCGTCTTATGTGCCTGGAGAAGAATGCTCAGGCTTAAATGACCCTGAATGTCTCTCTCTCTCTAGCTTTGGAGGTATATCATAACTGAACCAAGATACAAGTGACACTCTAAAACTCAGCATTCCTAAAAAACAGTTGTTTTGAACGGCTGGAGCTTTGCAGCAGTTAGGCATCTTCTGAAGGGAACATTCTTTGACATTTTCATGCGTCGTGAACATGCTTCAAAACTTGCAGGGTTTGTCTTGATAGGAGCAAAGCATCTCTGGAACTCACTGCTGCCTTAAGCAGCTTTGCCCCTTCAAGGCCCTCTTGTATCTTGGCTTGAAACTGGGGAAGGTCAGAATTTAGGGCTGCCTTAGAGTGGTGATTCCTGGGGAGAAACTACATTTTTTGCATGGTGAGGGTAGATAACAGTTTATTTAAATTATTATTATAATAATAATTATTATTTTATTAATGTTTTAGTATATATATATATATTAAAGCATGGTTTAAAAACAGAATTTAATGCAAATATATAATTGAATTGAATTAAAATTGAATTTATGATTTTCTTACAACTGTTTTTCTTGAGAAAGAAAAAGCCATTTTGGCTTGATATTATTAGAGGCTGAGGACCTGCGGCATCCACTGATTCCCCGCGTGATCTTTCACTCCATTTTTATGTCTAGTAACTATCTGATCTCTGCAATTGGCTCACAGTCAATAGTCTAATTTTTTTTTTAAAGTTTCTATAGTTTTTCAAACAAATTAGCATGCATTTCTAATCAGGAAGTTTTTGTCTAATTAATAAACAGGGCTTTAGAATTCTAAATCAGCATTTTGGTGATCTAATAGCATATAGTATAATAATAATTTTTACAGCGTGGGAAAATGAGCGCTCATCTCCTGCTCCTCAGCCTGCTTATATATTTGGAGCTAGTGCTGTGGTTTAAACAATCAGCAAAAGTAGGGAAAAGCACTTCTAACTTTTGAGTGTATCCGTTCAAAGGAAGCAAACATCAAATTGATGTTCTTTTTACAGAAGTCATTTGGAGCTACATCTCTTCATGCATGTTTCATGTCTGGACCTCTGTGTCAGCATTTAGTTTCTGACTATGTGGATAGGTGTTTGAAAATGAAGTTGCATAGTATACATAATAGCTCCCCTTTTTGTGCAAACTGTGAAGTAGGCCAGCTATACTGTTCCCATCTCGCAATAGGAAGCCTGAGACCATCTTACTGGCCCCAGTGAGTCCATAGCAGAGACGTGTGTATTGAACCCAAGTCTCTTGTCTGGTTATCCACACGGCTGCCTATCATTTGTATTGCCCATTAAAGTACATAAAGCATAAATATGGCTCTCCAGCCTTAGACATTTTATTTATTAAATCTATGAACAGCCCTTTTTGCCCAAATTGGGCCTTCACAATAGCTTATGAATAGGCTATGGAAGAAATTGAAAATGCATGGGCTAATTATCTAAAGACTAAATTAGCTCTATGTGTATGGCAGATCTTTCGTGTAGCCAAATGGATTGTAAATCTTTACTTATTTATGTTGTGGCATGTGGAGTGTGCCAGTGGAACAGGAAAAACACCAGACAGTTCCAGGTAGAGTCACTTCCTTTGCTGACAGCATAGTGCAGATCCACAGCTTGTAGGCATGCAGTTGTATGTTGCACAATTCTTCCAGCAGCTCACAGTCTCCTTGCCAGGTTCCAAGAGGCTAGGCTCTGGCCAAGGGCAGGAGGGACCAAGAGCAAACTGACTTCAAGCCAATGCTTTTCCCCCCCCAAAAAATCTAGGGGTACTCTCATTTTGACTCAAGAAAATCACTATTTTATAGTTCAAAGCGGGGAAAATAAATACAGTAATTGGACAAAAGTACAAAGAACATGCATTGCCTCCACATCGGTATGAGGTTGTGGGCACTAACATCTTCCCCATTTCTCTGCTTGCTGTTGTGCCATCTTTTGTTTTTACAGAGGTCATCATTAACTTTACACTTCTTGGGTGGCTGTGATAATGAAAAATACTCATTTTCCTATTCAGATTTAAATACTGCCCCTCAATGAGGCCAAACCTTCATCAGTAAAACATCACACATCCACATTCCCCACTGCTTCACACATTAAATGCCCGCTTCCGTCTGAGACTCAGGAAACACTGGGAAAGGAAAGGAAGCCGGGGGGGGGGGGCAGCGGAACTGATGATTCAGTTGCTGGAGAAAAAACTTAGCATTTTAAAATTTTAGTTTCTTCTCCTGTTAGATTCACAAAACGTTTAGGGATATGTGTACCCCTGTATCCCCCCCCCGAAAAAGCACTGCTTCAAGCACAAGTAACCATGCTTTAGATTGTGCTGAGTCACTCTCACACACTCAACTAGTCGCAGGTACAGGAGAAAGACACCCAGGTGAACCAGCACACCCTTATACATTAGCAATTTATTCATCTTATTTAATTAAATTTATAAACTACTTGATTGTACAAAACTTCAACATGATTTACAAAGAGAATAAAAGAATAAAATTATCAGCAAAAACTTTAAAACAAATATTTAAAACATTTTTTAAAAAATGTGATCAGAAGAACTGCAAACAAAACACGCATCAACATTTACATATCTAGGTAGACTTACCTAAACAAAAATGTCTTCAGCAGGTGCTGGAAAGAGTACAGTGAGGGCACCTGCCTGGTGTCAACAGGGAGGGAGTTCCAAGGGTGGCTGTTGCCACACTAAAAAACTGTGTCTCACAAATGTGGAACACGTCTTGTATGGCACCTGTGTCAGCAACAGCCCCACAGATCAAAGTGGTTGAGTGCAGCATATGTGGCTGAGTGATCTGAAAGGTAAACTGGCCCCAATTTGTTAAGGTCTTTCTATGCTAAGAGCAACACCTGGTAACGACCTGGCAGCCAGTGCAGCATTCTTTGCTGACTGCAACTTCCTCATGAAGCGCAAGGGAAGCTCCACATAGAGCTCACTGCAGTAATCCAGTCTTGAAGTAACCAGTGCATTAACTATTGTAGCCAGACTTTCCCAGTCCAGGAATGGCCATAGCTTCATACCAATTGCACTTGGTAAAAGGCACTTCTAGCCTCTGAGGCTCCCTGAGCCCCCAGTGACAAAGGTGGGTGCAGAAGCTCCCCAAAACTGTGAACCTGCTCCTTCAGGGCAAGTGCCACCCCATCAGCTCTGCATGCAGAAAAGGCTCCAGGTTCAATTCATGGCAGCCTTTCCAGGTGGGTCTGGGATCGTTCTCTGCCTGAAGCCGTGGACAGCCACTGCCAATCAGTGCAGACGATGCTGTGCTAGATGGGCCAGTAGCCTAACCTGGTGTATGGCCGCAGCCTATGTCCCTGGAGTCCAGCCATGCCCAGAGCATGCAGCAGCGGGGGCTTCTTCTTATGTTCCTGTGAAGTTTCCCCTCTCAGCCTGGGAGGATTGATGGTAAAGTTCTGATTGCACACCAGCCCTGCATACATGACATAACCCATAAAAGGTGCGTTCAGCAGCCCAGCCCAGAGTAGCCACCTGTCCCTCAAAAGAACCCATACATGAAATCTGACAACTGGCTCCCAGGTCTTCATCCCAAGTCTTCTCGTTCCATAGGCTGTTCTTCCACCCCCAGGATTCTTGTCTTCTCTGCCATGGAAACTTTCTGGTTAATAGCCTCTGATTAGCCTCCTCTTGTCAAATTGGCTGATGTGATGCGTTGCTGAGTCCTGGCTGATTAAATCGGAAGTCTTGTGCACTTTCCTGGAAGATGCTCATTACAAGAGATCCCCACTTAATGCTGGACAGGCCAGGAAGACAATTGGGCTTGTCAGTCTTTTATCTTGGCATTTATTTAAAAAATAATACATTTTCCCTTCTCCTTCTTTTGAAGCTCAGAGATCTGCCTGTTCATTTCTTTGCTGACAGCACCACCACCACCCCGATAGGCAGATGCCCAGGGTAGCCTTAGCAGGCCAGGGTGACAAACAGGCTGTTCCACAGACCTACTTCCCGTAATAGTACAGTTTAATGTGCAGAAATCAAATTAGGAATATGGCGCACTCACCCGTAACATAAACACTGTCGTTCTGCTTTGATTGAATGTCGTTTTCAGGCATTATTTGGAATGACAATTTTATATTGAACAAAGGATTGCACAACCTCAGAATGCAAAGCAGCAACTTTCCAAGTCTCCTCAAAAGGACTCTGTGGTGACCCAAGACTTGTGTTCTGATTTCATGAATGCCAGAGGTTCTGCCTTTGCCCCCAGAGTGCTCTGGACTCCCCAAGGTTTGGGTAGGTGTGTGTGTTTCCTCACACACATTTTCTCACTCCCACTGTTGTGCACAGGTTCACTCAGGGCTCAGTGCCTTTGAGCGTGTGCAGAGCTACTTCACTAAGGATACCGCAGGAAAGGGTTATAGAAGGTGCGTCTTCTGGATGACAAAATCTGGTGTTTAGTGGGCCCATCTCCATCCTCTCCTTCAAAATTAAGCACTCCCATGAAGGTGAGAGTCCTGCTGGGCCAAGGCTGCTTTAATTTCAGTACAGAAAAATGTACCTAGTAGGGCTTGAAAATAGGAGGGGACAGGAAAGTGAGAAGTAGGTTTTATGGATAGAGCTGTAAACCTCCATCGAGAAGGCCAAGAATCAAGGGTCTTCTTCACTGCCTGTGGGTGGTGTTAAGCAGATCATTCTCAGCCTCTTAAGAATTTTTGTGGATATGAATAAGAGGATGACTGTAAGATCAGCACAATAAGAAAAAGTGCTACATACACAGTTAATGCTTAGTATTTTGGAGCCATTGGGAATATTCAGTATTAGTCATGCTGGGTATCCAGGTTCAGAACAGACCTTGGGTGATGCCTTCTGGAGAAGCTTCAGATAATCCATTTCTACTGCAGCAGTTGACTGACTTTTTCAGGTTGGGAGGGGGGACCTGTGGCCCCCTAGATGTTGCTGTACACCCATCATACCTGCCTATTGAGTATGTTTACTGAACCTGATGGGAGTTGACGTCCAACAACACATGGAGAGCAATGATTAGAGCATGATTAAATGATCTAATATAATGCATTTTGGAAGGAGACAGCAAAATAGTCATTGATTATATGCTTCCCTTTCCTGAAGTGTGCAGTTAAGAACCTAGCCAGTCAAGGATTTCAAAAGCCAGCACCCAGCCTTTGCCTCCTCTTAGTATTCTGCTGTCCTGACATGTGTCTCCCTGTGTAGTTCATTAAAAGAGGTGCTAGCTAATGAGCACACACACACCCCAAATCCGGCTTCTGCGCCGCTGCACAGTCAGAGCAGACCTGGGCCAAGGGCTCCGATGAAGTAGACCTCGAGTGAGTATTTTATCTCACTTGAAATGCTGGTGTGGGCACAGGAGGGAGAAATGGAGGCAGGCATGTTAAACAGTGTGGCTTTTTCTTTTCCTAAAGGCTGCTCTTCACAAGGAATGAGCCTCCCTCTTTGTTGACCCAATTCCCAACCAGAAGAGATGCTCCTTGAAATCACACAACTTTGTACTGAGACGAGGATATTGATAATTGGTTCCTAGCAGCTGTCAAAGGCAAAAGCCCAGTAGCAGGCAGCTGGAGGAGAAAGCCCTTGTTCCTCTATTACTTTAGTATATTCCAGCTGTCCAGAGGAGCCAGCGAGCTTAGCTTGGTATATTTCTCCTCTGTACTCCAGGCTGGGTTTTGGTGGTCTTGGAGCTCACACTGATCTGGTATCTCCTGTCTTTCCAGCATCAAATGTCTTGCTGCACTGCACTTGTCAAATCCTTGAGAGTTTTTACTGCATCTGACTGCCTATGTTATAAGAGGTGGGGCTAACTGAGGCTATCATGCTTTGCCTGAAGCAGTGGCAATGTCCCCTCTTTAATGGGCTTAAACTTTGAACTGCTCCCTGCTGTGCCAGTCCTTAATTGTTCTGAACTGCAGGCTCCCAAGAATGGCAGGAGTGAGTGGTTTGGTGCAGGGACACCAAAGGAGGATTTCAAAAAGACCAAAATGGCCAGTTCTGTTGCTTTATAAAGAAAGGGGTAAGCTTACACCACCATGTGCAGAGCCTCACTGCCTTTACAGACATGTGTCCACACCCAAGCAACCATTCATACAGCCTTTATGCACAAAGCAGTATACATCATTTTGCCCAGAACCCCTTATTACACCTGATTCTCCCCGCTCCGGCCCTAGAGCCCAGCATCCCAAGGCTGACAGGTAAGCAGCATCAAAGCTAGCCAATTAACCAAGTGAATATAAAACATACATGAGCTCATTCTTGCAACAATTACTAATTAGTTTGGGGTTATCTTAACTAGGAAGATGGCATTTGCAGGCCTTCCAGAGCATTTGACTTTTGGTTCAACATGCGATTCCAATGCTATTCATACTACAGATGGACAATGGGCAGATCTGGAACAAATTTTTTTGGGGGCCAAATCACTGAACCCATTGTCACCTTTGGCTTTGGATTAATGGGGAGTGGAGAAGCCATTTTAATCTCTGCTTTTGTCCTCAACAGTCTGGCAGAGAGATCTTCTATTTAATGGCAAATTGAGGCTGTTAACTTTTAGTTGTGTTGCTGAATGTGGTCAGTAGGAAAACGTGACCTTTGGTTTTGAGATGGAGTCTTCCATCTGTTTTTCTTAATATATCCATGTTTTCATTTCCTAGTCTTTAATTTCTTTAATGTCAAGTATCCTGTTGCTCCCACAGCCTCTGGTCCTTTAGTTTGCTTACAGATCATCGCACAAATGGTGCTCTCTCTTCAGAGAGTGATCTCTCTTTCTGGGTTTGTCTCTTGCAGTGGGAACACCCTACTATATGTCCCCAGAAAGGATACATGAAAATGGCTATAATTTTAAATCGGACATCTGGTCCTTGGGCTGCTTATTGTATGAGGTAAGTATCACTTTCATGTTTATGCACAGTGTGGAAAAATGGAAATAAGTGGCAAATGAATAGTTCAGAGAATAAAACTTGCCTTCCATTCTGAATCACGAGTTAGTAGACTGTTGGATGAGTACAGACCTGGGGAAATGCCAAATTTTGAGGAGTCCATAGGATTGCTGGATCTTGACCAAAGAAGGCAAGAATCAAGGACAAAGTCAGATTCCTGTTTTGCAAATCATTAATTACATTGCCCAAAAATTTGGTTCTGACACAGAGTTTAAATTCATGCTGTTTAGTTTGTGTGATAGTGAGCTTCAGAAACTTAAACTTCTTGCATCTTTGGGTTGGTCACAGAGGATTCATGCTCCATCCATACTTAGTATATTACTTAGTCCTGGGCTGTTCTCAAAATACCCTGTTGCAACTGTGCCACTGGTATAAAAGTGTAATTTGTTTTAAACAATAATTGTCAACGTGAGTACCATGGAAGTTTTGAAGGAAGTTATGTATGATTTGTGATGTGGTCTGAGAGCTGCAATGCTCAAGCAACCGGTGGTGTTGAAAGTGCATGTCTGACCCTGAACTTGAGCATTGATGGCAAGGGCAGAGGAACATCCCAGGGGGTTGCCTCTTGGGTGCTCTTCTGAAGCTTCCTGTGCATCAATGTGAGCTGCTTTTAAAACTCAGTGAGAGACTTGGTGCCAAGAGCCCTGGAAGAGCAAGCTGCTTGGGAACCCCGGGGTCTGCCTGCCTGCAGATCATGGTCAGGGTAGCCTGTAGGGTATTACTTTGGAAGGTAGAGTTCCAGTGGTCCTTGCGTTGTGTTGTGTTTATATTGGCATCAGCCAATGACAGAATGAATTGCAATAGTTTTGCCTTTAAAACAACAACAACCTGGAGAGGAGGGGAAACAGTCTCAGTTAGGAACTCAGGTGCTGCTGACTCTGCTTTGAGGTCCAAGGGCAGATGAGAGAGACCTAAGAAGACCCATTTCCCCAGAAGACAGTTTTCCTTGCTGGGTTTTGAGCTGAAGAATCTCAAAAATATTGGGTGCAGGAGGCCGTCCTAAGTCAGATAAGAGCCGTGGGGATAGTGCTGTTCCTTCGGGGGGGGGGGGGCGCTTGGCTCACAAGGTGTAATGAGATGCTTGTCGGACCAGGCAGAGTGCTGTTGTTGGGGTTTCAGGTCTGAGTCATCCAGCAGCTCAATAGGTGCTGATTAATTTGTTGGCAGTGTGCAAAAGCACCATGCAGGGTCCATCAAGAGGGAGAGAGAAATATCGGTGTGGAGAAGTCAATAAATGAAATCAATGAGATGCTGTGGTAGGGATTGAGTAGCCTTTGAGAGAGCAGCACAGCGTGACTCGTAACAGCCCTCTGCTCCTCTTGCAAGAGCTCTGCTGCCACTGACTTTGAAGTCGTGGGTGATGGGAGGGATTTCCCTTAAAACAGACCTAATCAAGGTAAGCCATCCAGTTGCTCCTGATGTGTCCAGAGTGAGCCCTCAAGCAGAGTCCCTGGTGCACGGGGGGGGGGGGGGCGTTCCTCAAGGGAGCCTCTGCTTCCTTTTTTATGCCCCCCAAGGAGACACACCGCTTGCTTCTGAGGAGCGGACCCTGCAGTTCGTCTTAGCAGACATTGGCCTGGGAATCATGAAACCCCAGGGATCTCCTGGTCCACACCTGCATGGATCACCCCAGCCCAGGCCAGGAAGGGCTTCTGGGCCACCATAGCAAACAGAAAGAGTTTTGCTGTTGCTCTGGTGGAGAGAGAGGGCCTTTGGCCAGGAACGAGCCTTGGCATTGATTGCTGCCAAGCAAACAGCAGCAGGACTTACTGAGGTTGGTTCTCCGACTGAAATTGTTTGTTTGTATGTTTGTTTGTTTCTTAAATTTATATACAATGGTACCTCAGGTTACAAACGCTTCAGGTCACAGACTCCGCTAACCCAGAAATAGTACCTCAGGTTAAGAACTTTGCTTCAGGATGAGGCCCCATAGGCTAAAGTGGTGCTTTAGGTTAAGAACAGTTTCAAGTTAAGAACGGACCTCCAGAACGAATTAAGTACTTAACCCGAGGTGCCACTGTACCGCTCTTTGTCCAAGGATCACAGGGCAGTTTAAAGTATAAAAGCACGAAAATATGTAATGTATTAACAAACAAATCAATAAAAAAAACCCACAGTTTAAAAGGCCATAGTTTGTTTAAACAAAGGCTTGGGAGAAGAGGAATGTTTTCATCTGGTGCCTAAAGATAAGTAATGAAGGTACCAGAGAAGCCTCCCAGGGAGAGTACAGTATATACTCGAGCATAAGCCGACCCGAATATAAGCTGAAGCACCTAATTTTACCACAAAAACCTGGGGAAACTTATTGACTCGAGTATAAGCCAGTTCACCACACCACAAACCTCCTGGTGGGCCGGAGTGCGTGGGTGCATGCACACACGGCAGAGGGGGCTTCTCTCCCCCCCAGCCCCTCCTGTCCCCCTGCCTACCTAGTGTGCTGCCGAGAGGAGGAGGCTGGTGGTGGCGGCGGCGGCGGAGGAAGAAGGAGCAGCCCAAAAGGGCTGCTTTCAGGCTGCTCGTTCCTCCACTGCCAACAGCCACCGACAGGAACCCTCACTCGAGTAAATGCCAAGGGGGGCTTTTTCAGCATAAAAATGTGCTGGAAAAGTCGGCATTAAACTCGAGTATATACAGTATTCCACAAAACGGGGATATTCCTTCAAATGGTTCCTTTCTCGTGTTGCCAGTCTTGGCCGCATGAGAAACGACCTTTCATGGAGGGGGCACACGAGGAAGGGCCTCAGATTATGATCACAAGATCCAGGTTGGTTCATACTGCAGTCCGGAGCCATTTAAGGCTTTGTAGTTCTAGGCAAGCACTTTGAATTGGGCCCAGAAAATAACTGTCTGCCAGTGCAGTTGGGCCCAGATGGGTGGGGGCAATATGCTCAAACCACCTTGCCTTTGTGATTAGGCTTGCAGGGGGAGGACAGCAGTCCTCAAGCTGAGTGTTACTGACAAAGAAGCAGGTATGACTCCTTGGAAAATGAGTTTTGACTATATATTACTTTTGTCTCCCGCCTTATTGAATTGCTTTTTACTTTATTCTTTTGGTATTTTGTGACTTTCAAATGTGTTGTGAGCCACCCTGAGCAGTTCTTGAATGAAATAAATACAGGGTGGTGGTTTCTGTGAGCCCAAACAGGCTCGCTCAGCCCATTGTGTCCTTCTCAGTATCATTAGGATGGGCAAGATGAAATGAAAATGCTTTCCTCTCCGTACTGCCATCGTTTGCAGTTGTTAGAACTATAGCACTAGGTGGGAGTGTGTTTTTGTGTCTACGGTTGCTTGAGTGTCTTCTAGTGCGGAAAGTACAGCAGTGTGACAGTCTCTAAAATTATCCCCCTTCCCCAGTATTGTTAACTCTGAAAGGAAGAACCCCCACAGCCGGTCTCTGCCATTCCCACCAGTGGAACTGCAACCTTTGTGGTTCACTCTTCTGGGAAAGCCACAGTCACAGGTGACACTGCTCTCCCCCAGGTGGCCCTATCCTTGGTGTGCCTGAAAAGGACCTTCCAGTTTATGTGCCTGAAAAATACCTTCCAGTGATTATGTTTGTCTCAGAAACAGCATGAGAAGAGGGTTGGCTCCCTCAGAGCGTGTTTTGTCTTTCCCCACATTTGTCACCTTCCATAAATGGTGGCAGCTTGTAATTAAGTCAGGCTCTCTAGTCAGGCCTTGATCACATTTAGGTCAGCAATCAGGAAGAGTGTTCCTTATTTCTGTGTCTATATATTAGTATATTAATTCATAATGGCCTGCTTTTCCGTGACTCAGGCCCAAGTCAGTTCTAAGCCAGCCATGGCACTTCCAGCTGTAATCTTGAAGTTTCAGTTCAGCGGAGATAAGCGTATCTGCAGATATTGTTCCAAGGAAGCATCTTCGCAAATGTAGCCAGCCCTGAACAAGCCCTGTCCTGCCCAATGCTTAGTGGCGTTGGAGGCCACCAAAGATGTCAGTGTCAATACTCTGTTCTCATCCTCCTGCTCTGCTCTTGCTTTGTTAAAAATAGGGAAAGCAGCGGTGGGTGGGTGGAAGAAGCTTTCTCTGTGCTTTTTGTTTTTGATTATGTTGTGCAGATAAACTGGGGGAATTTTGTCTCCAAGTAGCCTAGAGGCACACATGCCAGTTGGAATTCACTTTAACATTATTTGGGCTGTGTGTGTGTGTGTGTGTGTGTGTGTGTGTGTGTGTGTGTGTGTGAAGCCAGATAATGCCACTTAAACTTGACATTTACAATCTCACATTGATTTATATTAAATCTTATCAAAATAGTGGGAAGGCTTCACCATCTCCTGGGGATCTGTCATCAAGATAACTTGCAAGGGATAAAAATAAGTTCTCCCTCTCCTGTAAATAGCTGCAAGCAATAGCTTTAGCAGTTCTAACAAGATAATCAATTTAAACACAGGGAGCAATTTTTATTTTCTTAGACCAGTCGTAGAGCATGGTGGTCAGTTTGAAACGGGGATCCAGCCATTCCACTGCAATTGTTCTAATCCAGATGTCAAAACGAAGCCTTCAGATGCATCTAAGCCACAGACCTCAGCCAGCCACCTTGGCCATTCCAGTCACAGGAGTGAGGGGGCCTCTTGCCCAGTGCCTCAGATAGGCTGCCCTTGTCCGTAGATGACAAGAATGGGGAACAGGGCTCTGGCTAGCACTGCTGGGAGTCTTGCCGTTGTGTTTTCAGATTTGGCACTGCAGCCATCTCTCAGGATACGATCTGGGGATTTGGTGCAGGCCCCTGTGTGAGCAAAGGAGTCTTGAATAGCCACCCTGCGCTGGAGGGGTTGGAGAGCTGCCTGTGTTCAGTGGGTCTCAGTGGCGTCAATGGCTGACTCCCCATTCCCAACACATCCCTGGGGTGGGTGCCTCCCCCCCACACACACATGGAAGGGTGTATGAAGCAGAATTGAGGCCCGTGATTAAAGCTGTGCTGTTGAGGAAACAAAGTTTTAATATCACGGAAATCCAGTTTGATTTGGGCACCTTTTCTTAATGGATAAATCAAGGGACCTCTGCCTCACTGCCAAATTTCTAAACTGCCCAAATGGATATTGGTAATTTGTCTGTGTTCTCTATCAGTATTGTTTATTAAAATAATAAATGGGTGAGAAGTGCCTTGGAGTAACTTCTCCCCCCCCCCTCCTCCTCCTCACTGCATTAAAAACAACAACCACCACCACAACAACAGCAACCACCTTTGCTGGGAGATTGCTGATTGCCTGCCAAGAGGCAGATTTCTTTAGGTCGCTACCCCCTGTGCATGATAATGAGCAAAAGACTTAACACCTTTCAAATAGACCCTCCCTATTAAAATAGTGACTCAGAGCTGAGGCTCCGCAAACACAAATAAAAAGAACGGTGGCTTTGCCGATCTGCCGCAGCTTGCGGCAAAATGGTCTTTAAAAGATCTTCTAACCGGAGTAGATAATATCCACAATTATCCAATAGTGCTTCATTAGGAGGAGGATTATTTCATTGTGGAGGGGCAGCTTGTGACAGCGAGAGTGACAGGGAGCCCTTGAATAGCATTATGGATTAATAAGCAGCTGGGGCTCCGTGGGGGCCGCATGCTGAGGGGACGCCGCTCTCGCTTGCCGAGCCTCTGTGCCACTCGCTGGCGGCACTCGCTTTGAAGACCAACCTTATTAGAGCCGGATGTAAATGGGGAGAGGGGTGTGTGTGTCTTTGGCTCTTTTCCTGGAGATGGAGGCGAGGGGGGCTGGCCTCATGCTTCTGCTGAGCGTGTTGTTGGGGGCACGTTGTGTGTGTGTGTGTGTGTGTGTGTGTGTGTTTGCTTGCTTGCTTGCTTGCTTGCTCGCATGCCTCAAGAAGAAAAGGTATCTGGGGTGCACGGGGGCATCTTATTGCTGCTTTTGTACTTTCGTGAAGTTGAGCAAACGGCGGAGCTGCTTTTCTGTCCTGCTGAAGTTCAGGTCAACTTCTAGAATTTACATATTTCTTTGGGTTGGGAAAGAGTTTCAAATAGGAAGCAGGATTTGACTGAAGAGACATGGAGCTGTATGTAATGCTAGTCCTACTCAGAGTTGACCTATTGAAGTTGATGAGCATGGTTAACTTGGATTCATTAATTCCAATGGGTTGACTCTTGAGTAGGGCTTAGTTGGATGCAACCCATTATTTGTTTGTTTGTTTGCTTGCTTGTTTGCTTTGAAAGGCCCTTTCATGCCATTAGCCTTGTTGCTTGAGTCTTCTGCGTGTTTTACAGTCAGTCACACTGCTTGTTTTTAGTGGTTGGGTTTGTGAAAGAAAGAAGCAACTGCAGAATTTTTTTAAGCCGCTGAGGGCGAATTAACAAAATATTCAGCTGGATTATCCTCTGCCATCTCTGAAGTTATAAATTGCTTTGAATGTATAAGGGCTGCACGATTGGCTGTCCAGCAGACACTTGCAATGCTGCCTCACATTTCTGCAAAGCCTGCATAAAATGTTTCCCGTGTGCAGGGCAAGTGTCTCTTCTGCAACCAAATGGACCAAAAAAGTGACAGGGCTGTTATGTAAGAAGCTGGATCTCTCTGTACAGTAAACAAGGTTATAATTTGCCCTTTGAATGAAGCAAACACAAAATGTTTCCATCAGCATGAAGCATGAGTCTTTACCATTGGCAGAAAAGCTTGCACTTGCTCTTCTCAGGCCAAACCTGTGGCTCAGAGATACTTACAGAGTGGCTGCAGATCCAGCTCTCTGAAGAGGGGACAGCTGCTGGAGGTTGATGGCATCTGGTTGAGCATGAGCTCCCCCACCAGGATGCAATGGCCCATCCCGATGCAATGCTGGGGAGTAGCCAAGGACACCCTAAGAAGTTCATTTGCAATGGTTTAGTCCTTAGAACCGCCTGGAAGAGCCACCCGTTTATTGGCAAGTTTCAAAGTTGTACTTGTGGAAATGGTCACAACCAACTTGGGCACAACTGCCAAGCAGCAGACCCGTGCAAACTTCAGTTGGTCCTCCCTGAACATTTCTCCTGTATTACTTATTTTCCAATATTTTCTTTCTAGATGGCAGCTCTCCAGAGTCCCTTCTATGGCGATAAAATGAACCTGTTTTCGCTCTGCCAAAAGATAGAGCAGTGTGATTACCCCCCTCTTCCAACCGAACATTATTCTGACAAGGTGAGTAGCTTCAGCTGTACGCTCTCTTGGGCCCTGAATGGAAGGAACACACACAAACACACACATGGCAGGGAGCTCAAGAGTGGAGCATCTTCAGGCAACTGCCTTGGCACATCCTCAAAGCCTTTTCAGAAGGGAGAAATGCCTTCCTGCTTACACAGCTGCATATTCAGAAACTTTTTCTAATCACGTACCATAAAGCAGCAAGTGTGATGCTCAGGGAAAGCAGAGCAGTGCTGAGGCAGCAGGATGGGCGGCACCGTGATGCCTAAAGCTTGGTTTTCCTTCTCCAGTGCACAGCATCGTGTGACTGGGCCCAAATGTGCTGCAAGTTGCCCCATGGCATCTGCTGAAAACTGGCCTATCAAATGCTGGACCAAGTACAGCCCTCAGGGGATCTCAGCATAAGCTTTGAGCTTCATCATTTGTGAAATGCAGTGTTTTAAGAACGAATGGAAGGAGCACCTGGTGGGAGAGGGTGGTCGACAGTGTTCCTTCCTGCCAGTTTTCCAGATGCATACCTAGGGTCCCTTGCACCCTTGGCAAGGAGCTGTATTGGCACCCACACATCGAAAAAAATCGCTTTCCTGCAATAGCCACATTAGAAATTACTACGTTTTATGCAGCCCAAGTACTTGAAGTGTCCAGTAGGAGGTAAAAAAATCCACAGGCCTTTATATTGCAGTGCAAGGAGGATGGGAAGCTTCTCTGTTGTTTCATCTCACCACAACAGCGGCAGTGCATTGCCACACACATATTCACCATACATTCTGTAGTCCGATAGGTGATTGTGCTGCCAGCACAGGTGCGCCTCTGCAGCTTTTAAACAAATATATTAACCCTTTGGAGTTGGAAGGCAAGTGATCAGATCAGGGCAGATGAAAGACCCAAGTGCGCTTTCAGAAGTCTGCTGCCTCCCGCACACCAGTAGCTTCTGTAGTCTTGATTTTAAGGAAATGTGAACCTGCTTGTTTGGTAATGGAAGTGGGGGTGGGCATAAATGCCAGAGAAGGGGCACAAAGAACAAGCTCTGAATTTAACACACACACACACACACAACTTAAGGGGAGCAAGGTGACCAGTATTCCAGCAAGTTTTTTTCTCTGAATTCAGTGTGTAAAAAGCAGATCACCATGAATGCACTGGGATCTTGTGTATAAGTTGCTGAGAGTTTGATGTGGAGGCGTGGGGGGGGGGATTAGTTGTGGCAGCCTTTGTACCAGGAGCAAGCAGTCTTGAGCATTCCAATCAGCTTGTTGCAAAATTTGCCTTTCCTTGCACCACTTCTCTTGGCTGCTAAGTCCGGAGCATTGCTTAGCTGGAAGGGCAGAGTTTCCAGTAGGCAAGGAGAGGTGGTTCCAGTGCTGTGTCCTCCTCTTCAGAATAGAAGGAACATCAATATGCACGTTAGCCCAGGTCTTGTACGGTGTCCAAGTTGTAGGCTGTGGCATTTTTTGGCACAGAGTTTCCGCCCCGGCTGCCATATGCAGCTCCTTGGCTGCTTCTCTGAGGAAACTGGTCATGCACATCCCTTTCCACACTGGAAGGCTTATGCTAAATGGCCCTGGCTGCTGCTGGTCCCACTTTGGACAAATGCCTGCATTTCCTCTCCCCTTCCTGATGCGCAGGAGTGTTGATGCAGCCATGCCGGCCCCTCCTGGCAACTTTCTGGCTGCTTGAACACGATTCCTTCTTGCAGACCACTCCTGTGGCCCAGCCAGGTTCATTGTCTTTCCCTTTGCCTTGCTGCTGCTCCAGCTTCTTGGAATCTGCCTTCTGGCAGCAGGAATTAGTGCAAGTTGACAGATGTGTTTCCTGTCTTTCCAATTACTGTCGGTTTGCCTCCCTCTGGCAGTGCTAAAGAGAGTGTGCAGTCTAGTGATACAATTCAGCGTGAGGAGGATGGTTGAGAGCTCAAATAAAAGTGGCAGGTCCCAGAGAACTCCGTTCCAGATGGTGCATTTGCATGCAACAGGCCAGCACACTGGGTGAATTGCCATTGTGTGAAACTGCACCAGTACACACACACACACACCCCACACACATTCCTAGCCATGTCAGTAAACATTTAGTCTCTGGAGTATTGAGTTGGCACTCCAGAATGATTCATTCTGTGTGGGTCAGGAAAATGCTTCATGGGGGGAGTCTGTGATGTGAAGTTGTGGTGCCTTGCTGAAGAAGAGGCAGAGGAGACTGGGAAGTGATATTTGGCGGTGGCTATAGGTTATTGTCTTTGCGAGGGGCAGTGATGCAGGTGGCCTCCCTTTCAGGAGAGACATTGGATGAGCAGAGCAGAACAAGACAATGCAGCCCTGTCTGGAGTGGCTCCTTAATTCCTGACAAAACGCCTTCTGGGTCCAGCAGTGTCTCCCTTCCTAGTTACAAGAATGGCTTCCTCTGAGGACATGCGGACAGGGTGGGGGGGTGGGCTTGGTTATTCTCTTCCAGTAGTGTAGAAACACTCATGACTGGTTTGCATTTGACAAAAGTACAGAAGGTGATCTGCAACCATCAGAAACCATCTTCAATTGACCCTCTTGCTGCCTGGAAACCGCTTTTTTTGTTTTACTCCTGCGAGGATCTCTGCCTGATGCACGGGATCTAATTGTGGGATGGTCAGGCTTTTAATTACCATTAAAATAACTGATTCTATTGCTACTGGCAGGATGGAAGATCAGAGGTTCAAGGCGCTCTCTCTCTCTCTCTCTCTCTCTCTCTTTCTCCCTTTCTTTCTCCCTCTCTTGCCATAGGGTGTCTAATCTGCTTTCAGGGGCTGTGCAATTAAAAGCTCATCTTTCAAATGCAAAGTGAAAAGGGGTGGGAACTGGAGCTGTTTTCTACACTTGCTGTATTATACAGCAGTGTTAAGAGGGTCGCTGTCAGGCTATCCAGTCTGATTCAGCCTTTGCCAACTTGGTGCCCTCCAGATGTCTTGAACTGCAACTCTCATCAGTCCCAGCCAGCATAGCCTGGCTCTAAGCTAACAAGCAAAAAGCTTTGATATAGGGAGGAGCGCCTGCAAGAGCGATTCCTTCTCCTGTGCTCTACACAGCCTCCACCACCAGGGACTGGCTCAGTGAGATTATCTGTAGACTTCTCCATCTACCCTGTCCTCTGGTATGTAAGTGAGATGTCTATGTGAGATTCCATTAGGCTTCTTCACCCTCCTGAATAATTCTTTCTGCATGTTAATTCAGTCTCACCTTCAGGTGGGTTTCACTGCCTAGTGCCTTCTAAGTCTACAGTTGTCACCATCCCTGGCCATTGGCATTGTTGGTTGGTTGGGATTCCATCAACATCGGGGGGGGGGGTGCTGCTGCTGCTCTGAGTTTGGCATATACCCAGCTATTCCAGTTGTACATACAGGAAGGTTAGCTAAATATTCATTAGGTCCTGGCTCGGCTTCCTCTCGGGCCTCCTCAACATGTCATTCTCTTCACCACCAAACACAGAATATTAACAGAATGGCAATTATTGCTAATGAGGGCTTTCACATTGACCTCCCTCTGTAGATATATACTTCTTACATCGGATACTTCCCAATATTGTCAACTACTGCAAAACCTGAATGCCTGAGCCATTTTCTGATGGTATGCCCAGGCCCATTAGAGAGGGAAAGGGAGGTGGGATTGGACTAATGAGTATTGAACAGTGAGTGTGGGAATTTTGAAACCTGCATCTAAAATGTTGGTATCCCCAGGCAAGTGTGCTACTCTCTAACGTGAGCATCTGTGAGTGCGTGTGCATGCATGTTTTGTCTTCAAACTGTCTTAAAATCCATGGAGCTGACCAAGTTCTACTCTAGAGCTCAAGGGTGGTAGAATACTTTATTCATAGGCTGGCAGTGGAAGGCTTTGGGTGCCTTCAAATGGGAACGGGCCCCTCTTGCATCACCAGGCAGGTGCGCATGGCGATGGGTGGCAGGGTGTGTCTCATGGTCCTCTTGTTTTCCCCCTTGCAGTTGCGAGAGCTGGTCAGCATGTGCATATACCCAGATCCTGACCAGAGACCTGACATTGGTTATGTGCACCAGCTAGCAAAACAGATGCATGTGTGGACCTCCAGCACTTGATCGACATGCTCCCAGAAAAGCCATCCCAGCGTAGTCTTACTTGAACCTTCTGTCTCGGACGAAACCAAGAGGTGCCTCGCCAATTTACATGGGAGAGTTGAGCCTTCCTAGGAAGACGCTTCATGATTTCTGCTGGCCATTTGCAGGGGCGCTCACAGAGTGGATCCGCTCTAAGTGAAGGCTGTGAGATGCTGCTGCAAGTGTGTTACTTTTTAAAATAACCCGTTACAGATATAGATCTCTTAAAAGATCCTTTCTTAAAACTGTTGTGTGTAATCTAGGTTAGGTTATTATAGCAAGGGTTTCTCATTTGTGTATTTGACACACCCCTTGTATCTTAACTAATGTGAAATATTGAAATAATTCCTTTGGTGAAATCACTTTATACTAATGTAAGAATTACAGTAGATTTTGTGTAATTTGTATAACTGCTACTTCTGCCTCTTTTGCAAATGGTTAATAGCAAATTCAGTTTTTAGTTCATATATTTTTTAAAAAAAACATCCAGCCTGGAGTTTTTATACTTCCCTCCTTGGCAATAATAGGGTCTGGTGAGGGAACATGTTTGAAGATTTTTTTAAAGAAATTGAAACTTTGTGATTAATATTTTGCAATGCATTTTATTTGTCACTATGGCTGCAGTCAGTGAGGCCTCCACTGCAGGCCTCAAACCAAAGCTCTCTTTTTTGTCAGTTTCTGTGCCGCTGCTGGCACAGATCTTGTGAGAATCTCAATAGCTAATATTACATGACCAGTGTTACTGCACGCAGAATATGGGGTTGGGGGGAAAGCTTTGTAAAATCAGTGGTACTTTGGCCATCTACAACTACCTTGAAGCAGTGTTCAAAACATAATGTAAAAGGGTATTACATTGACCATGCAATAAGGTAAGTTAAAATAGAATTCATTCATTTTGACTCAAATGATCACCCACACTTCTTAACTGTGAAGACTCATTGAAGAATGTGAATATTTTAAACAAGCTGATTTGAAGGACATATTAAGACTTTGCATTTACACATACTTTCAATCAGCTAAATTACTTCATTGACTTGGTAATTCAGTTTCCATTGGCCCAAGAAAGGTTTTGCTCAGGAAGTCAGCTTTCTCTTGCATCTGTCTTTTTTCTTTTCTTTCCGAGTAATGGTGCTCAATCAGCTTCAGTACTGAAGGATGCTAATTAGAGAAGGATGTCCACATTTCAGGGGCTGAAATGTGGCCTGGCCTCTGGGCTATTCTCAAAGCAGGTTATTTTGCTGGAAATAAAGAATGGAATATACATGCATCTTTTTCAGTGGATTTCTGTGTAGCTCAGTCTGCCTTAAATTGAGAAGGGCAATGCCAACTACTAAGCAGTTCTGAAACAATCTACAAAGGGTAATAAGGCTAGTGTTTAATTGCTGTGAAAGATCCTGGCTGTGGAAAGCCACAGGGAAGTCCAGCCTATCAATCTTGGTGGAAAGTCAGAATATTTCAGCTTTATTGTACAGTGGCAGCACATCTGCTTACAAACTCTCAGGTGCTGCTGCTGGTGGGTGTCTTTAAAAGCAAGGTAGTCTCTCCCTGGCACTGCAGGCTTCATTTGAATTTATATATAACCTGGTCTTGGGGTGCAACATGAAACTTCTGTCTGTTGGGCAATTCCATGTTACAGGTGTGTCTGCTAAAATCTGGTCTCATATACTTACTCCTTAAGATCTATTAGCGCTTAAGTACATGTATTTCCAAAGAATTTTTTTGTGAATGTGCATTTTTAGATAAGATTAAATGATTTACAAAATAAACAGTTTTCTTTGTAGAAAGAAAAAGGTGCCTGGTGTAAAAGCATATTGTCTGAGCACATATTTTTGCAATCTTGAGGAAAGAATTTCCCATGGTTACAGGCTGAAATGGTTGACCGCTAAACCAAGGACTAGGTAATTGGTTCACATATTAAATACTGCACATGTAAGTTTCAAGGGTAACAAGTAGGATAATAGCCATTTATCAAAGTTAGTTTGAATCGTACTGAGCTTGATACCGACTTTCTGCCCTTCCTCTTCCTTGGAAATATACTTGTCACCTCATTTACCTGTACTATATCCCCCCCCAAAAAGCTTAGGTGTGGGGTGAGGTAAAGCCACTTGGGGCTGATTGGTGTAAAATCCAGAGCAA
This sequence comes from Podarcis melisellensis, assembly GCF_964234715.1. Taxonomy (NCBI): domain Eukaryota; kingdom Metazoa; phylum Chordata; class Lepidosauria; order Squamata; family Lacertidae; genus Podarcis; species Podarcis melisellensis. Next base: position 1,097,841 of record NC_138547.1, on the reverse strand, counting down.
CACGGGTTCCAGGGTCAAATAATTCCCACCTTATGTCTGTTACTTTTGCTTTGCTGCCTTACTAAATGATCTATGACCCCCTGCCGCTGCCATACCTGCTTAAGGTACGTGAAAGTGTTCAGCAAAAAATGCTGTGACCACACTTTATTTATTCCTCTTGAGTTATGAAGAATATGGGATATATATATATATATATATCAATATAAAAGGATATTGTATTCAAAACCAAGGAATCTGCTGAGCACCTTAAAGACCAACAAATTTACATCACAAGTTTTCATGACCTAAAACTTGCTTCAGCAGATTTAACGAATGAAGCAGGCTTTTAGTCCACACAATCCTAGGCTATTGCTTGTTGTTCACCAGACAGCTTCAGCATAAATACACCATTAGCACACAGGGGATAAGATCTGTTAACTTTTACATCTAAGAATGACTGCTGATCTACTTGTGAAGTGGCTGAGGTCACATAATAGGCTGGATGTACAACTGGGCTGACCTACCGAAGCAAATAATCATTTTAGAAAATTATTTTTCCCTGCCCCAGTTATTACGCAAGTCAACCGGTCAATTCATATTGGTTTTTATTAAATCTGCATACAGAACATTAATGCCAGCATACAGATGCAGAATTCATGTATGAAAATTCTCAATTCTCTTCCACTGCCCAGAAGTTCCCAGGAAGTCAAGATGTATCCATTGTTTGCACCGTCTCATCTGCCACTTCAAGATCCAAGGGTGTAACCTTCGTATAGAGCACACCTGTAGTTCCCCTCTCACAGCTGTATCGCCCTTGCCTGTTTGAGGGTGGAGAATAGAGAAACAATTATAGAGGGTAATGTGTGTCTGCCAGAAATCCCACTAACAAGGGGGGGGGGCAGATGGAGACTCAGATATATACTTAGATCTAGTTGCTGTACTGAGTAAAGTTGCCCTTTTCCCAAATAGAACACAGCAGGTTAATCGCCCCCTTCTGACTACCCACAGAGGAAACAAAACCACATGGCCCAGAGTTACAAGTCACAACAAGCCAGACTCCAGCTTATTTCCTCTGCTGCAGGGCAGTTAGACATGGGCCAAGAGGGAGGCATCTGGACACATAGATTAAAATACAATGGTTTAATGCTGCGTGTGAATACGTTCTAAGACAAAGTTATTGGAAAGGAAGACTCCATTTTGGAGCAGAAAGCCAAGTTAGAGCTTTGACCCCTGCCAAGAGCACCTCATTCTGTATTTGTAATCCATATCCCTCTTGCACTCTGGCTTTTGAAGAACCTCTCTTGGATAGAGAGAATGTCAGTGCCTCCAGTTAGCCCAGTTGGAGGCTATGAGTGGAAACCCCAGGTGACCTTTCCGGGGAGTTGTGGATTGCATTAGGACAGTGACCCAGAAAGCTGATTACAATAAGCCTTTTCTTTTTACAGAAGGTTACAAGCACAGGGAAAGTGGCTCCTGCAAAGACAGGATCCTTTTTCAAGGTCAGTCAGGAGTATGTTCCCAAATGGTCCTTTCTAGTCTTTGAAAGAAGCAAATAGCTGCTGCCATGCAAAATGATGCGGTTCTTGTTATTGCCCACACTCTAGTGCAACTTCAAGAATAACCTGGTGCAAGGAACAGAATGGAAAACTGCACAGCAAAGTGGCTATTCCCTTGTCAACAAAAATGGAAAGTTCCGACTCTTCCCTACTTTGAAACAGCCATGTCCTTGGCAAAGACAAAGCAGATGCACAGGGAATACTGGTCTCCCTAAAGGGTCACTGTCCCAGCTGCTGCCTTTTCACAGCATACTATTTGCGCTGGACAATTGCACTTTAAGAAGCTAAGAACAGCCTCCTGGATCAGGCCAATTGCCCACCTAGTCTAGCATCCTCTTCTCACAGTGGCCAACCACATACATGGAGGAAGCCCATAAGCAGAACATGAGCAAAACCACACTCTGCCCACCTGCCATTACCAGCAACTTGTCTTCCAAAGCACACTGCTGAGTGGAGGCAGAACACGGGCGTCTTGGTTAGTAGCCCCTGGTAGCCTTAACCTCCCTTAACGGAATCACTGCCTCCTGTGGGAGCAGGTTCCACATGAAGTACTTTATATATTCTGATTCTTCCAACGTTCAGCTTCTCTGCATGTCTAGGAGTTCTGTTGTGAGGGAGAAAACCTCCCGAGCCACTTTATGTCATACATGATTTTATAAACGTCTATCAGGTCACCCCTTGTTTGCCTTTCCTGTCAACTTAAAAGTCTCAAAGGTTTCAACCTGTTGCTCCACCTTGATCATTTCAGTTGAACATTTCTCAACTTTTCCAACTCTACCCTTTTAAGGTGAGGGGACCAGAGCTGTGTATAGTATGTCAAAGGCAGTTCCACCATAGATTGGTATAATGGCACAATGATGTTGGCCATTTTATTTTAAATTCTTTTCCTAATGATCCCTAGCACAGAATTTGCCTTTTTCACAGCTGCCACACACAGAGTCAACATCTTCACTGAGCTATCCACTACAAACCCAAGGTTTCATTCCTGATCAGTCACTGCCAGTTCAGACCCTATGAGTGTATATGTGAATATATATATATATATATATTTGCTTTCGTAGATTTTCACGGGTACAGGAATGCAGGTTTTGGTGTCCTCGGGTGTCTTCCCGTGTAAAAGTTGGGGTGTCTAGGCGACGTTTCGACGAGGTCTCACTCGTCATCTTCAGGCTGGTGCTTTCGGCTTCTTGTTACTGGAACAGAGCAGGATCTCAGTGAGGAACTCAAACACTGAGATCCTGCTCTGTTCCAGTAACAAGAAGCCGAAAGCACCAGCCTGAAGATGACGAGTGAGACCTCGTCGAAACGTCGCCTAGACACCCCAACTTTTACACGGGAAGACACCCGAGGACACCAAAACCTGCATATATATATATATATATATATATATATATATATATATATATATGCCACAAAATACATCACCTTACATTTACACTCAACTGCCTTTCCTTCTTTGCCTCCCTTTTACTCAGTTTGCAGATGGTCATTTGGAGCTCTTCACAGTCTCAAATTGTTTTAACAAACCTGAACAATTTAGCATCATCAGCAAATTTGGCCACTCACTGCTCCCCCCCCCTAAGCAAAGACAGTTTATAAACAAGTTAAAAAGCACAGGTCTCAATATTGATCCTTGGAGGTCTCCACTTTCTACAGCCCCACATTCTTTTCATACGGAGAACTGTCAATTTATAAGCAAGTCCCCATTTATGTGCAATCTATTTGTGCAAGAATGCACACGTGTGGTGCCAGGGACCCAGAAGAGGTATCTGGAAATGGGGAGCAGCCTGAATCCTGGCTCAAGGACACCCACCCCAAGGCTCTGGGGAGGTTCTACACACAAGCCAGGGGGCGGCATGGCTTAATCAGCTGAGGTGCTGGGAAGAGGCAACTGCAGCTGCCAGGCAGGGAGGCCGAGTAGCTCAACAAAGCCCTGCTGCCGGCCTTCAGGCTCATTCATGAGTAAACCCTCCTGAAAAGGTTGTCTTTGGGCTCTGGGGTTGGTCTCCTCACAAGCCACCAGGTGCTCCCCATTTTATGCAATTTTGCATATGTGTGCAGAATGGAACTCCCACATAAATGATGAGCCACCTGTATTTCCATTCTCTTGGCTTCCTGCTATCTAACCATTTCTGATGTGCACGAGGGCCTCTCCTCATATTCCATAACTGCTCAGTTTATCCATGAGTCTTTGTGCACGTCTCTCGAAAAAGCCCTTCGTTCCTATTAAAATGAATTCCCTCCACTTTTGGAACGAGCAAACTTTCTCTTAGGCTGACAACTACTTCAGACAAAACAATTCTTGTGCATTTATTTTTCAGGAGTGCGTTTTAATGATCTAACCTGGAACAGTGTGCAGCCTCAACAATTGGGATACAATTACCTGTAGCATTTCAATTACAAGTGTTTGCACTTGTAATCTGCCTGTTCCTGGTATCTGAAGGTTTAACTCTCTTGTCTGTGAAAACAATTGAAACAGGGACACACTCACCTCTTCCCCTTTTTGTTGGGCATATCGTAAGGACGGAGAAAGTCCAGCTTGTTCTTACTGAGGACGCAAAGATCAATGTTACTGCCAGAGCCCAGATCATTGTATATGCCAGCTGCTATGGCATCTCTCACAAGCTGTTTGGCTTCTTCCTCCTAGGGAGAAAATTCAAAGCGGGTATCAGACATTTGCCCCCCTTCCCATATTTCCAGGCAATTGCACAATGCCAGCCATCAGCCTCCATTGGAATGATCATCTCCTGAAGCAAAACTTGCATAGAAACCAAACGCAGGACAGGATCCGTTTGCAAGGCCCAAGATCCCTTTGGTAGAACCTGTGCAACTGGAAATATTGCTCAATTCAAATCAGCAACGAAGTGTATCCATAAAGGCTGTAACTATTCCAAGGAAGAGAACACCCAAACCAAAATCCACTTGGGAAAGCAAGCAGGGGAAGGAGGGAATTTTGATCAAAGGGATGAGTAATTTGTGGTTCTCCAGATATTTTTGGCTGTGCTCAATGGCTGCTGGGAGTTGCAGTCCAGCATCATTATCCCTATATGGTGCAAGGGGACCCATTTCGGTAAGAAAAGAATTAGCAAATTCATGATCACCCAACTGGTGAGTCTGCACACTCACCGAAAGGCAAACTAACCTGACTTGGAAATGCCATTAAGAGAGACCATATTACTTAATCCCTCAAGGATATTGTTAAGTAACATCCTATGCAGGTAACCAAAGCTCACTCAATTTTTGAGAGCAAACTCCTCCTTTTAATTGATTTTCCAGTAGAAAATTTATGTTTTTGCCACCAGTACTCTGAACCACATCACAGCAGAAAATGGCAAGTGATTCCCATTACATTAGCACCCTCTACAGGCCCACTGAGGGGAGGAAATTTGGATTTCAAAAGGTGCTTGGGATAAGGATCTCCAGCGCAACGGAGGATGCTTACAAATGATGAATTCAGCATTTTTTTAGGCGAGAGCCTCCTGGTCTAATCAGCTAATATGTTGCCGAAATGCCCTTTCCCAGGATTGCAGGGCATTGGGGACTTCCGGGGAGGAAAAAGGCAAACTAGTCATTGATTGCTGACACTCCTACTGGCAGAGATAATTATGTGGTGATTCACGATAACCAAAGTATTCATCTTGGTTACCCAAACTCCCTTTTGAGATAAGGGAGTTCAGGGATAAGCCTCACATGCTCAGAAGAAAACATTCATCACACCAGAGGCAAAAGTTTTTGGAGGTGGAGTAAGGAGCATTCACTGGGCCCACACACCACATAATAGCCCTTAGATTAGGGTACCAGATTGGCAAAACCTACTTTTAACTATTTCTAAGACTGGAAATAAATAAAAAGTGGATTTTCTATCTGCTAGTTAATTAGCACCCAACCCAGAACATAAAAAAGCACTAAATGACACTAATTAAGAGGCTAAAAAAAATAACCAAAAAGCTTATCTTAATCACTGGTGACTAAGAAAGAATACAACGTATAAGATGACTCTGAATCTGTTTTAAATCTTCACTTTATACTGCCTGTAAGTCTCCATCTTATGCATACTGTGTTGGCTGTGAAAACAAAACTGAATCTTATATGTTTGAGAAAGGAATTGCATATATAAAGAAGCAGACACAAGCTTCTTGTGAACCAGATACTGCCAAGGGAGAGATTAATAGAACCCAATACAGCAAAGACAACACCAAATGCCTCATCGATTGTTGGTATCATATGCCAACTACTAGATGAACAACTGACAGAAGTTAAGAGCTGAAATGCATAGAACATTAAAAAAAGATTTGATACATCAAAGATACATCAGATTAAAGAATGCTCAGAACCTGTGGAAAAAGATATGGACCCATATCTGCCTGAACATGCAATGACATCCATATAGTTGTCTGGAGGAATGCAACAATATCCATATAGCTGTCTGGACAGTGGATGTTGCTATGATGATGAAGGGACTTATGAATACAGACATTAAGAGACAACCGGAGATGGCAAAGATGGAGCTGAGAGAGAAAGGGCCTTGGGTACAAACTAAAGTAAGCACAGAAGAAAAAGCCTTTAAGCTTTTGGCGATTGGTTTGGAAAAAGAATGGAAGTGGAAGAAGTGTTTCCCCTTTTTTCTTAAAGATGAGGCATGGTCAACCGGAAATAGTACTTGAATATATGGAATTGGGTAAGAATTAATAAAGACACAACAAGTAAACAAATATGGATCTCCAATCAAATCAAAATGTTTATTCGGCTTTACGCCCATCATGAAACACACACACACACACATCAAAAAAAAAGAGCGGACTCGTACAAACCACAAATAATATAACACAATTCACAACTCACAAGAGCAGATATTAGCCATTCATAAGAAAAGATTAAGATTAAGAATTAAAAATTTTAGGCACTACATTAAAATCAATATCTGATGTCATTATAGAAAATTCTTGTAGCTATCAATAATCAGCTAACATTCCGTTCCGTCTCTTGTACGAGAGGACGGCTGTTAGGAATTTAGCAACCTGTAGGGTCATATAAGGATCCACATCTTGAAGAACCCAGGCAAGCTGTAGGTCTGCTGGTTTGTCAGCCATAGGCTGGATTATGGAGTTTAGTATACTGGCACGGGCTGAACTGTACAAAGGGCAGATAAACATAACATGATGTAGAGATTCAGATGTTTTCATTTCACAAGCACACATTGAAGGGACTTGGCCCTTAGTGAATCTATGTCTCAGCACGTTTGTTGGAAACACATTGAACCTAGCTCTAATGAAGGCATATCGGTGAGACGCGGCCATTAGCGATGTTAAGTAGGACGGAGAGCAGTAGATAGGGGTTATGCCGAAATTTAACGGCGAACAGGCTCCACCGCCAGCTATGAAATTTTGGCATAGCTCCGCATCATCCAGCCTTTGATTTATACACTTTTTTGCCACATTTAGATCCAGTTTGAGCAATTCCGTGGGCGAGATCTCATAGGACAGCAATTTCGCATGGATTTTTCCTGACCACAAATTTGTGAAGTCATCACGCCACATGCATTGAATGAGATAGTGGTTCGGGAGTTTATGCCATAGAGATATCCAATAAATCAAAACTCTCCTCCATATAACTAACTCCACTGAGGGGATCTTCATTTCTAAGCGAATAGCCGCATTACTTACGCATGTTGGTAATTTTAGGAGTCGGCGTAAGAATTGGCTTTGAAGTGTCTCTAAAGGTGAGAGGTTTGCAAAGGCAGCCCATAAAGGTGCAGCATAGGCCATTGTGGCCATCACTTTGATGCTATACACTTTCAAGGCCGCAGGGATGAATAAGGCCCCCTCAGAGTAGAAAAAACGGAGGAGGGAGTATGATAGGGAAACAAATATGGACTATTATACAGTACTATTAAGATCTGTCGGAATCCTTGAGAAATTCATCGTATTGGAACAGAGAAGAACTATTTTGGACATTTAATGAATTTAATGAGAATAATATTGAAGAGCTCCTTTTGGACTTTTTGGGTAGAAAAGGGCAAATTTTAGGTGCCTGGCATAGAAGATTGAGAAAACAACACATAGCAGGCTGAGGAACAGCTGGACATCAATACAGCTAGATGTTATTCTGGAGTACATACTTTGAATATTTTGAATTCAAAGGACCCAATCTGAAGTGCTGGTTTTGACCTTTAAAGCCTTAAATGGCTCAAGATCGCAATACGGTACCACTTTCCATTTGAACCTGGACCCTGAGATCATTCTTCTGAGGCCTTTTTTCATGTGGCTCCTCCATCAGAGCAACACAAGAATGGGCCTTCTCTGCAGTGGCTCCCCATTTATGGAATGCTCTCCCCAGGGAAGTTTGCTTGGCACCTTCATTATACACCTTTAGGCACCATGCAAAAACATTCTTTTTAAACCAAGCTTTGGCTGATTTAATTGACATCCTATGCCCGTTTAAAAAATTGGGGGTTGGGGATTATTGTTTTTATTTTGATTATATATTTTGTAGGTTTTTATTTTGAGTTTGTTCTGTGAGCCGCCCTGAGACCTCAGAGTATAGGGTGGTATAGTAATTAATTAATTATTTTTTAAATTAAATTGTGCCTGTTCCCAGCAGTTGTTCAGCACTCTCCAGATTCTCCACAAGAGGTGCTTCCTGCAGAGGCCCCAAAGAGTCTCATAGCTCAATTGTGACACAGGCAGAGAGGTCTGCATTCTGCCTGCCTCATTTGCTTCCACCGAACAAAATGATTATTCAGAACACACACAAACTAAGCTTTGTCCTGGTTCAGAATTAAAAGCAGAAAAGCAGAAAGATGGGCTTCCAGGATTTTTGTCATCAAATATGAGTCCTTAGAGTGTGTTCATGTGACCCTATCTGAGCTACATCCCTCAGTTTAGCAAGAAAAAAAGATGTACTGAAATAAGCAAACATAATACTTGACACCACCAGAAAAACAGAGGCATTCTTCCTCAGACTGAAAATACAGTTGCCTGTCTGCTCTGTGCCAAATTCAACACTATTTTAGCATTCTTTCAAAGCCATTTTGCATGTCTAAACTGACAAAACCAAACTCCACTTTACCAAATCAAGTACCACCTACCACCATCAGGCCCACGTAACACTTTTAACATCCATTTTATTAAATCCTATTAATTAAAGAAACAGTTGCATACGAGTGGAATATTGTTTTTGCTCAAGAATGGCACTGTGAAACACTGCTCAGGAAAAACTGGCCCTGCATACATGCCACATATGCTAATTCCTACCACCGAACGAAGTTTTTAAAGCTGCAAAACAGAGGTGTATATTGAATGTGCTGACAGTCGCAGTCTTAACGATGGTAGCACAAATGACGCAGGGCAATAATTAATCTAAAAAAGTACCCTAAAAGTTCTGAGTATATAAAAGGAGCACTTCCTCCTTTATGGTTGCAAAGCCCAAGCTAACTGGGAATATCCTTCTCTAGGGCCCACGGCTGCTCCTTAAATGAGATTACAGTAAGAGTGATGGACTGTAATACAAGTCAGCTGTGACAAGCAGCCCTTTATGGAGCACTCGGCTTGCCTCCATTGCTGCATCACGCAATGGGTCCCAAGGCTCCAATGTGCTCCTCCATTTACCGCCACATGACAAATGGGCAGCACTTGTAAAAGGCACAAAGAGGTCTGGACCAGCCATGTAATGGTCACCACAGATGTGCCAAACTGCTGGAGGGGGGCACAGCAGACCCCCAAGTTCATTAAACTGACCAGTAATGGATCTCTCAAAACGTATCTGAGGAATTGAACAGTAAAGGCTAAAATAAATAACTCAGCATGAAGGCTCATCCGAAATGGTGTTTGATAAATTATTTATAACTGAGGACATTGTCTGCATTTAATTTTGGAGCTACTGGTAGCATCTTTAAAAGATGATTTATGTGTTGTAATGCCATTAAACTCTATATTGGCCCACTGCTGGCTGTAAAGTCTGCTGAGATTTAGAGAATGAGTTTTAAACTGTCACTGCAACATCATAGTAGAGAGAGGATGGTATTAAATCTTTACTTTAAACCCGTTATCAGGAGAGTTGCATTTTGTAGATGCTCCAAAACTGATAGATTACCTCCCTCTCCAACAGCAGTGGCAAGAGTCCCAAAGTCAGCTCTGTTTCTCCCCGTCCCCAGACACAACACTTCCACATTTGTTTTACAAGTAAGTGCCTTGGTCACTTCACTGATTTGCAGGTGGAAGAGTACAGAGCACCCCAATCCACATACAGGAGAGACAACTCTGCAAGTGAAAAGGCAGGCTGGCTGTGTCGCAAGCAAAGAAGTCACTTCATCATCTACAAAACGTTACGCCAAAACTGCCTCACGTCCATTTCTGGATGTCTCTTTCCTTAGAAAAAATAACCTGGGACTGTTTGGAGAATGCCAGTCCACTGAAATGGGATGAGAGGTGAATACATTTCTACATATTTAGAGCCTGCATAAAGTTATTTCAGCTTTTCATCATCCAGCTACTCCAACCTCATGAAAAGGTGCCTATAAATTCACCAACAGTATTTTGGGTTGTCTGTAAACAGCTGCATCCTGACATTTTGAACCACATCAGCATAGTTCCAGTGTGGAAGAATGGAATATGTTCTATGCCCTCACTATATATATATAAAAAAGATAAAATGTACAAATTACTTTAAGTGAGAATCTGAGAGAGATAACTGGGCTGGGGAGGGGGGCATTCGGGAGGTCAGAGCGGCAGTAAAATCTATACAGAAGTGCTGGGAGTTTGGGACTAGCAAAACGATAGCTCTTGAAGGATACCAAAGCCTAGAGAAGGATAATTAGACCATGGAAGAGTAATCGGCAGCCTCGATTGTATAGAAATGTGGATATGCCTGTCTTCTGGGAGAAACTCTGTCGAGATCAATACATAACTGGAAGCGGAGCTAAATCTGCTGAGAAGCTCAGGAAGAGAACCAACCCAGTGCAGCTGCTCCGTATCAAAAAGGTTTGATTACTTCCTGCATCCCCTCCCTTGCTTTATTTTATTTTTTAAAAGGAGCCCCCAACTTCAACTGACAGAGACATACAGGCTTATAGAGACCTGAGTTCTAATGCTCCTTATTTCCCAAAGTACAACAGGAGGGGAAAGCAATTCAGATACTGTTGCTTTGAAGCACAACCTCCTAGTGGAATAAGATGGCAAGATTATTGCTTTCTTCTGACTTTAGCTTTCGAGCAATCACCCAGAAACTGCTGAAGCAATTGTTTTATTTGGGGCAAGGGAAATTTGTGGTGCCAGTTCTCCACTCCATCCAATGCTTTTCACACAAGTTCCTAAGTCATCAAGAAACACACGTTTTGTAACTGGAGAACACTGCTGTCTGCTATCACAAGGGCAGGAGACCAGGGGCAGAGGAAATCAACGTGAGGTCACCCCACATACACCAAGTCTCCATTTGCTAAAATTAAAGAGACAATTTCCTACAGCAGGGATGGGGAGCCTGTGGCCCTTTAGATGTTGAACTAAAGCTTCCACCATCCATCACTACTGCCTCAGGCTGGCTGGGGCTGGGGGAAGTTGCAAGTCCAAGAACATCTGGAGGGCCACAAGGTTCCCTTCCTCCCCCACCCCACAACGAATCATCTAGCATCCATGGAAAGGAGGCGATCCAAGGTGCATTTATTTACCCAGGAATCCAAGTGAGCTTGGTGGGACTTACTTCCAAATCAACATTCATAGGATAGCACTCAAAACTTATTTTGCGCTCAGTACCCCAGCTGTATTAATTTAAAAGTAGTAACGGGTATTAAAAAAAACTATCAGTACAGGATATATACTCTTATATTAATTTAGTGAGTTACGTAATGAAAGGTTCATGAACTGATGCATTGAAGGACCCATAAAAAATAATGCAGCACAGAAGCTTATGCTGCCATACAAATAATTTTCAAAATGGGCAACACTTTATCCAAGCTGACTAGATTTACTCCTGTACTGACCCTCACCCAATTAAGCAATTTCTTCCTTGCATCCAGAAATAGCTGGATGAAGTGACCCTAACCCGGCCTCCAGCATATAATGCTACAGCAAGCTGTGTACATTTGTGAAGCATTTTACCTCACTGGCGATATTCCTAATGCAGCAGAGCCAGGCTGTTCTGGTTGCCATTCAGCAGCAAGGAGTAAAAGCATCAGGAACACAAAAGACTCACTTCTCAGTTCCACACTGGGAACCGAAAGATGGTGGATTTCCATGTTACAGACCAAATGCCATGTGAATGTTTGCTTCAATGAGGCAGGAAATCAAACAGGTGATGTAACCACACTGTAATCTTCCAGATCTCAATGCAAGAGAAATTATGAGGTCATGGGTCCCCCACTGTTTGAGAATTTAAACATCTGGGAGTGGGGGCGCGCGTGTTGTCTAGGATGCCTATATAGCTATGACAGACAGCATAGACACACAAGCTTTGGCAACAATAAATAAACAAGAGTTTGTTTCATCACGAGAATTCACTCCTTGTATGGGTGCTGATATTTGAAGTGCGCTTTGCACAACAATAAACTCTGCATGCATGGATGAGACTTCCTGGCAGTAATGCTGGGCCTTGACCATCAACATGTGTGCTGCTGCAGCTCATCCTTGGCTCACATTCTGGCACAGCAAACCTTCAGGCTGTTCTGTTAACCACATTTTACAAGAACACAGGCGCTCTGCAACGGGTTACTGCAGGTAGGAGCTTTTCAGAGAAGCAAGGAAACATTACTACTTCAGCCACGCACCATGCAAACCCACCTTTTCTGACACAACAATAAAGTGGGAAAAAGAGGCTGAATCTCCAAATGGAATCACAAGACACACAGGTCAAAAGTAGCATTATTTCACCCCGTGTTACGAAACTCGATCTGAAGCAGGCCAAGGTTCAATATAAGAGTCCTTGCCTTTGGGGCATTTAGCAAAAATGTCGTGCTGTATGATCTGTCTTCTGCACATTGTAAACATCTAAAAACAAATTGTAAACAAACTTACTGGGCTTTGTTCTTCAGATCCTCCCTGAATCAGCCATCTCTTAAAGCCTTTAATTACAGCTGGCTGAACCTTTGCTATTTTCACAACACACTAGTACAAACACACGCAAGCCAGGCCTCCTCTTTCCCATATCTACATCACAAGTATAATAAACCATGTTAATATTTCATACCAGTGTGAAATATGCTGGAGTATCAATTCAACATCTGTTCTCTTTAGGGTTCTGGAGTCCCGCAGTGGCCCTTTCAATTTGTAATTGAGTTCTATACTGAATTAATCAGCAGTTTATCTTTTTTAGTAAAAAATATCTTCCCCACTAACCTGAATTTACATTAACAATTTATGTTGAATTACCTGCCAAGGCAGAAATGTATGATTCTAGAACTACCATTCAGTAAGGCTGGCTCCTCTTATTTCATTCTTATATGAGCAGCCACCGCCACTGCCATTCTGCTGGATAAAACCTCACAGAGCCAGCCTCCACCTGAATTTTCAAGGGGCTTTCATTTACTATAAGATAAACACAAATGCACAGGCATATTTAATTTGTTACTGATACAAATTGTAGCAAACGGAACCAAGATCTGATTGGAAGCAAAATCCAAGCAAGTGAATGCTGTGAGAAAAAAGCCTTGATTTTATAAATCTTCTTAATCCATCCTCTCACAGCTGCAGTGAGGAGCTGGATCTGTGTGACAGCAGAAAGGTGGAAATGGACAGAGAACCAAAAAGAAAAAGAAAAGGCAGCTTGCAGAATTGTGAACGGTGTTATAACAGCAACCCTCTGTTGGGTATTAAGGTGTATTTGTTCGTGTTTTACTGTCAACAGGGAAAAAAATCAATCTTAGAGGCAGGGGAAGAGTCCACAACCACATCATTAAAGTATTCTGGGAATTCCAATAAAACCTCTCTCCAAAGTTCACAACAAATATTTCCCTACCCCTGCCCCCTCCTCCACTTAGTATTTCTTGGCTCTTTGCATACAAAATGTATTTTGTATTAAGAACTCTGCTTGCTGCAGAAGCACCAAACCAGTCTTGCATTGTTGGGGGGGGGGGGATTTTTTCCAGGAAAATCTCACCATTTCCTTCAGTTAGAGAAACAACAGTAATACAACTTTTGTTTGAATACTTGGCTCCTAAGAAATGCATCAAAAATAATTACCTGTCTGGCATACCTACTCTGCGAGGAGTGAAAGCGATCACCAGATTTCAACAGTCCACTGTGAGCAGAACTGCTCATATAATAGGCACTAACTTCGTTTCCACAAAGTTCAGTGGGCTGTTGCTGCACCTCTCAGTTTAAAGGTGCTGCAGTTCAGCATACATTTTCAAATTATACACAGTACTAAAGAAAACTAGCAAGCAACTGCAGGCCTGCCAGTGTTAACAGAAATCAGACCCTTAAGGTAACTTTGGTTGGATTCACTTAAGAAACCCCGTGGGGAAGTCCTCGGCAAGCACTTCCCCTGGTGCAAAGGGGCTTTCCTCTCCCCCCCTTCCCCTTGTGTGGACCCTGAAATTGGGGGGGGGGACCCTGGAACCCTACATGGGGGGAGAAAAGGGGAATCATTTCATCTGCCTAGCTGAAATACAGATGGAACACTCATAATAGTGTGATGTTTTTTTCCACCGTTTATGTATTATTTCCTTATGGGAGAACACTGATGAAACAGCTCAAGATACCCAATCACTGGAAAATCCCCCCCCCTAAATAAAAAATAAAAAAAGAGTTTTTTCTATAATTAGTTCCACAGGATTCTTTTTTTGTGCATGCCAGGTAGAAAAATTCATGCCAGGTAGAAAGTTCCACTGATGAAGGAAAATCCAAATTAGTACCCTCAATTATGTTTGTATTTAAGAGAGGGAAATGGGGAGACGAAGTTTGGAGAAATACCAGCATCCTTGCATGAATCTTCACAATTCCTGCCCCAGAGAAAAAGGCAGAGAGGCTGCAGCCGGCAAGGCAAAGTGCAAGCGCCAAACACCAGAGATACACAAAGCGGTGGGCGCTCTCCCCCCCTCGCAAAGGGGCCCCGTTTTTGAAAGGCATTCTGCATAAGCTGCGTGTGCTGCCAGTGGGGATGCAGGTTGCTCAGGCAGCTCTCCCGCTTAATGCAGGCTGTCTCCCTTGATCTCCGCCGTCTGCTGGCAACCCCCCCCAGCACGCGGCCACCTTCCTATGGAGTCATTAAAACACCAAGTGTCAACTGGGGGGATTAGCCAGAAGACACCCACACCTGAGCCCTGTGGCAGGGACACGGGCATTTTGATCAGCCCCACTAATGAAGCCAGCATTCATATGCAGTGTGTCACCGCTCCAGAGTGTCAGTCACTCACACAGGAAGCCTAAATGAGACTGATGAGGCGCCAGCACCTGATCAAGTTTTAAGTTTCGGCGGTTGTCAAAAAACAAACAAAAACTCCCAACTATCAGCATTGTTGTCAGCCATTAATCAGGCGCCCGGCCGCAAATAATTACGTCCGTCATTTCCTTCACTCTCCACAACATCCCCATCTGAGCCCTGTTCTTTCACATCCATCCTGAACTACAGATCCTGAATCTTCCACCGTTTAAGTCCAGAAAAGCAGTCCATTGGCCAGTCCAGCCTTGCACTCTAGAGCTGTGGTTTCAAAACGCTCTGGGAGGCAGGAGGCTGGACTGTGTCTTTCCACAGACTTTGCAGTGCGTGTGAGATCTGCACACAGAACCCACCAGCCACCCTCATCCTATTAAGCAGAGGGGTTTCACATTCCGCTGCAGTGGGAATGTGAAGAGAAGTGCAGACAATGCATTTGTCATGGTGCTTGCATGATGGGAACAAGCTTCTGGGGAGTGGCTACAGCTTCATGGCTTTCAGGCCAAATGCCTCACATCTGCAAACAAAAACAGATTTCAGATGGCTGGCTGGGCTGGGCTGCAGAGGCCACTTGCCAGGCTTCCGATGTTCAAATCCAACATGTGGGGCTGAATGTGGTGTTCTGAATGACGCTTTCTCTTTCAGCCCCCATGGTTGAAAAAGGCGTGGAACAGCACTTGCTGTTTTTCACTGGGGGCTCACTTGTGCTTTGCATGACTCTCTCTAATATACATAGTGCACTGCCCTTAAGTGCAGCGATACAGAGGCTCTCAAGTTCCAGAAGCTGCATCTCCAGAGCCCTTTTTCATATACAGTCATGCCTCATGTTACGTTTGCTTCAGGTTGCGCGTTTTCAGGTTGCGTCCCATGGCAACCCGGAAATACCAGAAAGGGTTACTTCCAGGTTTCACCGCTCGTGCATATGCGCAAAATGACGTCACGCGCATGCACAGAAGTGGCAAATCGCAACCCACACCTGTACGGACACAGGTTGCGTTCTTTCCAGGTTGCGAACCGGCCTCCGGAACGGATCGCGTTCGCAACCAGAGGTACCACTGTAAACAATTATTAGGAAGTGCAAAGTATCTGATAATACACCACTAGTCCTAGAATGGAATGCAAGGCCTTCTTCAGAGAAGGGCAATCCTAACAGCAACATAAATAATATGTCAGCATGCTGGACCAATGAAATCGGACAGCACAATGCTTCTCCCACCCCTCCCACCCCAACACAACAGACCAAACTGCCACAATGGGAACAGCAAACTGCTAGAGAAACTATTTCTAAAGTCAGGTCAAGGCTGCGGGAGGGAAAAAACTTCAAACTGCTAAAGGGTGAGTAAATGTGATTGTAAGGAAGGACTGCAGCCCAGCAGGCAATTCCATCTCTTCTGAGCTGACTCTCCCTCACCTTCCTCCCTCCTCACACTCCTCCTCCCCTTCAGTCCTCATCAGCTGTAGTCCAGCTCTGCTGCCCTGTTAGCAAGATGCCCAGCAAACCTACCAGCATTCAAGACTGTGCCCTTCTTTCCTTCCACAAGTCCTGCATACCAGGCACCAGTCCTGCAAACTCAGGGGTGTTTCCAGGCAGAAATGAGAAACAAATCAGCATGGTTCATCTGGGCCAAGATTAATTCTGGTCCTTTTGTCTCCAAGCCTCTAAAGTATGACAGTATTTAACAGTATTAGAAAAGAGAGAAGAAATACCCTTTTCTGTCATTGCTAAGCATATGAATAGGTTCAACATTACTGGAGACTGGAAGAAGAGCTATCCATATAAAAATGCCACCATATCTCCTTGAAGCAAGAGGAAGCAGCGTATTCCCTCATGCAGCCTCTCCCCAAGGTTGCAGGTTGCCCTAACTAGATTTAATCTCAGTTAAAATGAATAAGCATTAAATGTTTAGATGTTAGCCTTGCACAAGGGTAGAGGGGGGAAAGTCCCTAGGGGCCTAGAATTTCTCCTACTGGAAGGCGCTACAGAATGCAAACAGTATAACCCTGCTCCAAGAATTCAACCCAAGCCATCAATAGCTTCACCACTCTCCCATTCTTATTTCAGGCAAGTTTAGGTACACATGTGAACAACTGTGCTTGCCCTACAGTGGCCAGGGGCTCAACCTCCTGTCTGAAGCATCAACAACATGTCTGAGCTTTAGGCCTAAAGCAGTTGCCATCCTTGGAAATCCGTAACAGCCCCTCTGGAGGCCAGCATCCCACCACTGATCTATCCTGAGAAGGCTCAACAGACAGACTCTGCGCTACAGCCTAAGGAAGGGCTGTCACACTTGGCACCAACAAAGCCACTTGCTACCTAAAACTCAAGACTCGGTCGGAGGTGGGGGGGGGGGACAGGCCCTGCTGGTGTGAGGATGCCTGAGGCAGTGGTAGAAGCTTCGACAACTCATCTTCAAACGGCGGAGAGCCAGGGCTGGAGAAACCTGCAAAAATTGGCTAAGCCTGCAGTCCTGGTTTTTTTAAGTCGAACATCTTCAAAGTCTGCTATTCTCACTGTAGGGCACAGCAGCTGCCAGAGCAGGTTTGATCCTCTCAGCTTTTGGCAGCTCTCAACTTGAAATTCCAGCAAAAGAAATTTTTCAAGTTGCTATTATTGCCTGTCAGATTTATAAATATTGTGCACTATGTGTTGTGGCACGGCTCTCTGGGGACGCTGGCGCATGCCAAAAGCGTAACAGAATGAAAAAAACAGTTCCTTGTCTTCAAATAAATGCTAATTTCTTTAACTGTGCTCACACGATGCTTTTGGTGAACGGCTTCAGTAGTACAGAATATATATCAGAGGGGGTGGGGGCTGATTGTCTTTTCCTGCAGTATTCAGCTACTGATTTCATTAAGCTTGTTTAATTAGATTCCAGATGCTAATTTGCAAGTTGATACCAGAGGGTGCAGGACAGTTTGCCTTTGAATCATTTCTCTGTGATGTGATGGTCTTGAAGAACACCACTGCCCTTTAAAAGCTCTATCAAGATATTCTGACAATTAGCAAACAAAGGAGCTGCATTAATCTTGACAGAAAAAAATATTAATTTTCTACACATTTTAATGACCATGGCACCAAGATTTTTAAAGTTCTTTTCACTGCATGCGCATCAGCAGTTGACCAATTCAGCATTAACACATTGGAGAGGTACAGAGATTTACCAAATATTGTTCAGTCTTTTCACAGAGGAGCTGTCTTCGTGTAACCTGTTATGCTACTAAACCTTCAAGGAATTTGTGCTAGAGAACACCCATCTAAAAAGGGGCACTTCATTCTGGCCAAGATAGACCCTCCCTTCATAGTTAAAAATAGCACATACACAAACAGAATTCTAGTCTTTTTGCCATCCAAACCCACATGCACTTGGTAGTCCACGCTATCTATAGTAGTCAGAGCAGGATACAATTCTCTCCCTCCCATAAAACCAGATTAGCCAATAAAACATTTGTTTTTTCCAACTAGGGAGGGGAGTGGCTGGAAGATGAAGGAGAAGGAATGGGGCAAGCGTGGAGGGGATCCTCACTCCAATTCTTCCATATGAACCCCAAAATGTGGTTATAAGCTGTTTGAAAATGGAAACTTGCTTCTTTATTCTAGTCAGAGGACAGAGCAAGCTGCTCTGCCCAAAGCATTAATATAGTAATGATGATGATCTTTGGATGAAGAGTGGTATGGAAATTAATAAACCAGTAAAATCATAAACAAACAAGAAGAATGCCAAGGCAGTACAGTCAGGTGTGAAGACCCTGGGGCAAATGGGCCTGCCCCTCTTTTGTGATGCTTCTACACCTTGACAAACAAGTGACACCACAGGCACACAAAGTATTGGTCTTCTCCTTTCTCAACACATCCATTCCCAATCAAGAATAAAAGCTCAGAATTGCTGGGTTAGCTCTGGCCTGCTAATCTGAGCCTTGTGTACTCTGCGAGGGTGACACAGGAGCCTGGCCTATCTAGGAGATCTTCACTGTGACTTAAGGAGTGATATTAGCAGAATAGCAGCAGTTAAGATCCAACTCATTAACACAATCACCCATCAAGTAAAAATGTTGGGCTGAAGGTGATTGCTTTCCCAAGACAAGCTGTCAACTTCAACTGGGTGCTGAGTCACATTTTGCTCTTCTGTGAGGATAAATAGAACCTCCAACAGTGAACACCTCTGGCAAGGGACAGGTAGGGGCTCTTCCATTACTCTGCACTGGGCTTCCTTCAAAGGACTCAGAAAGCAAAGTACATTATTTTCAGAGACTCAAGAGGCAGCAGCAGCAGCTACCATGGCCAACCAAAATTAATGGATTCCTGTTTATGCTCAATTCAGCAGCCAGTTAAAAATGCCGCTTGATTGGGTACATGACAATTGCTTAAATCAGGCTGGCCTTTAAGCAACTAGAAACTTACTATTTCTGCTCCCCTTTTTAGCCATTCTGCTGTTTCAACACACAAATATGGTACTGAGGATTTCACCCTTGACAAGCTGGGAGTAGAAAACCACTAAGCCACAAAAAGTGACTTCAATGCCCGTCTCCACTTTAAAAAAAACCTCAAGGGCACAGAATGTGGCTTTGTGAAGAACATGCACAGACTAGAGACCCAATAATCACCCATAACTTCCACTTTTGCACTCATAGCTTAAAGAGTCAGGCACAAAATATCTGGAAGCACCAGCATTTGAGGAAACATCAGGTATGTGTTTAACACATCCTGAAGAATTCCTGCAATTACATCCACAAGGCACAGGTGTCAGACTTGCACGGATTTCTCCATAGGTGCACACATTTTAGTTTTGTGTCTAACTCAAGTTTTGTGCATATTTATTAGCACAGAAACAATACTTTGGATAATCCCCACAGAAGACAACAAAGTGACTCTTCAGACTGTTGTGGCATTGCTGTAACTGAAAACCAACCATTAAAGATCATTCAAAGGACCCCATCCGACAAATCACACTATGCTACTACCACAATTATACAAATAAACCGTGGGAGTACAGGAGGCGGAGAGAGTGTTTACCTCCATGTCAGGCTTGAATTTGTCTTCAAAAACTGCCATGGCTGCCAATGAACCTGAACCTGAAAAGAGCAAGGAGAAGACCATTATGGTTTTCAAATGACAGAACTGAAAAGGCGACAATGAGACAAGAACTTTACAAATACTGATTTACATTCCTATACTTTTGTTTTGCTACTTTAGAGCAGCACCTCTTGTTCCAGCTCAGTAACAAAGGGAGCCTTACTCTGAAGAAAGGCAAAGGGGAAAAGCAGGTTGATAACTCACAGCAAGCTCCCAACGGAAGCCGTTCCAGGGTTTAGTGGGAGCAAGTTCAGCTTTTATTTCTTGAACCCCAGCCCCCTTCCCAAATGCTTTTGAAAATATTCTCAATATCAAAAGTGAATAGTGGTGTGGCAGAGAGGGTGGTGGGTGGTTCTGCTGTTCAAGGCAAATAAAAAAATCCTACTGGGTATATGACCAAGCCTTTAGAAGCACCAGAAGCACCTCTCTAAATCCTGGAGTTGCTTTTTTTATTTATAGATTGGGGCAGCATTTCTAGAACAGCTAAGATATTTTCTAGAAATATATATACTGAGCCACGTATGACCAAGCCAGAAGCTTTGAGAAGAGGCAGACTAGGGCTTTAAAATCATTTGGATCAGCTGAAAGGAACAGATTATTTCAGTGAGTTGGTTTAGCACATGCACAGAAAGATATGAGGAATCCGGGTGGCCGTTCAGTCTCATCTACCCCAGTTCAATTGTGTTTTATTTTATTGTGTTTTGGATTGTTTCTAGTTTGCACTAAAAAACAGTAAGGCAGAGCAGACCAGAGTGGCAAACATGAATCACACACAAAGGTTTAAACACACACATTTGGTGATTTGAAGAGCTGTCCTACAAAAATACTAACAGAGGAACCCCCTTTCCGATGTCAGCTCCAGGCATTACAAGTCCACGCAAAGAGCGGCTATGAACTATTTGGCAATCTTAAATAAGCTTTGTTCAGAAGAGAATGTGAATCTTCCCTGCACAGACATCACCATCATGTTTCAGTGCAGCCCAGACAGTATTTCAGGATGCTCTGCTTTTGGAGACTGAATAAAGTTAGCGACAATTTTTTATGCCAATTAGGAGATTTTTTGGCATTTATTACTTTTTAACTTGTTTTGCATACCACTATCTGTTTAGCTGGGTCACCCAGAAAGCCATATTTTCCATTTAAAATGATTTGTGTACATCGCTTGACCACCTCAATGGTTTAGTAAAGAAAAAGGCAGCGATTAAAGAGTTTCAAATGAGGTGTCCTGCTGATTTTATCAAGTCTGCTGAATGTATAATGAAAAGGGAGAAGCTGACAGTGACATTGCTGAGAAAATACAGACTATCTTATCTGAACCATTTAAGGAGGTCCAATTATAGATCAAATTTAAAGGGTAGAGGCAGATTTACAGACACAAATCAATGAACATGGTAATTCCAGCGAATGTGACAAAGACTCCTCCTGTTATGGAATATTGCTGTGGTTGAGGATCATTACCTTTACAGTACCAAATACATCACATTTATAAACAGCGGGGTGCACAAAGCATCTTCTCATACTCCAGGCAACGGCTATTCGTCTTTGCCTCGGAGCCACGTACAGCTCCATTTTCAGAAAGGCAGGAATGGGAAACAAAAAGGAATTCTTTGCAAGTGACAAACAGGAGAGGAGAGCAACATGCACAAAATATGCCAGCTGCCAAAAATAGCAAACAAGAAGAACTGTGCTGAACCACAAGGAGGTCAAAGTGAAGTCCTGTAGGACTGCTCTGGATGCAGTTTGTGAGGCAAGCCTTACTGCCAAGCTCCCCACAACGGGAATAAGCAGAATCAGGTGGAATAAGAGGCAAGCAAGGTGTCTGGAAGAGCCTCACATTGGAGTTTTAACAGACAAGACAAGAGCTGTAATGTGGCAGAAGAAATATTTCACAACAATCTATTTTTTTATTTAATTTATATCTGGGCCTTCCTTCTGAAACAGCCTATTTTACGTTCACATGCTACCAACATTTTGGAAGGCAGGGGATGAGTAGGGTGTGAGCAGAGAACATACTGTAAAGATATATACACAGACACGAAGTTACCACCAGCCTGTTACATCTGTGGTAGGAGCAGGTTCTGATCCCCATCTTTGCAGCTGCAGCGCTCTCATTTTTGACTTTCAAAGAAGAGCCTTAATGGATTCAGAGACTGGATATTGCCGGGGGGGGGGGGCACATCCTATCTCTCACACCAAGCACTCGGTCAGCTCTCTCCCTGGAGCAGAGGAGGTGCTATGTCCAGGAACGATGTTCTCAACTAGGGGAGCCAGCCTCTTTCTGCACAGCTTCACCCAGGTTTCCCATTTCTTGATCATGCTGGTGTGTGGCCAAGACACAGAGCTGGCATTTTAAACGATGGCTATCATGGCATATAGCTTGCCAGAAACAACACAAAAGGGTTAATGAAGTGAGAGGCACTAAACCAGAACATTGGGTGACAAGCCTGGGTAACAGACCACCCTCACTTTCCCAAAGCACCACAAAATACTCAAGGCAGCTTCAGCAACTAGCTCATGCTCTTCAACGCCAGAAGCCCACAGTCAAGAGGCCTGCATCTGGGGACAGGAGCTGCACGGATGCCATGCGCCCCCCCCCCACAACACTGAAGAGAACTGCACAACGCTGGTCACAAGGCAGTCTGCGTCTGCGAGAGCATGCTCTTAAATGCCTGACGCTGCACCTGCCCCTAAACCAGCCTACAGCCATCTTACAACCTGCTGTGGGCCAGGCTCTTATTGAACCTGCTACAAGAAGGAACATGCCTCTTGTCGGGGCATTTCAATTGTGGAACATCCCCACAGAATTGCATAGGCACCGACAACATCATCTTTCACGGTGCCAGTTCAAAACTTTCCTGCTTGCTTGAGCTGCTTTGCATGTGTCGTCCCCCTATTATATTTTGCTGCCTTGTAAAGTTGTTTAGGCTGTATTTTCTACATGGGGCTTTTGTGGTTATATGGCCCACTTTTGGTCTTATTCTGCACATCATCTGGATATCTTAACTGATAAAGGGTGGTTTTAAAAATATTTTAAAATAAACTGAGTTTATTTTACACATAAGGGCACACAAGTTTCTCAGTGCTACCTGCATTTAAATTAAAAACAGCCTAGAAATAAGTTCTACACCAATCACAATAGTGATTTTTTTTATTAGACCCAGAAAGAATAACAAGGGAATCTTTTCTGTGAACTGCCCTGAGATCTCCGGATATATATATATATATATATATATATATATATATATATATATATATGCTTTCGTAGATTTTCACGGGTACAGGAATGCAGGTTTTGGTGTCCTCGGGTGTCTTCCCGTGTAAAAGTTGGGGTGTCTAGGCGACGTTTCGACGAGGTCTCACTCGTCATCTTCAATAATTAATAATAACAACAACTGAATGATGTTGTTTTTACAATTACATTAGAGTCACAGCACTCCTCTTCATACATCTGATGACCTAAAGATACTTCTTGTGTTTTAAAATGACCTTGCTGTCCCATATTTAACCGATATTGGACTTGTCCATTTGCACACTGCAGCTAGCAGCCTTTTGAACGCCAAACATTCAGCGAAGGGTGCTTTCTTTTACTAAATAGCCTTCTGCATCTTCCAGCACTCAAGAACCTGTTTGCTGCTGCCTCTGCCTGCCACACTGGCAAACAAATGCACTGTGAAGAGAGTAACATTTAGATTTCTCTAATCCATCAGTGTCAACAGTCCCTGACAGCGCACTTATTCACAAACGCTCATTGTTATTCAATTTGCTGTTCCTCCTAGGTAGATATCCAGTGCTCTCCACAGACCCATCGATCGGCATCATTTTTCACTCTGGTTCCTGGCTGAGAGGCCTGGTCTCTTGGTGGCATTGCCTGTGCGGCAGACAGACATTGCCAATGCATGAAGAGCTGATTTATGAATATGAAACAATACTGGTGCCAGGAGATCAGCCTTAGCCACAAGAGACCACCAGAATGCATCTTGCTGCTTCCCAAGTCTGAAGTACAGACTTCAAGCCCTTTAATTGTATGCATGCATTTCATTATATAGCCATGGCCAGAAGCTTTTCTAGACAAGCCAGCAATCAGACAATCTTGCATCGTTTGCTGAAATCCGCATTTGTCCTTTGTCAGCATAAACACTTTAATTTGATGTTTTCACTCCTGAGTAAGCACTGAGTATGTTTTAAACCCCTTCTAAGGAACGACACTGGTCTCTTATTTAGGCACAAAATGCTGGATTTCTATTCTTTGCCTGTTTTGAGCAACAATACAGAGGCCTTACGCGCGCGCACATGTAAAATATTGCTTAAAACAACAAGAGAAAGGTATGAGGAAATTAGCATTCAGTTTGTAGATACATGGAGGAATCATGGAATAGTAATACTGCTGCCTTGTGTGTGCCTAACATCTGATCCAATATGAGCAGGTCTGAGTATTTACTATTCTGCTGTGATAGCTAAGTCCTTCTGGCTTAAATATGTATTCTCTGCCACCAACCTAAAGTGTGGAGCTTGTCAAAATGTTGAGTTTAAAAATCATGCTAATATTTTGGCACATAAGAGATCAGTCAGCCTTCACAGGAGTACTAAAAACACAAACTGTGTTCATATTGCATCACATCTGCCCATCAAAAGGATGCGCTCCTTTCTTCCCAGAAGAGGCCAAAACTGGGTTGTGTCAATGAGAAGTCACTGCAAGACATTCATGTCTCTGCCAGATATCCATCCCAAGAACAGAGCTTGAGGGCATGAATTTTGATGTCTGGTTTTATGATCATTTCAAGATTGTAATCCCTAAGCCTTAGGTATGCTGCACACTGGAGCAAGAAATTCATTCTTCAGACTCTCAGTCTGCAGTATCACATTTAAAACATGGCCCCTACATTTGGACAAATTATTTAAACAGTAGACTGAAGTTGCCCATACTGTATGATATTTACCAGACCAGAGATCTGCACAATGTACCCTGTAATGAAGCACTTTCAGGTATGCAGTAGCCCAACCTTAAGCACGTTTACTTGGAAACAAGTGCTGTGGAGTTCAGTGTGGTTTGCTTTTAAACACGCTGGAATTGCAGCCTTCTTCTTCTTCTCTTTTTAGAGAAATAGCAGCGTGGTAGATAAAACAGACAGATTAATACTGTCAGGCTTCATAGGCTTAGAAGCCTATTCCCATTTAATGGCAGCAGTCCTTACCAGTCAGATTTCTTTCCCTGGGTTCAGTGAACAATATTCATAGGATAGCCATGCTCTACAGCTTCAAACAAAACAGAGTCAAAGGATTCCTGGTGCAAGGCAGACATGAATCCTGCCGTTCTGGGTCACTAATCATTCACTATACAAATGCAGCAAGGTAATTTATTGTTCAGCAGTTTAATAATTTATAAGTTTCAGGGCACATTTATAAATATTAATCCAATTTCATATTTTATGTTAATTCATATAAGGGTCTGAATAGAATATTACATCATAAATCCTATAATAGCATTCTTTCAAAAATAGATTTCATGCACAGAATAAATAATTTACTACTTTGTAGGGTACCATGGCACCATCTATTGGTGTAAGAAAGCTACACTCTGTTGTTCTAAGCATTTTGTACAACTCTGCTTCTCTATGCCCAGGACTCCAATTTCCCCTAAGACTGGCATGAAAGAACATCAAAATAAACCATACAGATGCAGTAATTTTTGAGTACACCTCTTCCATAATCTAACTGGGGCTACCTGTAATAGAGATGCTTCTGTGGTTTTGTGTGCACGCACACGCACACACATCATTTCTTCAAGTAATTTAAGAAAAATGTTGGACCCTAGTAAACACAGAGGTGGTGATGTTGTTTTTGTACATATAGGAAGGCAAAGCATTCAAGCAAAGTGAAATTGGGGTCAGAATGAACTGAATCTATGTGAACCAAACATCCATAGTAGCATTTGCCTATTAACTACTGCATCCATTTCAAGAGCAAAACATTAAATTAGAAGCTCTCGCACTTTCCACTGACAAGTGCTACACATCTGTATTTTCAGTCAGCTAACATTATTTTTGCTGCTGACAACCCCTATATAAGCTACAGGGCTGCTTTAAGAAATCTGAAATCATCCTTACAGTGTAATTTCTCTAGAGGTTCTGATGGCATTTCAGAAACTTTGTGTGTGTTTGCTTTAATGTTCTGATGAAGAACCACTGCCTTGGGATTCGATTTAGCAAAACATTTGCCATTCAGCACTGAAGCTACACTCTGAGAGTCTCTGGCAAATTTGCACAAGCTGTATTTCCCATCTCCCCACCCAGCCATTTACAATTTGCCAATGATTTAAAGTATTATTATTAGGCATCAAGAGATAGGATCAGGAAAAATATGAGATCCCTGTTTTACTTTCACTTTCTACAACACTAATGACATTTCAGAATCTCTCTCTCTCTCTCTCTCTCTCTCTCTCTCTCTCTCTCACACACACACACACACACACACACACACACGAGTAAAGATGAGGAAAGAAAAACTAATTACGACAGATTTCCACTAGTGGGCAGTGCAGTTACCTAAATTGTAACAGGGAAAGACTCACCCATTGTGACATAAGGCAATTTGTCAGTAGATCCATGAGGATAGATGCTGTAAAGATGGGCCCCAGTGACATCCACCCCACCCAGAACCAGGGCTGCACCAATGTAACCTTGATACCTGGAAGACATGAATGTGTTTAGCATAAGTGTGTGTGAACACCAGAAATGCATTCCAAAAAGTGCTGGAACCTGGGATATAAAAGCTAGGAGCCTAATGACATCCTAAACCTGCATTCCAGGCACTACAAGAATGCCTAGGGGCCTTTTCATTGGGAAAAGAAGATTGTGTGCCTGCGTGAGCCAGGGGATCTGCAAGCAGCGCAGCACCAAAAGAGCACAACCACAGCCAACTTGCAAAAGCAGGGGCAGGGCCAGCCATGCAGTTCTGTGCAGAGTTTTCTCTCTCTCCCCTCACCCTTCCTAGCAGAAACTATTTAAACCCATAAAAGGGAGCAGGAAAACAAGGGAGTTGCTTAAGAGTGTTGAAACGTCAAGACTCCTCTCATGAAACAGATGGGCTTCCCAGAGAGTAAAAAGCAGCTGCCCCAACACCTGCACTCCACCCCCCGCCCAGTTTATGCTGCACAAACAGAAGTTGAGCAAAGAGGAAACATGGTGGCCGTGCACCCGGCAGCCTTCACCACTGGTTTGATTCACAGGGACTTGAAGCTTTCCCAAAGAGAGAGTGGTGAGGAGGAAGTGCTGCCTGTCTGCCCACCTGTCAGCTGCGCATTGCCCAAAGTCTCTGGCTTGCAGGACAGAGAGTCCCAGCCAGAGAGATGTAGAACACATGGAGTTGGTGGGTGGAGGCAGGCTCAAAGAGCAGCATCTCTCTGGCCTTGCAGATTCAGCAGGCAGTATAAAAGGCTTTACTTTGCAGTAAAGGGCTGCTTCCTGCCTGCCTGCCTGCTCTGCTAGGCCACTGTATATGAGGCATCCCTCACACAAGCCAGCCACCCACACAGCAAAGGGGCACATCCTCTGCCTCTCCCTCCCTCTCTGCTGCAGTTTTTCTGCCCCCTCGGCAGGATGTGCCAGGGGCCCCAGCCAGCCTGCTCTGGAGGCTAGCAGGGTGAAAGCTTTGGACAGGAAGGGAATGGAAGCAAAGGGCAGGAGGAAGTAAGGCTGAACAGCTGGGGTGAGGGGGTAGTCCTCCCAACACCCTCCCCCCACACAGGGCACCAAGATGCCGCACAAAGCCTACATGCAACTGTGGTGTTGAGGAAGTGGCCATGCAATGAGGCACACTGCAGCTTCTGGTTTGTTCTCTCTCTCTCTCTCTTTGTGCAGTGAGGGGTCCTTTCCAATTCATCCCCTCCCCTGGCAGCCTTGGAAGAGACTGTGCTCTGGAGATCTTGTTTTTGCATAACCCTGCCTCCCTCCCACCAGTCCGCCCACCCACCCTCCTCTCTCCCACCCTGTGATGGGGGTCACGCTCTCTTTCCCACGGTCAGCAGCTCATTGCTGGCAAGTCCAAGCCTTTGTGCAGAAGGGTGCGGTGGCCCAGCAGCCACGGCTGGATGGGAGGTATTTAAACACTTGCATTTCGGGGTGGTAACAAAAATAGCAGTAAGAAAGAACCACAAGTAAGGCTGCTTTGGGCCCCGGGGAGAAATTCCTTTAGCTCATCGAAAAGTTCTCTGGGGAGCAAGCGGAAAGGGAACCCCGCTTCAGTCCCAGGACGCTGCCCTTGGCTCTCCTGCGCAGCCAGAGATCTTGGTCACAAATCACCTAGCTGGAAATCTCATTTTGGTTGCTAGGTGGCGCTACTGAGTCAAAAAAGAGATGGGAGACTGGTTAATTTTGAACGCTGATGACAAACAAAAATTTCCATTTTTAAATGCTGCCCCTGAAGGCTTCTGCTTGTGAAATTGTTTAAACACACACATATTTTAGAACATGCCACTCGACTGCTGAACTTTCCCAACTACATGTGTCTGTATACTGCTTAACTGAATGAAGAGAGAAAGGGGAGGAGGCAAAGAGTGGCAACAGCACTGCTCAGTTCAGTCCACAAGCCAGTTACCTGAAGAGCATCTGCTTGAGCATCCGGTTGGCTGTGACCACCCTTGGAAGCCGTCCAGTTGAGAGCGAGTGGAGTTCCATGTTAGAAGAGATCAGCTGAGTTGTCATTTCTGTGTCTGCAGCCGTTCCAGCACCGCAACAACTGCAAACATATTTATTTCATTTAGTAAACAAGCAGATTCTGAACAATTATCCAGAAGCCATGGCCACGCTTGGTTGGCAGCCGCCCCACACACCCCCGGAACACATTTCCCACTCTATAGGAATCAAGAGCTAACTAGGCAGTCTTAGTCCATTAAAGCAGCTGGTCATTTTCAGGAGAGGACAGAGAAATCCCTTTGTGAAACATCAACAATTAAATACCCATGCTTTTTCTTCCTACTTTTCCCTGGTTCCCTCCATTAGAAACAAATACTTTGCAACTTTCCACTTCCAGAAAATCTGTGGTCATGAGCAGGCCTAGAGAAACGCTAGTAATATATATACTTACTAAATGTTTGGAGATATATAGTGTATTTTTGAACAGTTCTTGTCAGCAACAACCATCCCTTCAGTGGCTCTTGTATCTGCTCCAAGTACTACCCCATCCTAGAGAAAGAAAGGGAGATGGCAATCCTATACCCACTTTCCTGGAAGCAAGTGTCACTAAGCTTAGTGGGACTTGCTTATGACATGCATAGGACGAACACTGAAAGAGCTGGTTTTACTGCAACAAGCATTGGGGCCTCACCTTAAACACCACCCCAGCAATGGTGGTGCCAGTCTTGCGGGCTGTGGGAAGACGCAGGCCCTTCTTGGTCCCCTCCGCTTCAAGGTGAGAATTCCTGTAACAGGAGGTAATCATGAAAACGAGGCACTGGTGCTAAAAATTAAAAAGTCTTCTCCATAAATAGTGCAAGGAGGTCCTGGCTACGCTAATTGCCAGAGGATGAGAAAGAAGTGAATGCAGCAAAAGGAACCAATGCAAGAACCAAGCCCACCAACACCCCACTCCTCCCGATTTAATGAAAGAAAGACAGCCGCGTCAGGAAAATAACAACCTACCCCCATCGCTCCCTGAATCTGGCCCCTTGACTAGTTCATTATAGGACACACCCACCCTGGACGTTTGTCATGCATTTAAAATTTTTATTCTTAGAAATTGAAGATTATAAGCAGATCCTGCTAGAATGAAATCAAACCTTACTTACCTTCTAAGTAAGCCTGCCCAAGGGCTGGATTACCTGTCGGCTACAACACTGGATCGCTTTTGCACGCTCCACCTGCCCTATTGGGGAGCAGGCAAGTGTGTTTTCCCTTGGTGGCGACAGTGCACACACAAGCAGTTTGGAGCCAAATCAACAACCCTCACGCTCCCCCCACCCCTGCAATTCTCTTCTACCCTCCCTCCCCCCCTATAATTGGGGGTGGGGGAACTAGCAACTGTTTGCTCCTATGGGAGGAGATACGATTTGGCAAACATGGGATTCATAGCACCGCAGTGTTGGAAGGGACCCCAAGGATCACCTAGTCCTAATCCAGCTCCCTGAAGGCAGGAATACACAGCCATCCCACGCAGGGATCAAACCTGCAACCTGGCAAATGTGGGATTGTCAGCGCCAGGCTCTAAGCCTGCCTTTCTCAACTGGTAGGTCCCCAGATGTTGTTGAACTACAACTCCCATCACTCCTAGCTAGCAAGGCCAGAGCTCAGGGATGTTGGGAGTTGTAGTCCAACAACAACTGGGGACCCACAGGTGGAGAACCGCTGCATGAGCTGCCCAGCATGATAAAAAGGTGGATTTGACATCTTTTTGCAGGGCCTGCAAGACGGAGCTGCTCCGCCTGGCCTTTGGTCGTGGTTCACTCTGACTCCCCATCCCCTTTCATAAGAACATGCATCGAAGTGGCCTCCCAATAAGTTCAGCACAAACAGTTGGGCCTTGTGAGCATTTAAGGTCCCCAACCCTAATCTGCGGGTTGCCATCTGTTTGGATTTTATTCTGATCTTGATCTGAGTTTAGGATGTATTTTAACTGATTGTCTGATTTTATGTTAATGTGTCATACATTTGATGTTAGCCGCTCTGAGCCCAGTTTTGGTGGGGGAGGGCAGGATATAAATTATTATTATTATTATTATTATTATTATTATTATTATTACTATTACTATTATTACTATTATTATCATCATCATCATTCCCGTCTCCCCGCCCTTCCCAAGCAAAGAACCTGAGCGCTATTTCCACCCTCCGTCAGCTGCCTAGATATTGAGGAGGAAATAAATCCACGTGTGGATAAGAAACTCTCAGATTCAAGCTTCCCAAGAGGTTGACAGTGACGAGGCGACAGCCCTTCCTTCTCTCTCCGAGATCAAGGCCAAGGTCCCCTTGGGGGTCTCGCTCAGCCACTTCCGAGGGGGGATCCTCCTCCTCCTCCTCCTCCTCCTCGCGCCCCCCGAAGAGGCCGCAGCATCCGCGGAGCCCGAGGCGGCGTTTGCGCTGAGGCGAATCCGAGGGCCGTGAAGGAAGCTCCGGGGGGGAAACCGCAGTAGCGCCGCCGCCGCGCGCCACACTTATTACCATTACTGCTGTTGTTGCGCTACGTATTACCGTGGCTGTTGCTGCTTCAGAAGAGGCCTTTCTCTCGCCAGGCCTCGGAGCCTCCTGAGTCACCGCCCGGCTCCCCTCCGGCGCCCGCGACGCCGCCGCCGCCCTCCTCCCGCCGCCAACCCCCAGGGGCCCTGCCGCCGCCTCCTTCTCCCCGCCCCCCCCGGGCCCGCCACTGACCGAGCGCAGTTGTGGAAGCTGAATCCCCCGGTAGCGCCGGCCGGCGAGGCCTGCAAGACGGAGAGCGACGCCATCTTGCTCGGGCTGCTTCGGTTTCCCCTCAGGCGGCGGCGGCGGAAGCGGAAGCGGCCTCGGAGGGAGGGAGGGAGGGAGGAGGCGGGGCTTCTGCTGCTGCTGCGTCACGCGCGGGGCCCCGCCCCTTTCCCGCCCAAAGCTGAGGGAGATGGAGGCGCCTCTGCGCTCGCCTTCCTTCCTCTCAGCGCTGAGGGAAAGGGCGTAAAAGTTCTCCTTCCTTTGTCACGTTTAAACCACACACCCCACCCAAATAAAAAGGTCTCTCTCTCTCTCTCTCATTTGAAACCCCGCGCGGGGCCTTCGATGGTCCTTCGTTCCGTTTTGTTTTCACTGATTGCTTAAAAGAGAAGCCAAGGTTTCCCCTTTTTTAAAAAGAAATATTTTTTTTTTATTAACAATTTCAACATAGCAAAATATCAAAACATGTCGTATTCATTATTCCCCCCCTTTCCTCCCCCGACTCCCCTCAGCTCCTCTCTGATTTCTCACCACATATTCTCTGCATACTGTAAAGTTGTACAATTCTATATATTATCTTACTATGTTAACAGCCGATAAATTTCTGTATGTTTATTCAAAACCTGCCAAAGAGTCCAATTCATTTTGTTGTATTTTAAGTAATTTGTAAAAACTTCCCGTTCTTCTTTGAAGGCGCAGTTGTCCTTGTCTCACAGCTTGTGTGTCAGTTTTGCCAGTTCTGCATAATCCATCAATTTCTCTTGCCGCTGTTCTTTTGTCGGGGTTTCCTCATTCTTCCATCCTTGTGCAGTCAAGACTCTTGCCGCTGTTGTAGCATACATAAATAAGTTCTTTATTTTCCTTGGCAGGTCTTGTCCTAAAATCCCAAAGAGGAGCCAAGGTTTCCATGGAGGCGAAGATGGCAGAAAAGGGAGGAAGGAAGCCGAGGGTCCGAAACATGGAAGGAAGCAAAGAGCAACCACACGAAACAGCTTCTTAGCTGCCCTCGGGGCTTAAAGCGAGAGTCGTATCCATTCCTCCCTCCCTCCGCTCCCACCGCAAAAGGGGGCGCGAAGCCCCTTGGCAGGGCCTTCTTAAGGATATCTGGTGGCCCCCTCCCCCGTTTCTCAGAGTTGTCGAGGCAGAGGCCCAGGCCAGGTAGATAATGTGCCCCCCCTTTTTTATCCTCGGCATAACTGAAGTCTTGTAAATAAGTATATAAATAATTTTCACAAAAGTTATGCTGACAAATAATTTTATTTCAAGGCTTGACCATTAGGTCCAGTTGTGGCCGACTCTGGGGTTGGGGCGCTCATCTTGCTTTACTGGCTGAGGGAGCCAGCATACAGCTTCCGGGTCATGTGGCCAGCAGGACTCAGCCGCTTCTGGCGAACCAGAGCAGTGCACGGAAACACCGTTTACCTTCCCGCCGGAGCGGTACCTATTTATCTACTTGCACTTTGACGTGCTTTTGAACTGCTAGGTTGGCAGGAGCAGGGACCGAGCAACGGGTGCTCACCCCGTCGTGGGGATTCGAACCGCCGACCTTCTGATCGGCAAGTCCTAGGCTCTGTGGTTTAACCCACAGCGCCACCCGCAACAGATGGTACCACACTTCTAAAAGATAAATGACACTGGTGACAACTGAGGGGGCTGGGGAGCAAACCTAGAACAGCATTGATTCAGGAAAGGAAATACACCCAGGTTCCAATACAATAGCAATTATCAGGATTACAGATACCACTCTGGTTTACATAATAAATGCAGGACTGGTTAATATAGGGTGCAGAGGCCTCCCTCCCGTGCCAAGGGGGAGGTCTAATGCCATTTGTTGCTGTAGGGTCATTTCCCCCAGTGAGTTAATTTCCGTCTTCAATCCAATTATAGGTGCTTTTAGCTGGGAAATATGGATGTAATTTGGGGACATAATAATGGGACTCTTGTGGACTCTTGTGGAGTTGAGCTCAGTTAGGCTTAGCAGGAGTGCTATGTAAGGAAGTCCTTAAGCAGTGTGTGTCACTGCGTGTTGTCCCACCCAGCGATTGGTATCATTGATCTCCCTTAATACTTTCTGGGCGTATGTAACAGGGACATGTTTTCATCCTTTCTTAAACTCACCAACCTCACCATTGGCTGCTACTGCCCATAGGCAGGGTGGCCATCCTTTGGCTATGGAGTCCAGTTGCTTTAACAGGTAGAGTCAGGAACTGGCGGGCAGCCGTCTTAGGTAATCAGCAAGCAGTGGTTGTATTTTCAAGAAGATTTATTATACACAGTAATTAAAGCTCAGAGCTGTTTTGTTTTTTTAAGCCCGTTGCCTTCGACTAGCTGAGAAAAAGACAAGTCTCTTTCTTCCTCTTCTGACTGACTGCCCCCCACATCCTGCTCGTCTTTACTGTGGGAAGTCATGTCCATTACAGGTTATTGCCAGTTTCCAAGGGTCTGGGTCAATACTCCTTAGGTTACCCCCTCCCCTGTCTTTTCACGCAAGTTACGCAAGTGCCAGGGGCAAAGGCCCATCCTAATTACACTCCTTGCACACATGGTTTGTGTCGTTTTGTTATTCCTTCTGCCTCTTCCCGTCTGTGCTCATTTCTTAGCCTGCGCCGTTGCTATAATTGAAGCCTGTTCAGCTGCACACATTCTCAGGAGCTACACGAGTGCAAAAGGTTTTTGCCACGATCAGCCCTAGAGACTTTTAAGTAATTAACTTTGGCACATTTGCAACTGCTCATCCGGTGCACCATCTGCTGAATTTCAGGTGCTGTTGGTGGTCCAGAAGCGAGAAGCTTTGATTCTTTAACCCAACTGGAATACAGGCAGAGAAAAAGATCCTCCAGAGATTTTGGGAAAGGGGCAACTTGTGATGAAGACAGTTGAGAATGATGTACTTTGCCAACTGTTTAATAGGTACAGGTCTTTATTTTTATTTTATTTTATCCCCCCCCCCTTTGCTTTGAGGAAAGTGACAAATTGTTGGAGGTAAAGGCAGTCTTAAAATGGGATCCAAGATTCTGACATAGATTGAATTAAGATTGCCAGAAGAAATATGAACAACCTCAGATATGCAGATGACACAACTTAGATGGCAGAAAGTGAGGAGGAATTAAAGAACCTCTTAATGAGGGTGAAAGAGGAGAGCGCAAAATATGGTCTGAAACTCAACACTAAAAAAAGTAAGATCATGGCCACTGGTCCCATCACCTCCTGGCAATTAGAAGAGGAAGAAATAGCAGCAGTGAGAGATTTTACTTTCTTGGGCTCCACCATCACTGCAGATGGTGACAGCAGTCACGGAATTAAAAGACGCCTGCTTCTTGGGAGAAAAGCAATGACAAACCTAGACAGCATCTTAAAAAGCAGAGACATCACCTTGCTGACAAAGGTCCGTATAGTTCAAGCTCTGGTTTTCCCAGTAGTGATGTATGGAAGTGAGAACTGGACCATAAAGAAGGCTGATCGCCGAAGAATTGATGCGTTTGAATTCTGGTGCTGGAGGAGACTCTTGGGAGTCCCATGAACTGCAAGAAGATCAAACCTATCCATTCTGAAGGAAATCAGCCCTGAGTGCTCACTGGAAGGACAGATCCTGAAGCTGAGACTCCAATACTTTGGCCACCTCATGAGAAGAGAAGACTCCCTGGAAAAGGGAAAGATGGAGGGCACAAGGAGAAGAGGACGACAGAGGACCAGATGGTTGGACAATGTTCTCGAAGCTATGAACATGAGTTTGACCAAACTGTGGGAAGCAGTGGGAGACAGGAGTGCCTGGCATGCTCTGGTCCATGGGTCCAGATGGTCATGGAAGGTCCCAGGTTCAGTCCCTGGCATACACAGGTAAGACTGGGAGAGACCCCAGTCTGAAATTCTGGAGGTGTTGCCATCAGTATGTAGGCAACAGTGAGTGAGATGCACAGAGCTTCCTATGTTCCTGTGGAGTACAAGAGGGGGGATCCTTTAGCTGTAAGAAAAATAAATTACAAAAAACGTCTAGGAGTAGCATCTGAAGATCAGGCACAGCCTTAGCCTTTTTGCATTGTGGTGTTAATAAATCTTTTAAAAATTAAAAATTGCAGCACTGCAGTTATTAGTTGTTGGAAAACATGCTTCCTATATCTTTTCATTCCTTCTTTTCTAGTTATTACACCTTTAATCAGGTCCAAATGTTTATAAAAGATCTGAGCCAAAAGAACTTATTATTCCCTGAAATAGGGAAGGAAACCTGTTTTTTTGGAACTATTTTAAATTGCTTTTATATATGGACTTATTTTTAAATGTTTGTTTTGCTTTTATACATGGAATTGATTTATATGTGGAACTGCTTTTACACTTTTCTTGTTTTATGGTTGTAATTGTTTTATAATGGTATGTCTTATTGTCTCCCCCCCACCCCAGATTTTTATTTTAGTAAACACAATCCATTAAAACAACAAATCACCGAACAACCATTAATAATAGAAACAATCAGATCTATCTTTCAAATGCCCTCTAATAAGATGCCTGTGGCGATCACACAGGGTCCCCGGACATTTAACAGTCTATTGATCCCTGCGCCCCCACTGTGCTCGCCTCCCCGCTGCCACCAACTCGTTACTCTCTGGTAAAACACTGAGTCCAGACAGTTGTTAAAAGTGAACCAAAAAAACCAAGTTCATTTTACAAACATTAACAAGTTTATGGTTTCTCAGATAATATTACTGTCAGTATCTTAACTTTAGTTTCTTTACTGGCCTATACCTTCCTAATACTCTCTGACTGATTATCTCAACTGTTTGACTGACTCCTCTTAACAAATTCTCTCACTCTCTTACACCAGACTAGCCCAACCCACAGACTTCTCTTCTCTGTCTCTCCTGACTCCAGACTGTCTTCTCAACAACTCTAACTCTCTAAAAAAATCCTCTGCGCTTAAACCTTATGCAGTCATACCTCTGGATAAATATGCTTCAGGATAAGTATTTTCGCGTTGCGCTCCGCAGCAACCCAGAAGTAACAGGTTTCACCACTCGCGTATGCGCAGAGGGTCAAAATGACATCGTGCACATGCGCAGAAGTGGCGAAACGCGAACAGCGCATGCGCAGTTGCAACTTACGTTCTGTTCAGGATGCAAACGGGGCTCCAGAACGGATCCAGTTCGCATCCCGAGGTACCACTGTACACAGTTAACTCTGCCCCCTGGGTTCCCATTGGTTAGTCATTTTACAATTAGTAAACCCTTTCCCTATGAACCCAGTATGATGTCACACACATAGGAGGGCAAACGCCACAATTATCTAAAGTTATAGATGTAGATGTATATTAAAGTAAACATTTCCTATGTATTAAAATCAATATAAAACAAAAACCGGCAACAGCAACATTTTGCTAAGGAATAGGGTAGGGGAATAGTACAATTGATTACGGTTACCTGTCATGGAACCTTCTGGTAAAGGGCTGATAAGATGTCTAATAAATAAAATCCTCTTCCTAAAGTTGTGTTTGTTTACCTTATTAGAATCATAGAAGTGTAGGGCTGTCAAGTTGGAAGGGACCCTGAGGGCCATCTAGTCCAACCCTTTGCAATGCAGGAATCTCAACTAAAGCATCCATGACAGATTGACATTTGTGTACTGCTCTATGGAAGCAAGACTGAATAGCTGCTCACCTGAGATTCATGCAGGTGAGTCGCTGCAGCATGCTGGGACCGAGTGGGGGAGGTGTGTGGCATCAAGGCTCATGCAGAAGAAACATGCCAGTGGAGCCAATCCGGTGCTCTCGCAAGCACATTTGCAACCCCCTTAGCCTCACCACGGCCACTGTGCCCCTCCCTTTCTCCTTCCTGGTGTAACTGCAGTGACTCAGCCAGACAGAGGACAGGGGAACGGCAGCCCCAACACATCCTCCACTGCTGCCGCCATATAACATAAAATTCTCTGAACAGTTTAAAATAAATAACTGGTTTTGCACGTGCACACACACAATGTAACATCAACTGTTGCACAAATAAAGCACAAATCGCCGCGCACATACCCAGCGGCGGAGCTAGCTGCTAGGGCACCCAGAGTGGCACAGATGCCATGCACCTGGGGGGCGAGCTGTCCAGGGGGGTGATCAGCGCCCATTGGGGGCAATCAGTGCAGTGATCAGCGCCGGGGGGGGGGCACAGCGATCCACCCAGGGGGGCATTTTGTCACACACACACCAGGGATGACACCCGGGGCAGACCACCCCCACTGCCCGCCTTCCTACGCCCCTGCACATACCCAAAATCAAAACACAGGTTTTATGGACTCCCCCAGGGTGTCTTGCAAAAATGAGACTGGGTCATTTGAACTTCTCTCTTTAATGCACACAATTAACAAGCAACTTCTCCAGTCTTCAGTTAAGGCACCTGAAAAGTTTCTCATATTTACCAAATTAAGGGTGAGGAGAGAAATTGCTGATTCTTGTTTCTTAGGTGGCAAAAATCAGGAATAGCTGGGGTCCCTGCCTGTCCTAGGCATTGAGGGTGGAGGAGAGACTGAGGCTTAACCCCAAACCTCAGGCACAGAAGGCCACGGCAGCCCAGTCACCTAGCTGTGGCCATCACATTGCCTGAGTGATTCGGCAGGTTTGCAACTAGTGCAGGTGTGCAGCTGCTGCTTAGTTAGATGTTTAAGTTGGGCAAAACTACCTTGACTGCTACATCTCATCAGGTTATGCATAATCTTTAAAGATCTGGCGTGAGTGACAGTTGCTTCTTCAGGCAGAAAATTGAGTATAAATCTTGCATGTGGGCCCAGGCGCATTGCTCAGCTGAGCGCACTTGAAGTCTTGTCCTGAGGAAGGTCTACAAACAAATGGCCCTGAGCTGGAATGTGGCAAGCAGGGAGCCAGCCTCTAATTGGGTGAATTAGACCTCTAGCGAGTGGGATGCGAATAACCCGAGCCTCATCTGGCGCTGGACTCTGAGCACCTCTGCGCTGACCTCCCCCTCCTGTAGGGATTTGACTCCTCATACGCAGCTAAAGTTGGGAACAATTTGCAATCTCCCTGAGAAATCTATTAGAGGCAGCCAAGGGAGCAGGGAGAGGGTTAGTCCATGTTACAAAGCCAGAGGCATGTTGGGTTCCTCAGAGGGTGTCCGTTCGCTGGGATCCAGTGTGGAGCAAACAGTAGTGAAAGTTTGTCTGGATTTTAAAAACATCAGCTGCTGCTGTGCTCCTAGTGTGTGTGCTTCTAAAGCTCTGTCTACCTATACCTTCTCAAGTCCAGCTATTCTTCATATGAGGATGTGGAACGAGATCAGTGGCAGAACAGCTGTTTTGCATGCAGAAGGTCCTATGCCCAATACCCTGGCCTCTCCAATGGAGAGTCCAACAGAGATTTTGAGCAGAGATTACATTGGATCATGCGGGCAAGTGTGAAAGCCAGAGGATAGCTACACTGCAACCTGCTTTATCAGGTCTTTTGAGCAGAACTCTCAAAAACCAACCCCTACTATTGAGTGGAGATTTCCCCATTCTGGAACTCTGTGGATTACAACTCTCATTGATCCCATCTGACAGGGCCTTACATTGCTGGGGTTGATGGTCCAAAATATTGGGAGAGCATTAGCTTTCACAATACCAATACAGTGTCTTTGAGTATATGCAGAGTGTCTTTCCAGACTGAAAACATAAGCTGCAATGAAACTCAGGCATGTACATTTGAGGCAGCCTTTGTGCAAATGACAGCTGGTGGGGGGGGGAGATGGAGGCATAGGGAAATAGACCAGAAAACGTGCATCAGGTTAAGACATCACCTGCCCCTTGTCTGGTGTGTGAAAAGTAAAAAAACAACTTGAAACGGGGGGTGGGGGAGAGAAACAAACTCGCTGCGTTTTTAATGTGTGCATCGCCATAGATTGTGGGAACTAAGACCTGCAATTACCCCCAACACACACACACACACACACACACACACAGAGCAGGTGCTCCTAAGAAGTGTGCACTCGGGGTTGGCTGGGGTGACTCACACAGTGGACGGGGGTAGCCTCTGAACTAGGTCTTTTGAACAGGTGGAAAAGTACAGCTGGAGCGTAATGGGCTTAACAAGTGCCTTTCAGCTATTCAGTGCTGGGAAGCTGGCATTTTGGCAGTAACAGCAGGCTGCCCACTAAATTGGTTGCTTAGCCCAAAGGCTTAGAGCTTCCGATGTGTGCACCTAATTACAGAGGCTCCAGCAAAGCGCCTGTGCCTCAGATGAAGATCGCCTTGGTACTCCCAGGTGCCCACAGGCACTGACCCTTAGCAAGGTGCAGCAGTCCTGTGCAGAGCCTGGCAAGCTGACCTTTCTCTCCCCCTTCAGTGCACGATGACAGTTCCAGCTACAGAACAGTTGGGCCAGGATTCGCTTCTAGGGAGAAGCTCTGCTTCAGTGTGTTCTGGGGGGATGAGCTGCAACGTTTCCTCTTTTGCCCATCTCCCTTTTTTCAAAGTGTTAGCAGGTTTGGGTCCCCCTTTCTGCCTCATCTTCTTCCTCCTCCCTGCCAGGCCCTGATCCAGGCAGGTGCTTTCATGTACATCATCTTCCTCCTGGAGTACACTTGCGTACAGCTAACCCAGCCCTTTTGGTGTCAGCCCTGACGTTCCCGCTTGGTCCTCCATCTCCTCTGTTTCTGTAGCCCCGCAAGGGTGGGAGGAGCTTTGCCAGGCGGGGGGGGGGCAGGACCCTGACAGGTGGTGTGGAGTATCTCCAAGCCAGAGGCAGCATCCTGTTCTCCCAGGGCTCCAAAGTGAGCAGGGAGCTTGCCATCACAGCAGTACCCAGGCCCAGTCCAAGGTCAGGGTCCAAGCAAGCAGAGAAGAAGAAGAGTTTGGATTTGATATCCTGCTTTATCACTCCCAGGAGTCTCAAAGCGGCTAACATTCTCCTTTCCCACAACAAACACTCTGTGAGGTGAGTGGGGCTGAGAGACTTCAGAGAAGTGTGACTGGCCCAAGGTCACCCAGCAGCTGCAGGTGGAGGAGCAGAGACGCGAACCCGGTTCACCAGATTACGAGACTACTGCTCTTCACCACTACACCACACAGCCAAGGGGCCAGGCAGGCAGGAGGCGAAGTCAGAGCAGTCCAAGGTCAGGGTCCAATCAGTTCACAGGCAAAGGCAAGAGGCATGAAATCAGCTGGCAGGCAAAGTGCAGTGTTAGGGTCTCGAGACCCTGTTGCAGCAGTTCCTCTGGCCCAGCGATAGGGGCTTTCAACACACTCCCTTTTGTCCCAAGATTATTATTTTTTAAAATCATTTTTATTGATTTTCCAATAAAAAACATCCAATTAATATATCCAATCATAATACTCCAATTAAAATAAAAAAGACCAAATTATAGTCCAAGTGATAATTATTAATTTTTTAGAGCTCCCCATGGTATGGATCTCTGAAGCATAGGTCTCTCCACATCTCAGCCCTGCCTCTCCTCGCCTTTTGTCCCAAGATTTCAAGTCATGGATCCAAGAGGTTTTTATTTTGTTCCTCCGCTTTCCCTGGAACAACTACTGAATCAAAACAGGCATCCACTGGGTTTTCTGAAGATAGGCATTTGGTCCACTTCAGCAGCAAGCGGCTGGTTTTCCAGAGGAAAGCAGCAAAAACCACGCAGACCTATGGCTAGGAATCATAGGGCAAATGGGTGAGTGTGGATGAGGCCTCAGGCAAAACGATGTCCTTCCTGCAGCACAGAGTTAAACGATGGGACTCCCTCCCACTAGAGGCTGTAATGGCTTTCAAAAAGGAGTAGACAAATTCACAGAGGAGGAGAGGAATATCAGTGGTTTGTCATTGCTTTTCTCCCAGGGAGCAGGTGTCTTTTAATTTCGTGGCTGCTGTCACCACCTGCAGTGATCATGGAGCCCAAGAAAGTCAAATCTCTCACTGCCTCCATGTCTTCCCCTTCTATTTGCCAGGAGGTGATTGCACCAGTGGCCATGATCTTAGTCTTTTTGATGTTGAACCTCAATATTTACCATTCATGAAATTTTGACGCCACCCTTCCTTTGAGTCTAGGGGGTCACGAAGAGGCAGACACGACTAAATGACCCCCCCCAAAAAAGAGCTTTGCACGTGGAAGGTGTTCACTGGCCAGAATGGCTCAGCTCTGCTTCCAGCACCAGAAGCTTTATGCCTCTGAACATCAGTTCCTGGAAACCACAGGAGGGGAAGGTGCTCTTGTGTTAAAATGCTGCTTCTGGGTTTCCCTGGGGCACAGAATCAGAGACTCATAATTTTTTTAAGTTGGAAGGGACCCTGAGGGGCATCTAGTCCAACTCCCTGCATCTGGCTGGCCCCCGTGAGAACTAGATGGTCCATTGGCCCGACCCAGCAGCCTCTTCATTATGTTCCTATGTTCTTAATTTAAATGGTAATGCATAAAATACAGCGTAAAAAATAAAGGAAGGGAGGAATGAAAATACAATTAGAAACCCATATGAACGCTTGGAGCGATGGGCGTGCGCCACCTCCCGTCTGCAAGAAAAAAGAACACCAAGAACTCAGGCCAATGTACGTAAGTTTCAATAGTGGGAGTGGTGCTAGGGATCTAGGTCCTACATTGGCCTGAGTTCTTGGTGTGCTTCTTTCTTGGTATATTCAATAATAAGACCTCCCCTCTGCAGCCACAAATGAATGAAGCAGGAGCCCATTGCCTGCGTTTTGGGAGCTCCTGCCCTCGGACCACACAGATCAGGTTACAGACCAAATATATGAAGTGGCAACAGGCAGGCCCCTCTCTCTCAGGTGGTTGAGAAGAGCGTCACTGTGTGGGCTAAGCTGTCTGCTCTGCACCTCTTAAGCCAGACTCCTGCTTTTCAGTTGCTGCCCATCCATCCCTAGTGTGGGAGATTCAACTACAGCTTAGCCAGCAGAGCAGGAGACTCTTCATCTCAGGGTTGTGGGCAAAAGATTCCTGCATTGCAGGGAGCTGGACTAGATGGCCCTTGGGGTCCCTTCCAGCTCTGTGATTCTACAAAAAAAATTCCTTCCAGTAGCACCTTAAAGACCAACTAAGTTAGTTCTTGGTATGAGCTTTCGTGTGCATGCACACTTCTTCAGATACACTGAAAGAAGAAGTCACCAGACCCTTCTATATAGTGAGAAGGTGGGGAGGGGTATTACTCAGAAGGGTGGTGGGAATGGGTGATTGGCAGGCAGCTGTGATGAGCTACCTGCCAATCACCCATTCCCACCACCCTTCTGAGTAATACCCCTCCCCACCTTCTCACTATATAGAAGGGTCTGGAAACTTCTATTTCAGTGTATCTGAAGAAGTGTGCATGCACACGAAAGCTCATACCAAGAACTAACTTAGTTGGTCTTTAAGGTGCTACTGGAAGGAATTTTGTTTTGTTTTGACTATGGCAGACCAACACGGCTACCTATCGGTAACTGTGATTCTACAGGTAGCTATGCAACCTCTGTTTTAAAACATACCAAAGTCCCTCATGAGGTCTGGTTCCCAGACCATGGGCATAGTTGGGAGGGAGCAAGGGTCAGCTGCCCCCCTATATTAAGTAAATCAATAAAAAATACTTAGCTGAGGTTCTGCCCCCACCCCAACATAAAGCCTGATCACTTAACATAAATTATTGTTCCCCTTCTCTCTTTTTTTTTAAAAAATAATTTTTTTATTGATTTTCCAAACACATAATAAAAAACAAACAAAACACAGAACAAAAACATACAAACATTTAAACATGTATAATTTCATAATCTTATTTTCATGCACCTTCTTTCCCCTGACTTCCCCATACCTCCCTTTCGCTGCATCCTTGTTTTACACTTCTTTAGCAACTCCTCCAGTCAATTATCTATTTAATTCCCTTTCATTAAGTTTTCTTGAACTTATTAGTTACAGCTGTAATTCTCTGTTTCTTATTCCTTGACATCTTAACATTCCTCAACTTTACAACAATTTTTAAGATATATTTTAAATTTCTTCCAATCCTCCATAAATTATTGTTATTATTATTATTATTTATTATTTATACATCTGGCTGAGTTTCCCCAGCCACTCTGGGCGGCTCCCAATCAAGTGTTAAAAACAATACAGCATTAAATATTAAAAACTTCCCTAAACAGGGCTGCCTTCAGATGTCTTTTAAAGATAGGATAGCTGCTTTTTTCCTTCACATCTGGTGGGAGGGCGTTCCACAGGGCGGGTGCCACCACCGAGAAGGCCCTCTGCCTGGTTCCCTGTAACCTCACTTCTCACAATGAGGAACCACCAGAAGGCCCTCGGCGCTGGACCTCAGTGTCTGGGCAGAATGATGGGGGTGGAGACGCTCCTTCAGATATACTGGACCGAGGCTGTTTAGGGCTTTAAATGTCAGCACCAACACTTTGAATTGTGCTCGGAAACATCCTGGGAACCAATGTAGGTCTTTCAAGACCGGTGTTATATGGTCTTGGCAGCCGCCCCCAGTCACCAGTCTAGCTGCTGCATTCTGGATTAGCTGTAGTTTCCGGGTCACCTTCAAAGGTAGCCCCACATAGAGCGCATTGCAGTAGTCCAAGCGGGAGATAACCAGAGCATGCACCACTCTGGTGAGACAGTCCACGGGCAGGTAGGGTCTCAGCCTGCGTACCAGATGGAGCTGGTAGACAGCCGCCCTGGACACAGAATTGACCTGCGCCTCCATGGACAGCTGTGAGTCCAAAATGACTCCTGGCTACACCCATGTTCCAGACCTTTGATCATCTTGGCCCCCCTCCTCCATACACGTTCCGGCTTTGTGGGATGGGTGGGTACCATTTGATCTGCCGCCGGCAGCAAGAACTTTTGGGTTGGTCCTATTCTTGCAGGGTCTGCATACCCTCTCCCCAACATATATATATATTCCTCTGTCTCCAGTTCCCCCTCCTCTCCCTTTGCTCACCTTGACACCCAGAACATGAGTAACTTCACTAGGAAGTAAGAGACCCCCCCTTCCTCTGGCCCCCTCGCTGCCATAGGAAAAGCAAAAAGGCTGTGA
Organism: Podarcis melisellensis; assembly: GCF_964234715.1. Taxonomy (NCBI): domain Eukaryota; kingdom Metazoa; phylum Chordata; class Lepidosauria; order Squamata; family Lacertidae; genus Podarcis; species Podarcis melisellensis. The sequence continues at coordinate 1,053,517 of NC_138547.1, read as the reverse complement.
TGAGCAGCCAGCTGCTCTCTTTCCTTCCAACACGGTTTCCTTTATTAATATTATTTTTGTTTGGTTTCTTCTCCCCCCCCCCCTTCCCTCCCCTCCGCCTCCTCACTTGATGAAGTTAAACTCCAATCTCTGGGGTGAATTACAGGCTTCAGAACTGGATTGGCATCCAAACAAACAGAGCAGTTGGTGGGGGGGGGGCGCAGTCTGGGGGAAAAGAAACAGCAGGTTTTCGCTAGAAGGGACAAGGGCTTTATTTCCCTCTTGGTCCTTGACAACGAAGCAGATGTCCTACAATTATTATTTTACCTCTAGTAATGGCTATGCCGCTCTTCCCTATCCTCCCAGGTACACGTGTCTGCCTCTCTTGCAGATGTGCAGGTGAGTCTGGCTGCAGTTCAAAGCGGTTCTCCCCGCAGCTATGGCGCCACCTGCTGCCGCCACCTGGAAATGGAGAGTTGGTTTGCTGGGGCGACGAGCGAGCGTGGTTGTTGCAAGATGGATAGGAGAGCGCGCTGGAATATGGGCAAAGCCAAACGGGGGGCAGCCCCCCCACCAAAATAAAAATCAAGTAGATAAATAAAAATACTTAAGTGGAGCACTGGAAGCTCAGGTTTTGTGCAATTTAGTTGGATTAACTTATTCTTTCATGCCAGCACAACACAGTTGTCTATTATTCATTTATTTAAAAGCATGTATAAGATGCTATTAATTTTTTTTACTTTAAAAAAACAACAGCCCGGAAAACAATACAAGAGTACATAAAAAACATATAGCCGTATAAAAAGTTAAAATTAGAAACCAGCCACCAAGCAGATACCATTTAGAATACAAACCCACTTTAAAAAGAAGAAACTGACTTTTTCCAATTAGGAAGGTGATGCGGAAACACACTGAAAATTCCAGAACAAGTAACGGGAAGACATGTAAACTGTGGACAAGCAAATCAGGGTGAATGCAAGACAAATGCTCAATATTGTATCGCCTTCAGCACCATAAACAAATAAGAAGGAATGCATAATGGATATAGTCCAACCCCCACATAAGCTTTGTGAAAGCAGCTCAGGACAAATGCTCAATGAACAGTTTATTTGGAAGAGCCCAACACTCCTCACTTTTCTACACAGCTGCCCAAAGTGGCAGACAGAAAGATTTAAGTTTGTGAGTTGTGTGGGAAACAGAGTATTCTGCTTGGTGGGTTAACGGTGCCTTATTTGGCTATGATTTATTGACAGTAGTTTTAATCTATTTTAAAGACAATTACAGACTACCCACCCAGCAGTTTGAAAGCACGTCAAAGTGCAAGTAGATAAATAGGTACTGCTCCGGTGGGAAGGTAAACGGCGTTTCCGTGCGCTGCTCTGGTTCGCCAGAAGCGGCTTAGTCCTGCTGGCCACATGACCCGGAAGGTGTACGCCGGCTCCCTCGGCCAGTAAAGCGAGATGAGCGCCACAACCCCAGAGTCGTCCGCAACTGGACCTAATGGTCAGACAATTATTGTCTCTTCAAGCTGCTCATATCAATGAAGAGAAAGACAGTCTCTGCATCCAGAAGAAAATAGAGAAGCTGAAGGAGGAGAGATATAGAAGTCGGCATTTTTAGCCAGCCCAGGCTGGCTGATTGTCCCTTACCTGAATGGCGGTTCTTTCCCTGGGACACAGCACAGGAGGAGCCACAGGGGCCCTGGGTGCAAAATTCTTAGGGGCACGAAATGTCAAAAGAAAAACAAAGCAAATAATAAATAAAAAATAGCGTGTCTTCCCCCTCACACAGAAAATCTCCTAATGTTTCCGTGGGCAGACTGAGGAGCACAGGCTTTAGAACATGGGTAGGCAAACTAAGACCCAGGGGCCGGATCCAGCCCAATCGCCTTCTAAATCTGGCCCACGGACGGTCTGGCAATCAGCCTGTTTTTACATGAGTAGAATGCATCCTTTTATTTAAAATGCATCACTGGGTTATTTGTAGGGCATCGGAATTCGTTCAGTTCCTCCCCCCAAAAAAATATAGTTTGGGCCCCCCACAAGGTCTGAGGGACAGTGGACCGGCCCCCTGCTGAAAAAGTTTGCTGACCCCTGCTTTCGAAAGATCCCTGCTCCTGAGCAATCCTCCATCCTGCTCTCTGCTGTGCCTTTTTTTTTTTTAATATAAATATTTATTAGGTTTTTTAAAGAAGAAAAATACAATAATAATAAACAGTGTTGCTTTGTTTTAACAAAGTTTCATATCGTCCTTGAGCTTCCTCACGCCTCCCGCTCCCATTTACATTGTTAATAAATTTTTGTCAAGCAAATTATCATCTTATTTCCAAATTTTGTGACCGCTTAATTAATTGCAATAAAATGGTTCTCCTACAAATTTGTTTCTCTTAATCTCTCTTATCATCAATTCCTGATCTATTTTAGTGATGGCCAATTATTTATAACCAAGCATCCTTCTTAACATTCCATTAAATCACAATATTTTTGTAAGTAAATCTTAAATTTCTTCCAATCTTCTTCCATCCTTTCTTCTCCCAGGCTGCTCTCTGCTGTGCCTGATGTTCACAGGGGGCTGCGGCTGCCCCTCAGGTAGGTCGTCAAGAATACTTGCCTTGCCCCGGGCTCTGGCAACCCACGCTACACCACTGTCCTTTCCCTGCTTACTTTCCTCCGCATTCCCGTGACGACTGGCACTCAGAGCAGAGTGTTCTTTCCATCGGGGAGCAGTGACGTGGGCTCCTTGCAGCTGCTCCTTCTTTGGCCAACGGATGGGGCCGAGGTGACCTTCCTGGGAGGCAGCTTCCTCATGGCCCCTGCTCCTCCGGCCAGTGGCAGAGTCCATCATGGATTCTCGTCTGCCACGGATGCTTCAGCTGAGATTCCTGTATTGCAGAGGGTTGGACTAGATGCCTCTCGGGGTCCCTTCCAATTCTCCAATTCTATCTTTCTATGATTCTGTGCCTTTCAACCCAAGGAAACCTTACCTTGGGGTAAGCATTGGAACCCCTGGCGCATGGGTAGGCAAACTAAGGCCCGGGGGCTGGATCCAGCCCAATCGCCTTCTCAATCCGGCCCTCAGCGTGCTTTTACATGAGTAGAAAGTGTCCTTTTATTTAAAAGGCACCTCTGGGTTATTTGTGGGGCATAGGATTTCATTCAATTATTTTTTCCCCAAAAATATAGTCCGGACCTCCACGTGGTCTGAGGGACAGTGGACCGGCCCCCCGCTGAAAAAGTTTGCTGACCTCCGGAGCCTCTCACTGCTCAGAGATTGGGGTGGTGTGTAGCATTGTGGCTGTGTTAGTCTGCATGGTGCCCGAGTCCTTTCTGAATCCTGGGGTCTTGGGTCCAGCAGAGGTTAAAATCCAGTGGAGGAGTCCATTGTTGAACTAGCCAGGCAAGTTCCTTTGTGATATAGTTACCACCTAAGTGTGGTCATTAGTGGTGGGGGTAGGGGGTGGGGTTGGCTAGCTGGAAAGCTAAATGGTGGCATACTTCTGTGTCTCCGATGGCCCTGGGACAAAATCTAAGCAGGGTGGATTTTATTGACATCTAAACAAAAAGTTTTATACAGCCTCAGCAAGGAGAGGATCCCTTTTTAAAAAGTTTTTTTTAAAAAAAATTAAAAAATATTTTTATTCAATCTAACAATATCATGCATCAAAATCATCCTCCTACAGTGGTACCTCGGGTTACATACGCTTCAGGTTACAGACTCCGCTAACCCAGAAATAGTGCTTCAGGTTAAGAACTTTGCTTCAGGATGAGAACAGAACTCTTACTCCGGCAGCACGGCAGTAGCAGGAGGCCCCATTGGCTAAAGTGGTGCTTCAGGTTAAGAACAGTTTCAGGTTAAGAACGGACCTCCAGAACGAATTAAGTAACCCGAGGCACCACTGTATTAGTTATACATAACAGTATCTACTTTTGTCCTAATTTTTTCCTCTCCCTCCCTTTTAACCCCCCCCCCCAAATTGTTCTCTCTTCAAATCTTTAACCATGTGCACAGATTATTCATTCTAATTTGGACGCTTGCCTTGGCTCCCTCCCCCCCCGTGCTATCCAATTCCTATAACTTGTTCATTTATTCAAAATATTTTGACGTTTGTTTCCCCATGTATCTTCCATCATTACCTGTTCAAATATATCAGATTGTATATATTAAAAAACATAGTCATTCCATTTTTCCATTGTCCATTTATCCTTTTCTTTCCATCTTGATGCAATAACAAGCATACCAGCTAAGATTATAATTTTATACCAATCTTGCCCTTTTCTTTCTATTTTACTATTCCCCAGTATTCATGAGATAAGCATTTCTCTATTGACTTCTATCTTAACCTGAAATACATCAGAAATAACCTTTATAATCTTTTGCCAATATTCCTTTACACAAATACAGTGGTACCTCAGGTTAAGTACTTAATTCGTTCCGGAGGTCCGTACTTAACCTGAAACTGTTCTTAACCTGAAGCACCACTTTAGCCAATGGGGCCTCCTGCTGCCGCCGCGCCGTCACCGTGCAATTTCTGTTCTCATCCTAAAGCAAAGTTCTTAACCTGAAGCACTACTTCTGGGTTAGCAGAGTCTGTAACCTGAAGCGTATGTAACCTGAAGCATATGTAACCTGAGGTGCAACTGTACACTCCCAACACATATCTGCAGAAACCCCTAACTTGGGTGATGATCCAAAAAAGCAGATCTTCAGGAAGAGACAGAGTGAGCTCTGTCTGAGGCTTCAGAAGGGACCCCAGACACTGTCATGACCAAAGGCAATATGAAAGACCAAACAGGCAGGGAAGTAGCTGCCATAATGGAGGAAGGCGTAGACTCAGATGAGTATATTAACAAAACAAGGCAGCCCTGGCCTTGGACTGTGCCTTAGCTACGTTGGAGCAGAAATTTCCCATGCTTTCTATCAGATATTTCTCAAACAGCAAGTGATGCACACAATCTTGCTCTAACCAACCCGTCTGAGAGACAGCTCTTACAAATGACGACTGAAGATTCAGCTATGAAACTGGAGGACCCATCAGACAGGGATGGGAGGAAAGGTTTGGTCTCTGAGGTCTACCGGAGAACCAGGAAGAGGGTGATGGCGGAATGTGGTTCAGTTGATTATTGACTGGATACTCTCCCTGTTTTTAAACATACCACTCTCCCCCAATGACACAGAAAGAGCTCATCAGATTCCTAGAGGCAGAATTGGGAAAGCCCCAAGGGATGTGGTAATTCGCTTTGAACACTATAGGCTCAAAGACTCAATTTTCAGAATCTATAATATGGGAAGATATCGCTGAAATATTCCAGGGTATCGGCCTGGCAACACAAAGAGCAGTGGACACGGGCTTTCTACCCTTACACATTGGCAGAGGCGTACGAAGGTCAGGTGGTACCCAGTGAGGAAAATTTCTTGTCACCCCCCACCACCACTTTTTTTTGTTTTTGCCTGCAAAAATGATTTTACGTTATTTTATATTTTCTTACAAAGGAATGTGGATTATGGGCCTCTGATAACAAGGAGGCAACTGTGGAGAGATACGTAAATCTACAGGATGGGTTGTGTTTTGGCTCCACTGAATTGAAATTTCAGCCTTCATGACATATGAAAACAGTCATGTAAACAGTTGTTTTCGTGGAAGAGATACTAACTGAAATGCATGAAATTTTATATATAGCTATACAGTCATACCTCGGGTTACAGACGCTTCATGTTGCGTTTTTTCAGGTTAAAGGTAAAGGTAAAGAGACCCCTGACCATTAGGTCCAGTCGTGGCTGACTCTGGGGTTGCAGTGCTCATCTCGCTTTATTGGCCGAGGGATCCGGCGTACAGCTTCCGGGTCATGTGGCCAGCATGACTCAGCCGCTTCTGGCGAACCAGAGCAGCGCACAGAAACGCCATTTGCCTTCTTGCTGGAGTGGTACCTATTAATCTACTTCACTTTCAGACTCCTGCTAGGTGGGCAGGAGCAGGGACCAAGCAGCGGGAGCTCACCCTGCCGCAGGCCGCCCAAACCCAGAATGTACTGGAATGGGTTACTTCTGGGTTTCGGCAGTCGTGTATGCGCAGAAACGCTAAATCGCACTTTGTGCATGTGCAGGAGCACCGAATCGCAACCTGCGAGTGTGCAGATGCGCCGCTGTGGGTTGCGGACACTGCGGGTTGCAAATGTGCCTGCCCGCATGGATCACGTTCGCAACCCGAGCATCCACTGTATAATCCCTAGTGTAGTAAGATAAGACCTTTGGAGCAGCCATTTTCCAAAAAAAAAGTTTTTTATGAACCGCCCTAGTAGGGCAGTAATTGTTCCTTTTTGACACCCCCCTGCATGATGTAACACCAGGCCGCCTGCCCCCCCTTCCTACGCCCCTGCACATTGGCACTAAAAGAAGTGGGCATAGCACATGGCTGCGGTTTCCCTTTTAAGCTGATGGTCCAGCACAAAGGCAGAACCTGGGCTGTGAGTGATGACCAGCAGACTGACCACATGCTCAAAGAGCTCCAGCTCCGAGCAGCAGATGACTCTCCTCAGCATATTCCCCAACTCAAGCACACAAGAGCCCCCTCCCAGGCTGGACAACCAAAAGGGCTGAAAGAGATGGCCAGGAGGAAGAGAATGCATGAATACAAGATCAGAACTCTCGCCGCATAAATACGGCAGTTTCCTATGTCCCCAGGTGTTCTGCGTTCCAGCTCCCATGATGACCAACACTCCTTTGGTCAGAGTTGTAGCCTGATGGCAGTTGCAGTCCATAACACCAGGCTGGCGACTCTTCAAGGTATATCAGGCAACCGTCTTTTCTACTTTTGCTGGAATACCAAAGCCCAAGTATTTCACTATGCTACAAGAGGCCAACAAAGGTCCGTATAGTTCAAGCTCTGGTTTTCCCAGTAGTGATGTATGGAAGTGAGAGCTGGACCATAAAGAAGGCTGATCGCCGAAGAATGGATGCTTTTGAATTCTGGTGCCGGAGGAGACTCTTGAGAGTCCCAAGGACTGCAAGAAGATCAAACCTCTCCATTCTGAAGGAAATCAGCCCTGAATGCTCACTGGAAGGACAGATCATGAAGCTGAGGCTCCAAGACTTTGGCCACCTCAGGAGAAGAGAAGACTCCCTGGAAAAGACCCTGATGTTGGGAAAGATGGAGGGCACAAGGAGAAGGGGATGACGGAGGACGAGATGGTTGGACAGTGTTCTTGAAGCTACCAGCATGAGTCTGACCAAACTGCGGGAGGCAGTGGATGACAGGAGTGCCTGGCGTGCTCTGGTTCAGGGGGTCACGAAGAGTCGGACACAACTAAACGACTGAACGACGACAACAAGAGACCCACAGGAATTTCATGCCTGCACATCTTTTAGCTGCATGGGACTACATGAATATCAATTTTCACATCCTTAGAAAAGGAACTTAAAAAAAAATATGCTTCAGATATTGGGGGTGAACGTGTTTCTTAGTAACATCACTGAGTGGCAATCACCATCGTGCAAACTATGTGTTAGACTTCCAGGGACGTGGTCTCCTTTCCTCCCCACAGCTCAGCCTAGATTTGAAATGCACATGGCCTTGAACCGTGTGGGGTTAGGGACTTCCAGATCAGGCCCCCAGCTCTGAAATCATTAACCTCTTTCTTAACCCTCAAACGTCCTGTTCTTACGGGACTGAACTGGAGGGTGCTACTGCCATCTAGTGGTGAATCATGTCATCTTAAATGCATTTGACCGGGAAAGGGCATGAAATCAATCTGGGAGGCATGTACAGGTGAAACTCGAAAAATTAGAATATCATGGAAAAGTTCATTGATTTCAGTAATTCAACTTAAAAGGTGAAACTAATATATGAGATTGACTCATGACATGCAAAGCAAGATCTGCTTCTACTTCTCAGAGGTCCAATCTTGCTTGATTTGCAACCCTTGTTTTGCTGATTTCATTGAATATTCTAATTTTCTGAGATTGTTAATTTGGGGTTTTCATCAGCTGTACGCCATGATCATCGCAATGATAATAAATCAAGGCTTGATGTATCTCGCTTGGCATGTCACGAGTCGATCTCATCTATTAGTTTCACCTTTCAAGTTGAATTATGGAAATAAATGAATTTCTGTCTTCCACTGCCTCCCACAGTTTGGTCCAACTCATGCTGGTAGCTTCAAGAACACTGTCCTGCCATCTCGTCCTCTGTTGTCCCCTTCTCCTTGTGCCCTCCATCTTTCCCAACATCAGGGTCTTTTCCAGGGAGTCTTCTCTTCTCCTGAGGTGGCCAAAGTCTTGGAGCCTCAGCTTCAGGATCTGTCCTTCCAGTGAGCACTCAGGGCTGATTTCCTTCAGAATGGAAAGGTTGGATCTTCTTGCAGTCCATGGGACTCTCAGGAGTCTCCTCCAGCACCAGAATTCAAAAGCATCCATTCTTCGGTGATCAGCCTTCTTTATGGTCCAGCTCTCACTTCCATACATCACTACTGGGAAAACCAGAGCCTTCTTTATGGTCCCTGATAACCTTAGAATAGCTTTTTCTGGAACCCACAGGAGGGGGGAAAGTGATGCTCTCTTGCTCAAATCCTGCTTGTGGGTTCCCCACAGGCACTATGAGAACAGAGTGTTGGCCAAGATGGGCCATTTGCTTGATCTAGCCAGCTCTTCTTACGTTTTTAAGAGACAACCACTACCCAGAGCTTCCTCCACACTTTCCCTACAAGCTAGCCTTTGCTGTAGGTGTTTCTGAACAATGTTTCTGTGAAGTAGGGCGGGGGTGGGGTGGTACGCAGTTGTTCCAAACGCACCTGTTCCTCTACACCTTACAGCCAGAAGGCAAGCATCACTCTTGCTAGACTGATCATGTAGCTTCCCGGGGATGAATTGTTAGACCAGCAGTGGGGAATCTGCAACCCACGGATCCAGGGTTGGCTCAGCTGATGTCCTGATTTGGCCCACAAGGCTGCATTCCCCAAACCATGCCCTCATACCCATAGCTGTCAACTTTTCCCTTTTCTTGTGAGGAATCCTATTCAGAATAAGGGAATTTCCCTTTAAAAGGGGATAACAGCTACAGGTGAAACTCAAAAAAATTAAAATATCGTGGAAAAGTTCCTTTATTTCAGGAATTCAACTTGAATGGTGAAACTAATATATGAGATCGACTCATGACATGCAAAGCGAGATCTGCTTCCACTTCTCAGAGGTCCAATCCTGCTTGATTTGCAATCCTTGTTTTGCTGATTTCATTGAATATTCTAATTTTCTGAGATTGTTAGTTTGGGGTTTTCATCAGCTGTACGCCATGAGCATCGCAATGATAACAAATCAAGGCTTGACATATCTCGCTTGGCATGTCACGAGTCGATCTCATATATGAGTTTCACCTTTCAAGTTGGATTACAGAAATAAAGGAACTTTTCCACAATATTCTAATTTTTTGAGTTTCACCTGTATGCTCATACCTGATGATGTCAGGTGTGGGGCAGGCAAAGGAACAGTGGGGAGCCTTAAAATGTGCTTACTATTGAGCCTTGGCAAGTAGGGCTTGTACTAAGGGGTTTTTTTTAGGATTGGTGCCAGATGCAAGCCCCTTGGGGCCTGGCTCAGCTCACAAGCTGGGGCTTCAAGCTCTGCTGAGCTCTTGCTGCGCAGTATGGCTGGATCTCAAGCCCCGCTGCAAAGGAAAATTGGTGCCCTGATGCTGTGGTCATGCCTGGAGATTGCAGTGGTCTGCGATGAGTGGGAGAGCTAAGGATCTGGCCCAGTGGGCTGAAAATATCCCCCACCCGTGTGTTAATTGTTACTTGAGGCGGGCTCACCCAGGGAAAAAACTTTCTTCCCCACAGCTAAAGATGGTGCAAGCCAGATGTTTATGTGAAAAGAAACATGAAAGTGGGAGACAGCTGAGTTCTGAGCCTTGGAAATAATAATAATTATTTCCAATCGAGTGTTAAATCGAGTGTTAAATCGAGTGTTAAAACAATACAGCATTAAATATTAAAAACTTCCCTAAGCAGGGCTGCCTTCAGATGTCTTTTAAAGATACGATAGCTGCTTATTTCCTTCACATATGATGGGAGGGCGTTCCACAGGGCGGAAACAACTTAGGGAAGTGCCTAGTAGGGAAGCAGCAGCTGTCTGTTGCTCCACGCAACCTGCATATTTGCAGTGGAAAGTTAACATTACAAAACACCACGAGCCTCCAGTGACTCCCTCCCAAAGGAAGCCAAATTGAGTGATGTGCTCCTGGAACTTCTCAGAAGCCGGAAGAATGGGGAGAGTGCCATCATCTGCTTTCTTACCTGTTGGGAAAGGGGCAGAAATGCCTCCTTAGGAGGCCGCCGTCAGAGAAATGTGTGGTGTTGGGCTACCCGATTGTACAGCCTGGCCTTCTTTACAGGATGACAAACGGTGAAGGAGGCTGGCTTCAATGGAAAGAAAGTTCTCAGAAGCCACTCTGGAGGGTTCTGCCCATGGTTCCCAAGGCAAGTGGAAGTGTCGCTGAGTCAAGTTTATCAGTGAAACTGCCCAAGAGCCCTCAAGCACCTATCTTGAAAGACCTACACTGGCTCCCAGAACGTTTCCGATCACAATTCAAAGTGTTGGTGCTGACCTTTAGAGCCCTAAACGGCCATGGCCCAGTATACCTGAAGGAGCGTCTCCACCCCCATCGTTCAGCCCAGACACTGAGGTCCAGCGCCGAGGGCCTTCTGGTGGTTCCCTCGCTGCGAGAAGCTAAGTTACAGGGAACCAGGCAGAGGGCCTTCTCGGTGGTGGCGCCCGCCCTGTGGAACGCCCTCCCACCAGATGTCAAAGAGAACTACCAGACTTTTAGAAGACATCTGAAGGAGGCCCTCTTTAGGGAAGCTTTGAATGTTTAATAGACTATTGTATTTTAATACTTTGTTGGAAGCTGCCCAGAGTGGCTGGGGAAGCCTGGCCAGATGGGTGGGGGTATAAATAATTTATTATTATTATTATTAGTCCCATGCCACAGTGCTGCCGCACCCCCTTTAAAGGTAAAGGTAAAGGGACCCCTGACCTTTAGGTCCAGTCACGTACGACTCTGGGGTTACGGTGCTCATCATGCTTTATTGGCCAAGGGAGCTGACATACAGCTTCCGGGTCATGCGGCCAGCATGACTAAGCCGCTTCTGGCGAACCAGAGCAGCGCACGGAAACGCCGTTTACCTTCCCACCGGAGCAGTACCTATTTATCTACTTGCACTTTGATGTGCTTTCAAACTGCTAGGTTGGCAGGAGCAGGGACCGAGCAACGGGAGCTCACCCCGACGCGGGGATTCGAACCGCAGACCTTCTGATCGGCAAGCCCTAGGCTCTGTGGTTTAACCCACAGTGCCACCCGCGTCCCTTTACAAACACTTAAAACTGCTGCTTGTTGGTGCAAGGAGAAGAAAGGGAAATGCTGGGGGTGGGAGAGAAGTCCCCCCCCCCCATGGAAGGTTCTAGATTTCCAGCTGCTGCATTGTAGATTAAAGGGGAAGGGCTGTACCTCTATGGACAGAGCACCTGCTCTGCATGCAGAAGGTCTCCAGCCCCATCCCCTGTGGAAACCTATCCAGGCAGGACTAGGAGTGTCCCTGGAAGCTGAGTGCTGCTGCCTGTCAGTGTGGGCAGTACTGACCTAGAGAGACAAATGGAGAGGAAGAATGTGAAGCTTCTCCAGAAGGTGGCGATACGGCTGCAGTTGTACGCAGAGGGAGATAAAGGAAGGTTCTTCCAGCAAGAGGCAGTGGGTGGCCACCAACGTGGACGGCTTTAGAAAAGTATCAGACAAATTCACAGAGGATAATAAGGCTGTCAGAGGCTTCGGACCATGATGACTACGCTCTGTTAGAATTCCTGCTCTGTGATTGCAGTCATGGGACTGTTGTCTTTCACATGACGGTGTATGTTTTGACTCCACAGAGTGGGACGTGACGGAGACAGGATGTTTGTGTTCCTGTGTTCTGTGAAGTGGTCCTTTTTCCTTTTTCTCTTTGCTGTCTGATGCTAGAGAGAGAGGGAGCCATGCTGCAGTGCTCCGTGTGTGTTTATATGTAAATAAAGTAGATTAGCCAAAATGCTGAGTCTGTTACGCAAAGCTGTGCAAACTCTGTGGGTCCCTAACTGTGCCGGTGTCACTTGGCATCGGTCGCTGTGATGTTTGGGCTGAAGAAAGCTTTTTGAACCCCCAGGAGGGAGGGAACATGCCAGTCGGGCACGTGTCTCTGCCAGGGTCCTACTCGAGTGTAGGCTGAACCCCTGACATGCTCTTCCTCCACAGTTAGAGACAGGAATGTTTCTGGAAGCCACAGAAGGGGAGAGGGACATTGTGCTCAAATCCTGCTTGCACCATAGGAATCTGGTTATCCCCTGTGAGAACAGAATGCTGGACTAGATAGCCATGGGCCTGATCCTGCAGGCTCTTCTCATGTTCCGGTGTTCAGGGAGTGATGTAGAGGGGTTGTTTTTGACAGAGTGGTGGTGAGGTTGGGGCACAACTGTTCTTGCTTCTGCAGTGCGAGATCCAGTGGGGGGTGGGGTGGCAACAGGGTCAGACGAGGACCTGGGAGGCCATGATTCAAACCCCAGCTTGGCTGTGAAGCTGAGTGCCTGTGGCCACAGGCCACCAGTCCCTGCCTCTTAGCCTAACCTCCCTCACAGGGCTGTTGTGGGAATTAAATTGGGAAGGGGAGACACATGTCCCACCTTGAGCTCCTCGGGGAAACAAGTGGGATATAAGTTTAGTGAAATAAATAATAAAGAAACTGGGGACCAGCCAGAGGTGCACGCACACTGCCACTCTGTGCTGCATACAGGGGCGTACGAGGGGGGGGGCGGGTCGCCCCAGGCACCACTCGGGGGGGGGGTGAGAAGATGGCCTGCTGGCCCCCCACAGCTGTAGAGCTGCCAAGGGTGCTGGCGCAGTTGTATGGGCGCGCTCGCATGGAGACTGTACAGGCTGCCACTCGCCACATGTGCACAGTTCGTATGTGCATGTGCCACCAGGCGGATCGCCCCACCCCTTGGCATCCAGCCCCAGGTGCTGGAGAGGGTCCCTCCACCACTGGCTGCCCATGCCCTCCACAGTGTGGGTGGGGAGGTGTTAAGCCAAAGGTGCTGTGGGAAATGTGAGGTCTTAAGGAGGCAGGAGGCAGCATCAGGCAGGTGTTCTGGGAGGAAGACTTTGGAGGGAAAGGTCATAAGCTGAGCAGAAGGGTGGCGCTGTGGGTTAAACCACAGAGCCTAGGACTTGCTACTGTAAAAGGTTAAAGCTGTGCCAGTTTAACATATATTTAAGCCATAATATATATTTAAGGGACGTGGGTGGCACTGTAGTCTAAACCACAGAGCCTAGGACTTGCCGATCAGAAGGTCGGCGCTTCGAACCCCCGCGATGGGGTGAGCTCCCGTTGCTCCGTCCCTGCTCCTGCCAACCTAGCAGTTCAAAAGCACACCAGTGCAAGTAGATAAATAGGCACCGCTCCAGTGGGAAGGTAAACGGCATTTCCGTGTGCTGCTCTGGTTCGCCAGAAGCCGCTTAGTCCTGCTGGCCACATGACCCGGAAGCTGTACTCGGGCTCCCTCGGCCAATAAAGCGAGATGAGCACTGCAACCCCGGAGTCGGCCACGACTGGACCTAAGCTAAGGAAAAACTACAGGGACACGAGAGTGGAGAGTGAAGTGCGAGGCAAGGCCTCAGAGAAGGGTAAAGATGAGGATCAGCTTGCCTTGCTGGGCTGGTGCATTTTAGCCCCCACCATCCTTGACTGTGGGGCTGGTGGGTATCCCAACAACATCTGGAAGGGGCAACACAGGTAGGATCTCCTTGGAACACCTCCCAACACCAACACCTCTACCCAATCTCCCCCTGTGCTTCGGCCCAATTCATAAATTCCCCTTATTATCTTGGGGGGAGGGGGAATCAATATGAAGGTCCTTTGAATACTTTCCTGTAATTAAAACTTGAATCTTATTGTATTAGCCAGATACATTTATATGTGGTGTTTGACCATGTTCCTCTTTTTTTGCATCAATTTTCAAATTCAAATTATTCCATTTGAATTTTTTTGAGGGGCGGGGTGTGTGTGAATTTTTTTGCAGAAATTGTAAATTTGGATTAAAAGGTTGGTGGAACATTGTGTGGGCAATGTGACAAACTTTTGTGCATGAAAATCACCAAGGCTGTCAGGAGGAAGCAGGTGTGTCTCTCCCCCCCACCGAATTCTGTGGCCACTGTCAGAAGGAAGCAGGTGTGTCGTCCCCCCGTCTCCCGTCCCCCCATTGAGCATGCTCAGTCCTCCTCACTAGGCTGTTCTGGGATTTCCACTCCCAGGATCTGTCCCCAATTTGTTTGTTTATTTAGACCATTCTCCAATCCTTCAGTTTTTGCCAAGCAAGCCTGCTTCCTCCTTTTTACCTTTTTGGCAAAATAAGGGTCCAGGCTTGGATAATGAATTTGCCAGGATCCTGGGATGTGAAAGGTTTTGGAGGGTGGCTGGAAACCGTGACTCATCTTGCAGACATAATGGAACAGAGATGAGAACTCGGGATTTTTCAAACCGGCTGCCCGCGTTCCTTGGCTCCCTGCTGGCCACCACAAAAGTCTTTTCAGCCAGAGAGCGAGCGTCTACCCACACGAAAGGCCAGGAGCTGCACTTTTGAGCACTGCCAAATAGCACAAACCCCACCAACAGAGAGATGTCAAGAATCCACTGCTCTTTTACAACTGGAAACACTTTTCCTCTCTCATTTGGGATTTATCCAATGGATGGAGCTCTGGGGCCAAAACAGGCAACTAGAATTTCTTGCCCAACTTTGCAAAAATATAAATACATATATTTTCTGCACCACTTATTCTACCTTGCTTGCTAGGAAAGAGACACAAAAAGTAATGAAGTATTGAAGTGTCTCTGTGTCCCCCACCCCCAATTTCAAGCCCCCCCCCGGCTTCTGCAGTTTCCCCAGGTAGTATCCCTATAGTTCTGCACCCTTAACAGCCAGAGCTTTCTTTTGTTTCAATACTCAGGAAGTTAAAGTTGTGCACAGATTCTGCCTAGAACTACCAGGCTTTGCTTATTCTCTCTCTCTCTCTCTCTCTCTCTCTCTCTCTCTCTCTCTCTCTCTCTCTCTCTCTCACACACACACACACACACACACACACTTTAAATGGAGAATCTAAACAGTGCCATTCCCAACCCATTGCATTTTGGTGAATTATGTGCTATTTATGTTTTATTTAAGAATTTGAAAACCACCCTTTATTCAGGGATTGCTCA
Source organism: Podarcis melisellensis (assembly GCF_964234715.1). NCBI lineage: Eukaryota > Metazoa > Chordata > Lepidosauria > Squamata > Lacertidae > Podarcis > Podarcis melisellensis. The sequence goes on along the minus strand of NC_138547.1, from coordinate 1,038,278 downwards.
AGTGGTGTGCAGGAACAGAAAATAAAACATAATACAGATTGTAAAGTGGTATTAAAATAATAATAATAATAAAGCCGAGAATGTAAAACTGCATAAATAAAAGTACTGTCTTTCCTACTTTAAAATGAAACTGCATTGCCAAGCTGTCCAACGTGGGCTAGCAGAATGCCCCTGACGTTTCCTGGGCCCTTCGCCTTTAATTAGAAGCTTCCTCCAGTCACTTCTGACCCTGGAATTGCTTCCTGTTCAGAATGGTCTGTTTCCATATTTGACTGTGTGTGTGTGTGTGTGTGTGTGTGTGTGTGTCCCTTTCTTAATTTCTCTTTCTTTTTGACAATAGTGAAATAGTGCTTCTTTCGAAGAAAAAAAAGTCAGTAATTAAAGCCTAGTGATGTATGGAAGTGAGAGCTGGACCATAAAGAAGGCTGATCGCCGAAGAATCGATGCTTTTGAATTCTGGTGCTGGAGGAGACTCTGGAGAGTCCCATGGACTGCAAGAAGATCCAAGCTCTCCATTCTGAAGGAAATCAGCCCTGAGTGCTCACTGGAAGGACAGATCGTGAAGTTGAGGCTCCAAGACTTTGGCCACCTCATGAGAAGAGAAGACTCCCTGGGAAAGACCCTGATGTTGGGAAAGATGGAGGGCACAAGGAGAAGGGGATGACAGAGGATGAGATGGTTGGATAGTGTTCTCGAAGCTACCAGCATGAGTTTGACCAAACTGCGGGAGACAGTGGAAGACAGGAGTGCCTGGGGTGCTCTGGTCCAGGGGGTCACGAAGAGGCGGACACGACTAAACAACAAAACAACAACAACAAAGCCTACATCACCATGGGGATCAGGCACTGTATGATTAAGGGAAAATTCAGTAATACCATGTCCACATTGAGCAGGAAAGAATTAGAGGAGCAAACACTGCACGGAGGAAGCTTTTTACTAAAGTTGCAGGAGTTCTTTTCTAAATGAGATTTACTTCCAAGTAAACAGAGAATCATAGAATTGTAGAGCTGGAAGGGACCCTGGGGGTCATATAATCCAGCCCCCCTTCATTGTGTGATAGAAGTTCCTTAATCAGAGGACATGCATTGCCAGGTAACACAGCACTATATTAAGTGACACTTGGAACTTTTTGCAGTCTGTTATGAATGCAATGCCAGGCAGAGCTTGCATGTGGAAGCAGCCCTCGTGTGAACATGCCCAGCTGGAATTCCCCATCTGATTTGTGCCCTTCAAGGCGATGTAAAGATTTTCCATTCCAGTGGAATAAATGTTCGCATGTATTCCCTGCCCGCCCACCTTACTTAAACACAAGTCAGGATGTATTGATTCTTTCAGTTCTGGGGGAGGGGCTATTTCTGCAAAGTAAAATTCATGTCTGGACACTGCCCAGGAAGGCTGTTCAGGGGTAGATGGGGAAATGATCAGACCTTGTGTTGGGCAACTTCTGAAAGTTATCTCTGCTCCATGTGATCTCGAACTCCACCCCCCAAACTCTCATGCACCAGTCCATAGAAGTGGACGTATTTCCCTGGCAGAATTTTATTAAGCAGTGTACAGAGGAATCTGTACACTGCTTAACTTTAAATAGAGCCTCAAAGCAGTTGACAAATAATGCAAAACATACTCTGAAGGTATCACTAATGATCAACGCTGAAAATGAGTTCACAGAAAAGCAAAGCAAATAAAACCCACAATTTAAAGTGCAAATTCTTAGCTAGAATTATAGATTAAAATGTGTGTCTGGGCTGGCACTGAAAAGGACACAGGGGAGGCACCAGCCCAACATCCACAGGCAGGGAGTTCCAGAGGGAAGGAGCCGCCAAACCAGAATATCAATTGTTTGCCTGACAATTGAAGAATGGCAACAGAAAGTATTGGAGTATGCGGAAACAGCAAGGCTAACTGGAAGAATCTGACAGCAGGACGATGAGAAATTCCAGAAAGAATGGTCCAAATTTATGGTATACTTAGAGAAAACTGTACATAAATAAAGACACTCACAGGGCTGAAATAAAACTCATAACGTTTATTGTAAACATTTGGTTAGACCACAAGATGTAATGCTGTATTATAATAAGGAATGTATGCCTAAAGTATAATACAAAAATTTATTAAGGAATTATAGAAACATAGAATGTATATATAGGAATCACGCTTAAGCAAGGAGAATAATATTATGCTGTATTGTGTTTAAGATATTTGGAAAAATTTAATAAAAATTATTGGAAAAAACAGAATATCCATTATTTGCGAGTGAGGAATGAAGATCATGCAGCACATGTAAAAGTGCTGTTTCCACAGGTTGAAGTAGTGGAGTGGCTGAGTGGGCAGGTATGGAGTGGGGCAATCCTTCAAGTCCCAGGCTGGACCAGATACCCTATCACAGGTAGTGCAAAAATTCTTAAGTGCTTCCCCTTTTTACTCAAAGCAGCCTGTGTGGTTTGGAGGGAGCAGGTATCTCTGCTGGGACAGAACATGCCATCATCATCCTCATCATCATCATCATTATTATTATTATTATTATTATTTTCCATTCTTTATAATCACACTTTCATCCAGGGACATCAAATAACTTACAGAAAAACCATTCAGTCGAAAATCTAACAATACCATGCATCAAAACCATCCTCCTATTCGTTATGCTTAAGAGTATAGTTTTGTCCCTACTCATTTATCCTAATTTCCCCCCTTCCTCCCCCCTTTTAACCCCTCCCCCCCAAATTTGTTCTCTCTTCAAATCTCCGGTGGTGCAGCGGCAGCAGGAGGCCCCATTAGCTAAAGTGATGCTTCAGGTTAAGAACAGTTTCAGGTTAAGTATGGACCTCCGGAACGAATTAAGTACTTAACCCGAGGCACCACTGTATTAGTTATACATAACAGTATCTACTTTTGTCCTATTTTTTCCCCTCCCTCCCTTTTAACCCCCCCCCCAATTGTTCTCTCTTCAAATCTTTAACCATGTGCACAGATTATTCATTCTAATTTGGACGCTTGGCTTGGCTCCCCCCCCCCCCCCCGTGCTATCCAATTCCTATAACTTGTTCATTTTTTTATTTGAGTTTCTACTGAAATGAGGCTGCATTTTAATGTTGTATTTTAATCTTGTTTTTAAGTTGTATTTTAATCAATTGTATTATACCTGGTGTTAGTTGCCATGAGCGCAGTCTTGGCTGGGGAGGGCGGGGTATAAATAAAATTATCATCATCATCATCATTTATTCAGAATCTTTTGACATTTGTTTCTCCATGTATCTTCTGCCATTACCTGTTCAGATATATCAGATTGTATACATTCAAAAACATAGTCATTCCATTTTCCCATTGTCAATTTATCCTTTTCTTTCCATCCTGATTCAATAACAAGCATACCAGCTAAGCAGCTAATGGTCCTGATTCTGTTGTTTGCCACAGCCTTGTCTGATTCCCGTGGTGGTGGCTGCCCAGGGACCAGAATCAGAAACAGGCTTTACCTTCCTCTTATCCTGGGTGTGCAAGTCCAGCTGCCTGCGGAACTCCTTGCCACAACTCCTATCAGCTCCAGCCAGCATTTCCAACCTTCAGGGATGGTGGGATCTGTAGCCCAACAGGAAAGGGCTGGGTGCTTCTGACCTGGACCCTGTGATCCTCATCTGAGGCCCTTCTTTGTGTGCCCCCTCCATGAGAGGTCCAGAGGGTGGCAACAGGAGAACGGGCCCTTTTCTGCGGTGGGTCCTCACTTGTGGGATTCTCTCTCCAGAGAGGACCACCTGGTGGCTTTGTGACACACCTGTAGGTGCCAGGCAAAAACATTGCTCTTCTTCCAGGCCTTTGGCTAATTGTACAATCCATGGCCTTTTAAACTGTGTGTGTATGGGAGAGTTTATTGTTTTTTGCTGGTTACCATGTTATGTATTGGGACGCAGGTGGTGCTGTGGGTTAAACCACAGAGCCTAGGACTTGCTGATCAGAAGGTCGGCGGTTTGAGCTCCCGTTGCTCGGTCCCTGCTCCTGCCAACCTAGCAGTTCGAAAGCACGTCCAAGTGCAAGTAGATAAATAGGTACCGCTCCAGCAGGAAGGTAAACAGCGTTTCCGTGCGCTGCTCTGGTTCGGCAGAAGCGGCTTAGTCCTGCTGGCCACATGACCCAGAAGCTGCACGCTGGCTCCCTCGGAAAGGAAAGCAAGATGAGCGCTGCAACCCCAGAGTCGGCCACAACTGGACTTAACAGTCAGGGATCCTTTACCTTTACTATGTTATGTATTCTTGTGTTTTTATATTGTAAACTGTCTTGTGATCTTCAAGTGAAGGGCAGTATAGCAATTTAATAAATCACCACCACCTAATTATTTTTTCCAGTCTTATGTTCAGTTCCCCACCAGTTTCCTTAAAAACAAGAAGTCCTAACTGGAAAACCTTGAATATAGACTTATGTGAAATGTGGCTACTGCAAACATGGGACTTGGATCTAATAGGCAAATTAATGGATAAGATGCACAATCGTAGAAGTAGCAAGCAAAACATAAAAAGGATGCTTCTCAAAAAAAGGGATGGTTTTATTTTATTTCGGATGTTGTTGTTGCAAAGGACCTCCTGCAACTTAGGGACAGCTGTGGACAGATATTTTATTTAATATTTGCTTTGGGTGGAACTTGTATTTTTTCTGAATAGTCTTTGTAACTGTTCTTGTGGGAGGGGGCATTGATTTCCCTTTTGTTGTTACATTGTGCAGTACCTGTGAAAGACAGACTGTTAAAAGAAGAAGAAGAAGAAGCTCTCATTAAACTCATCCATATCGAGGTACACAGAGATATCATTCCCCCCCCCCCAACTGGAGAGGCTTGCTGATCTTCCTGATAAGCCTAAACTTAATGCTCTCCTCTTAGGCAAAGATCATAAGACGACCTGCATGGTCACCAGATTCTGCACACAGATTTGCAGGCGCAGACCATCCCCCGGAACAAATTGTTAGGAAAACAGTCAAAGTGAGCCTCCAGGGTGAAAGGGCCAATCTGTATGGTATCTCAAATTTTAAATTTTAGGTTCTCACGTGTCTATGCATTTAACTTAACTTTAATTCTTAAGCTGTTTGCTGTATACTGTTTCAAATGCATGTTTTATCCTTGTGAAAGCTTTCTCAGGTGTGCCTTGCGAGCTGGTCTAATAAACAAACAAGCAAACAAACCCATATTTTCAGTGTGAATTTCTTCTACTATAGATCATATGCAGTTTTGCCTGTGTGCTTATTTTCCCCTAATACAATGCATTTCTGTATGTTACTTACGCATTTTTTGCTGCACGTTACTCGGCTGGGGAACTACGCTGCAAGATTTGGAAGAGCTGCAAATTTCAATGGGCTGCGGTGTCTGGGTCCTCATGCTGTTTCAGAGAGTGCAGATTGAGGGAGGTTTGGCTTTGACTGTGAGCTGTATCAGATCTCCCCTGCTCCTAGCCATGCTGAGCAGCAGAACCTGGACATATTCAGGCTCCCCTGAAGGAAATAGGGTGTGTGTGTGTGTGATGGACTCTAGGCCACTTCCTCTCCTTTCCAAAAGCTTTTCTAGGCTACTTGTGCTTGTTAGAGGAGATGGCAGCAGAAGACCCTGCTCTGCCCAGCCTCTCTTCCTGCCCCCACCGCCCAGAAGCCTCTCCGCAGAATCAACAGCTGGCGTCCTGCTGTGCGGATGCACAATGGAGCCAGTCCCCACCAGACAATGTACCTGTCATGAGAAAACATAAAACTGGCAATTAATGGGAGGGCCTCTGAGCTGCGCTTTTCAGGCCGGACAATGAGGAGGGTCTGCAAAGGGAAGATTAAGCCTGATGCATCCATAGCAGCTTGTTATATGATGGGTCCCCAGCGCCGTTTGTTTTTGCAAAAATAAAACTCTCAATGAAACCTCGTGCTTGGAGAGAGAGAGAGAGAGAGAGAAAGAACCAACCCTTCAGAAGAAGCGCCATGCTGGAAAACAGTATAATCTGTCCCCACTGCAGCAAATGGCAGGGAACTGTGTCCAGCTACACAATGCTCTGATACATAGATACATGGAGGCACAGGTCAATTCTGTGTCCAGGGCAGCTGTTTACCAGCTCCATCTGGTACATAGGCAGAGACCCTCCCTGCCCACAGACTGCCTTGCCTGATGCATGCTCTGGTTATCTCCCGCTTGGACGACTGCAATGCACTCTATGTGGGGCTACCTTTGAAGGTGACCCGGAAACTACAACTAATCCAGAATGCGGCAGCTAGACTGGGGACTGGGAGAGGCCGCCGAGACCACATAACACCGGTCTTGAAAGACCTACCTTGGCTCCCAGTACGTTTCCGAGCACAATTCAAAGTGTTGGTGCTGACCTTTAAAGCCCTAAACAGCCTCGGTCCAGTATATCTGAAGGAGCGTGTCCACCCCCATCATTCTGCCCAGACACTGAGGTCCAGCTCCGAGGGCCTTCTGGTGGTTCCTTCACTGCGAGAAGCCAAGTTACAGGGAACCAGGCAGAAGGCCCTCTCAGTGGTGGCACCTGCCCTGTGGAACGCCCTCCCACCAGATGTCAAAGAGAACAACTACCAAACTTTTAGAAGATATCTGAAGGCAGCCCTCTTTAAGGAAGCTTTTAATGTTTGATGTATTACTGTATTTTAATATTTGGTTGGAAGCCACCCAAAGTGGCTGGGGAAGCCCAGCCGGATGGGCGGGGTATAAATAATAAATTATTATTATTATTATTATTATTATTATTATTATTATTATTATTATACATGGACGGGACCCCGAGGGTGATATTTAGCTGCAATACAGCTAAAGAGTTCCTGCTTTAAAATCTCTAATGAATGAGAGTTCACCACCTTGGGAGATATCCATTCCACTGTCAGACAGCTCTTACCCTCAGAAAGTTCTTCCTAATATTTAGTTGGAATCTCCTTTCTTGTCCTCTGAATCCATTGGTCTAGGTCCTAGGACCAGGGTCCTACTCTCTGGAGCAGCAAAAAGAAGCAGCAACTTGCTCTGCCTTCGTCGGGCAGCCCTTCAGATATCTGAAGTCAGCTCTAACATCTCTCTCGGCCGTCTCTTCCACAGGCTAAACATCCCCACCTCCCTCAACCGTCCCTCCTAAGGCTTGGTTTCCAGCCCCTTGATCACCTAGAACACCCTCCCTTTGCACATGTCCTTGCTCACTTGCCACTTGCCACTATGTGCTATGTACTGGCAAGGTTGGGTTTGCCATTATAAACCCAATAAAGGGATAGTGTTATTGCCATAGACTCCCAGATCCTTTTGGGCCCTCCAAACTTAGACCCAAAGCTCAAGAGGTGACTTTGGGTTAGCCACTTGTTCTTTTTGGCTTGCCTTACCTAGCAAAGGGGACACGGGTGGCGCTGTGGGTTAAACCACAGAGCCTACGACTTGCCGATCAGAAGGTCGGTGGTTCGAATCCCCGCGACGGGGTGAGCTCCCGTTGCTCGGTGCCTGCTCCTGCCCACCTAGCACTTAGAAAGCACATCAAAATGCAAGTAGATAAATAGGTACCGCTCCGGCGGGAAGGTAAACGGCATTTCTGTGCGCTGCTCTGGTTCGCCAGAAGCGGCTTAGACCTGCTGGCCACATGACCCAGAAGCTGGACGCCGGCTCCCTAGGCCAATAAAGCGAGATGAGCGCCACAACCCCAGAGTCGGCCACGACTGGACCTAATGGTCAGGGGTCCCTTTACCCTTTACCTTACCTTACCTAGACAGCATGTTAAAAAGCAGAGACATCACCTTGCCAACAAAGGTCCATATAATTAAAGCCATGGTTTTCCCAGTAGTGATGTATGGAAGTGAGAGCTGGACAGATCCTGAAGCTGAGGCGCCAAGACTTTGGCCACCTCATGAGAAGAGAACATGATGGAACATGATGTTGGGAAAGATGGAGGGCACAAGGAGAAGGGGACGACAGAGGACGAGATGGTGGGACAGTGTTCTCGAATCTACCAGCATGAGTTTGACCAAACTGGGGGAGGCAGTGGAAGACAGGAGGGCCTGGTGTGCTCTGGTCCAGGGGGTCACGAAGAGTCGGACACGACTAAATGACTAAACAACAACAACCTTTCCAATGCGCAGCTTGCTTTGCCACTTTCCGCCTTTCCTTCCCCCCTGCCCCAGCCGTGCCGCTGAGTCCTTCTTGCTTGTCTCTGTGGGGGGGGGGGGCAGTCTGGCGGCCTTGTTCTGCCCTGAACCAGGTTGAATGGCACATGGCGTCTGGGATGGTGTGAGGGCAGTGGTGGCCTTGCTTCTCGGTGGCCCCATCCATTGCACCTCTTGTGCCCCAAAACAAAACACCCTTTCAATTTGGATTTAGTTTCTATCAGGTCATATTTCACAGGAATGACCCATTTGGGATTCACATACATGGCCCCTTTATTGAGCATCCTAATTTGCTTGCAATAAAGCTTTCATGGAGGTTAGATGATGTGTCTGATCTTTAATGAGCCTTCATTCTGATTTGTTTACAGGGCAACAGTAGGACAATGAGGAGGATCCATTAGTTGTTTGCTTGTTTTTCCTTACACTACTCAGGGAAATTCTCTACCACTTTCCTAACAGCAAAAGTCTGCGGTTTATCTGCTTTCATTTTTTTTTTAAGTGGGTGACATAGTGCTTTTAAATGGGGAGGGGGAGAACCATGTATGCTGCCTAGGAGGAAAAGTGAGATAGAAAAGCAGTAAATTTAAAATGAAAATGTTTTTGTTTAGTCAAGCCTACCAGATATCTAGAATGCTGCTGGTGCTTTTAATTGACTGCTGGTTTTAACTGTTTGAATGTTTTAATTGTTTTTACTAATAATTTCATTGTTTGTTTTGTAAGCTGCTTTGAGGGCCTTGGTGGGGTTTTTCATACAATCAAGAGGTATATACATTTTAATGGAAAAAGGAATAAATAAAATGTCCAGGCTGTACATATGTGTAAACAAAACCATTCATCCTACAGTCTCCGCTGACCCTCAATCGAGGGAAACTGACCCCTGGGTAAAATAGGAACCCCTGGAGTGTCTGCCACACAGAGATTGGGGTTTTGCACCTCAAAACAGAACTGCGCATACTTCCAAACTACTTGGTTTTCTCCTGAAGAAGTGAAAAGCAGCCAGTAAGAATCTACCCACAACCGTGTGTGTGTGTGTGTGTGTGTGTGTGTGTGTGTGTTGGTGGCAGAGAGGGAAGAACCTTGAACTGCCTGCAATCCTTCCCTTGCACAGGGAGCTGCTGCTGCTTTGAGATTTCTTTCCAGGTAACGCTTTGGGTTGTTGCTTGGGGCTATATGGCTGCCACAGAGTGATCCCTGGCTCTAATTAGCTGCTTTTCCTCCTCTGTGTCCTACAATGCAACACATTTGGGATCTGACTGAGGGGCTGCATTTGCACATGGTTCTTCCTTGCAGGGAAAAATAACTTTTCTTGTCCTGGAGAAACTGCGGCCACCCGTGCCTTTCCTCCCTACTAGACCACCACACACCCACACATTGTCAGCTTGGGAGATTTCTCATTCCTTCCACGGAAGCTGTACGCCCCACATTTGTTGTTGTTGTTTAGTCGTTTAGTCGTGTCCGCCTCTTCATGACCCCCTGGACCACTTCTGTCTTTCACTGCCTCCCGCAGTTTGGTCAAACTCATGCTGGTAGCTTCAAGAACACTGTCCCAACACCTTGTCCTCCGTCGTCTCCTTCTCCTTGTGCCCTCCATCTTTCCTAACATCAGGGTCTTTTCCAGGAAGTCTTCTCTTCTCCTGAGGTGGCCAAAGTATTAGAGCCTCAGCTTCAGGATCTGTCCTTCCAGGGAGCACTCAGGGCTGATTTCCTTCAGAATGGAGAGGTTTGATCTTCTTGCAGTCCATGGGACTCTCAAGAGTCTCCTCCAGCACCATAATTCAAAAGCATCCATTCTTCGGTGATCAGTCTTCTTTATGGTCCAGCTCTCACTTCCATATATCACTAACGCCCACTTATTAGTCACATGCAAAGGAAGGATGCTCTAGCCAGGTGTAACAGGAAGTTCGACCAGCTGGACCAACATTCCCTGCATGTCCACTCTAGCAAAACAGGTAATGTTGTCCTTGACATTACATCCCACACCTATCATGGCCAGCTTGCAAAGTTCTGGGACCAGAGGTGCCTGATGGAGCTGGACGGATTGAGCCTGCTGCCTCCCATCTTTCCCTCTGCTGTAATGGCTGCACTCAGGTGACAACTATGAGGGAGAGGAGCTTTGGCCCAAGATGTCAGCAGGGCGCAGGTTGCAAAAGGGCAGGACTCGTTAGATGGATTCCTCTCTGTGTCTCTGTCTCTCTGTCCCAACATAAATGAGGGATATTGCTTTAAGGTAAGGTTACCAGGGGACACGGGTGGTGCTGTGGTCTAAACCACAGAGCCTAGGATTTGCCAATCAGAAGGTCGGCGGTTCAAATCCCCACGATGGGGTGAGCTCCTGTTGTTCGGTCCCTGCTCCTGCCAACCTAGCAGTTCGAAAGCACGTCAAAGTGCAAGTAGATAAATAGGTACTGCTCCAGTGGGAAGGTAAATGGCGTATCTGTGCACTGCTCTGGTTCGCCAGAAACAGCTTAGTCATGCTGGCCACATGACCCAGAAGCTGGACGCCGGCTCCCTTGGCCAATAAAGCGAGATGAGCGCCAGTACCCCAGAGTCGTACGTGACTGGACCTAATGGTCAGGGGTCCTTTACCTTTGAGGTTACCAGACGTCCCCGTTTCCCGGGGACAGTCCCTGGATTTACAGATCAGTCCTCATGCAAAATCCATTGAAGTTGAAAAGTGTCCCCGAATTCATTGGAAAAAATCTGATAACCTTACTGTAAGGCTACTTCTCGAAAGCCCACTTGGGCTGCCCATCCATGCACTGCAGAGCCTCTTGTCAGGCACACCCGCCTCACCCTCCCTCCCTGATGAGCTCTGGGCACCAGGTTGCATCCATGGAGCAGGAATTCAAAGAGCAAACAGGGACCTGAGTGACAACCACTGCGGATTGGCTGGCCCAGACAGCGGTTGCCAAGGGTTCGGAGACCAGTCATCTGTCGGAGGAGCCAAAGGCATCTGATTGGTGGCAGCTTTAGACTCTCAATGAGCCCAATCCGCCAGGACTCAGGAAGGCAGGAGGCGAGCGTATGGAAAAACAACAGCAATAATAACAACTCTTCGTAAGGCCAACCTGCTGACTAACTCAACAAGAATTCTTTAGTCACCTGTTTTTCAAAAGATTAAGGTGGAAATCATAGGCAGCAACTCCTAGGGGCCAAGATCTCTTTGCCCACCCCCCCCATCAGATTCAAGGAGGGCTCCCCCTCTGCTGGAAAGCACCAGGGACATGGCTGCCACTTGGCACTTACTCACACAATTGCCAGCTCCCCTCTCCCTCTTTCCTATCACAGCTCCGCTCTTGATATTTTAGAGGCACCAGAGGTCCTCTTCATTTCGGATGGGTCTGCCTGATGTAGAGTTCAAAGTCTCTCTGTATCCTTCCATGACTGTGGTGCAAAAGATCCAGCTTCTCCCCCCCAGGCACTGCAGTCCTCCTGCAAAATCGCTTCCGCACATCAACTTAAAAACACACACACACTGGCAACATAACACACTTATTGTTAGGTCCTCAGAATGTCTTTAATTCCAAAAATATTTTAATGCTCTTTCCCCCTCTTTTTGCTGTATTTTGCTTATTTATTTATTACATTAATAAAAAGGTAAAGGGCCCTCTGACCAGTCGTGGTCCAGTTGTGACCGACTCTGGGGTTGTGGCGCTCATCTCGCTTTATTGGCCGAGGGAGCTGGCGTACAGCTTCCAGGTCATGTGGCCAGCAGGACTAAGCCGCTTCTGGTGAACCAGAGCAGCGCACGGAAATGCCGTTTACCTTCCCACTGGAGTGGTACCTATTGATCTACTTGCACTTTGACGTGCTTTTGAACTGCTAGGTTGGCAGGAGCAGGGACAGAGCAACAGGAGCTCACCCCGTAGCGGGGATTCGAACCACTGACCTTCTGATTGGCAAGTCCTAGGCTCTGTGCTTCAACCCACAGTGCCACCCGTGTCCCAGTTACATTAATATACCACCTTTATCTTCCAAGGATCTCATGCTGGTTCTCCTCCCCATTTCATCCTCACAACAAGTAGGTTAGGCTGAGAGATAGTGAGTGGCTTCCTCTGGCTGGGCGCCCCGTCATCCTAGAATGGGGAACAAGAGGCCCAGTGGAACTGTGTGTCTGGCTTTTGGCTGATGCTGGAAGCTGGAACGACAAAAGACTGTCTCTTGCTCTGGGCTGGACACAAAACTGTGACTTAGAAACCTAACTGGAGAATTGGGCTGGGGAATTAACGGGGCAAGACCCTCCACCCTATACAATAGATTCCCCCAAAGCAGCCAGATGTTTCTCTGCAGCCTCCAAATCCGCTGTCCCCCCTCGCCATGCGATTCAGGTGGAATTGTTTCCTCATGAAACCATCCGCTAGTCATCCGCAGTGACTAAGGAAGGCAGCGCCGCAGATTCCCTCCTCCCGCCTTTCTTTCAGAGATTTATTGCTGTGCTGGGGGGGGGGCAGGGATCCGGAGGCCCAGAAGGACAAAGGCAGTTGCCCACCAGTCTGAGGGACAGCACAAACATCTCACTGAAATGGGGCATTGCTCAAAGGGGAACGTCTCCCTCAAAAGGGGAAGAATGTGGTTTGCCCATGGGGGGGTTGGTGGGCGGGGGGGGGGGGGAAGAAGACACAACGTCAGCCACCCATCTTTTTCTGAGCTGGCTGCTATTGAGCGGATGGCAAGGGAGGCAACTGTGGGAAAGACAGCAACGGAGGAGCCGGGAAATTCTTGGCGGGGTTGGCCTTAAGGCATTCAGAAGTGTGTGTGTGTGTGTGTGTGTGTGTGTGAGAGAGAGAGAGAGAGAGAGAGAGAGAGAGAGAGAGAGAGAGAGAGAGAGAGAGACCATGTTTATCAGATCTCTCACTTGAATCTGAAACTCTCGAGGGGCCCTGTTTTCACACTTTTTAAACATTTTGAATGGAGCACTTGTTTAAAATCTCACCACTTTCGTTTATATGGCATTGAAGCGCTTTTATTACTGGGCTATGGCAAGAAGTATTCTCTGCAAATCCATCCTTTTGGCTTTCTCCCTTCTTCTTCTTCTTCTTCTTCTTCTTCTTCTTCTTCTTCTTCTTCTTCTTCTTCTTCTTCTTCTTCTTCTTGGTGAGGAGGTAGGTTGGGGGAAAGTTCCCCAAAACTTTAGAAATACTTCCGCAGTGTATATTCTTGCTTTCTCCCAGTGCCCACTGCTACTTAACAGGGACACCAAAGCTGGCATTTCCAAAGCAAGGCTCGGCCCCAGGCAGGATCCTGCAAAGGTTTTTCAAAGCAAACTGTTGCAGGCCACCCCAATCTACAAGTGATGAGAGAATCCAGGGGTTCCAGGTGCTCATGCAGGTTTTGTTTCCCCAGAATGAAGGTCAGTGGAGACTGTGGTGTCTTTAGAATATATGGTTTTATTTACACATCTATGCAACCTGAGCGTTAGATGGAAGGGCTTGCAGAATTAACAGATCTTCCTTCTCCGTTATGTATGAGCACCAATTAGACAACTACAAAATGAAAGACAGTAATCAAAGCTTTGGATCCAGCCCAGAGCAAGCATGTCTCTAGGTCTCCAGCTTCCATCCTGCTTCTAGCCCAGCTCACTTACGTACAACTCTGGCTGTTGTTCTAGGTCATGGGGCTGAATGAAAGTGTGGGAATGTTCAGGGATGCAGGAGAGGAGAGGATATATTGTCTGATTATAGCCTTTCCAACTTGTGTTAACAAGTTCACAATTTAGCAGAGTAACATTCCCCTTTTTAAACTCACAGCGGATGCGTTAGCTCAGGCTCGCTAAAGCCTCTATAATAACTGTTCTGGTATTTTCCCCTTATTCCCTCCTAAAAGATAAGACACGACACAGTATTCTATAAAAGTATAAAAAGGTTTACTCACGCATCATTCTGTTCACAATCGGATCCCAGAAGGCAGACTTAGCTTAGAAAAGTAACATATACCTATCAGTAAAGCAAGATGAGCGCCACAACCGCAGAGTTGTCCATGACTGGACCTAATGGTCAGGGGTCCCTTTACCTTTTAGTATTTTTGTTAGGTGGGGGCAGAACCGACGTGATTGGTCAGTTAGTTAAGCATTTCTATTGCTTTAGAAGAGTTTGGATTTGATACCCCGCTTTATCACTACCCGAAGGAGTCTCAAAGTGGCTCACATTCTCCTTTCCCTTCCTCCCCCACAACAAACACTCTGTGAGGTGAATGGGGCTGAGAGACTTCAGAGAAGTGTGACTGGCCCAAGGTCACCCAGCAGCTGCATGTGGAGGAGCGGGGAAGCAAACCCGGTTCACCAGATTACAAGTCCACCGCTCTTAACCACTACACCACACTGGCTTTACTTGCTCTAGAAGGGGGGCAACTGCCCCACCCATCTATGCCCATGGCCACCTGTCAGGGATTCTTTAGCTGAGATTCCTGCATTGCACGGGGTTGATCTAGATGACCCTTAGGGTACCTCCCAACCTCACAATTCTAAGGTTCTCTGAAATCTCTCCTATGCCCCTGTCATGGCTCTTTAAAAATGACTTCATTAGTGGGGAGAATTTTTAGGGCTTTTCTTCTTCAGAACTGCGCGAGGTGAGGCCTGAGAACGGGCTGTCCTTCCATCTCTCCCGCCCCCCCCCCGACTTTGGGTGAATCATACTCCCCCTCCCGGGCTTGGGCCCTTTCCCAGAGAGACGGAGGGTGAGGCTTTTGTGCCCTGGCTGGGCGGGGCTCTGCCGGCCCCCTTTGGGCAAAGTGCCTGAGGAGGGGGCGGCGGCGGTGTAGAGAGCAGAACTGGCCTCTCTGGACGCGCCTCTGCTACAGCAGTTTGCATCCCGGGCGCTTCCCCGCTTTCAGGACCTTCTCTGCTCAACAGCGCAGTGCGCTGAGTGACACCGACCATGAGGGTGGCCGGGCCGCCTCCCCGCTCCCAGGTGGACAGGTGAGTCGGGGATGGGGCGCTTGGGGGCGTCCTGGGGGCGCTCGCCTCCCTATATTTCCATGCGCCCCCACGGAGTTCGCTGTGCTTCGACGGGTCGGGCGCTGTCGGGGTTTAAGCAGGTAGGCTCTGCATGTTCGGAAGAGCCGAGGGGCGGGCGGCCGGCCGCCCGCTTTAAAGGCCCTTCCGACGGCCCCCTTTGCGCAGCGCCGGGCACACGGTCCTCAAAGCAGTCGTCGACAGTGGCGAGTGAGGGAGGATAACGCATCACCCACCTCCCGGGGCGCTAGAGTTGTGGGGAGCGGTGGCATTCCAGAGCCCCAGGAAAGATGGACAGGAGACACTTGGGCGGAATCAAGCTTCTGTTCAAGGGCCAGCGGCTGCCCTCCGCTTCCCGCGAGGTGCCAACCGCTGCCTAGGAAGAGTGAAGCAGCCCAGGTGGCTCAGACAAGCGAGCCAAACCACATTTAGAGAGGGCCGCGGGGGGTGCGCGCGCGCGATCTTCAAAAAAGCTCTGCTGGCAGGTTCTCCTGGACACCCATCCATCTTCCAGAGAGCTCTGAAACTGAGCCTCTCTGGTGCATTTGGGTCGCCTCTTGCGTTTTGAGACCTGGGTCCACCGAGACAGCGCCCCTCCCCCCTCCCTGGAGCCCAGGTCCTTCTTCCCCCCTTCTGTACAGCCTCGGGGTGCCCTGAGTTAAGGGGTTCTCTCTCCCTCACGCAGAGAATGAAAGCTGGCAAGCTGGTCGGCATGGTCTGCAGACTCTCGGCGCCTGGCTCTCTGCTTCTCGGACTGCTGGTAATGTTGCTGGAGGTGGTCGCGGGGGGGGGGCAGACGGCGATCCTTCTGCCCAATGGCTGGGTGGGGGCACCGGTCTCCCGTTCAAGGCTCCCGTGGGGCACGGACTGGACCAATTCGTGAAGTGGTGGGCTGCCAGGGGCGACTTGCCAGGTGGCCCCTCTCTGGCTCCACGGCTGGAGGCAGCAAGGCTTCTGAATTTTAGTTGCTGGAAACTGCAGGGAGAGATAGTGCTCTTGCGCTCCGATTCCGGCTTGCAGGCTTCCCGCAACAAGAGGCACTGGGTTGGTCACTGTGAGAACAGGATTGCTGGTCTAGATGGTGCTCCTTTGGCCCCTCCTCATGCTCTGATGTGGGACGTGGGTGGTGCTGTGGGTTAAACCACAGAGCCTAGGACTTGTCAGGGGTTCGAATCCCCACGACTGGGTGAGCTCCAGTTGCTCGGTCCCTGCTCCTGCCCACCTAGCAGTTTGAAAGCATGTCAAAGTGCAAGTAGATAAATAGGTACCGCTCTGGCGGGAAGGTAAACGGCATTTCCATGCGCTGCTCTGGTTCACCAGAAGTGGCTTAGTCCTGCTGGCCACATGACCCGGAAGCTGTATGCTGGCTCCCTCGGCCAGTAAAGCGAGATGAGCGCCACAACCCCGAGTTGGTCACAACTGGACCTAACAGTCAGGGGTCCCTTTACCTTTACCATGCTCTGATGTGGAGGTTTGGAGGACGGGTAACAACCAAGACAAAGCTTGCCTGCCTTAAAGGTCAACCAACATTTGCCATCAGCCTCCAGAGATTCTAGTCTGCAAACGCTGCAGTTAGGTCATTCCAGGTCTTATTGAGTGGGGTGAGGAGGGGTCTTCTAAGTTGGTTATGTGTATTACCTTAAAGGTAAAGGTAAAGGTACCCCTGCCCGTACGGGCCAGTCTTGACAGACTCTGGGGTTGTGCGCCCATCTCACTCAAGAGGCCAGGGGCCAGCGCTGTCCGGAGACACTTCCGGGTCACGTGGCCAGCGTGACATCGCAGCTCTGGCGAGCCAGAGCCGCACACGGAAACGGCGTTTACCTTCCCGCTGGTAAGCAGTCCCTATTTATCTACTTGCACCCGGAGGTGCTTTTGAACTGCTAGGTTGGCAGGCGCTGGGACCGAGCAGCGGGAGCGCACCCCGCCGCAGGGATTTGAACCGCCGACCTTTCGATCGGCAAGTCCTAGGCACTGAGGCTTTAACCCACAGCGCCACCTGCGTCCCATGTGTATTACCTTACTTGCTTCAAAAAAATATTTTTACTACATTTATATCCCACCTTTTTTCTCCATGAACCCCAAGGTGGTGTCCATGGTCCTCCCCTTCCTTGTTGAATCTTCACAACACCCCTGTGAGGTAGGCTAGGGTGAGAAGAGGACTGGCCCAATGTTCCTCAGTGGGTCTGCCCTACTTTCCAAAAAGCGCTTTGCTGTCCTTACTCTTTGCATTCATGTCCCCCTGTTCCTCCAAGGAGCTCAAGGCTCTCATCCACAAAACAGCCCTGCCAGGGAGGCTGGGCTGAGAGGCAGAGGCTGCCCCCCCCAGGGGAGCTTCAAGGGGGAGCAGGGATCTGAAGCCTGGCCTCCCTTGTCCTTGTCTGACCTGCTAACTGGCTCTCGGAGCCCCTCCTGGTCCCTCTGCGGAGTGGGGCCCTGGCCCTGCATGCCTGCCCCAGATGCTGCCCCATAGATGCTGGTGTCCTAATAAATTTGCCCATTAAAATAGTTGCAACAAGGGACTGTTTTTGCCACGGCAGATAAAGCCATAAATCTTTGACGGTTTATCAACCTGTGTCCCCAAGTGCTGTTCAGCCCTGCAGATTGGAGAGCCCTGGCTCTGTCCTGTTCACACAAGCACTTAGCCGAGTGAGGGACTTGCAGGATGTCCCGTGCTCAGTTTCCAGAGTCATGCAAGTCTAGAAGGCGGTGGGCAAAGTTGTGACTTGGGGGAACAACCGGAAAGTCTTGTGGAACCTTAAAGGCCAAGAAATTTATTGCTGCGACTGCAGCTCACTCTGCCAGGTGCCTGAATAGAAATCTTAGTTGGGGGAAGCGGTATGGTGGAGGCAGAATGGCAAGGAGATGCAATAACTAGTCAGTGACAATTCAGGCTTAAAGGTAAAGGTAAAGGGACCCCTGACCGTTAAGTCCAGCCACGGACGACTCTGTTCTTGCGCGCTCATCTCGCTCTATAAGCTGAGGGAGCTGGTGTTTGTCTGCAGACAGCTTCTGGGTATGTGGCCAGAAGGACTAAGCCACTTCTGGTGAAGCAGAGCAGAGCATGGAAACGCCGTTTACCTTCCTGCTGGAAAGGTATCTATTTATCTACTTGCACTTTGATGTGTTTTTGAACTGCTAGGTGGGCAGGAGCAGGGACCGAGCAACGGGAGCTCACCCCGCCGCGGGGATTCAAACCGCTGACCTTCTGATTGGCAAGTCCTAGGCTCTATGGTTTAGACTACAGCGCCACACACGTCCCTTAAATATATATTAAGGCTTAAATATATGTTCAACTGGCACAGCTTTAACCTTTTACAATAGCAGGTTGGTGATAATTGACCTGGAAGCCCCTGAAGGACACTTTGCTCAGAGGCACTTTATTCAAACATTTCCTTCAACGCTTTTATTGGCCATATTGATGAGGGCTAATCTCCTACCCTTCCCCAAATAAGGCAGTGCACTGTAATGGTTAGAGTCTTGTACTATGACCTGGGAGACCAAGGTTTGAATCCCCCTGCTCAGCCATGCAGCTCACTTGGGGACCTTGGGCCAGTCTCTGCCTCTCGGTCTAGCCTGCCTCACAGGGTTGTTGTGGAGATGAACGGAGGAGTGTTGGGTAATATACATTACCTTGAGCTCCTTGGAGGAAAAAGTGGTATAAACATGTAATAAGTAAGTGAATGAATGAACGAAGGAATTGCCACTGCTATCCACCCATTCCTTTGCCATGCAGATTGCTGGCTGATGAGTGAGAGGATGGGGGAAAGACTCCACCAATGTCTCTTTTGCAAGGGGGAGGGGGTGGTACTGGTCTTACCTGGGAGAGGCCTGCTCCAAAACACAGCAGCTGAGTTTCCTTCACAGGTTGGCCTTCTCCCGAGAAGCACACTGGCGTTCGCCATACCGGCTGAAAACCGCACTGCAAGGGGTGAGTATCCTGACTTGTGCTTCTGTGTGTTTATCTGCAGAAGTCAGCATCCAAGTTCCTCACTGGGGGCAAGGCAATCTGAGCACGTGGCACCAATTCTGGCCCAACTGCACAGGGGCCGTATTGTTTTTTCCTTGATTTGTTGGCCACTCTGGAAGTGTTTTCAGCTGAACAGCAGGGTAAAAGCACCTTGGATAAAATGAATGATAAAATGATGCCAGCCATGGGACTTCTTGGCAGAGGAAGTTGAACTCACTTCCACCCCAGAATCATAGAATCAGAAGGGACCTGGAGGGTCATTTAGTGCACCCCCCCCCCGCAATGCAGGAATCACAGCAGCTATTTTAGCTTTCCCTCCATGTGGTTCCCCTGCAGATCCTGGCTCCGTCCCCCAGATCATTGAGATGCTGGGAGACGTGTATGAATACGTGCCCATCCTCCAGGACTGGTGGCATGCAGACGGGTACTGCCAGCAGCGCTTCGCTCGGTTGCCATCTGAGCTGGCGTCTCTTGGGGAGAAGCTGCAGTCCCACCAAGTCCAGAGCGCAGTCTGGCTGGATGACCGGGAGGTGTTCCTGCAGAAGCCGAAGCAGAGGCGTAAGTAGAGATATGCTGCACTATTGAATCTAATGGCCCACCTGGTCCAGCAAACCGGCTCTCTCAGTACCATGTGCACCTAGACACCTGTGGGAAACCAGGGAGAAGGACATGGGCACCAGGGCCCTCTCCCTCCCCTCCTGTGGTTTCCAAGAACTGGTATTCAGAAGCATGGCTGCCCCCAACTGTGGAGGCCAGAGCACAGCCATACTGGCTAGTAGCCATTGACAGCCCTCTCCTCCTCCTCCTCCTTCTCCTCTACCTCCTCCTCCTCCTCCTCCTCTTCCTCCTCCACCTTCTCCTCCTCCTCCTCCTCCTCCTCCTCCTCCTCTTCCTCCTCCACCTTCTCCTTCACCTTCTTCTCCTCCTCCTTCTGCTCCTCCTTCTCCTTCTCCATCTCCTCCTCGTCCTCCTCCTCGTCCTCCTCTTCTTCCTCCTTCTCCTTCTCCTCCATCTTCTCCTTCTCCTTCTCCTCCTCCTCCTCCTCGTCCTCCTTGTTCTCCTTCTCCTCCTCTTCCTCCTCCTTCTCCGTCTCCTTCTCCTCCATCTTCTCCTCCTCCTTCTTCTCCTCCTCCTCCTCGTCCTCCTTCTCCTCCTCTTCCTCCTCTTCCTCCTCTTCCTCCTCTTCCTCCTCCTCCAGGAATTGGTCCAATCCTCTTCTAAAGGCATCCATCTTGGTGGCCATCAGAGTTCCATAGCATAACTCTCTATGCTGCAAGAAGAAGGGCTTTCCTTTTATCTGTCCTGAATCTTCCGTCATTCAGCTCCACTGGACGACCACAAGTTCCAGTGTGATGAGAAGAGAATTTTTTCTCTCTCTCCACTTTCTCCTGGCTATGCATAATTTTATTTTTAAAAAATCCTATGATGTAACCTGTTATGTACTGAAGTTCTCACCCTGGGCCAGTAGGAGGATACTGTAGATAGTTATGCAAATGAAGGATCGAAAGTGACATTCAGTGATTGGATAGTTTTAGAAAGTTGTTACAGTAACGTGGTACTGGAGCTCTATATAAGCAGGCTGACTGAGCCCTTCAGTTCAGTTCTGTTCTGGCCTCAGAATAAAGAAGAGCTGTTTGAAGAATCGCTGTGTCATCTGATATGTTCACCCACAACTTAACATAACCCTTCCTTGCTTTTTCTCTCAAACTAAAAAGTCCCAAATACAGCAACCTTTATTCATACAGAAATCGCTCCGTCCCGTAGAGCGTTTGGGTTGCCCTTTTCTGAACTTTTCCCAACTCTACAATGTGCTTTTTGATGTGAGGCAACCGGAACTGTCTTAAATGTTGGGTCATCATCATCATTATTTGTAATTTGTATACTCTCTTTCTATCTTACAATACTCAAGGCGGTTTACAAGCTGAAGAAACAAAAAAGGTATATCTTATAACAATCTAATGCAACACAAAAATGTGATAATAAAACAGAACTTTAAAATAGGCAACCTACATCAAAAAAGTAACATTCAGCAATCATTAGAATAGCATTAAATAATAATATCAACATATAAAAGTTAAACAGAAATCCACTCAACAGTTACAATAAATAATATCTAAACTATAATCACTAAAACAACAGCAAGCCACATAAAACAATGCAATACACATTGAGAAGCAGAGACTAGAGGGTAGAGCAAGGCAGGTGGAAGGAGGCCTTGCTTGATGGAGTCTCTCTCCTCACAGTCCTTGGTCACATCCCCATCTCTCTCCCCCACCCCCAGGAAACATCTCTGCACCAATCCTGATCTTCAAGAACAAAACGGACACCAAGTTTGTGAAGGTCTTAGCCGACTTCCCAGAGATGCCCGCCGTGAGTGCCTGCGCCCACGTCCAGTGGGACCCTGAGGCTGTGGAGATCTCCACTGTCTTCTCCTACGCGGTCCCGGCTTTCATCAACGAGTTCCAGCTGCGTGGCTTCGTTGACGAGGATGGCTTCGTCCGGTTTGCCATCATCCTCCATGGGCACCACTCCCCATACCTGCCCGTTTTTCGTGCCGATGGGCAGTGGCACCACTTCTGTGTCACATGGCAGCATCAGAATGGGGCATGGGCCATCCACGCTGACGGGAAGGAGAAGGCCTCAGCCACAGGGCTTTCCGCCTCCCATGCTGTGGATGGCCATGGGATGTTCATTATCGGGCAAGACCAGGACTCCCTGGGTGGGGCCTTCAAGGAGAAAGAGTCCTTTAGCGGGAACCTCACTGGTTTGCATGTTTGGCGGAGGGTCCTCAGCAGGGAGCAGATGGAGAAAGTGCGCTCCTGCATCCCTATCCAAGACAGCCTCATGTTTGCCTGGAGCAGCGACATCCTCGAGGTGGAAGCCAGCATCCAGCAGGCCACAGTGCAGCTCACCTGCCCAGGTAAAGCGCTCTCGGGTTGTGACTGCACCAGCCTCTATTGGATGGGGGCAGGAGAGGAAGCTGCCCCAGGACAGGGGTGGGGATCCCTGTGGCCTGCAGACCGTGGCCAGTGATGATGGGAGTTGTAGTCCCAACTGGAGAGCCATCGGTTCTTCTTCCTGGTTTAGTAGGCATCTTGGGCTGGAAGGGCTTTGAACTCTCTTGGGTCTCCATTGCAAAATGGGCTTGTTGAGATGAAGATGTCCGTGGTGATCAGGTTGTGTGACTCGGCTACCTGCAAGTACACAAATGGCAGAGTGTATTTCGAATAAAGTGTGTGGAGCAGGAGCAGGTGGCAGGGAGGGGCGATACCTGTGACCGGACCTCCTGACGACTTAGTCAACGCCACTTACCTGGAGGCAGTGGGGGAGGGGTGGGGCGGCGGAGAGATGGGGCAACGGCATCAACAGGAGAGCTGGGTGGAAGTAAGGTGCTTTATAAGGACCTAGTGGCAGCGAGTGCCTGGCGCTGCCTGGGAGCTTTTAGGGGGGGGAAAAATGGCAATTATAAAACTAAAAATAGCGTGATTTGTGATTTTGGACCCATGACACCAACATTGGGTAAACTCGCGCCAAAGTTGCGTTTTGGTCTGACGTCTTGATTCAAAGCGACACCTAGAATCCAAGACGTTGGCAGAGTCTGCCAACTCCACCCTCAGGAAACTGAATTTGGTGACGATGCTTCAAGGGGTGTCCCAACCCATAGAAAACAAACAAACAAACAATTTCCCAAAACATCTAGTAGATGGAGGTTGCTGTTCTTGTTCTAGCCCAATGGCTGTCATTAATTTGATTTTGAACTGATTTTAGAATGAATTGATTTTAGAATGCTGTGTTACTTTTATTGTTGTTAGCCGCTCTGAGCCCGGCCACAGCTGGGGAGGGCGGGATATAAATAAAAATTTATTATTATCATTATCATTATTCTCTCCCAGGGCCTGTGGAAGAATGCCGAATGTTTGAGGTCGTCCAGGGAAGCCTTGCTTATGCTCCTTGCCTGCAGCTGCTGCCTTTTGTCTGCCATTACAAGAAAGGTATGGCAGTTCTGACTATCCTTATCTCCAGGCTCACCCTGTGGCCCACGCTCCCCATTCCTTTGTGCCAGCAATCGGTGGACCGGAGAGAAGTGGGTGGAGTCACAGGTGTGACTCTTACTTTGGTCAGTATGGTCCCATCTGCACAGTGCATTAAAAGCACCCCCAAAAAAGAATAAGAATAATGGGAACTGTAGTCCACTGAGAATTCTGAGAGTTGTTAAGAGCCCCCCTATTCCTCCCACAAAGCTACAATTACCAGAGGGGTTCACCCCCTCTTCCCATTAATTAAAACACAAGCCACTTTTTATTAATGGGAATGTTTATTTGATAACAATAATGGAATATTTATTTATTTAAATGCTCATATTCCTCAGTCTCAAAGTGCCACAAGGCTGGGAGCCAGGGATCAGATTCCACTTCCTCTGGAAGAGAGTTCCAAGGTTTTGGAGCCAGCACTGGGAAGGCCCTGACATGCCTTCTTCAGCAAGGAAACTGTGCCTCTGAAGCAGGTCTTCATCACTGGGTTGGTTTACAGAGAAGAAGGGTCCTTTTGGTATCTCCAGCTGTTGGATCAGCCTGGATTTGTGGTCAGACAGGGGGCCTTGAGAGACACCGGTTCAACTCCCCCCTTGACCACAAAGTGCTCTGGGTGACTTTGGGCCAGTTGCTCTCTTTTGACCTTGTCTACCTTGCAAGGCTGTGGAAAGAATTATTATTATTATTATTATTATTATTATTATTATTATTATTATTATTAAAATTTATATGCCATCCTGCATCTGAAGGGCAGTTTACAACATGAAAATACAACATGAAAACACAAATTACATAGCATAATAGCAACACCCCTCCCCCGCTATCACACTTAAAAGGCCGTAGATGGCTTAATCAGCCAAAGCCCTGGTGGAAGAGGAAAGTTTTTGCCTGGCTCCATAAACCACCTTCCACAACCTGTCCGGAGTTCAGCCTACACTCGAGTAGGACCCTGGCAGAGACACCTGCCCGACTGGCATGTTCCCTCCCTCCTGGTCGATCGTTCAGGAACTTCAAAATCTTTCTTCAGCCCGAACATCACAGCGACCGATGCCAAGCGACACCGGCACACTTAGGGATCTGCAGAGTTTGTGCATCATGCGTGACAGACCTCAGCAACTCGCATTTTGGCTAATCGACTTTATTTACATGTAAACACACACATGGAGCACTGCAACATGGCTCCCTCTCTCTAGCATCAGACAGCAAAGAGAAAAAGAACAAAGGACAATAGTCCCACTTCACGGAACACAGGAACACAAACATCCTGTCGCCGTCACTTCCCACTCTGTGGAGTCAAAACATACACCGTCATGTGATAGACAACAATCCCATGACTGCAATCGCGGAGCAGGAATTCTAACAAAACCTTCCATTTGCATGTCTGTTGTTTCCCCCTCAGATCTTTATTTGCAGTTGAAGAAAACACAGTCGAAACCTGTCCCACAGCTCATAGCTCAGGTTAATGCACGAGCGAATGCGACAGTGGTGAGTCTAAAGCCTTGGCACAGTGGCTGGTGGCGGCTCTTCAGAAATATATATATATATATATATATATATATATATATATGCTTTCGTAGATTTTCACGGGTACAGGAATGCAGGTTTTGGTGTCCTCGGGTGTCTTCCCGTGTAAAAGTTGGGGTGTCTAGGCGACGTTTCGACGAGGTCTCACTCGTCATCTTCAGGCTGGTGCTTTCGGCTTCTTGTTACTGGAACAGAGCAGGATCTCAGTGTTTGAGTTCCTATAAATACTGTTGAGGGGTTGTGGTGTATAGCCTCCAATGTTCTGGGCAGAGAGGAAGTTCCCAGGCTAGTGTGCCTTTTCTTCTTTTGTTCCTTAATTACTTGAGGGATATCCTGAGTGATTTCTTGAGTGATATCCTGAGTACCACTTAGGTGGGTCATTAGGTGTGGATTAGTTGCTAAAGTCTTTGTGTCTTGACCTCTTGAACTTTGTGAAGAGTTTTTCTGAGAAGATGGCTGTACTGCACTTAGTTGTGCTCTGGCTTGGCTTCGTGTGTAGGGGCGAGCTGTGGTTTTGTGGCTTGTGTCAGCCAGATCTGTGTAGGGATTGCAGGGGGGTGCAGCATCCGGAGGTGCCTCCATGGTTTGGCTACTGGATGGTGTCTGTAATTTATCTGTGGAGAGGGTCTGGGTTTGGGTCTGGTGTGGTTGATTGGTGATGGCGTTCTGTGTGCCTCTGGATCTGGTGTCAGTTTTTGTGGGGAGGGCTAATTTCCAGATGTCTGGCAAGCGGGATGTGTCGTCACGCTTGTTCATGTTGTGAGGGTGTTTCTCTATCTCGATGGCTTCCATGATTATTCTCTTGTGGTGATGTTCCATGTTAAAGAGCAATTTGGAATCTGCAAAATTAATTTCGTGTCCTGTTTCTTTCATGTGTTGGAAAAGAGAGGAAGTTTTTTCTTCTTTTTTGACGGCATTCTTGTGTTCTGCGATACGTGCATTTATTCGTCTGTTTGTTTGTCCAATGTACGTGGCTGGGCAGACTTTGCAGGGTATTTCATAGACCCCTTGGTTTTCCAACTGGATTTTATCCTTGGGGTTTCTGAGGATATTGGCTATTTTTTGGTTGGTGCAAAAGGCTGTTTTGATATTGTGTTTATGGAGGATTTTGCTAATTTTATCTGTAGTGCCCTTGATATAAGGAAGGAGGGCCATGCCATTGTTTTCTTCTGTGTCTTGGTTTTTGGGGGGTGTTTCTTTTTGGATTAGCTTCGTAACCCTGTTTTGCTGGTATCCTCTCTGCCCAGAACATTGGAGGCTATACACCACAACCCCTCAACAGTATTTATAGGAACTCAAACACTGAGATCCTGCTCTGTTCCAGTAACAAGAAGCCGAAAGCACCAGCCTGAAGATGACGAGTGAGACCTCGTCGAAACGTCGCCTAGACACCCCAACTTTTACACGGGAAGACACCCGAGGACACCAAAACCTGCATATATATATATATATATATATATATATATATATATATATATATATATATATATATTTTAAACATATCATTTTCAACAATAATTAAACATACTTTTACATCTTATACAATTTTTTTTTGGCTTCCATCAATCACATCTGAAAATTTTCCAATCTGTTCACTTAATATACATTTCTTACTTTCACTATTACCTTTAAATCTCATAGCTAATATCTTTATTCTTTCTCTGCAATATTTCATCTATTTCTCCTTACAAAACTAGCGCAATTTGTTGATTACAGTTGCTCTTCAAATAGTTCGTATATTTCTTCCAATCTTCTGTGACTCTCTGGTCCCGCAGGTTTTGAATCCTTCTTCTCATTTTGTCTAATTCTGCATAGTCCATTAATTTTGTCAGAATTTCTTCTTGCTTCCATTTCTGAGCTAACAATACTCTTGCCGCTGCTGTTGCATATAAGAACAATTTAACATCTTGTCTATTAATATCCTCACCTATAATACCAAGTAAAAATGCTTCTTCTTCTTTTTTTAAGAATGTGTATTCCAACATCTTTTTCATCTCATTATACATCATTTCCCAGAAGTTTTTTTACTTTCTTACATTCCCACCTTCAGGATGATTTCTGGCAGGGGCCATTTGCAGCTCTACCTGGAGATGTTGATGGTGGGGGGTTGAATCTGGAACCTTCCTCACCCAAAGCCAGGGCTCTTCCACTGAGCCACAGCTCTGGGAACACGTGACACGTGTCCTGCCTTGTCTCAGGGGACCCACGGTGGGCAAAGCTTCTCAAAGTCTGGTTGTGGGGAGCAGACATCTATTGGCACACCTTCTCATCTCAGCTCTCCACATTGCCCCTCCTTCCTCCCACCCCCTGGGTTTGTGGCTTCCCCACACTTTCGCCTAAAGTGCCTTCAGCTTGTGGGCTGCTCCCGACCCAAAGTCCCCATATAACAGATTTTGGATGCACTGCTACTAAAAAATACTTCAAAAACGGCTTTGTGCAGACAGGACCGTCTTACCCATAGGTGCTAGGGGTGCGGGGCACCTGGGCGCTGGGCTCTCAAGGGAGCCAGGCTGAGAGTCCAGGGCCCCAGAGTTGCGTCTTGGGAAGAGCCCGCCCGTCAGTTGGAGCGCCGCGGGGGGGGGGGGCTCTTCTGCTGTGGGCGGCTCTGTGCTGTGAGTGTGGGGGTGACTGAGCCAGCGAGATGCTGAGGTTGCTGGCCAGCTCTGCCCTTCTGTGCGCCTGGGACTGGGCAACCTGGGGGGGCGGAGGCCAGGTGGCTCTTTGCACCCCTGCGCCGCATCTGCTTAAGACAGACCTGTGTGCATATCACACACATCTGGGTGGATTTTTCCAAAAGGCACACACACACCCCCCTTTACCCACCCTCTCCCCATTTAGTCGCCCTTCTCTAACCTGGGCGTCTTGTTTCTGGCTACAGATTCCCGAGAGTGTCTTCCAGGCAGAAGCCCGAGTCGTGGACCTTTCAGTAGCTGCTGGTTACCTAGGGGTGGTGGAGAGTGTCCTGACGGAGGCTGAGCCTCCATCTCTGGAGGCAGCTGCTCTTCTGGGCATCCTGCAACTGCTGAAGGAGGTCTCAGACATGGATGCCAACGAGCCAGAGGAACTGGCAACGCTGGAGCAGCTGGGGCAGCACTACGTGGCAGTTGCCGGGGCAATCCTGGAGGAGCAGAATGCTGAGGAGTGGTCCGAAATAAAGCCGGTAAGATCATGGCTTCCTAGAAGTAAGGGGAGCCCCAACGTTCGAGGCAGGAAATCCAGAAAGCTGAAGCAGCCCTGATAGTCCACCATCCCTTTCTGTCCTTGAGAGTATGTGGCCAGACCAGTACCCATGGGAGACCCTAGGGCCATGAAGATGACAGAGGTGACCTTGGAACACAATGCAGGCCTCTTAGTAATGTTGATGGCATTTGACCATTGTACTGTTGAGAGTGTATTAACTTATGGTCTGTGTGTGTGGTTTGGGAGCTGCACGGTCAGGGGAAAAACAATGCTGTCCAGGGTTGTAAAGACTGCGGAGAGAATAATTGGGTGCCCTCTTCCCACCTTGAATCAAATCTACGCTTCCAGGTGCCATAGGAAAGCTGCAGAGATAGTGCAGGATAGTGCCCACCCCGGAAATGATCTCTTCCAGCTTTTGCCTTCTGGGTTATCAAGACTAGGACTAGCCGCCTGAGAAACAGTTTCTACCCAAATGCGATTTTGGTTTTAAACGCCGTGTAAGGAGTCTCTATAGGAGTATGTTGTATTTTAAAATGTGGTTTCAGAGTTTTTAGGGGTTTTTGAATGTCTTATGTAGATTTTTCAATTTCATTGTTCTGTATGGGACAATGACAATAAAGATATTGTATTGTAGTCCCACTGACCTCACAGGGCGGTTGTTGGGGGGTTAAACACGGAGGGGATACCTGGAGCTCCTTGGAGGGTTTTTTGGCGGGCGGGGGGAGGTGGGACAGAAACACAATAAATAAACAAACAAACACTAGATGGTTGCCCGGCCTCTGCTGGAAGATTTTCAGGATGGTAGAAATATATAAGGAAATAAATATCCCTGGGTACACACCTTAATTAAATGAGTTGCATCACACCTACGCTCACAGCAGTTAGGCTTCTGGGCAGAATTTTAGGCAACTAAATATGTACTTTATTACATGATTTACTACATTATTTCACAACATCCATTTCAATGAAAAGGAAACGCAATTCAGTTTGGAAGGGCAGCTCATAGAATAAAAGGACAGCAGAGTTGGAAGGGATCCTTGGGGTCATCTAGTCCAACCCGCTGCAATGCAGGAATCCCAGTTGGTTCCATATCATTGTCGGGCTGAAGACAACCAAGGTGAATGCCAATCATGTTCATTGATTTCTGCTCCAGACATGGGGCAAATAAGCAAACTCTGCTTCCGTTTCCATCAGGATTATCTGATGCCTCGTACCACCTCCCTCTGTGTGACTGGCTCCATTCTTAAACCCTCCCTGCTATCAAGAAGCTTCCCTAATCTTTGACCAAAATCTACCCTTCAGTAGCTTAAGCAGGAGAGAAGTCATAGAATCATAGAACCGTCGTACACTTGGAAGGGACTCCAGGGGCCATTTCGTTCCAGCCCCAGCAATGCATTAAGCAGCCTTTGCTCTCTTCAATGGGGCAGCCCCTCAGAGATTGGAAGAGTGCAATAATAATAATAATAATAATAATAATAATAATAATAATAATAATAATAATAAGGCAGCCCTGTTCAAGGAAGTTTTGAATGTGTGACATTTTAATGTATTTTTAATCTTTGTTGGAAGCTGCCCAGAGTGGCTGGGGTACAAATAATAATAATAATAATAATAATAATAATAATAATAATAATAATTTATTTGCTTCCAACAAAATATTAAAATACAGTAATGCATCAAACATTCAAAGCTTCCCTAAACAGGGCTGCCTTCAGATGTCTTCTCAAAGTCTGGTTGTTGTTCTTCTCTTGGACATCTGACGGGAGGGCGTTCCACAGGGCAGGTGCCACCACCGAGAAGGCCCTCTGCCTGGTTCCCTGTAACTTGGCTTCTCACAGTGGCTTCGGCGCTGGACCTCAGTGTCCGGGCTGAATGATGGGGGTGGAGACACTCCTTCAGGTCTACTGGGCCAAGGCCATATAGGGCTTTAAAGGTCAGCACCAACACTTTGAATTGTGCTCAGAAATGTCCTGGGAGCCAGTGTAGGTCTTGAGTTCCCTGCGGGAGGAGGGCCAGGGAAGACCATGGGCAAAGTCGGATGACGATGATGATAAGGTTTAGGCAGCTGCTCCTGTGCTCCTCAGATCCTTGATGGACCCATGACAGTTGTGGAAAACATGGACAAGATGGTTTCCAGCCTCCATCAGCTCCTGAGTGCAGAGAGGCCAAAGGTCACCATCCGGAGTAAGAACGTTGGTGAGTAGCAGCAAGGCTCTGGGGTGCAAAGGGGAGGAAGAGCCTGGGGAATTGTCAAAGCAAATTTGATGCCAGAAATTCAGTAGTAAAGGAATTGAAAATAAAACTGCAAATATCCTAATGCTGTTACACAAATCTGTGGTGCACCCCCCCCCCAGTACTGTGTAGAGTAAAGGTAAAGGTAAAAGGTAAAGGGACCCCTGACCACTAGGTCCAGTCTGGGGGTGCGGAGCTCATCTCGCTTTATTGGCCGAGGGAGCCGGCGTTTGTCCGCAGACAGCTTCCAGGTCATGTGGCCAGCAGGACTAAGCCGCTTCTGGCGAACCAGAGCCCACTCTCAAATTTAAAGGGAAAAAACCCCCTGAGTGTACAGTTCCAAAATATGATATAAAAAAACAAATAAGAGTTAGGCCTCACCAAACCTAAATCTTACATGAAGGCATGTAAGCCACATTTCCCTATTGCTGCAGGAGTGAGGAAGCTTTTTCGGCCCGGGGGCCAACATTCCTTCTGGCTAGCCTTCTGAGGGCCACATGCCAGTAGCATAGGTGGAGCAACTACTATAAATAATTGCCTTTGTGCGGTAGGTTAGTTCCAACACACTCTCACACACACACTGCTCTGGTGCTCGGATCCTGCTCGAGGGTTCCCCACTGGGCCACTGTGGGAACAGGGCTACATGGACCATTGGCCAGGGGGTGCCAACTTGAATAAAATATTGTGGGGGGCCAGATAAGCCCCACCTTGCATAACTGATCACATGACGCAGTGCTTACACACCATTGGAATGGGAATGTCCATCCACTTTGTGGAGGCCTGGCCCCTCAAATATTTTTTTTGTGGGGGCTGAAGCCCCCATGGCCCCTAGGAATTGGCTCCTGTGCCTTTGGCCTGACCCAGAAGCCAAAGAACAGCTCTTCTCAGCCTGTTCTTAAGCAGGCTGTGATTTCTTAAGAGCCAAGATTTCAGGCTATTGTAACAGGCCATTTTCAGCCTGCAGGTTAGAGCAGCCACAAATGGCCTCCTATTTAACACCCTCTTAAGTGTTTTAGACTACAAGTCCCATCAGCTCCAGCCAACATGGCCAATGGGAGTTGTAGTCCGACAACATTTTGAAGATCAGTCGGGATGGTGACGTTTGATGCAGGTGCCACAAGAGGGCGCCATGTGGAAGAGAAGATACTGAGTTCTTTGGTTTTGCAATTTATCTTGAGCTATGATAAGAAAATGACACTGATTGCAGATAAAAAATGCACAGATTATACTCAAGGGCACAGCGCATAACTTACTTATCTTCACAAAAAGAGGAAAGTTTTTCCTCCGTAAGCGAGCATTTTTCTGAGGCTAAGTCACAGCAGGAACATATTTCTGCCCCAATTATTTATAAAGTGGATGGGGGGGTGGTCAGTGGGAAGAAGAGATCTCGAGTACAAAGCAAGGCTACTTTGCTAGGGCAGACCTACCAAGTGAAATATTGAGCAGAATTCTGTCCCCCCCACTGTTAGACTAACAATGCATGAATTGGAAAAAACTTATGTCATCTGGTATTACTTAATTTCTAAATTTGTTATGGGGTTCACGGTTACAGGGCCCACACATGTAGAAACTCTTTCCCTGCTCATAGATGTGCAGAGATGTTTTTAAGTGAGAAAAGCGTGGCGCTCTCGTGTGGCGAAGGGGTTGTATTCAGGAGAGCCTCTCCCCTCCCCTTCCTTGCTGCAACTGCTGCCAGCTGAGTCTGACTTGACGGTTAGATATATGCTCTTTAAAAGGTAAAGGACCATTAGGTCCAGTCGTGACCAACTCTGGGGTTCCAGCGCTCATCTCGCTTTATTGGCTGAGAGAGCCGGCGTCCAGCTTCCAGGTCATGTGGCCAGCATGACTAAGCCACTTCTGGTGAACCAGAGCAGCGCACAGAAATGCCGTTTACCTTCCCGCCGGAGCGGGACCTATTTATTTACTTGCATTTTGACGTGCTTTCAAACTGCTAGTTTGGCAGGAGCAGGGACTGAGCAGCGGAAGCTCACCCCGTCGCGGGTATTCGAACCACCAACCAATTCCTAGGCTCTGTGGTTTAACCCACAGCGCCACCCGCGTCCCTAATATACGCTCTTAGGCTCCACTTTTTCTGGGTCCAAATGCCTGAGGAATTCCTTTCAGGGGAAATGGCTCACAGGCTTCCACATCACTTTTCCCATCACACTCTCTTCCCCTGCATTTCCACACGTGATCTTTCCTTTCTCATGAGCTTTGAAGGGGAGTCTCTCCAACTCTCTTTTAAATGGGTGGTCTGTTTGGCTGCTGAACAGGTCAGCCCTTTCCTTGCAGGTAGCCCAGTATCTTCTAAGATGACCCTACCTTGACCCTTTGCTCCCCAGGAGTAGAAGTGCGACGTGTGTCTCTGGACCGAGCAAGAGCTGATGGCGCTGCGTACATGATGCTGAACCAAGACGCTCCAGACCAGATCGAAGTCCCGAGGGAAGAAGTGGAGAGGCTGAGAGTGAGAGGTGGAGAGGGGATTTATTTATTTTTAATGGATTGCATTCATATCCCACTTTTCTTGATTCTCCCCCTCCTCACTTGGTCCCTGTGAGAGGCAGTGACTGCCCCCCAAGGTCACCCAGGGCTAGGGGAAGGGGAAGGGGTAGGGGTAGGGGTAGGGGTAGGGTTAGAGGTAGGGGTAGGGGAAGGGGTAGGGGTAGGGGAAGGGGAAGGGGTAGGGGTAGGGGAAGGGATAGGGTTAGGGTTAGGATTCGGGTTAGGGTTAGGGTGGCGCGGGGACTCTCTTCCACAGCTCCTGAAATTGCTTCTGCAAATGTCCGCAGTGCCAGAAATCGCTTCAGTGCAGGTGTGCTTTTCAGCATCTGGGCATGTGCAGAAGCATTTTGCGGCACCGCAGACATGTGCAGAGGCCATTTCTGGCATGGCACTGCGCTGGTCTGGCCCATGGAGGATCTCCACAGGAGTGATCCAGCCCATGCCCGGTACGCCTTGCCAGCCCCTGCCCTACACCACACTGGGTCTCTGGTGAAGCTGGGTCATGTATGTGATGGCTTAGTCCCCTTCCTTTTGCCCAAATGTCATTGCCAAGAAATGCCACGAACCCACCCCCCCACCCCATCCTGGTTTCCCCTGTGCTGCTTTGGTGAGGCCTGGTGGGGTCAGCTTGGACTGTAAGGTGAAACGGAACTACACTGGAAATTAATAGGGTTTAGGACAAGGGCAGCCTGACCATTGTAGTCCATGTGCTGGTAACCTTCGGGCTGGGCTACTGCCATGCACTCTGTGTGGGGCTGCCCTTGGGCCCAGTGTGGAAGCTACAGATGGTGCAGGATGTGGCGTCCAGATTGCTGATGGGGTCACCTGGCCGACAATAGGTGACCCCCTTGTTCAATCAGCTGCACTGGCTGCCCATCTGCTACCAAGCCAGGTTCAATGTCCTTGAAAAAGTTTACAAAGCCCTCGTCAACTTTGGTCCAGCGAACCTCAGGGATCGCCTGAACTCTTATATTCCAGCTCAGTCATTCAGATAATCTGCAGGCACATTGCTGGTCATTTCCCAAGATGGGGAGGCTCATTTGACAACAACAAGAAACCAGCCATTTAGTGTCAAGGGCTGGTCCTGTGGAACACTCTGCCACTAGAGATTCAGCGGGCGCCTTCTGTGCCAATCTTTCGAACACCTGCTTAAAGCTTTTCTATCTTCTATTGCTTATGCAGGCAGTTAAGAATATGTCTTCCCACAGTAGCTATCTGGTTTCAACTTTTAAAATGTGGTTTCATGTGGTTTTTATTGTATGTGCAATTGCGCTGCCTACTTTTGCCTCTGGCCTCATCCAGCAACCGTGCCTGAAGGTTATCCAGAAGGGATTGAAAAGGTCTTCACACCCCCGGGTTGCACAGATGGCTGAGAGAGTTGGTGATGTCATTGTTTTCTGTTCTGCTCTGAAGCATAGAATTTTTACTTGATCATTATCTGTGGTGTTTGTTTTTAGGATGTTGTTCATTGCTTAGAGATTTTCTTCTCCTTTAGAGAAGTACCGTATTTCTCGCTCTATAAGACGCACCAGACCACAAGATGCACCTAGTTTTTGGAGGAGGGAAAAAATATTCTGAATCTCAGAAGCCAGAACAGCAAGAGGGATCGCTGTGCAGCGAAAGCAGCAATCCCTCTTGCTGTTCTGGCTTCTGGGATAGCTGCGCAGCCTACATTCGCTCCATACGACGCACACACATTTCCCCTTACTTTTTAGGAGGGAAAAAGTGAGTCTTATACAGCAAAAAATATGGTAAATCCTTTAGAGAAGTTTTTACTGAAGTAAATCAAACCAATCAATACAACAACAACAAAATCCTAGAAGTGCAAAAAGGCAGGCACAGTATATCTGAGAGAGACTCAATATTTGGTTGGAGAGGCACTTAAGACCGTCAGGAAAGCCAAATTTCACATTGTACAATGGAGAGATGCACCCTGTGTGTCTGTGTTTGTTGCATGTAAGATGAAATCCCACCAAACAGGGTATGTCATTAGGGAAATGATTTGATATTGCTTTGTATATCTTTGTAACTTTGTACTAATATAACAACTGAGTATTTTAGTAATATTTTGTTTGAGTTGCCTGGTTTTTGTACATCACTCACAGATATTTTTAATATATTAAGTGGTGTAGAAATTCAATAATCAATATACATGATGCAAATAAATGGCGGGCAGCCTGGTCCCTGTCACAGCCAGGCCACAACAAACTTCTGTTACTTCCCACCCAAGTCTTGATCACTAAAATATAACCTAAAATTGTCATTAAAAAAATCATTTTGGTAGTACAGCTTGTTCCCTAAGTTTTATGGCAGTCACACAAAATTTGGCCACCCTTAGCGTGATCTCTAGATCCTTGTCCTCTACCAGGAGTTTTAGACATTGGAGTTTGGACCCATTTTGGAGATTTTTTTTATAACAGGAGTGATAAATACCGAGCCTATATCCCTGTAGAAACAGCAGCCTAACAAGGCATGAGAGACAGTTTCTACCTCCATCAAGCCGCAGGGACAGACTCGTTCCGCTTTTTATGGTTTACCCTCGAATCTGCCCTGCAATAAGGCAGGTGGCAGCAAGTTGAATCTAGCCAGGGTAAATGACCGTCTGTATTTAGGTATTTGTAATTTTGACAGATAATTTGCTGGGGTAAATCCTCTCCCATTATCTTTTATTGCTGGGTGTTTATTCATCTCGCTCACTGTTGTGTTTTATGATTTTTCTGATATTGTAAGTGAGCCGGAACTGGTCTGTGACCGTAATAATAAAATTCATTCATTCCCGCCCAGGTCTGCGCCAGATCACCATGACCAACACCTGGTACGGCTACAGTTCCCTCCAGCGCCTTCTCACCAGTGGCAACGCTGTGCTCCAGGATGGAGCCGTGTCAGACGGGGGGAGGAGGTAAGTGAGCCGGGTCATAGCTTAGGCCTTTCCTACCTGCCCCAACCTCCTGATTTATTTTCCACCCAGCTCCTTTAGTACCCTGCAGCTCATCAGGCCCTGGAGATCTGAATTCATTTAAAGTAGCCAGGTGTTCCCTTACCATCTTTTTTCCTATCTTGGACTGCAGCTCCCTCCATACATCATTGATTCAGTTATCACCAGGTTGAGCATCACTTTCCTTGTGGGTGAAGACAGAGGCAAAGTAGGTGTTGAGTAGTTCCGCCTTCTCTCTGTCGCCCCATAGCCTTTCCCCGTCTTCTCCATGCAGAGGACCCTTCACTTGCTTGTTCTTCCTCTTGCTTCGGGCATAGCCCCCAACCCTTTTTTTAATTATTTTTATCCTCTCTTGCAAGCCTGAGCTCATTCTGAGCTTTAGCCAGCCTGACTTTGCCCCTGCAACTATTGGCTACTCGTCCATACTCCTCCTTAGTGATTTCTCCCTCTTGCCATTTCTTGACTCTCAGCTCATCTGTAAGCTCCTTATGCAGCCACAGTGGTTTCCTTAGATGCCCCTCACTTTTCTTTCTTGTGGAATTGTCTGCAATTGGGGGTCTTCAATATTTCTCCTTTTGGAAACTCCCATCCATCTTAGACTCCCTTCTCTTTGAGTATTTCTGACCGTGGGATCTCACCCAGTAGCTGCATAAGCTTGTTAAAATTGGCCTTCTTAAAGTCCAGAGTGCATGTCTGGCTACCCTCAGCTTCCCCTTGCCTCTCTGTCATGAAACCCAAGAGGACATGATCATTTCCTCCCAAGTTTCTGAGCACTTCCACTTCATCAATCATCTCCTCCCTGTTGGTGAGGACCAGGTCCAAGATAGACGATCTCCTTCTTGCTTCTTCCATCTTCTGGGAAATGAGACAGTCAGCGAGGCAGTGGAGGAATTTGTTGGACCTTACATTCTTGGCAGAGTTTGAATTCCAACAGATATTGGAGAAGTTGAAGTCTTCCATGACCACTATATCTCTCCTCTCCTCTGAACATGTGCAGAGGAGGGCGACCAAGATGATTAAGGGTCTGGAAACTAAGCCTTACAAGGAGTGCTTGAAGGAGCTGGGTATGTTTAGCCTGGAAAAGAGGAGACTGAGAGAAGATATTATAGCTATCTTCAAATATCTTAAGGGCTGTCGCATGGCTTCTTTTCTCCTGCTCTGGAGGGCAAGACTCAAACTAATGGAGATTCCGATTAAACATCCATGACAGATGGCCATCCAACGTCTACTTTATAACCTCCAAGGAAGGAGAGTCCACCAACTCCTGAGGGAGACCATTCCATTGTTAAACAGCACTTTACCATCAGAAAGTTCTTCTTGATGTTTAGTCAGAATTTCTCCTTTCTTGTAACTTGAAGGCACTGGTTTGAGTCCTCACCTCCAGAGTAGGAGAAAACAAGCTTTCTCCCTCTTCCATGTGACAGCCCTTGAGATATTTGAAGTTGGCTCTAACATCTCCTCTCAGCCTCCTCTTTTCCAGGCTAAACATACCCATCTCCCTCAACTGTTCTTCATGAGACTTGGTTTGCAGACCCTGAATCATATTGGTCGCCGTCCTCTGCACACCTTCCAGCTTGTCAATATCCTTCTTAATTTGTGGCACCCAGAACTGGATGCAGTATTCCATGTGTGGTCTGACCAAGGCAATGTAGACTCACCAGAGTTAGGTGGACCAATGATTTTTCTTGGTATAAAACAGCTTCCTATAGCAAATGATGGCACCATTTAGCCAAAGCTATGCGGGACCAATATGATTCAGGGTCATATTGTAAAGCAGAGACATCACCTTGCCCACAAAGGTCCATATAGGAGACTCTTGAGAGTCCCATGGACTGCAAGAAGATCAAACCTATCCATTCTGAAGGAAATCAGCCCTGAGTGCTCCCTGGAAGGACAGATCCTGAAGCTGAGACTCCAATACTTTGGCCACCGCATGAGAAGAGAAGACTCCCTGGAAAAGACCCTGATGTTGGGAAAGATGGAGGGCACAAGGAAAAGGGGATGACAGAGGACGAGATGGTTGGACAGTGTTCTCGAAGCTAAGAACATGAGTTTGACCAAACTGTGGGAGGCAGTGGACATGACTAAACAACTAAACAACAACAACAACAACAACAACAAATGACCACCTGGGAACCAGATGTATGTTTCCATGATGGAAAGAAGGATGTATATTAGGGTTGCCATGTTTCAAAAAGTGAAAACCCGGACACCAAAGTTTTTGCCTTGAGATGAAAACTGCAGAACCTAATTGTCTGGTTTTTTGGGGGGTGGACACAAGGTGGCGCTGCCGCCATTTGCATTTCTGATAGGGAGGTGGAGCTTCTGTGGGCATGGGAACGGCAGAAATGGTTTATCTGCTAGGCAGGTGTGTGAGAGTGATTGTGGCTCGTTCACTCTTTATATTAATTAAAACAAGCTCTAGGCTGGCTAAAGGAGAAGTTCAGGTCTACCCAGGCAAAGAGATTTCCATATGTTAGCAATTCGTTTTGCAGCAAAAACACCTTCAAGGTTTATTCTTGTATCTGATGCAGAGGGAAGCTCATGCCGGTTTAGGTGCCACAAATCTCGTCCGTGTTTATCTTAAGAATCTGCAGTCTGGCTTTTTACTTAAAAAAATTAAAGTAAAATAAATATTCAGGGCACTTAACAAAATTCAGTATAAAATCCCAGCAGGAAATAACAAAAGTTTGCTACAAGAATCCTCAGGGCAGCAATGTGTGTTCGTGAATTACTGTAAGCAGAACTGTGGACGCAGCACATCTACGAATACAAATGAATGGCTATTGAAAGCTCAGGTGAGCAGAATGAATTTGGCCCTGGAGTCTAAAAGCGAGGGTCATCATGGCCCCTCTGCTGCTTGTGGAACGCTCTCCCCGGGGAGGTGGTGCCATCATTACATATCTTCAGCGCCAGGCGAAAACATTCCTTTTAAACCAGGCCTTTGGCTTTTCCCTATGCCTTTTAGAGTGGGTGGGGTGTTTTAATGTATGCCCTTCCCTGCCGTATTTTAATGTATATATGTGGGTTGGTTTGTTGGTGAGTGGTTGAGTTGCTTTGGCAAAAAACAACAACACAAAAGTGTCTAGTAAATAAATAAGCAAACGCTTTTTCCATTTCTGCCCCAGGTACTTGAGCACCCAGGCAGGCTCCTCCATCATCTCCTCCTCTCTGGTCAGCGACTACGAGGAAATCAGCACCGCTGTGCGATACCGCCTCTGGCACCGGGTCCAGGTGAGGCTTTGCAGTCCAATCCTGGTGCGAATGGGCATCTTTGTGGATAAACATGTGGAGCAGGGGAGAAGAAGGCAATGGTTGTGGAAGGGCGTGAAGTATGTGGAAGAGCCATAGCTCCTTGACAGAGCAGAAGGTCCTGGGTTCAATCACCAGCCACAGAGGCAGGTACGGCTGGAAGAGATTTCTGCTTGAAACTCTGTCCGTTGGTGTGGAGAAGTGGCTCCCCCACTTTTGGGGGCCACTGCCCCCTTGGTTTTATCAACTCATCCCCAGTGACCTTACTCTACCCTGTAAAACACATTATTCAGATTACTGTTTGCATGACCCACTAAAAAAAGATCAAACAGTGTTGATTTTCCGTTTGTTCAAAATTCAGTTGAAACTAGTAAGTTTAATTAACTCAGCAAAACGGATGAACTTGAATCGCTCCAGTGATACCAGCCCTTCAGAGCCTGATAGTCACTTACACTTCCAATGCCCCCCTGCTGCCCCCTTACCTCTCAGTGCCCCCAGGTAATTCCACTGCCCCCCAGGGGTGCTACTGCCCCCCATTGCAAACCTCTGAGCTAGACAGATGGAGCAAAGGTCTGGTAACTTCCTATGTTCCTGCGAAGGGACACTGGTGCAGACCAGGGCTGCTCAAGATGTTTTACTGCCTGAGGCAAAGGGTACAATTGTGCCCTCCTCGCATTCCTCACCCAGAAAGTGAGTGGACCGGCAGGTGAAAGAGTGAGAACAGAATCCGACCTCACGCTTCAGAGAAGCAGGCTAGCTTAGGATGGCCAAGGCCAGGCCAGGCTGTGAGACACAGCCGGTGGCTTCAGGAAGAATTGCTGGAGGCTAATGACAATTACCATAAGACTTTTTTTTTAAAAAAAAAAAAGAGTAATGTGTTTTTGTGCACATACCCCAATCCTATGTTTGTGGATGACATGGAGGGTCAGAAACAGTCCATTAGGGAAAGAGCCCAGTCCCTGCTTCTCAGAATCTGATACCTCTGGGAAGCCCCCAAGCAGGGCATGGGGAAATTTCCCCCTTCCACCGCTGCCCCCCAGCAATTGATCTTCAAAGCGTGCCGCTTCTGACCCTGGTCTGCATAGGCCATGGGTGTGGAACTGGATCCATCCAGCAGCCTAGAGCCAGGACTCTCCCTCCCTCTGTGGGTCCTTTTGGTAGGAAGGAAGAACAGCCCACCAGTCCGTTACCCAGCATCGTAGTGAGAGCCAGTGTGGTATAATGGAAAGAGCGTTGGATTAGGACCTGGGAGACCAGGGTTCGAATCCCCGCTCTGCAACAAAGTTCACTGGGCATGTATGACCTTGGGGCAGTTGCTGCCTCTCAGCCTACCCAGCTGCCCAGAGTGGTTGTGGGTATTAAATGGGGGGGAGGAGACCTGTGCGCAGCACACTGAGCTCCCTGAAGGAAAAGATAATATATATTGTAAATGTAAAATAAATAAAATAAATGTTTCAGGACTGAGCCTGGCAGCTTGTAAAAGAAAGTTCAGGGTTCTTCCTCTGGAAAGGAAATATTAGGAGCGCAGTCCCAATTCTCCATTTTCAGAGCGGCCCTTTTGGTGTTTGCATCTCTTGCGTCCTGCGATGTTGGGGAGATGGCCAGGTGGGTGGGGCCAAATGAGGACACCTCACAAAGCCTAATTAGGCCCATAGGTAGAGGTTCCATAACAGGAGTATATAGCCATTGTGTAAAGGGGCCCCTGACCATTAGGTCCAGTCGTGACCGACTCTGGGGTTGCGGCACTCATCTCGCTTTATTGGCTGAGGGAGCCGGCGTACAGCTTCTGGGTCTTGTGGCCAGAATGACTAAGCCGCTTCTGGAGAACCAGAGCAGCGCACGGAAATGCCGTTTACCCTCCCGCCGGAGCGGTACCTATTGATCTACTTGCACTTCGGTCTTTCGAACTGCTTGGTTGGCAGGAGCAGGGACCGAGCAACGGGAGCTCAACCTCGTCGCAGAGATTTGAACCGCCGACCTTCTGATTAGCAAGTCCTAGGCTCTGTGGTTTAACCCACAGCGCCACCCACGTCGGTAGCCATTGGTAGCCTTGTCTAATTCGTTTTTAAAGCTCTCCATGTTGGTGGTCATCCCAAGGTGGTGGTGAGCCCTTTTATTATTTATTTATTTATTTCATATTTATTTATTTATTTATTTATTTATTTATTTATTTATTTCATTTATGTCCCCACCTTTTCCTCCATGGCGCTCTAACCACTACACGCCCCAGCTCCCCTTCCTCAAAGTGGCCCATGTAGCTGCAGGGTGGCTGCCTTTGTGTAACAGGCCGCGTCCCAGCTGGTGCTGATCGTGGTGTTGTGTTTGAACTGGCAGTGATCGAGAGGGCGGGGTTGACCCTGCTGCTTAGAGTGGATCCCCTTTGGGGCTTGGTCCAGAGCTTGCTTCTCTGTAGGGCTCAAGACTCCCACTGTTTCCGTCCCACCGCAGGCTCTGCCAGACCAGTTTGTGGAGCCAGTGTGCGCCTTCTGGAACTTCAGCAGAAGGTAGGTATCTCAGGAAAGGGGAACCGCCGTCTTGGCTGCATTACGAAGGGAGCGATGGAGAGAGGAAGAGCTTAGCGGGCATGGAAGCTCAGATTGCGGGTGGGAGGGCAGCAGTCTGTAGGGTGGAGGGCCATAGAAGCATAGAGCTGTAGAACTGGAAGGGACCCCACGGGTCATTAGTCCAACCCCCGGAAATCCAGGACTCTCAAGTAAGGGATCCCTGACAGATGACCATCCAACCTCTGCTTTAAAATCTCCAGTGAAGTAGAATGAATGAACAGATCTTTATTTGCATCAGCCATAGGCCATAGCAATAATACAACAATACGATATACAAAAAATAAAAATAAGAAGTCAACTATATAAAATACATTTTAGGGTTTTGAATCAAAAGTCAAATTTGTTGTTGTTGTTTAGTCGTTTAGTTGTGTCCGACTCTTCGTGACCCCCTGGACCAGAGCATGCCAGGCCCTCCTGTCTTCCACTGCCTCCCGCAGTTTGGTCAAACTCATGCTGGTAGCTTCAAGAACACTGTCCCACCATCTCGTCCTCCGTCGTCCCCTTCTCCTTGTGCCCTCCATCTTTCCCAGCATCAGGGTCTTTTCCAGGGAGTCTTCTCTTCTCATGAGGTGGCCAAAGTCTTGGAGCCTCAGCTTCAGGATCTGTCCTTCCAGTGAGCACTCAGGGCTGATTTCCTTCAGAATGGAGAGGTTTGATCTTCTTGCAGTCCATGGGACTCTCAAGAGTCTCCTCCAGCTCCACAATTTAAAAGCATCAATTCTTCAGCAATCAGCCTTCTTCATGGTCCAGCTCTCACTTCCATACATCATGATTGGGAAAACCATAGCTTTAACTAGACGGACCTTTGTTGGCAAGGTGATGTCTCTGCTTTTTCAGATGCTGTCTAGGTTTGTCACTGCTTTTCTCCCAAGAAGCAGGCGTCTTTTAATTTCACGGCTGTTGTCACCTTCTGCAGTGATACAACAAAACGATATACAAAAAATAAAAATAAGAAGTCAGCTATATAAAATACATTTTAGGGTTTTGAATCAATAGTCAAATAGTGGATGTTATTCTAATTACCCCAGCTAAAAACCTTGCAACCTTTGCTGTCACCCCAATGAAGCAGAGTCCACCTCTTTCGGAGGGAGTCCATTCCACTGTCAAACAGCTCTTCCTGTCAGAAAGTTCTTCCTAATATCTAGTCATAATGCCTTTCTTGTCATCTGAATTACTTGGTCTGGGCCCCACCCTCCAGAGCAGCGGAAAACAAGATTGCCACATCTTCCGTGGGAGAGCACGTCAGAGGAAGATCCGTCTTTCATCTCCTTTCGGTCTCCTCTTTTGCAGGCTAAGCAGACCCAGCTCACATGCGGAAGTCTGAAATCTGGGTCAGAGTTCCTTCCTGTAAAATAGAGCTTTCCAAACTGTGTTGTGACACATTAGTGTGTCGGCTGCAGTGCGTAGGTGTGTCAGGCGAATGCTCCATACTCTACACTTAGGGTTGGAAAGGAGTTAGTTTAACCTCCGGTTTCCTAGTAAAACTGAATTACTGTGTCACGAAATGATGACGCATGTCTAAAAAGTGTGTCACCAACATGAAAAGTTTGGGAAGCTGTGCTGTAAAATTTCTGGTTCTGGGGTCCACGGTGTGGCACCTCTGGACACTCCCAGATGGGGAAGAAATTTGGCTCGGTTCATATTTAGAGGCAGACATACTTGATTAGCAGTTTCTGAAACAAGATGCAAACAAAAACTCAGCTGCTGTTTGAAATCCACACCTTTCACATTTTTTTGCAAAGCAAGTAATAAAATAAATACATATACTTGGGTTAAAAGTGTGAATAAAAATGCCTATATTAGTGAAAATAATATACAAACATGCATTGTATTAGAGAAAGTAGTTTTGCAAAAATGGATTTGCCAGCCAGAATTGCATACACAAATGTCAAGAGAAATTTGCACTAAAATGGCTGATGATTTCTCATGAGGACTTTTTCTAAATAAAAAGAAATTGCAAAGTCATGTGGAAGTGTGGAGAAAGGAACTCACTGATGGAAAAATGAGAAACTGACATTGAACAGTTCACTCATCCCTGCCTTGGTGCCCGCCAACACCCCCTGCCCCTCTGAGTTTTCCCTCCTCCCCTTTCAAATTGGGTTTTTATTGACTTATTTATTTGAATTTGTGTTGATGGGAAGATGTTGCCATGCTTTACCTGCTGCTTTGAGGGTGTTCTGTGCAATGTCAGTTTCCCCCCCTGTGAAATGGGTATTTATTTGTTCCCATGGCAGTTGCTTACCTTTCCAAGTGTGCCTGAAAAATGGGAGACCCTTATGCCTCCTGTGTTCAGTCAGTCAACCAATTCACTCCCTTGCCTGAGATTGATAAGACTGTTATGTGTTTATTCTTAACACCCCAACCTGCTACGAGGAGCCTTTTGTTGCGGAGGGAGGCTCCCTTCTGCAAAGTTATTTGCAAATGAGTGACCTTTCCCTGGAGGCCCCACTGAATTATGCCTCCAGCCTGCGACAGAGGAGAGTCGCTTGG
The DNA here is from genome assembly GCF_964234715.1 of Podarcis melisellensis. NCBI lineage: Eukaryota > Metazoa > Chordata > Lepidosauria > Squamata > Lacertidae > Podarcis > Podarcis melisellensis. The sequence continues at coordinate 994,552 of NC_138547.1, read as the reverse complement.
AGAATTATGGCCCGCGAGGAATGCAGGATGCTCAGTGCACCGTAAATATGGTCTGACGTGGGATGTTGTTTCCTTGTCTGGGTCATCAAGGAGCAGATGGTGGGGCTTTGCCAAAAACTCCAGGGGGAGGGGAGCTGGCCTTCACCAAAGAGGATCCTTCTCAGGTCCAGAACCTTTGTGCTCATTTGGAAAGGTGGCAGCACTTGGGACTCAAGGCAAGGAGGGGGTGACATGTTTCGTTCAGCTCAAGCGCAGCGGTGAGGACTGGCACCTTGCTTTGTTTTTAAGGGAGGCATCATGGCTCCCCGAAAAAGCAACTGCTCTGCATTTAGAAGCTCCCTGGTCCAATTCCTGGCATTTCCAGGTGGGACCCCCTGCTTGAAATCCTGGAGGGCTGCTGCCTGCCAGAGTTGACAGTGCAGAGCTGGGTGGACCAATACTCTGACTCAGCATAGGGCAGCTTCTTCTCATGTTCCTTCGGCTGAGGGGGCTGCTGAGTGCTTGTTGTTCGTTCTTCTGGTCATGGTGGCTGGGACTGGGCTTACTGGACACCCAGCTCTGCACTTCATTGGCCCAGTTCTTCCCAAACCTTTCCAGGGTTCCACAAACTGACCGCTGGTTCCGGCTTACCTGTCAAAACCATTATTTAGAAAAGCGGTTTGCTCCGCCCACTAAGGAGGATGACAACACGATAAAATTCAAAGCAGCAGCAAATAATTGCACGTTTATTCAAAATCCAATCAAAACTGTTTACTTTCATTCTTGTGTTGGAGGGGCGTTGGGCTAGATGATGATGATGATAATTTATTATTTACACCCCACCCATCTGGCTGGGTTTCCCCAGCCACTCTGGGCGGCTTCCAACAGAACACTAAAATACAATAACCTATTAAACATTAAAAGCTTCCCTAAACATGACCTTCAGGGTCCCTTCCAATACTACAATTCTAATTCAACAAAATTGATGAGCTAGATCCAGTGAAGTCTGATGAGTCCTTTGCACCTCCAAAACCCGCCTCTGCTGCCCCCTCTAAGTATTCTCACTGCTTAAACCCTTGGGGGTGGTTGGTGGGGCTGGGGGGAGCACTCTGGTTTGGCTAAGAGCCCCCTGTTTATCAGCAAGCCTTTCTGGGGCAACCAAAGCTCTGTGCTTCTCTCTGGTTTCAACAGCTGTTTGCTGCTGACTCCCCTCATTGGTGCTGCTGGACTTGGAGATAATAATAATAATAATAATAATAATAATAATAATAATAATAATAATAATAATAATAATAATAATAATTTATTCATACCCCGCCCATCTGGCTGGGTTTCTCCAGCCACTCTGGGCGGCTTCCAACAAAATATTAAAATACCGTAATGCATCAAACATGAAAAGCTTCCCTAAACAGGGCTGCCTTCAGATGTCTTCTAAAAGTCTGGTAGTTGTTTATTTCCTTGACATCTGGTGGGAGGGCGTTCCACAGGGCGGGTGCCACTACCGAGAAGGCCCTCTGCCTGGTTCCCTGTAACTTGGCTTCTTGCAGCGAGGGAACCGCCAGAAGGCCCTCGGAGCTGGACCTCAGTGTCCAGGTAGAACGATGGGGGTGGAGACGCTCCTTCAGGTATACTGGGCCTTTGAGGCCGTTTAGGGCTTTCAAGGTCAGCACCAACACTTTGAATTGTTTGTCCTTCGGTCCCTGTTGGGCTTCTCCCCCTCTCTCTCCTTTCATGCCCTGCTAGCCCCAAAGGAGGAAGAGGAGGAGGCTGGTCCACTGCAGGCTGCTCTGTTATCACCTCCCACCTGGAATTCACCACCTGCTCTTGCAACCACACCACCAACTTTGCAGTGCTGCTGCAGGTCTACGAAGTGCAGGTGAGAGAGACTGAATTCTTTGCTTAAGGGAGCCAGGGGGCGGGCAGGGGGCGGAGGAACAGGCCTTAGTGCCATCCCAAAATGTTTTTTCTGCCTGTAATGAATGGCAATATGGTGCCTCTTTCTCCACCCCACATACAAAAGCCACAGGTTTGCACTGGCAGCTGGATAACTCTTTCGCTACAGAGGTGTGTCTGGCACCTTCATTATACAGCTTTACTCGAATACTGAAGACACACCTCTTAACCTTGGCTTTTGACACTTGAGGTGTATGTATTTGGACCCATGTAATTTCTGTAATTTTTGTTAGGAGAGCTTGCAGCCCGGGTAAATTAGATAACCACTTACTGTTTCTGGAGTTCAAAGGCTTTATTCATGCAGAAGCTATTAACAGAATGAGTAGGATAAAAGAGAGAAGTACCAAACATCTTGTCTCAACATGTTGGACAAGAGAACACAAAATGGTTCAGCTTTTAGTGGTGCAGTTAACTTATAGAGGCCCCAAGCAAGTGTTGGATAGATTGCTAGGCAAACAGCATCCTCATGTGGTTTGAAGCAACACAGGCATGAAATCGAAGCTCAAGAGAAGGAAATGTATTTGCTTTTTTCCAACACTTTCAAGTTCTTTTAAATTGATTTCAATGTTGTGCTTTAGTTGTAGTAACCTGCCCTGGGACTTTGGGGTGATGAATGGGTAATAAATGGTAGTAGTACTAGGAGGAATAATAATAATAATAATAATAATAATAATAATAATAATAATAATAATGGGGCAGTCCACCACACCTCAGTCAAGTGGGCTTTTTGAGGGCGGGTGGGGGTGGTTTGCAGGACATCCTGTGTGGCCTACCCAGCTCTATCCACCAGTAAAAGGGAATGGCTGGGGAGGGGCTTGGGTGGAATAGCCAGGGGTTGCACCTACCCCAACACCCACCAACTGAGGCAGCTGCCTCACTTTGCCTAACAGTAAGATGACTTTGCTTAGCAAGTTGTTCCTGTGTGTTTGAGCAGAGGAGTGCAGAGGAGGAGTCAACCCTGAAGACCTTGACCTTTGTCGGCTGCGGTGTCTCGTTCTGCGCCCTGATCGTCACCTTCGTCCTCTTCCTGGCAGTTGGGTAAGGCTGGATCCGGGCCACGTATCCAGAAGCAACACGGGTGTAAGATGGGGGCGATTTCCTTACAGAAGAACATCATGGCACTCTGTTGGATCAGGCCAATGGGGGGGGGGTCCCATCTAGTCCAGTTCTCACAGTGGCCCCCCAGATGCCAGAGGGGGACCCCACAAGCAAAATCTGAGCACAAGAACCCTCTTGTGCTATCCTGGATACCCCCCACACCAATCCAAGATCTAGGCAGCTGCCCCAGGTCTGTGCTCTAGGAAGCACTTGCAGCAACCAGGAACTCCTCCCCCTCCCCCATATGCACCTTTCCCCAGTGGGCTGTGTGCATGTAGCCAGAGACTACACCTGCATGGAAGATGCATCTGCTCTTCCCTCTTCAGCCCCTTCCTGGTTTGGGAGACAAAGTGCAGGGGAGGCGACTGGCGGGTCACTTGCCCGGCCTGCCTCTTCCTCCAGCTTGGAAGCTGCCTCTGATTCCTGGCTGCCACAGGCCTCCACAACCCACTGCCCCCCACTCCTGAGTCCGACTCCAAGCCTCCTTCCCCCAGTGCACACTCGTCAGGGCCCTGCCAGTCCCTGCCCCAGATTCCTGCCTCCAACTGTGGAGACAGAGCAGAGCCATAATAATAATAATAATAATAATAATAATAATAATAATAATAATTTATACCCAGCCCATCTGGCTGAGTTTCCCCAGCCACTCTGGGCGGCTTCCAATCGAGTGTTAAAAACAATACAGCATTAAAGATTAAAAACTTCCCTAAACAGGGCTGCCTTCAGATGTCTTTTAAAGAGAAGATAGCCACTTATTTCCTTCACATCTGGTGGGAGGGTGTTCCACAGGGCGGGTGCCACTACCAAGAAGGCCCTCTGTCTGGTTCCCTGTAACCTCACTTCTCGCAGTGAGGGAACCACCAGAAGGCCCTCGGAGCTGGACCTCAGTGTCCGGGTAGAACAATGGGGGTGGAGATGCTCCTTCAGGTATACTGGGCCAAGGCCATTTAGGGCTTTCAAGGTCAGCACCAACACTTTGAACTGTGCTTGGAAACATACTGGGAGCCAATGGAGGTGTTATGTGGTCCCATCCCTAGTCCGCCCCCTATTCCTCTATGAATTTGTCTCATCCTCTTTCAAAGCCATCCCAGTTGGAGGGCATCCCTCCAAAGGACAGGACAAATTCATGGAGATGGAGGAGGGGGAGGGGTGGAGGAGGAGGAGGAAGGCTATTGATGGAAGGCTCCTAGCCAGGAAGGCTCTGCTCCGGCTCCACAGTTGGAGACAAAATGCTTCTGAATGCCAGTTGCTGGAAACACCAGGAGGGGAGAGGGCCGTTTGGCCACTGTGAGAACAGGAATCCGGGCTAGGTGGACCATCATGGACCTGATCCTGCAGGCATGCTATGTTCCTTATGATGGGGTGCAAAGCGCTCCCTGTTCTTGCTTGAGTACTTGGCATGAGTCGTTCCTGACTGTGGCTCTACCCTAGGGGTCAGGCATTGCAGGGACTCTCACCAGCCCCAGCCAGCAGAGTGCATGGTCATTGGGGGGGGGGCGGCTGCAGGTTCTGCATGTGAGGGGACTTGACCAGCAGGTGACCTGGGTATCCGGAATGGCACTCCCAGAAGTGTTGGTTCTCCAGGGTGAGAGGCAGGGAGGAAAAAAGGAGAGGCCCCAGATGGGAGGGGGCTGCTACCCCCTGTAGGTGGGGGGGGTTGAGAACTGCCTGTAGGAGAAGTCTCCATATTACACGTATTCTGTTTATAGCTTTTGTAGCTGTTCTTGTAGTGTGAAAAAACTTTAGTAATTTTTAAAAATTTGAACAGTCAAAAAAGGGGTGGCGTTGCACTCCCAACTTTGTTTCTTTTTTTAAAAAAAAATTATTGATACAGCAAGAAAAAAGAAAAAAACACAAATCCCAAATTACACACGGGAATAACCATAGACACATACTTTTCTTAGCAAACAATAAAACATATATTGGTCTTAACACTAAAGACCCAGCCTCCCGTCTAGTCCATATTTCGATTTCATATTACTTATTGCCAATACACACTTTTATCATAATTAAACTTTTTCTTAATATATCTAATTTTTTATATCTACCTTGCAACTATTACTGAAGTTCCTCAAATGCTGCAACAGAATTTAAACTACTATATTTATTTTTCAGATATTCTTTGAAAAACTCCCATTTTGAAACAAATTCCTGTTTTGATTTATTCTTTATTTTTTCTGATAGACCATCTAATTTGGCATATTCTGCCAGCTTTTGGATCCAATCTTGTATAGAGGGGATTCCATTACTTTGTTTCTTGACTCCCATCTCCCCATCCTCCCTCCCTCCCTCCCTCCCTCCCTCCCTCCCTCCAGTGTCCCCAAGAGCGAGAGGACCACAGTGCACAAGAACCTGATATTCGCGCTGGCAGCTGCGGAGGCCTTGCTCATGTTCAGCGAATTGGCCAAAACCAACCAGGTAGGAAGGGCAGGCAGCGGGGAGAGACCTCGTGGGGGACCTCCCCGCCTTTGCCAGGGGGACAGGGACCTGTTCCTGCCAAGGGATCCCTGGCCCCTGGCCCTCACCTCCCACGGCCTCCTGCCCTTCCTTCCCTTCCTCTCCCCAGGGAGTGTGCTTTGCCGTCACGGCCTTCCTGCACCTCTTCTTCATGGCTGCCTTCGCCTGGATGCTGGTGGAAGGTCTTCTCCTGTGGAGCAAAGTGGTGGCCGTGAACATGAGCGAGGACCGGCGGATGAGGTTCTACTACCTGACTGGGTGGGGTCTGTGTCCCAGTGGTGATGAGGGAGGGAGGGAAAGAGGGGGGAGGCAGCCAAGTCGACTTCTGATTCTCCTTCTCCTCCGTCTTCTGAAAGCCCATACTCCTACGGATGGCTCGATCTGGTTTAGACAAACCCTGTTCCCATCTTAACCACTGTATGGTGAGGTAGATCTGTGCCCGTGGCCGTTGGGTGATTACTTGCCAGGGGCCACCCAAATGGCTCAGGCGACTGCCTCAGGCAGCAGGGACCGTTCCTCAGGCTTTCGCCCGGAGCTCCTCAGGTGTCCCATCTGCCTCTCCTGCTCCACCCAAGCCAGCCTGCTTCTCTTTTCTCACAGAATCTGAGTTGCAAGGGACCCTGCAATGCAGGTATCTCAGCTCAAGCGTCCCTGACAGGTGGCCACCCAACCTCTGTGTGGAAACCTCTAACCAAGGAGAGTCCATCACTTCCCAAGGGAGTCCGTTCCACTGCCCAGCAGCTCTTACTGCCAGAAGGCTCTTCCTCTGAACATAAGGAATCTTCTTTCCTGCCATTGGAATCGATTGTTTCAGGTCTTATCCTCCAAAGCAGAGAAAAACAAGGTTCCCTGCATCTTCCTTGTGACAGCCCTTCAGATAAGATGGCTTTCACATCATTTCCATAGGGGAAATAAGATCCAACTGCTTCTTTATTTGGATCAGGTTCTGGGGTGATGGGGGGGGGCAAGTCGTCCATTTTTGCCCCAGGCATCTATGTGTTTTGGGCCAGCCCTAGGTGACTGTTCATAGCTCAAAGAGGAAAAGACAAAAGGCCTTTAAGCTGTGGCTGTCCATTGGGTGCTCAGGTTGACCTGAAAGAAGTTTTATTTGAACCGGAAGCAGCTGGGAAGGCCCTCCAGACTTTGGGGGTTTTGTGGGGGTATTCTGAAACATGCTGCTGATGCCATAACAGGAAATTAGCAATTGTTTGCCACACATTGCCCCACTTTATTAGTAGTTTTGCAATGCTTCCCGGGGTGACCACATTACAGTGGTCCTCGGTTTAAGAACAGTCCGGTTTAAGAATGATTCGGTCTACGAACTCCACAAAACTGGAAGTAGTGTCCTGGTTTGAGAACTTTACCTCAGTCTAAGAATGGAATCTGAACGGTGGAAGGGCACCAGCAGCGGGAGGCCTCATTAGGGAAAGCACCAGGGCCGTCTTACCCATAGGCGCTAGGGGTGCGGGGCACCCGGGCGCAGGGCTCTCAGCAGCACCAGGCCGAGAGTCCAGGGCCTGAGAGTCGAGTCTGGGGAAGAGCCCGCTCATCAGTCAGAGCACCGCGATGGGCCCTTCTGCTGCAGGTGGCTCCGTGCTGTGAGTTTGGGGGCAACCAAGCCAGCGAGACGCGGAGGCAGCCAGCCGGCTCCCCCCCCCCCACGCACCTGGGATTGGGCAATCGGGGGGCACTGGGCACATCTTTGCACCCCGGTACCACATATGCTTAAGACAGCCCTGGAAAGCGCGCCTTGGTTTAAAAACAGTTTCGTTTTAAGAACGGACTTCCGGAACAGATTAAGTTCGTAAACCGAGGTACCACTGTACGGCCATCCTGAGGGGCATTCTTGCCCTATCGCATTGCAGAGGGGGCCTCAACCCGTTGCCCTCCAACTCTAATCATAGTATGAAACGCTGCATGATTTCAGCAGGGGGCTAATGGAGCCTGTGATGATTCAGAAATGAGGCAGTAGAGCCATAGAGCATAGCTATAGCCCAAAAGCTTCTGCATCCCCTCCAGCCTTTTCTCTGATGAGAACAGGGTCATCGTCTTCTACATCAGGAAGTTTCTCCCACTGCATGCATAGACATCACCTGCGCATCAACATGGGTCACCTTGAGCCAGTTACACCCTCTCCGCTGAACCTACCTTGCAGAATTGTTGTAAGGAAAAATGTGCGAGGGCAGGGATCATTTACAACACTTTCCACAAATTAATGGAATGGAATAAATTTTAGCCTATAAGCTCCCTTGAGGAGAAAAGGTGACGATGATAATGATTGCGATAACGATAATGGAAACTGGGAGAATTATCCAGAACATACCAGCAAATAAATCCTGTTGAACTCAGTGGGACTTAGTTCTGAGTAAAAATGCTTAGGATTGCAGTCTAAGTCTTTACCCAGTTACCTGGGAGTAAGTTCCATTGAATACAGTGGGACTTCTTTCTGAGTAGGCAGGGTCAGGCTCCATCTACAATAAAGGAATCAACGCCACACATTTCCTAATAAATGGCTGGCTGCTGAAACATTGCAATTAAATAATTCAAAGTGGATTTATTACATTTTCCGTCAAGATTATAGGAAGTGCTTCGTATGCCAGCCTCACCATTTCCTTCATTTGGGGCAGGTATTTTTTTCCCAGTATCATCAGCACCCACCTGCCCTCCCACACCACTTTGAATTGTTCTCTCAGACGTGAAGGGGAGGAAAAAGGGAAAGTGGGACATTCCAGCATCATAATTCCAGGACAGTCCCTGGGAAACTGGGACACACGTGTAACTGCCCTGCCGAGATACCACCATGAGCACAAATTGTCATGAATGCACAATAGAAAGGGTGTGTGGAGGGGGCTCCTGTGTCCTGCCGAGAAGCAAAGAAAAATGGGCTCTTAGGAGGTCTCCTGAGACTGGCCAACTGGATAAGGCCCCCAGGTCCCACCCCAGGCCTTGGGCCCAACAGCTTAAGAACCCCTCAGCTTCCCCAGGGCAGGTGGTATGCAGAAGGAAAGTTGGCAGTTCACCGTCCTTCCCTGCTTGCCTCTTCAGGTCTTCCTGTGGTTATTGTTGGTGTAACCCTGGCCACCTCATTCAACAAGTACGTGGCAGAGAACCATTGCTGGCTGAACGTGCAGACGGACATCATCTGGGCTTTTGTGGGGCCGGTCCTCTTCGTCCTGACGGTGAGTGTGTCAGGAAAGGGGGGGCCTCCTCCTTTCACTGGCAGGGTTTGCAATGCAAAAGGTTCTTGCTGCCATGTGTGGCAGTCTTAACAGAGAAATCTGAGGGTTCCCTTGGACAAAAAACAAGGACCCCAGCCAGGAATACCAGAGCAAAACAGCAGCCAGTAGGCTTGGTCTTGATTGAAGACTGTCACGACAGGACTCCCACCTCCCAAACTTTTATTAGCTGCTAATCCTCATGTTACACCCCCCAAAACTACATCACTAATACATCACAATTACATCATGAAAGGGGAGGTCTGGTGGCAGGAATCTGAGCATCCTGGACCCTGCCCCATGGGTCCCCTTTCATGATGTAACCGTGATGTATGAGTGATGTAGTTTGGGGGGGGGTGTAACATGGGGATTAGCAGCTAATAAAAGTTTGGGGGCTCTTTTGTTGGGGCTTCCTTCTTGTTCCACCTTGTGGCAGGTGGAACTAATAAAGGTTTGGGTTCTCTTTTGTTCGGGGCTTCCATCTTGTTCCACCTGGTGGGAGGTGAGAGTCCTGTCGCGACAGTCTTCAATAAAGACCAAGCCTACTGGCTGCTGTTTTGCTCTGGTGTTCCTGGCTGGTGTCCTTGTTTTTTGTCCAAGGGAGCCCTCAGATTTCTCCGTTAAGAGCAGGATTGGGTGCGTGTGAGCAAATGTTGGGATTCAGTGGTTTTCAAACTCTGTGCCCTCACAAGACAAACATGAACTCTGCAGACCACAGGGTGAATTACTTTCCATGTGTGTGGGAGATAACTCTGATTTACACAACAATATAGAATCATAGAATCATAGAGTTGGAAGAGACCACCAGGGCCATCGAGTCCAACCCCCTACCAAGCAGGAAACACCATCAGAGCACTCCTGACATATGGCTGTCAAGCCTCTGCTTAAAGACCTCCAAAGAAGGAGACTCCACCACACTCCTTGGCAGCAAATTCCACTGTCGAACAACTCGGGGGGGGGCAGTGTTACCGTGTTCCCTGAGAGGAGGATTCTGGGAAATCTCCCCCCTCCACAACTGCCACCTCTTAAAGCCTCTGACTGCTGTTTCAGGTCCAGCCCCTCACCCTCTCGCCCCTCTCCTTTGCAGGTGAACACCTTTGTGCTTTTCCGAGTGGTGATGGTGACAGTCTCCAGTGCACGGCGACGGTCAAGGATGCTGACCCCCAACAGCAGCTTGGAAAAGCAGATTGGCATCCAGATCTGGTGAGTCCCGGAGGCCCCTGGGGGCTGCCCCCGCCCCCTCCAGAGAAGGGCACCAGAGAAGCAGAAGGACATCTATCTGAATGCCATTTGCTAGGGAGAAGAAGTGTGAGAAGAAGTGGTGATGCAGGGCTTGGAGGGTCAGAGTAGGACCGGGGAGGCCAGGGTTCGAATCCACGCGGGTCTCCTTGGACGCCACTCACTGCCTCTCAGCCCAGCCTACCTCGCAGGGTTGTGAGGAGAGGAGAACCATGTACACAACCTCGAGCGACTTCGAGGAAAAGGTGGGATATAAATACTTTAAACAATAAAATAGAATCAGAGGCCTCATTCCCACCATAGACTTAAAGTGTTGCAATACCGCTTTGAATGGTCCTGCCGTCCCGCAAAGAGCTTTGGGAGCTGTAGTTTAGGAAGGTTTACTAATTGTTAGGAGACACCCTGTTTCTCTCACAGAGCTATAGTTCCCAGAGTTCCCTGACAAAGAGGGATTGATTGTCTTTTTAAAGTATTTTTTAAAAAATAAAATAAAATTTGCACATGTGACGATTAAAACATCATACTCACATACATCATAAAAGCAGCAATAACGTCAAGAGGAATAAAAATACAAGATAATACAGCTTAAAAAGGATGAATAGTGTGAAATATATTCCATGGTCGATATTTATTCAAAATATATCAAGCATTCATAAACCTTGACAGATAAAATAATATTTAGTAGGAATGCGCCAGCCATGAGATCGTTTGGTCATGTGTGGGAGGGATTGATTGTTAAACTGCTCTGGGAATTGCAGCTCTGGGTGGGGAATAGGTGCCTCCCGAATAACTCCCTTAGCAACCTGCTGCCACTGCTGCTTGAATTTCCACACTGCCCTTCACCTGAAGGCCACAGGGTGGTTCACAACGTCAGCTGCACCTCCCAGGATTCTCTGGGGAAGCCACAATGGTTTAAATTTGTATCCTAGTGCTTTAGTGTGAACATGGCCATAGAGGTCAATTGTAGAGTTGGAGGGACATAGGTGGCACTGTGGGTTAAACCACAGAGCCTAGGACTTGCTGATCAGAAGGTCGGCGGTTCGAATCCCCGCGACGGAGGTGCTCAGTCCCTGCTCCTGCCAACCTAGCACTTAGAAAGCACACCAAAAAGTGCAAGTAGATAAATAGGTACCACTCCGGCGGGAAGGTAAACGGCATTTCCGTGCGCTGCTCTGGTTCCCCAGAAGCGGCTTAGTCCTGCTGGCCACATGACCCGGAAGCTGTACGCCGGCTCCCTCAGCCAGTAAAGCGAGATGAGCGCCACAACCCCAGAGTCAGCCACGACAGGACCTAATGGTCAGGGGTCCCTTTACCTTTATCTTTAGAGTTGGAAGGGATCCTGAGGATCATCCATTCCAACCCCCTGCAAGGCAGGAATGTGCAATAGCAGCTGATCCTCATTGGGATTAGTAGAGAGGAGGACAAGGAGATGAAGGCAGAGTGAATGACAGGCAGGGTCACCCCCTGGCCAGTTATAAGGAAGAAGACAGGCTGAGGTTGGTGGGCCCCATTGGCCCCAACAGACCAGCTTGCACAGCTTGAAGCCATTGGTTTGAGTCCTATCCTCCATGGCAGGAGAAAACAAGCTTGCTCCCTCTTCCACCTGACAGGCCTTGAGATATTTGAAGATGGCCATCATATCTCCTCTCACTCTCCTCTTTCCCAGGCTACACAGACCCAGCTCCTTCAAGGGTTCCTTATAAGCCTTGGTTTCCAGATCCTTGATCATTCTTGGTCACCCTCCTCTGCACACCTTCCAACTTGTCAAGGTCCTTCTTAAATTGTGGTGCCCATAATTGGACTATGATTTCCCTTGATCTGGACACTCAACTTCTGTTGATGCATTTGCCTTTTTTTGCTGCTGAATCACTCCGTGGACTCATGTTTAGCTTGTGGTCCACCAAGACCCCTAGATCCTCTCCACATGTACTGCTAGTAAGCCAGGTGTCCCTCATCCTATATTTGTGCATCTGCCTAAGTGCGGGACCTAAAACAAACCCCTGTGTTGCAATAAGAACCATGCACAACAATACAAACACAACATGTTGGCTAATAGTTAGTAGAAAATATATAATAGAATAATGATATCATTCAAATTAAAGGAGTAAGCCAATCAAAGTTCGTATGTACAATATAACAGAGTGGTAACGAGGACCGTCAAGCCGTGTGTTCAGAACAGATGTCTAAGGACAGACTCACAATAGTCTTTCAGTAGTTTCAACAGAAGACGTCTCAAAGGTTTCAAAAGTTCATTTTGTACTCATTTAACAAAAGCTCATTTAATACTATTCCTCTGTATATTTGTTTTTCATGGGTCTACTTTGTTTCTGCATGCTATATATGCCATCCTGTTCCTTTAAGTATATCGTTATTGGGAACACTTGTGCCTTGCTTCCTATGTCCTGTGCAATTGTGTCTCAAGTATCAGCAGCTACACTATCTAGTGAGCACTGATCCTTAGCTTGAATCTTTCTTACATATTCTGCTGAAAAATATCGGGTATGTGCCTTTATTTATTCTGTTTTGTATATTCTGCTTTATTTTATAATGTGTGTGCTGGTAGCTCAGTTCATTCATTCATCGGTTGTATGCCTTGTATCTTATTTCAAACTGATGAAGACTATTACAAAACAGTAGTATCATTCCAGAGACACTGTCCTTTTGAGGCTTTTGAGATGTCTTCCATTGAAACTTTTGAAAGACTATTGTGAAACTGTCCTTAGACTGCAATGCGCTCTATGTGGGGCTACCTTTGAAGGTGACTTGGAGACTACAACTAATTCAGAATGTGGCAGCTAGACTGGTGACTGGGAGCGGCCGCCGAGACCACATAACACCGGTCTTGAAAGACCTACACTGGCTCCCAGTACGTTTCCGAGCACAATTCAGAGTGTTGGTGCTGACCTTTAAAGCCCTAAACGGCCTCGGTCCAGTAGACCTGTAGGAGCGTCTCCACCTCCGTCATTCTGCCCAGACACTGAGGTCCAGCTCTGAGGGCCTTCTGGCAGTTCCTCACTGCGAGAAGCCAAGTTACAGGGAACCAGGCAGAGGGCTTCTCGGTGGTGGCACCGGCCCTGTGGAATGCCCTCCCACCAGATGTCAAAGAGAAAAACAACTACCAAACTTTTAGAAGACATCTGAAGGCAGCCCTGTTTAGGGAAGCTTTGAATGTTTAATAGGTTATTGTATTTTAGTGTTTTGTTGGAAGAGTGCCTGGGGAAGCCCAGCCAGATGGGCGGGGTATAAATAAATTATTATTATTATTATTATTATTATTATTATTATTATTATTATTAGACATCTGTTTTGAAAACACGGTTTGACGGTCCTCATTACCACTCTGTTGTATTGTACATACGAACTTTGGTTGGCTTACTCCTATAATTTGAATGATATGATTATTCTACTGTATATTTTCTACTAACTATTAGCCTACGTGTTGTGCTTGTATTATTGCAAGTGCAGAACCTGACATTTGTCCCTGCTGATGTTCATTCTCTTAGCTTGGGCCCAGTTCTCCAATGTGTTATGGTCATTTCGAATTCTGTCTTCTGTGGCATTAGTTACCCCTCCAAAACTCTATCAAAAAAGAAACGAGAGTCATCTGACATGACTTGTTTTTGAGACCTACAGGGGAAACTCGAAAAATTAGAATATTGTGGAAAAGTTCGTGACATGCCAAGCGAGATATTTCAAGCCTTGATTTGTTATCATTGCGCTGATCATGGCGTACAGCTGATAAAAACCCCAAATGAACAATCTCAGAAAATTAGAATATTCAAGGAGATCAGCAAAACAAGGATTGCAAATGGAGCAAGATTGGACCTCTGAGAAGCAGAAGCAGATCTCGCTTTGCATGTCATGAGTCGGTCTCATATGTTAGTTTCACCTTTTAAGTTGAATTACTGAAATAAAGGAACTTTTCCACTATATTCTAATTTTTCGAGTTTCACCTGTAGAACAAATCAAGGCTTGACATATCTTGCTTTGAATGTCATGAGTCGATCTCATACGGTATATTAGTTTCACCTTTTAAGTTGAATTAGTGAAAGAATGGAACTTTTCCACGATGTTCAAATTTTTTGAGTTTCATCTGTATGTTGAGACTTAGTAATCATCACCGGCAAAGACTTGCTCCCCTGACGCTGTCTTTGGCTGCAGATGAGTTGACTGCCTCCTTTTTCTCTTGCCTCCCCCTCCCGCAACCCCCTTTGTCCTCTCCCAGGGCAACAGCCAAGCCAGTGCTGGTGCTCCTGCCAGTCCTGGGTCTGACCTGGGTGTGTGGTGTTCTTGTGCACGTCAGCATCACATGGGCCTACATCTTCATTGTGCTGAACTCCCTCCAGGTAAGCTGCCTCGGAAGGTAGACCTTCCCTGCAAAATATCTCTCAGACACGTGTGTATGTGTGTGAACATACACAGACACCGGGATCAGTTGCCCATGCTGGAGGCTGCACCTTGTGATGGCAAAGATGCCTTTGAGCACATGCAGAGTGCCTTCCCCCTCACCGTCAGGGAGGAAGAGCTTCAAAAGGAGGCCAGCTTGAGCATCAGTCGTTCTCTCGCTGAACATTCGGTCCAGAGCTGGCCTTGCAATATCCAACACTGTGCAGCAGGGGAGGCCCTGACCATACCAGCTTCCTGGTCTTTGGCCACGGCTGAAATCGCTCCCTCTTGCTCAGCGGCTGCTTCTCCTCCATCCAGCAAGAGCTTCTTTCAGATGTTGTTCAATTCACACAGGTAACTCACAACCTGTGCGATTTCAACTTTATGCGCTAGCCAACTGGCCAGTTGCAAATCACGCAAATTAAGCGCACGCAAGTCTGAGAGCTTAAAAGCTCTTTCTGTGGCGTGGGGAAACCTTTTAAGCTCTGTGCCTTGCTTAGCGGGCAATTCCATGTGAGGAATTCCCAGAGCCCAGTAAGCAAGGGAGGGGAGCTGACAACCTCTGCCTTGCTTAGGGGGCAAGGATCGCTTGGCTCACAGCTTCAGAGAGGTAAGATCACTCATGTGGGGGGAGGTTGCAAGGGTGGTTCTGACTAGACCTCGTTCTGGCCTTACGCTCAGTCCCCAGATCATAACCCTCAAGCAAGCAGTGAGGGACCTGTATTGATTTGGTTTGATTTGAATTAATTTTATAATGAAATGATTTTAGAATGTATTATTTTATAGTTGTTAGCCGCTCTAAGCCCAGCTTCGGCTGGGGAGGGCGGGATATAAATAAAAATTTATTAATTTATATTTATTATTGAGAAAACAATTGCTCCTTCCTTCCAAAGTCTCTCTCCCTCCCCTCCCTCCCCACTCCCACCCTTCTATAGGGGCTCCCTAGCACACCTGTCCATTTGAAGGGACCCCTTCCTAGTCAAAATATGACTAGATACGTGAATCAGCGTAGAATTACAGAATCACAGAGCTGTAGAATTGGAAGGAGACCCTGCCATTTCCGCCACAAGCCCAACCTTATTCAACGTGGAAATCACAACTACAGTGTCCCTGATGGATGGGCGCCCAAGAAAACATTCAAGGGAGGAGAGCCCTTCTGAGGGAGTCTGGTTCTTCTTCTTCTTGTTGTTGTTTAGTCGTTTATTCGTGTCCGCCTCTTCGTGACCCCCTGGACCAGAGCACGCCAGGCCCTCCTGTCTTCCACTGCCTCCCGCACTTTGGTCAAACTCATGCTGGTAGCTTCGAGAACACTGTCCAACCATCTTGTCATCTGCCGTCCCCTTCTCCTTGTGCCCTCCATCTTTCCCAGCATCAGGGTCTTTTCCAGGGAGTCTTCTCTTCTGTCTGGTTCTACTGTCTCATAACTGCCAGAAAGTTTAGTTGGAATTCCCATTCTCGCCATTTGAATCCATTGGTTAAGGGCCTGCCCTCCAGAGCAGCAGGAAAAGTAATTTGGACATCTCCTGTGAAAGGATAGGAAGGAGGTGTCCACCACACAAACTGAGCTTTATTCAGAGAAGTAATTGCTTTCATGAAACAAGAAAAGCGGACATTCAAAGGACCATACCTTCCTCCCCCAATCTGCTCTGCTCCGAGCACCGGTGCCAATAAGAGGGAGGGGAGTGTTTCTTCTGAGGATGAGCAGCCGCCCTGCATCGTCCGCGAAGGTTATATCAGTGCCAGAGTGTGCAGCACTCCTGCCCCAGCCTGTGGAGGAGTGGGGCTTGTTGCACAGATGCCGGCCACAATTAGTGCATCAGCTGCAAAGCTTCCTGATAGCTGGAGGAACACAGGAACTGATTCTCTCCTGATAAGGGGGCAAAGCATCAGAGGAGCACAGCAGGAGGGTGTAGTAATTATGAGAGGAGACTCTTCTCCCGGTCCCAGTGCCAAGCTCAGGGACTGGAGAGCAGGATGTTGTTTAAGTTGTGGGGGGCGGGGGAGAGCGATGCGCTAGGAAAACTCTTGGCCGGCGCTTGTGTTTCTGAAGGTTCATCATCCGAGACTTCTGAGGCGGCTTCCTCCTTCAGAACGCAAGAGAAAGAAATTGACAAAAGGATGTGTCATTTCACACAACGCGCAGTTCAGTGGCGTAGCGTGGGGGGTGCAGGGGGGCCGGCCGCACCAGGCGCAACATCTGGAGGTTAGGGTTAGGGTGCGCAAATCCACGGGTTAGGGGGCGCAAATTACTTGCCTTGCCCCGGGTGCTGACAACCCACGCTACGCCACTGGCGCAAGTTAATTCATTCGTATTGTATTTGTTTGAGACATCTCTGAACCGCTCCTTGCTGCGAGTTGTGCCAGCTCTAGAGCGGAAAACGCCAAATGTCCTGAGAGGAGGAAGAGGAAGAGGAAGGCTTGTGCATGCAATGCCACTTTTATCTTGAAAAATGCCCAAAGGCCCTTCGTTATGACCAGACAAAATGTCACAAAATAGTGAGGCAAGCTTCTGAGTCCACCAGAGCTCTTCTTCTTCAGGAAGTGGGCAGGGGGGGTGGGGGGACTGAGGGAAACAAAAAGTTGGCTAGGGATTGAGGCCATATTGGTCCAAGTTAATTTTTGCTGTAGGCTGCCTTAGAAGGGGGCTGGTGTGGGGGCTCTCTCTCTCTCTCTCTCTCTCTCTCTCTCTCTCTCTCTCTCTCACACACACACACACACACACACACATCTGTGTTCTAACTTCAAAGTCTTGTCTCAGTTTGTCTCAGTTACCAGGAATGAAAAATGGAAGGGACCCTTTCTCTTGCTTTGTCTACCCCACACTTTCTCTTTTCTTTGTCCTCCTTTCCCCCTGGATGAATTAAGCCAACGGTCGCATGGAATCAGGCCATGGAATCTTTGCGAAAGGGGCAGTTTTGCCCCTAGGTAGGGAGAGAGACATCGTTTGGCCTTCCCTGTATGTCTGTTGGGGGGGGGCTAACAAAGCAAGGATGCTGCCCCAGAGGCTGTTTCCAGGTCCCTGGCATGGATTCTTCCCTCTGTCTTTCTACAGGGTCTCTACATATTCCTGGTCTATGCCATCTACAACAGCGAGGTAAGGGACAGCCACACTACGCAAGGCGGCGGGATTTGGCACCCCTGTTTTCTCTGCAACAGCTCTTCAGACTTTGAAAATGAGCTTGAAAGGATTGATCAATGGCTTGTGAAACCAGCTAGCAAAGGGCATCTACCCTCACAGTGACGGCTGGATCTGCTGGATCCTCCCGTGTGTGTTTGTGTGTGTGGTGGCATTCTGACGACTTGCCATTCTGCTGGCAAGATCTCCTAGGACAATGATGGCCAAACTCGGCTCTCCAGCTGTTTTGGGATTGCAATTCCCATCATCCCTGACCACTGGTCCTGTTAGCTAGGAATGATGGGAGTTGTAGTCCCAAAACAGCTGGAGGGCCAAGTCTGGCCATGCCTGCCCTAGAGCAGTGTTTCCCAACCTTGTGCCTCCAGCTGTTTTTGGACTACAATTCCCATCATCCCTTGCCACTGGTCTTGCTAGTCAGGGATGATGGGAGTTGTAGTTCAAAAACAGCTGGAGGCACAAGGTTGGGAAACACTGCCCTAGAGCCATCCAAGTTCCCACTAGATCTCGTGTGAGTGGTTGCTAGTCTTCCTCATATACGTGGAACCCTAGGAGCCAAACCCCCGTGTAAGACGCAGCCACAGCGCAGAGCAGGAGTGAGGAAACCTCCAGCCTGTGGGACAATCTCAGTCCTGCAAAGTCTGTTGCATGTCGGACAACTTTGCTCCCCAACTGACTCCTCTGTGGACAAACGGCACCCGGCGGAGGGGGGCAGTTGCTGCTGTTTCCAACACCTTTTCCTCTTCAGCTGAGGAAACAGCTACATACGACTAGCAGGTGAATTTTGAAAACAATTAAATACCAGGATTTCCCACCACCATCATGGGGCCCCTCCCCCACAGGAATCAACCTGGACCCTGCAATTGTCATCTGAGGCTCTTCTTTGGGTGCAAACACCCCCCTACCCCCCCCCCCGTGGGATATCTGGAATGTGGGAACACAAGAACTGGCCTTTTCTGTGGTGACTCCCTACTTGAGGAATGCTCTCCCCAGCGAGACTTACCTGCCAGCGTCATTGCACCTCTTTAGGCACCAGGCGAAAACCAGGCCTTTGGCTTTTAACTATCGATGCAGCCATTTAGAAAGGGATGCAGCAGAACGAGCAGAAGTTTCAAGAAAACTGAAGTAAATATTTGATGTATATAAGAAACAATTGTAAATCTTTGAAGACACTGGTAGGGTTGGAATAACTCTTACAGTGTGTAGTTGATAATATGATATATAAAGTACGTGACATTAGAATTTTATTTGATACTTACCAAAGAAATGGAGGGAACTCAGAGGCATGATAGAGCCTAAGTTAAATATGTATCCTATATATGTGTATTTATGAATGTGTGTATGTTTACTGAAAATCAATAAAAACTTAATTTGCAAAATAAAAAATAGAAAGGGACGCAGGTGGCACTGTGGGTTAAACCACAGAGCCTAGACTTGTCGATCAGAAGGTCGGCAGTTTGAATCCCCACGACGGGCTGAGCTCCCGTTGCTTGGTCCCTGCTCCTGCCAACCTAGCAGTTTGAAAGCACGTCAAAGTAGATAAATAGGCACCGCTCCGGCGGGAAGGTAAACAGCATTTCCGTGTGCTGCTCTGGTTCCCCAGAAGCGGCTTAGTCCTGCTGGCCACATGACCCAGAAGCTGTCTGCGGACCCAAGCCCTAACCCTAACCCTAACCCTAACCCTGCCCCTGCCAAACTAGCAGTTCGAAAGCACGTCAAAGTGCAAGTAGATAAATAGGCACCGCTCCGGCGGGAAGGTAAACGGCGTTTCCGTGCGCTGCTCTGGTTCGCCAGAAGCGGCTTCATCATGCTGGCCACATGACCTGGAAGTTGTACGCCGGCTCCCTCAGCCAATAAAGCGAGATGAGCGCCGCAACCCCAGAGTTGGCCATGACTGGACCTAACGGTCAAGGGTCCCTTTACCTTACAGCCATTTAGAGTGGGTGGGATCTTTTAACACCCCCAACCCCACTGCCCCAGATTTAATGTATGTGTTTTGTTTCTGTAAGTCACACTGAGTTGCTATGGCAAAAAGTGGTAATAAATTTAATTAAATAATCATCATCATAAAGGAGGAAGAATTTCCCTTGGCACTGCAATGCCAGTAACTGCTTTCCCCACAACAAATACAGATAAATGCACAGGGGGTGTTGTTGTTGTTTTAAAAAGTGTCATTAGTGCCTGAGGCATCTTGTTGTGTTCCTGCTGTGGGCTGGAGGGGCCAGTTTCATACTTGTGCTTGACTTGCAGGTGCGAAATGCCATTCAGCGGATGAAGGAGAAGAAAAAGGCTCTCTCTTTCACAGTAGGTCTGGTGGTCTGGTGTTGGGGTCTCCCCCTGCCTGACCCTCTTTTCCTCTCCAGACGGCCCCTCTCCCCTCCAACTCCCCCTAAAAACCACAGCATGTGAGTCAGCCAGTGCTAGAGACCTTGTGGGCTTCCAGAACAGCGATTCCAGTTCTGCCCTCTGGAACAAAATAGAGAACAAATCGGCCCTTTCTTACTCAGGGCACCCCTTATGCCCGCCACTGCCCTGTGGCCATTAAAGTTAGCAGAAAATAAGACCCTAAAGGAAAATATTTTAATTTTTTGAAGGAAATTTATTTCTCTCTCTCTCCTTTTTTTGAAAGAGAGGGAAAAATTAAAAACAAAATATTTGTTAAATTACCTTTTTATTGCTGCATTCCTGTTGGATGCTAAAAGGTGGGAAACGTTTGTCCAAAATACATAGAATTTGATTGCATCGAATGAAAAACATCCCTGGTACACCCCCTTTTTTAAAATTAAAAGAAAAGGAAAAACAATTGTGACCTCTTTTGTCTCAATGTGGCAGGATTCTGTTAAATGCATAAAAAGGGAGAGAGAAAATTGCATTTGTGTCCTCCACTAGCCTCTTGAGAAATCTTAGAAAGGTAACATCTAACTGGTTGAAAAGATTTCCCTGCTGTAATATAGTGCCTTTTATTCTCGGTGTTCCTTGCGCCTTTGATGGTTTGAGCTATAGATTTATGTTTCCAGATGTGTTTTAAGCCCCCCCTGACTCTCTCATATCTTACAACGGCGTTCCTTCTGCGTCTCCTCGCAAGTATCCACACAAGCAGCTTTGCCATTTCTTCTTGTGAACCTGACATCCCATGCCAGCCTTGGTTTGGTTTAGCTTTTATGTGTTTGTCTCTTTAAGTTCTGTTTTGTTATGTGGGTTATATGGGGGGAAATGCCGTACTTTTTCCTCTATAAGACTCACTTTTCCCATCCTAAAAAGTAAGGGGAAATGTGTGTGCGTCTTATGGAGCGAATGCAGGCTGCGCAGCTATCCCAGAAGCCAGGAGAGCAAGGGGGATCGGTGCGGGAGGAACGCTCCCCCTGCCCTGAAGAGGCTTGGCACGGCTATCCCAAAAACCAGAGGAGCAAGAGGGATCGCTGCTTTCTCTGCGCAGTGATCCCTCTTGCTGTTCTGGCTTCTGGGATTCAGAATATTTTTTTTTCTTGTTTTCCTTCTCCAAAAACTAGGTGTGTCCTGTGGTCTGGTGTGTCTTATAGAGCGAAAAATACGGCATATAAAGTTGGTTGGGTGATGGCTGTTTCTGGCTGACTGTTTCTTCTCCAGACGTAAAGAGCACCAGAAGAGGCTGCTCTAGATCAGGCCAAAGGAGACCCATCTATTCCAGAGTCTTGTAATCACAGTTCCCAGCTAGGTGTCCCCAAGGAAAACCCACAAGTGGGAGTCAAGCACAAGAGCAATTCTCCCCAGGGACAGACTTTGGTAATCTTTTGCAATATGATGCCCTGCGCAAGACCAACATTTGGTGCCCCAAAGCAGATCTTCTGAGTTATGGATCTCCTTGCTTTTGTGTCCCCTGCGCCACCCTAATGGATATAAAAAACTTCTGCAAGCAACTTCACTGTATATTGTTCCAAGCTGTTATCTCAGATCATTGCAAAATCAGTCAGCGCATAACTCCCGCTTGCCTCAGTGAAAGGGAGGAATATATTTTTTCATGCTGTGTCATATTAGCGAGAGCCATCTTGCCTCCTCTTCCATCTTTATCAAATCTTTCAAGTCTTAAGTAAAGCTGTGCAATTAAATGCCTAATTATAAATAGAAGTCCGTCTGTACTCTTTTTAAAAAAAAAATAATTTAAGTTCTGAGTGAGGCTTGGCATAGAAAACGATACAGAGAAGATTAGCATGGACCTGCGCAAGTGGATCTTCTTGATTTTGTGTCCCCTACACCACCCTAAATCCAGCACTGCCCTCCGCCCCCCCCCCTGGTTTCCAGCAACTGGCATTCGGGTGCCCTGCTGCCTCCAAGTGTGGAGGGTGGAGCGTGGCCTTGGGAGGCTGGGAGCGGCCTGTCTGGGGGGGTTGTGGATGCTGTCCAACTGCTTTGTGTCATTTCAGAACTGTTCCCACCCCATCAATTATCTGTCAAGCCCTAGGAACACGTCCTGGGAGGTGGGTAAGTTCAGCCCCTCCACCCCAGAGAATACAGCCTCCCCCTCCTCGGAGAAGGACTCTGCAACGAAGAACAGCAGCGGCAAGGGTACAAAAGTGGCGCTTCTTCCACCTGCAATGAAATTAGCATCTTTGACTATTTTCATTTCGTTTTGCTTTTGCATCCCAACTGATTCTCCTTTCTCCCTCGCACAGGGAACTTCAGCGCCAAAATCCCAGCGGGACTTGCATCAATTATGTCTCCAGAGAGGCCGGTATGTAGCTCATCCTCACCTACCCAGATTATTTGATTTATTTATTTACTTATTTATGCTGCCTTCCCTTCTGAGGAGCTCCAAGGTGGTCACATGGTTCTCCTTGACTCCTTGAGTTATCCTCACAGCAACAGCCCTGCAAGGTAGGCTGGGCTGGAAGGCAGCGACTGCCCCTCACAAGGTCTCGCCCAGTGAGCTTCTTGATGTCCAGGAGAGAGACTGGAATCCTGGCCTCCCAGCCCATAGTTCAACACTAACCATTGTGTTGCACTGGAAGCTGTTTGTTCCAGGCCGCACCCTTGGTCCACCTGCCTCCACCTCCTCTGATAGGAGGCCTTGACCCAGATGTACCTGGAGGTGCCGCGGGGGGGGGGTGTTGAACCTGGGACCACCTGCAACTGCAGCCTCTTTCTCCCTCCCTTCGAATTCCACTTTCTTCTCAGAGCACTTAAGAATGTCTTTAGGATTCCAGTGGGTGCAGAATTTGAAACTTACCTTATTGTTGTGAAGTGGCCAATAGTGTGTGTGTGTGTGTGTGTGTGTGTGTGTCCCCAAGGAAATGTTTCTTCTGCACTGATCTGGACCCCCACTCCATGGAAGGAGCTATCTCATGACGATGCCTTCCTTCCCCATTGAGAACTCAGAATGGCTGCAAATGCAGCTGACGGATGAGATGCATAGCTGTCAAGCGTCCCTTATTTGGCGGGACAGTCCCTTATCCCAGCGCCATGTCCCGCTGCTGTCCCTTATTGATGAGGCTTCGTTTGGCTGCTGGCTGGGCTTTCTGCCTTTGGCTCAGAGGGGCTCAGAAGTTGAACATACCTGTGCCCGGAAAATCCCTTATTTGGGCTGCTGATCCCTTATTTTCGAGGCTGCTGGTCCCTTATCTTCAAATCTGTAAGTTGACAGCTATGATGAGATGTAGAACAAGCAAAAAAAGACAAGTGCCCGCTGGCTGCCTCAAAAGTAGGAACAGAGGAAGATGCCTTGCACAGAGTTATACCCTTGGATCACCCGACTCAGTACCGTCTACACTGACGGCCAGCAGCTTCTCAGTGTGTCACCTGGGGCCTTGCCCATCCCTTCCTGGACTGGACCCAGGACCTTTTGCCTTAGAAACAGGTGCTCCACCACCAAGGTATGACCTGTCCCATAAAACTAGGTCCGCAGTCAGAACCAGACCATGGGGCCACCCGACTCAGCACAGCTCTCCATGGTTTCAGGCAGCCCCCCCCCCCCCGCCTGCATCATGAAGATGCCAAGTATTGAAACTGGAACTTTTTGTGTGCTTTCTGCCTCTGAGCAAGAGCCCTTGCCCTGAAGTGAAGTAAGGTAAAAGCCAGTGGGACTCCCTCCCACTGGAGGCAGCAGTGGCAACCAGCTGGGAAGGCTTTGACAGAGGGTTAGGCAAGTGCATGTGGGGGGGTGTCTATGGATAGCTCCTAGCCAGGATGGCTCCACAGTTGGAGCGGCAGTGCTTCCGAATGCCAGTTTCTGGAAACACCGGGACGGAAGAGGGCTCTGGTGCGCCAGTCCTGCTGTCAGGTTTCTCACGGCTGCTTGGCGCTGTGGGAACAGGGTGCTGATCTGTCAAGGCTCTTATTACATTCTTATGTTCCCTACCCCACCCATGAGAGTTTCCCCTAAATATATTTTCTCTGCTTTGATGATTTTGGAATGCAATTGCTTTTCTCTTCAAGTGATAGAGGCGGTAGGGGGAGGAGACGTTTGCCCCCTCCTTTTCCAATGCAGTGTTAAACTGGAGCCAAATATAGCTGTCTGCTGTCTCCCCCACTTCGTGGCATGTCCTCAGCATCTGCTAGCGCTGATTAGGTGCCTTAGCCCCTTTAACCGCCTTGTTTTCCTTCCGTGGGTCCTGAGAGGTGGACTTCCCCTCCTCCTTCCAGAGTCCCACTTTTATCATCTCGCCTTCGCAGGCAGGGAGCAACAATTCGTTTTAGAGCCGTGCCAAAGGCACTGGAGTGTAGGAGCACGGGGGGCTTTTTAAAAAGGCACCCTTCTCTCCCGAGAGCCTGGGCGACCAAAACAACAAGCCCACCTAAAAGGGTCACGGCTACTGAGCTGCCCCTAAAGCAAGCAGGCGTGTTGCGGAAAGATTGCCATGCGTTGCTAGAGACAGGGTTGACTCCATGCAAGGAGGGCAACTCGCTCATTGTTCCATCAAGCTTTCTGCTGACAGCGGCAACCTCCAAGCTGACGGTCTGAATGACGGACTCTGAAAAGTCAGAAATAGGTTTTCAAAGTTGATTACTTTTTTGGCCCTGTTTGTCCCCCGCTATCAAACTGGATGATGCCAAGTACTAACTATTCAACTCCCAAGGGCGCTAGTTGCCTCTCAGCCAAATAAACAGTGCTCATCCTCCCCATCTTGTTTTGTTTTTGTTTACTAAACCATCTGAAAAACAGGCTGGGGAGTCTTCTGGCAAGGATGAACCCTGGGCTCATTTTGCTGCCCTGATTGGCCAAGCCGGTCAGCGGCTGAAATGGAAACCCATCAGCTTCTCCCCACTTACCCCGGGTGTTGGGCAAGAGGCACCACGCCATTGCCTGAGCTCCTAGGAACTCAGCCTTTGGCTCAGGCTAGAGGGATTAATTTTGCAATTTGCGCAGATTTCTGAAATGCCAAGGTCGGTCGCTGCTGATTCCCATCTGTTATTCCCAGAAGCAAAGATACGATCAGCTGCACACGGGGTTTAGAATGTTGATTAATTTCGTTGTTGCTTTACATCACGGAGACAACAACAAGAAAAGAAACACATAATTAAGAAATAGAAGACTGAGTATAAACATAGAATTAAAATAAAGCCCGTTACTGTCATGGGCAAAATACAGATGACTGAATCAATGAAATCCACAGATAAGCAGGTGGAGGTGACAGACCATGTGCTTCCTTATTGACATTTGTAATAAAATCATAAAAACAGTGGTTACAGTGGTTACCTTGGGTTACAGACGCTTCAGGTTACATACACTTCAGGTTACAGACTCCGCTAACCCAGAAATAGTACCTTGGGTTAAGAACTTTGCTTCAGGATGAGAACAGAAATCGCGGAGCAGCAGGAGGCCACATTAGCTAAAGTGGTGTTGTTGTTGTTTAGTCGTGTCCACCTCTTCGTGACCCCCTGGACCAGAGCACGCCAGGCACTTCTGTCTTCCACTGCCTCCCGCAGTTTGGCCAAACTCATGTTAGTAGCTTCGAGAACACTGTCCAACCATCTCGTCCTCCGTCGTCCCCTTCTCCTTGCGCCCTCCATCTTTCCCAACATCAGGGTCTTTTCCAGGGAGTCTTCTCTTCTCCTGAGGTGACCAAAGTCTTGGAGCCTCAGCTTCAGGATCTGTCCTTCCAGTGAGCACTCAGGGCTGATTTCCTTCAGAATGGAGAGGTTTGATCTTCTTGCAGTCCGTGGGACTCTCAAGAGTCTCCTCTAGCGCCAGAATTCAAAAGCATCAATTCTTCGGCGACCAGCCTTTTGATGGTCCAGCAGCTAAAGTGGTACATCAGGTTAAGAACACTTTCAGGTTAAGAACGAATTAAGTTCTTAACCCAAGGTTGCTGGATCAGGCCAGTGACCATCGAATCCAGCACCCAGTTCTCACAGTGGCCAAGCAGGTGCCTGAATAGGAAACCAGAACAAGAGCTGTATCTCTCCAGCAACTGGGGTTCAGGAGCCCTGCTGCCTCTGAGAGCCATCGATAGCCCCCTTCTCTTCCATGAAGGGGAAGAGAAGGGCCCCTTTGTCCTGATCCATCAGAGGCTCTTCTCGTGTTCCCAAATTCTTACTGCTTTCCAGTGGTACCTCGGGTTAAGTACTTACCGTATTTTTCGCTCTATAAGATGCACCAGATCACAAGATGCACCTCGTTTTTGGAGGAGGAAAACAAGAACAAAATATTCTGAATCTCAGAAGCCAGAACAGCAGGAGGGATCTCTGCGCAGTGAAAGCAGGGATTGTGCTTGTTTCAGCTCCCTGTTATCAAAATACAGGGCTGGGAAGGGCCTGGGGAGCCAAGTCCCCTTACTGCCCTTGCTGGCTTCTGGTATAGCTGCGCAGCCTGCATTCGCTCCATAAGACGCGCAAGCATTTCCCCTTACTTTTTAGGAGGGGAAAAGTCTTATAGAGCAAAAAGTACGGTAATTCATTCTGGAGGTCCATTCTTAACCTGAAATTGTTCTTAACCAGAAGCACCACTTTAGCTAATGGGGCCTCCTGCTGCTGCCGCACCACCGGAACACAATTTCTGTTCTCATCCTGAAGCAAAGTTCTTAACCTGAAGCACTATTTCTGGGTTAGCGGAGTCTGTAACCTGAAGCGTATGTAACCCGAGGTACCACTGCATAACCTTGCCGTAAAACAAAGAGGAAGGAACGCTAAAAAACAGACCAGACATTGCACGTGACCTCCCATGCAGGCTTTGTGAAAGCAAGTCGGTGTGGATGCTCAACAAACACCCACCAGGAAGAATCCCACCCTCTTGTGCTGATTTCAGCCTCACAGCCTGAGTGCAGTGCAGGGAATCAAACAGTAATTCCGTTAGTAGAGCTAGATCAGAAGACTACCAGGTGGACTGACTTAGACTGCTTCATGTTTGCAAAGCACTTTGGCATTGGTCTTACGACACCAGAGGAAGCTGGGTGGGGGGCTGTTGAGTCTGGCAACCATTTACCTACCTGTTGATGTGTTCTCCCCCCCCCCCTCTCTCTCTCTCTCTTTCTCTCTCAGGCTGTACAACTGACTGCATTCAAATCATCAGGTAATGCTTTTCGCATCTGCTCTTTCCCTGGCCTTACCTGAGCATCCTGTGTCACCTGATTTTCACTTTCTTTGATGATGGGAGTGGAGAAGGCCAACATTCTTTTTCATTTCTGCTTTAAAAGTCTTTGTTTAGTATTCCTCCCAGGCTTAGACATTTGCACTTGCTCATAGTGCTGGCAAAGAGACTGAGTTGGGTGCAGAATCCTTGCTGGTGAGAGGAACGTTGCCTTGATTTCTAAATAATAATAATAATAATAATAATAATAATAATAATAATAATAATTTATTGTTTATATCCCACCCATCTAGCTGAGTTTCCCCAGCCACTCTGGGCGGCTTCCAATCGAGTGTTAAATACAATACAGCATTAAATATTAAATACTTCCCTAAACAGGGCTGCCTTCAGATGTCTTTTAAAGATACGATAGCTAAGGGACGTGGGTGGGGCTGTGGGTTAAACCACAAAGCCTAGGACTTGCTGATCAGAAGGTCGGTGGTTCGAATTCCTGCAACAGGGTGAGCTCCCATCGCTCGGTCCCTGCTCCTGCCAACCTAGCTGTTCGAAAGCACATCAAAGTGCAAGTAGATAAATAGGTACCGCTCCAGTGGGAAGGTAAACGGTGTTTCCGTGCGCTGCTCTGGCTCGCCAGAAGCAGCTTAGTCCTGCTGGCCACATGACCCGGAAGCTGTACTCGGGCTCCCTCGGCCAGTAAAGTGAGATGAGTGCCGCAACCCCCAAGTTATCCGTGACTAGACCTAATGGTCAGGGGTCCCTTTACTTTTAAAAATAAATAAATGAAAAATAAGATAGCTGCTTATTTCCTTGAAGTCTGATGAGAGGGTGTTCTACCGAGAAGGCCCTCTGCCTGGTTCCCTGTAACCTCACTTCTCTCAATGAACCTGAGCTGACCCAGCCCTTCAGAAGGGTTGCACAAAGTTCACAATTTTCTCAAAACACACCAGACGAGCTGCTGTGCCAAATAGTTCCAAGTGCCTGTGCGGTTCATCTCACACAGGGGGGTGGGGTGCGTACCTGAAGTGAGGCTTGGGTCCTGGGCAGTGGGCTGAGCAGCGTAGCACCAAACCCCCCCAATTGCTCACATGGGGGGAGGGGAAACCAATGGTGGTGCTTTTTTCTTTGTGTTTTGTTTTAGAAAAATGTTGCTGGCACTCACCATGAAGTTTTTACAGTAGGTGCTGCACTTTTAACGGTGTTGGGGGAAGGTGCCGGTACTGAGTACCCTTGAGTAACCCCCCCAAAAAAGCCCTGGGGGGGAATAAAACAACGAACCCAGCGGGAGCGAGAGAAGAGGGAGCCACAGGTGCTGTGAGCACTCAGAGGTCGCTGACCCTGCATCAACAAAGCCCCTATTTCCCTGCAAATTGTTTTAAGCTCGCTAAATAGGGACTTATTTTCTTTAGTTGTAGGTCTGAACAAAACCTAGACATCTTGAGTTGAGAGCTCTTGTTCAAATATTTTGTTGGGGGCTTGCTTGTGGGTGTGCAACCCCCACATGTGTGTTTGTACACACTCTTGTGAAGCACAAAGTCTTTGCCCGTGCATTTCTTCCCCTTTCTCTCTCTCTACCTCTTCCACCCAACCCTTTCTTTCCGTCTAAGCAAGCCTGTTTAAAATATATGGCAAAGCCAAAAGGATAGCCATGAAATTAAGGTCAGGCAAGAGTTAGATCTGGAACTCTGGCTGATTTTGCAAAGATGTCCGACTCTCATTTGCTGAGCCATATCAGCAACAAGGACTTGCTGATCAGAAGGTCGGCGGTTCGAATCCCCATGACGGGGTGAACTCCCATTGCTCGGTCCCTGCTCCTGCCAACCTAGCAGTTCGAAAGCATGTGCAAATGCAAGTAGATCAATAGGTACCACTCGGGCGGGAAGGCAAATGGCGTTTCCGTGCGCTGCTCTGGTTCCCCAGAAGCGGCTTAGTCCTGCTGGCCACATGACCCGGAAGCTGTACACCGGCTCCCTCGGCCAATAAAGCGAGATGAGCGCCACAACCCCAGAGTTGGCCATGACTGGACCTAATGGTCAGGGGTCCCTTTACCTTTACCTTTTATCATGAAGTTTACATAGGAACGTAAGACAGCCTGCTAGGTGAGGCCAGGGGCCACTGGAGTTCAGCATTCTGTTCCTGCTGTGGCTAAATAAGACACGTAATCCTGAGGCAGGAAAGAGGCTTAGTTAGTCCATCCAAAGCATCATATTCATATATTGGACTTGACCTAATGACTTAACCTAAAGGCTTGCAGGATTCTTGTTGTTGTTGTTGTGATCAGAACTCCAAGATCCACCCACCAGAGCCTGATGTGAAGGGCATCCATTTAGTATTAAAAACCCAGGAATCTGTTTTGAGTGACAGGAACACAGGAAGCAGCCTTATACCAAATCAGGGTAAAGGTAAAGGTCAAGGACCCCTGGACGGTCAAGTCCAGCCAAAGGCGGCTACGGGGTTGCAGTGCTCATCTCACTTTCAGGTCGAAGGAGCCGGCGTTTGTCCACAGACAGCTTTCTGGGTCATGTGGCCAGAGGACTAAGCAGCTACTGGCACACGGAGAACTGTGATGAAAGCCAGAGAGCATGGAAACGCCGTTTACCTTCCCGCTGCAGTGGTACCTACTTATCTACTTGCACTGGTGTGCTTTTGAACTGCTATGTTGGCAGAAGATGGGACAGAGCAATGGAATGAACCAAGTCAGATCATTGTTCCATCTAGCTCAGTATTGTCTGCACAGACTGGCAGCAGCTCTCCAGGGTTTCAGGAGTCCCTCCCAGACCTACCTGTAGAAGTCATTGGGGATTGAACCTGTGATCTTCTACATGCAAAGCAGGTGTTCCACTATTGAGCTACAATCCCAACCTCACAGTCCTTTCACATTCTCGGTTCCTCCAAAATTTCTTCATTTGAGCAGTATAATAATTAAAGACAGGGGAAGGAAATTTTGTTGCTGATAGGTAAGGTAAAGGGACCCCTGACCATTAGGTCCAGTCGTGGCCGACTCTGGGGTTGCGGCGCTCATCTCGCTTTACTGGCCGAGGGAGCCGGCGTCCAGCTTCCGGGTCATGTGGCAAGCATGACTAGGCCGCTTCGGGCAAATTAGAGCAGTGCATGGAAACACCGTTTACTTTCCCGCCGGAGCGGTACCTATTTATCTACTTGCACTTTGACATGCTTTCAAACTGCTAGGTTGACAGGAGCAGGGACTGAACAACGAGAGCTCACCCTGTCGTGGGGATTTGAGCCGCCGACCCTCTGATTGGCAAGTCCTAGGCTCTGGTGGCCACCTGGCATGGTGACTATGCTCTGCCTCCAAAATTGGAAGTAGAAAGTCTTCTTATAATCACACAATGGCAGAGCTGGAAGGGACCCCGGGGTCATCTAGTCCAACCCGCTGCAAGGCAGGAATCAGAAGGTTCTTCCTGAAGCTGGAAGCTGCAGGAAGTGAGAGGGCTCTGGTGCTCGAATCCTGCTTTCTGGTTTCCCGCAGGCATCTGGCTGGCCACTGTAGGAACAGGAGGCTGGGCTGTTCTTCAGGTTCATCTGGCCATCTGTCTAAGTGGGCATAGACTGAACTTGCCAACCTTTTGCCCTCCAGATGTTTTGGTCTACAATTTCCATTGTGTCCCTCCAGGCAGCACCAGGCAGGTAAACCCTGAATTAGACAGATGTTGTTGTTGCTGTTGTTCAGTCGTTTAGT
Organism: Podarcis melisellensis; assembly: GCF_964234715.1. Lineage (NCBI taxonomy): Eukaryota > Metazoa > Chordata > Lepidosauria > Squamata > Lacertidae > Podarcis > Podarcis melisellensis. Next base: position 963,896 of record NC_138547.1, on the reverse strand, counting down.
CGTGTCCGCCTCTTCGTGACCCCCTGGACCAGAGCATGCCAAGCACTCCTGTCTTCCACTGCCTCCCGCAGTTTGGTCAAACTCATGCTGGTACCTTCGAGAACACTGTCCCACCATCTTGTCCTCTGTCGTCCCCTTCTCCTTGTGCCCTCCATCTTTCCCAACATCAGGGTCTTTTCCAGGGAATCTTCTCTTCTCATGAAGTGGCCAAAGTCTTGGAGCCTCAGCTTCAGGATCTGTCCTTCCAGTGAGCACTCAGGGTTGATTTCCTTCAGAATGGATAGGTTTGTTCTTCTTGCAGTCCATGGGACTCTCCTCCAGCACCAGAATTCAAAAGCATCAATTCTTTGGCAATCAGCCTTCTTTATGGTCCAGCTCTCACTTCCATACATCACTACTGGGAAAACCAGAGCTTGAACTTAGACTGTTAAACCACGTCTTACAAGCTGTGGTATGTTGTAGCTGGATAACCCTGGACTCCAGGGCTCCCTTTCTCTCAAGACAGCCAGTTGCCCCCTTCCCACCAACTGCTTGACCACTGCTTCAATATCCCTGAGATGGATCTAGCAACCAAGCAAGTAAGCCGCTTTGCCAACTCCGGTTTAGAAAGAAAAGGAGTATTTCCCACCTGGGCACTTTTGCCTTTTGTACCCCCTGAAGTCCCTGTACCATCATGACTGCAGGAACAAAAGGGGATTTTGCTGCTTCTTCCCTGACACTGGGCATATTTACCTGAGAATAAGCACCGTTTTCTCATGGGAAAGAATGGCATAATTTTCAAAGTAAAAACAATTTTGAAAGAACTTATTTTAATCATGCACATTCCTGGCCAGCCACCCACAGGCTATACAATAAGTGAGAATAATGGAAGAGGCGAAGCAGTGATCAGTTTTCTTCATCTGAAGGCTTTGACCTTAGCTGTGTTTATGGTTTATTTACACCATTTATTTGCTGCCGAGGTGGCATCCAAGAGCAGACATAAAAAGGGGGGAAAGGAAAGGAGGGGGAAAAACAGGAACAGGGTAAGACAAAAAGAGTTATGCAGAGCTAGGAGAAGCGAAGAACGAAATCTGTGGCTGGTTTGCAACTAATTGCTTGTCAGCTACCTTGCAACAAATATATTATTTTAAACCCACGGATAGTTGTGCTTGATTCCTGGGCATCTGCTATGGCGTTGTGAAGAAAGAGATATCATTAAACCAAGACGGACACAATTTGTTTGCATTAGGAAGGCTGCACTCACTCCCTCCCTCTCCCTTTGAAAGCTTCTGGACCCATTCACAGCACAAGAGGCTACAGGTTCCTACCTCCGAACGCAGACATGCACCTTCTAATGAGTTTCTGGCTGCTTTATGAAGACATGATCTTCTGTCAATATTCATTACACCCCATTATGTGGGGAGGTGAGGCCCCTGGGAAGTAGGGGAGTGGTGGGGGGTGCTGCTACATATTTGCACAGACAATAAGAAACACATCTTTTTCATCTTGGTGAAGAAGGCAATCGCCTCAGCCCCCGGCTCCTCGAGTGTCAGCCCATTGTTTCCCTGTGATAATTTCATTATCCGCTTTGAATACATCTTGTTTGTTGCTAAGCTGTGCATAGCAACATGTGCCTCGTCTCCACAGCTGGGCACCCGAGCAGCCGAGAAGAAGCCATTCTGACGAACTGGAGCTCACACAACCTGCCCGACTTGGATTTTGTTTATATAAGCAGCAGGCAGACCTCAAGCCCCAGGGGCCCGGCAAAGCAGCAGTTCAGAGGCAGACTTTGGCAACATACGCACCCAGACACTTGGGAGCGATGCCGCTTTTAACAGCCGTGGATTCTGCCCCCAGAGAATTCTGGGAGCTGTAGTTTGGGATGCTGAGAGTTGGAAGGAGGCCTCAGTATCCCTCCTCATGAAGCTACAATTCCCAGAGTTCCCTGTGAAGACAGGTTGCTTCTTAAACCACTCTAGGAAATTGCAGCCCTGTGAGGGGAGTTGAGGCCTCTTCAGCACCCTTCATGGAATGCAGCTCCCAGAATTCTTTTGGGGGGAGCCATGACACTTTAAAGGGGAAGTAACCGTGGTTAGGGACGCGGGTGGCGCTGTGGGTTAAACCACAGAGCCTAGGACTTGCTGATCAGATGGTCGGTGGTTTGAATCCCCGCGACGGGGTGAGCGCCCGTTGCTCGGTCCCTGCTCCTGCCAACCTAGCAGTTTGAAAGCATGTCAAAGTGCAAGTAGATAAATAGGTACCACTCTGGTGGGAAGGTAAACGGCATTTCCGTGTGCTGCTCTGGTTCACCAGAAGCGGCTTAGTCATGCTGGCCACATGACCCGGAAGCTGTACGCCAGTTCCCTCGGCCAGTAAAGCGAGATGAGCGCCGCAACCCCAGAGTCGGCCACAACTGGACCTAATAGTCAGGGGTCCCTTTACCTTTTTAACAATGCTTTAAGTGTATGAAGGTGGCAAGGGAGCTGGATTTGGAAGGACTGTTGATGCTGGGGAGGCAAGATGGCGCCTCCTCCCCATTCCAGATACACTGTTGCATCAGGAGCGTTGGAGGGCCCTGATCCTGCAGCCTCCAGGACCTGTGATCCCTGACCCAGTGTGGGTTCTGCTGTCGGCTGTGCTGATGCCTCTGTCTCTTCTCCCTTAGGCTTATGAGAGGAGCTGCTCCAGGTGATCTCCTCCACCACCACCCCCCAGTTCAACACAAATGATCGAAGAATTGCATCAAGGAGACCAGAAGGCTGTGTGCAGCTGGCTGTTTCTTCCTCTACTTTCCCAATGTCTGGCATTGAACAGGCTGGGCTTTGGCCCCTGGTTCACTGGCCAGGGGAGTATTTGCCAGGCGTCCTTCTTCCCCGACTCATCCGTTCTGGTTTCCTTAAATCTGTTGATGTCCTCCTCTCACGGACTGTGACTCTTGCTGGCTTTTCTTATCGTGAGCTTTGTATGGCCTTGGAACAGCAAACCTGGGAGTTCACAGTCAAAACTCACCCCCCCCACCCCACCCCCAGCCCACTTTGCTTTCTGTGTTTTGGGCGAGAGATAGAGCTTTGTTTTCCTATGCGAGAAAATTTGCGTCACCCTGCTCTTGTCCCTACAAGACGTGCCACTGGTTTCTCATTTTTGAAAAACAACAACCAAGTGAACACAGTGAAAATGCATTGAGACTTGAGCCATGGCTGAGCTCTCCCCCATGGCTTGTGAGGGAGCCAGTGTAAGGGTTAGGGGTCTCAGGCTGCGATGTGGGAAACCTGGCCTTGAATCCCCCCTTAGTCAAGTGAAGCTCACTGGGTGACTTTGGGCCTGTCACTGCCTCTCAGCCAAACCTATCTCACAGGGTTGAGAGGATGAAAAGGGGGGGGACCATGTACCCCTCCTTGAGCTCCTTGGAGGAAAAGGTGGCATTCAAATGTAATTAATAAATGACGACACTTGTGGCCCTGTTAAACGTTCCCAAAGTGGCACGTAGAAATTGCCCACTATGGGCCTGCACCTCCATTTCCTCTCGCTTCCACTCTGGTGGCCTAAATTGCACGTCCCCCTTTTTTGGGAGCCCTCCACCTGCCGCCCAAGGCACCTCGTGGCCTTCCTCTCTGCTTTCCTGCCGACAAGGGCTTCCTCACCCCCGGGGTCTTCCTCCATGGCGCCAGAGGATTAAACATATTTTCAATGCCAACTCTGCGGAGTCAACTCCTGCCTTTTCTCCCGTTCAGAATTTGCTTTGTGTTCTTTAAGTGTCTCAGTGCCCTGAGCCTGATGTTAGAAACCTTTAGATTATTGTTTTTTAAAAAGTAATAATATTGTGACACAGTTTTAAAAATGGTGGAGCCATGCTTTTGCAGACTAACCCGTCTCCTGGTTTTCTGCTGTTTCCTGTGTCTTGCTCTGTTGCTGCTGTCTGTTCGTCGTTTTAACAAACTGATTGTATGGATTAGTGCCTGGCTACTTGAGCTTCCCTTGGAGGGAAAGTGGGGTTTATTAAACTTTCAGGAGAACTACTAAGGTTTCTGGGCTGCTGCTTTGGAATGTGATCAGGATCGTGCCCCCCCCCCCCCCAGAGAGGGAGAGAGGGAAAGGGAGACAGAGACAATTTGTTCATGACACTAAGCAAACCTCGATCATGGTTTATTACAGCTTGTGGCTTGTCTGGATGAGACCACGCATGCACCCTCATCCAGGTCACTTCCTTGCTGGTGGCAGTGATTCAGCCACCAAGATCAGAGGATGAGCGGAGCAGTCACAGTCTCCTCCCTGTGCCCTGTCTTGGCTCAGTATCACGTGTGAACCAGACGTGAACAGGTAGTCCTTCATTTGCACCAGTGCCCAGCCATTGCAGCTGGATCCACTGGATCCACCAAACAACAATAATTCAAGCCAGCAGATAAAAAATTCAGCAACTTGTGACTCGAAGCAGCCCGTATGGTCAGCTAAAAGTTTTGCAGGCTGTTCTACCAACAGGCTATCTCGATCCGAGAAAAGTCCCGTTGCCAAAAAAAATAAAAAAGTAAAAATGAGTAATGGCTCTCTCTTCCTCCTCCTGCCTTGAAATTTGGCAGGAAAGAAAACGAAACTCAGAACAGTGCATTGTCATTTTCGTGGGATTTGGAAAGCAAACACTTCCATTCCGCTCTGCCTCATAGTTTTCGCACGAGACTTTAAAGCTGCTCCCCTGATCTGGAGTGCCAGGGGTCCCCCACACCTGTTAAAAACATAGTCCAGATATAACACCTTCCATAACTAAAAACGTGGTGGAATGTGGCTTTGAAGAGGGACGGGGGACTTGTGTCTCTTAATCTCTTTTTGGGCTCCCAACTCCCTTCAGCCCCAGCCAGCATGTGACGTGGAGCCCCAGGTGTTCCTATCTCTCAATCTCTCTTGACCACTGGCCTTGGAGACCCGGAGTCTGATAGTGCCTGAGAGGCCTGGCAGGCAGATCTTATCAGGGGGTGTCGGCATGATCCCCACCCCACTACTGGCGTTCTCTCCCTCTCCCTCTCCCCAGCCCTGAGGTCATCACTTCGCAAGGGGTGGGGAAGCGGACTGATCTGCTCAGTGGCCATTGAGCCACATGGTCAGTCCCTGCTAGCCTCCTGCCCTGCCTTCCCAGAGAGCCCAGCAAAGGCCTCTGTCGAAACTAGAGGGAAGTGGGTGAGTGGGAGGAATTCCTCAGAAGACCTTTTGTTGAGGACATTTCTGAGGTTTTCCTTTTTCTCATGCCCCCAAAGAGAAGGCCCCTTTATAATAATAGTAATAATTTATTATTTATACCCCGCCCATCTGGCTGAGTTTCCCCAGCCACTCTGGGCGGCTTCCAACAGAACACTAAAAACAGAATAACAGAATAAAACATTAAAAACTTCCCCAAACAGGGCTGCCTTCAGATGTCTTCAAAAAGTTTGCTAGTTATTTTTCTCTTGGACATCTGGTGGGAGGGCGTTCCACAGGGCGGGCGCCACTACTAAGAAGGCCCTCTCCTTGGTTCCCTGTAACCTCACTTCTCGCAATGAGGGAATCGCCAGAAGGCCCTTGGAGATGGACCCAGGTGTCCAGGCAGAACGATGAGGATGTGAAGACGCTCCTTCAGGTATACAGGACCGAGGCCGTTTAGGGCTTTAAAGGTCAGCACCAACACTTTGAATTGTGCTCGGAAACGTACTGGGAGCCAATGCAGATCTCTCAGGACCGCTGTTATATGGTTCCAGCGGCCACTCCCAGTCACCAGTCTGGCTGCCGCATTCTGGATTAATTGCAGTTTCCAGGTCACCTTCAAAGGTAGCCCCACGTAGAGCACGTTGCAGTAGTCCTTTGCAGAATTTTCTCTACATATCACTCAATTGTGTACAAGGGGATCACTGAGTGTACATGGGGCCCACCCCTGCCCCTGCCTCCCATAATCATTCCCAGCAATGCCTTTGCATCCGGGATACTGTGGGGACAAGGGGCTGCTTCTCAGGGGTGACTCTCCAGTAAAGCCAGACTGGCTCCCTCCTTGTTCTTCTGTCCCGGTAGCTGAAGGCTTTCTTGCTCCAACAGGCTTTGGGGAACTGACTGCTTTTAAGGAAAGGACTGGTGATGTGCTGGTTTTGCTGCAATTATTGGTATAGTATTAATACACACACACACACACACACACATTTCTATCAATGTTTAATTGGCTTTTATTGATTGTTCTTTCTATGTTTTTAGCGGTTCTTATTTTTATCTGTAAGCCGTCTTGAGTTCTGTTAGGGGGAAAGGAGAGGTGTAAATACCATATTTTTCGCTCTATAAGACGCACCAGACCATAAGATGCACCTAGTTTTTGGAGGAGGAAAACAAGAAAAAAAAATATTCTCAATCTCAGAAGCCAGAACAAGAGGGATCACTGTGCAGTGAAAGCATTCATTCCATAAGACGCACACACATTTCCCCTTACTTTTTAGGAGGGAAAAAGTGAGTCTTCTACAGCAAAAAATACGGTAGTAATAATAATAATGGCCAAGTGGGGGATATGAATGCTGGTCACCCAATTCGTAGTCCAGAACTCTTAACTACAGTAACCTACTGGCTTGCAAACAGGTGATAAAATATGTGTTGAACTCCACCCCCTGCATAATTGTTTTGGGAATTTTCCCTCCCCCTTGGGGAGGGCAGAGGATTTTGAGAGGCTGCTTGTTTAGAACAGTAGAGGGAGACCCTCAGCCTTAAATCACCATGTTCGCTGGTCAGGTGTTGGTTTAAATGTTTATACTGATTGATTTGAAAAAAGGGGGAGAAACCTCTCAAAGAGGTTTACAAAAATAATGAAACAATAAAAGCACAGGCCAAAAAATGTTAAAAGCGACTGTTTACAACATTTGAAAAAAAAAAGAATATCAATTATAAACTAAAAACTATCAATAAAACTAGCAAAAACAGTTTAAAGCACATGTAAGCACACTGCACATCTGGTTGGGTTTGTCTGAACGAGAAAGGTTTTTCTGGCAGATACCAAAAAGGATGCTGGGAAGGTGTTTGCCTGTTGCCAAGAGTCACAGAGTTCCCAAGGGGGTGTGAATGCACTAAAAGATTGATTTCTTAACGAACACAGAAAGAGACAGGGTGGTGATATTTGGAAGCCAGGAACATCCACTGGCTTGCCAGCCCTGAACTCCCAATTCCCATCCCTGCTTCTGTTGGCTGATGGGAGCTGGGAGTCCAATATGGTATGAGCAGGGCTAAGCCACAAGATTCCTGTCCCTGGTGGCGCAGCTCCAGTTTCAACATAGAAACCTTCATGGGGGATGAGGCAGAGTGGGAGCATCTGTGGCCACAGCACCAGACCCAACCGCCTATTTCTGCTGCTCTGCCTTCGTATCAACCACCTCCTTTTTGGCTGCAGAGAGGCTTCCCTCTTTCCTGCCCCCACCAAACTCCCAGCGCAGATTTTGTCCCAGACTTCCTTCTGGGAGGAATGTGGGACCCCCCACACACACACACACACATCCCAGATGGACTCAAGCCAGGTGCCTTATCACAGTCAGCCTCTTCCCCCAGAAACATTTGCCGTCCAGCATCTGTGGGAAGAGATTTCTGCTTCTCCTGCCTGTCCCGGCGCTTTCCAGTCCTTGCATTGGAAAAATGGTGGCTCATATTTTAATTTTGGTGCCCAGGCAAATGCCATTGCAGAAGACCAGCATTTGCCCACTGAAGCCAATTAGTGCAGGAGACTAATGAGCCTTTAGCTGAGGATTATGGGGAGGGTGGTGTGTGTGTGTGTGTGTGTGTGTGTGTGTCTGCCTTTCCGTACAGAGCCGGCCAACTCTGCGTGCATAAGAATTGCCTCAAGTGTTACATGACTGAGCAAACTCCCCCAAAACTGCTGTTATTCCTAGGCTCACTTGTGAGGACACGATCCAAACAGCTTCAGCCATGGGAGGCCTGTAAATAGCATGCCTAACACCTGCTGCCAAAAGATGTCCTTCAGAGAGGGAGAGAAATGTGAAGAGACAGGGATCTGGCCCTGCTGGTGGAAACTTCTTGCACCCAAGGTGTTGACCACCCATGTCATGCTCTCTTGGCAGGACTCAGCCCTGAACCTGTAATTTGGTGATAAATGGAGCAGAGTCTCTGAGCAGGTACAGAGTGCCTTTCTCCACCACCCTGAATGGTACCCAACCAAAGATGCGGACATTTTTTGAGGAGGGGAGGAAAAGAAAACACGCACACACAGAGCTATAAGTGAATTGAAAAATTTATTGGAATGTCTTATTTGGTAAGATAGTTCACCACTAACCAATGCTCAGAAGGACCTTCTGAGTAAAATGTTGAGAAGGGAGACACTTAAGAGCACTTTTTATTTCATAAGGAAAAAAACATAATACAGGCAGAGCTTGGCACTTCCAAACTGTCTTCTCCAACTCTTTCAAACCAGAAGAGACACACAAAAGTAGTCCAAACATTATATGTGGAGCAGAAAATGCAGCGGTGTAATCAAAACCCACAGGCGGGGGAATGAAGCGATCACAGCAGCATTGTCAAAGCGTCTGAAGGCTTCTTCATCAAAGGCTCTGCAAAGGTCTGGTGGGAAGGCACACAACAGCCTCACAGCTGCTCCTCCACAGAGCTGTGGCTTGGCTCTGATGGGGCGCCACCAAACCCAGATCAGAGAGGAGCTCCACTCGGTCACAGGGCAAGGGTGGGTGGGCCTGAGTGCTTTCACTGAGAAAAGGGGAGCAAGGAGAAAACAAACACGGGAGCCCTGCCTTCATCAGGTGCAACCTCTGCTATAAAACAACTGAGTCATTCCTGACATTTTATTACTGTTTTCAAAGCAAGAGGAAGAACAAGCAAGTGAAGGGTCCTCTGCATGGAGAAGACGGGGAAAGGCTATTGGGCGACAGAGAGAAGGCGGAACTACTCAGCACCTACTTTGCCTCTGTCTTCACCCACAAGGAAAGCGATGCCCAACCTGGTGCCAACTGAATCAATGATGTATGGAGGGAGCTGCAGTCCAAGATAGGAAAAGAGATGGTAAGGGAACACCTGGCTACTTTAAATGAATTCAGATCTCCAGGGCCTGATGAGCTGCACCCAAGGGTACCAAAGGAGCTTGCAGATGTGATCTCAGAGCCTCTGTCTATGATCTTTGAGAATTCTTGGAGAACAGGTGAGGTCCCTACAGACTGGAGGTGTCCCCATCTTCAAAGAGAGGGAAAGCAGACCCATGTAACCACTGACCAGTGAGCTTGACATTGATACCAGGAAAGGTCCTAGAACAGATAATTCAGCGGTCAAACTGTGAGCACTTAGAAAAGGATGCTGTGATTTCTAAGACCCAGCATGAGTTTCTCAAAAACAAGTCATGCCAGACGAATCTAATTTCTGATCTTGATAGAGTTACAGCATTGGTGGATCCAGGGAATGCTGTGGACATAATATATCTTCATTTCGGTAAGGCTTTTGACAAAGTCTCCCATGATAGTCTTGCAGATAAGCTGGTAAATGTGGGCTGTAGATCTGTAGCTGGTTGACCGACTAAACCCAAAGAGAGCTCACTAATGGTTCCTTACCATGCTGGAACAAAGTGACAAGTGGTGTTCCACAGGGTTCTGTCCTGTTGTTGTTCAACGTCTTTATAAATGACTTGGATTAAGGAATCTGCAGGTGGGGAGGGATAGCTAATGCTGCAGACTCAGGATTCAAGATGACTTTAACATATCAAAGAACTAACAAAACTAACAAAATGAATTTCAACAGGGACAAAATATATGCTTCTACACTTAGGTAGGAAGAAACAGCTGTGCAAATATAAGAGGGGGGCTAAGTAATACATGGGGAAAGGATATATGGGTCTTAGAAGACCACAAGTTTATCATGAGTCAACGGTGTGATGCAGAAGCAAAAAAACCGAAGCTATTCTAGGCCGAGTTATCAGAAGTCTAGTGTCCATATCAAGGGAAGTCATAGTCCCTCTCTACTCTGCCTTGGTCAGACCACACTGGGAATACTGCGTCCTGTTCTGGGCTCCACAGTGTGGGAAGGATGTTGACAAGTTGGAACATGTGCAGAGGATGGTGACCAAGATGACCCAGGGTCTGAAAACCAAGCCTTATGAGGCGAGGTTGTTGGAACTGGGTATGTTTAGCCTGGAAAAGAGGAGACTGAGAGGAGATGGCTCACCATCTTCAAATAACTCCAGGGCTGTCACATGGAGGACAGAGCAGGTTTGTTTCCCTCAGCTCCAAAGGTTAGGACCCAAACCAATGGATTCAAGTCAGAAGAAAGGAGATTCCAGCTCAATATCAAGAAGAATTTCTTGACAGTGGAGCAGACTTCTATGAGAGATGCTGGACTCTTTTTTCCTTGGAGGTATTTAAGCAGAGGTTGGGTGGCCACCTGTCATGTATGATCTGGTTGAGATTCCCTGCCTTGCAGGGGGCTGGACTAGATGACCCTTCCAACTTGAACCTCAGGGGTTCAAGTCATGTTCCAGGAGGGCTCATACCAAACCACAGCAGGCCCTCTGGAAGACCAACAAGACTAAACTCCAGATGATCCCAATCAGTAGTTTCATGTAGATGGAAACCAGAGCTCCCCAACCGAAGCAGAGAGGGTGAAAGCACATTGCCTGCCAGGTGAGCCCAAGCAGACATGGCACAAAAGGGGTCTTAAGAGCCTTGCCTGGATTTAAATATTGAAATTTCAATCAGCCAACCTTCAGCCGCGTATGGCTGAAATCACACCAGATTAGATGCACATAAGATGCAACTGTCCTGCAGTCCCAGTAGTTGGGACATAGGATTGGCGAAGGCTACAGAGCCTCCCTTACAAAAACACTCAAAAAGATATTGCAATACAGTGGTACCTCGGGTTACAGGTGCTTCGGGTTACAGACTCCGCTAACCTAGAAATAGTACCTTGGGTTAAAAACTTTGCTTCAGGATGAGAACATAAACCGTGCAATGGCAGTGCAGTGGCAGCAGGACGCCCCATTAGCTAATGTGGGACCTCAAATTAAGAGCCGTTTCAGGTTAAGAACGGACCTCCGGGACGAATTAAGTACGTAACCAGAAGGACCACTGTACAGGAATGCAGCCTCTTGTCCCAGGCCCCACAAGAACACTGGTGTCTGTGGGTCACACCCTGATGTGATGCTCCTCAGCTCCAAAGGTACAACGGCAAAAAATACATTCAGGAAACAAACATCGGTTATCGTATCCTCCCAACGCAGAGGCTCAGGGAATGTGATGTGCACGGGAGGGGGAAGAATATATATAGATATATATAGATATATGAATGCAATAAACAGATAACAAAATCAAAATAAAAGGAGCACCTGACTTGCTCAACTCATAGCTGCAAGGCCTCAGAGAAAGGTCTCCCAAAATGAAGCCCCACGGGGAAGAGGGGCTTCAGTGTATCTGAGGCACAACAAACTCGCTCTTGTGGTGGCCCATGGACCACAGAAATCATCCTTGTGGCCAACAAGGCCACTACCTGCAGAGGGACAGGTGAGGTGAGGTGCAGGGGCCTCCAATGGGTAGGTGTGCTGGGCCTTTTTCTCTCCATCTTTTCCCAGCCACCTAGCTAGAGGATCATGCCTGGAGAACATGTAGGAAGCTCGGGCAGATGCCTCCACTCTCACACAGGGAGAAGACTCCTCTTCCACCCAGTTAGGAAAGCAAACTCCCACCCAAAGTGTCCCCTAAACAGCCTCCAAGGGCAGTCCCCACACAGCTGAGCCCCATGGCTTTTAGAGAGCGAGAGCCTGGGACTCGGGAGGAATCACACCAAAATGCAGGCAAGGGTTGGGCTTTGTAGGAAAGTCGGGAGAGGTCGCCTGTGGGGAGGGGACGATGAGACACTCACCCTTCCTCCCTGTCACCTGACAACCCCCCCTCCCAATCCTCCCTGCCACCACCCTTGCCCCTCTGCTGCCACGAGTCTCTTCCCCAGACGAAGGGGGGACGGAGAGCCTTTCTGGGCGCTCTCAACTCCGCTTGGCGTGAAGCATCTCAATCAGGAGGTTGTTGCAGGGCACGTCCCCGCTCAGGTGCTTGTGGTACAGGTACTCCTCCGCTTGCATGCTCAGGGCCCGGATGTCAGACAGGTGCATCAGAAGCTGGCGGAACTTGTCCGTGGCGTGCGGGTAGTTGCAGACGGTGTACTGCATCAGGGCTGCGTGAGCCTTCTCCTGGGCTTCCTTCACTACACTCGAATTCTCCAAGTATTTCACATCTGCAGCGGGGGGGGAGGGGAAATAAGGGGGGACACGCATTGAATGGGGTACCCTCTCTTGAACAGAGGGACTTCCTCCTGGGCGCACAGGCCGCAAACATGGAAGGTGTCCCTTGCAAAGCTCGCAGAAGCCATCGGCTGATATCTGCAAAACGGCTGAGGTTGATGGAGAGGCTCACAGGAGAAAAGATTAAAGGGGACTTGATGTGACCTGACGGAAGCATATGCAATTGCATGAGGTGTGGAGAAAGCAGAGTTTCCCCCCCCTCCCTCTCGCCTGACGACACCAGAACTCGTGGGCGTCCAACGAAGCTAAATGTTGGGAGAGAAAAGGAAGTAGTTCTTCATGTAGCGCAACATTAAACTATGGAACTCTCTCCCACAGGAGGCGGTAAAGGTAAAGGGAGCCCTGACCATTAGGTCCAGTCATGGCCGACTCTGGGGTTGCGGCGCTCATCTCGCTTTATTGGCCAAGGGAGCTGGCGTGCAGCTTCCGGGTCATGTGGCCAGCAAGACTAAGCCGCTTCTGGCCAACCAGAGCAGCTCACGGAAACGCCGCTTACCTTCTCACCAGAGCAGTACCTATTTATCTACTTGCACTTTAACGTGCTTTCAAACTGCTAGGTTGGCAGGAGCAGGGACTGAGCAACGGGAGCTCACCCCGTCGCGGGGATTTGAACCGCCGACCTTCTGATCAGCAAGTCCTAGGCTCTGTGGTTTAACCCACAGCACCACCAGCGTCCCAACAGGAGGCAATGATGGCCACCAATATGGAGAACCTTGATGGAGGTTTGGACAAACCCATGGAGGAGGAGAGGAGCCACAGTTACTGGGCTGTGCCTCCGTGGTCAAGAGGCAGCGAGGCTTCTGAATACCAGGTGCAGGAAAACACAGGAGAGGAGACCTGCTCTTGTGCAAGAATCCTGCTTGCTGGTTTCTCACAAGCATCAAGTCAGCCACTGTGAGAACAGGACTAGATAGCTCATTGGCCTGATCCAGCTAATGGCTCTTCCCACCTCCATAAGCTTCATCTGCCTGGATGAACAAGGACTGACCTTGCCAGCCTTATGCTTTGCTGATGAGCATCACGCTGGTAAAGGCTATGCGAGACAAACAAACCATATCGGACAATCACTTCTTCTTCTTGCATTATGATGTTCCCTAAACAAACCTTCACTTCAAAGCCGCTCTGTTGTGTTCCTCTCTAAACACCGGCTGGAGGGATTGGGGCTTAATCTGTTTGGCCTTCCCAGGTGACAGCAGGGCTCAGCTAACATGGAAACCGTGATCCAAGGTGAAGCAGCTCAGCCAAAATGCAAGGGGTAGGAGGATGAGAGAGACAGGTGTGAAGGTGTAGTGATAAGCATATCCCTCTTAAGCTGCGCACCTGCCTGAAAATGTGCCTGCTCGTGTACACTGCTCCTGAAAACTCGTCAAAAGCTGCCAGTGCAAGCATCCTTCCTTGGGCCTGACTTCATCCGCTGAGCGTGGACACAGCAGTGGGAGGGGGCTCCAGCTCAGTGGTGGGCAGCCACCTGTTCTTGCCACGCTCACAAGGGGGAGATGAGGCAGAGCCTTTTCAAGGCCAACTGGGAAGACACAGCGGGCGCTCTGGGGGTGCCACCAAAACCTCTCCTCCCTCCCTCTCACTCCCAACACTCAGCCTAGAACCACAGAATTCTGGCCTCACCTCCCAAAGGGCATTGGAGGGGCTTTGGAAAAATGGCAGACGAGGTGGAGCAGCAACAAACCACAAATACCGTAGAAGAGCCCTTGGATCTCATCAGGCTCGGTCTTGATGAACGAATTGATGTGAAAATGAGAAATGACCGAAAACTTTGAGGCAGATTACATGCTTGTGACCAGCACTTAAATAAGATTTTGGGTGATGTTGAGGAGACCGTGACAACAATAGAAATGGATGAAGAAACCTATGAAGAGATTTATAAATCTACCAAAAGGAATGTTTTGATGCCGTTTGTCCGAGGAGGTGGAGTTGTACTTGTAGCTCCTCCACTGAGGGTTTGGCTGAAACCATGAAAAAAATGGTCACCGTTTCAAAAATGTTGGACCTCTGGACACTGTCTTCTGATACCCTTAAACATTAAGAGTCCACCCTTAATTCTCAAAGACCATCCAAACCTGATTGTTGTGAAGGCGTAAGATCATTTGGCATATAAGTTGATACAAGGGTCTTTTTCCTAAATAACTTAAGTGCAGGTGTCTTTATGTATCAAATCAGTGGATATAACCATTTTAGTTGCGCTTGTGGCTGCTGATCTTTTTAAAGAAATAAATCTGTTTGGGTTTGGGGTTTTTTGTATGTATGTGTTTATAAGCACTTTTCCCATTTCGGCAGTGGGGCAGGAAGGGCATTGAAGCATTAGAAAAGGTTCGGAAAAGGGCCGTCAGAATGACCAAGGTGAGGGTGGAGCCATGGATAGAGGCTGCAGCACTGGGGACTTTTTGATGTGGAGAAAAGGTGAGTAAGAAGGAGAGTGGCAGAAGTGTATAAAATGATGGAAGGCACAGAGGAAAGAGGGAAGTTTTTCTCCCTCTCTCAAAACAAGAGAACTCCAATGAAACTGGAGTTTGCTGGCACTGAAGGACAGCAGAGCTCCAGAGCCTCAGGCAAAGCACATTCCAAGCCCTGAATCTGGGACCTCCTGCAGGTGAAGCAGGTGCTATCCTGCAAAACTACAGCATTTCCCTTAAAAACAGCAGTGAGATTTTGGTCCTCTTGGTTCTGAAGAAAGGGCTGGTTTCACCCTAAGGCTTGCACACAGTTCCCAGGGGATACAACCGAGCCTAACCACCTGTAACTGAAAACAACAACAACAACATATTGCTTCCTGCTGCATCCCACCTGGGTAGAATTTTAGGCTGTAGGCTCCTTGGGGCAGCGACCTACCCTTGTGTCCTCTGTAAAGCAGTTCTGGGTGGCCTGGTGCCCTCCAAACATTGCTGGACACACAGCTGCCATAGTCTCTGACCAGGCTGACCAGGGCTGGTGGCAGTTAGAGGCCTGCATGGCTCCCATTCCTATAAAAGCACACAGGACTTGCTTCTCTCAGCCGTGCAAAGTTCTGGATCCAGCCCAACTAAAGGCCAACAAGGCCTTCCCAAAAGGTGGAGTGCCAGTATCACAATGGCATTAGACAAATCTGTGGTGCGACACTTCTGGTGTCCTGACCTCAAAAAGGGATGTGCAATTGGAAAAAGTTCAGAAAAGGGCAACCCAAAGGATGAGGTGGATTAGGGGAGCGCAACCAGTTTGTCTGCACGGGACACTGAGCTGAGAGGGCACCATGGGGGGGGGGGTGCTGCAACAATATGAAACGGAAGGCAATAGGTTGGGGGGGCTGGATTTTGGCGCTGCACAGGGCGCCACTGAAATTTGGAAGCCCAAAGTTCACTGGGGATGCAGGGACTCCCCTGTGAAGAAAGGCTGCAGCATTTGGGACTTTTTTGTGTAGAGGAAAAGTGAGAAAGAGGCAGCAGCATAGATGCTCATAGAATTACACGTGGCACAGAGAAAGCGGACTTTTCTTCCTCTCTCCTCATACTAAATCTCGGGGGTAGCCAATGAAGCTGAAAGTTGGAAGATTCAGGACAAATCAAAGGAAATGCTTCTTCACACAGAGCAGAGTAAAACTATGGAACTCCCTCCTGCAGGAGGCAGGGTTGGCCATTGATGTGGACGGCTTTTCAAGAGGATTGGACAAGTCCACGGAAGGAGGGACTACCCATGGCTGCCACCCACGATGGCTGCAAATGCTTTTCAATACTGGTATCAGCCTTTCTCAGTCTGTGGGTCCCCAGATGTTGTTGAACTACAACTCCCATCACCCCTAGCTAGCAAGGCCAGAGCTCAGGGATGATGGGAGTTGTAGTCCAACAACATCTGGGGACCCACAGGTGGAAACAGCAGGAGGGGAGAGGGCACTCTCTGGCACTTGGCCGCTGCTTGTGGGTTTCCCATAATGGGCATCTCACTGGCCACTGGGAGAACAGACTGCAGGGCTGGGAGGGCCACGGGCCCCATCCTGCCTCAGGGCTCTTTCCACGTTCCCCTGACCTAGGCCTTGCGCTTCGCACCTGAGGTGCTGACTGCCCCCTTTCATTTCTGAGTCACTGCTGGGATAATCAGGCACGCAATTATGGAATCTCTTCATCTGCATAACATTATCGTGGTTTTCGTTTCCAGGAGAAAGAGGGGGAGGGGGACACGCAGCCCTCACACTCGCACACCCTAGAAGTTACGCCGCTGAAGCCTTCTCTTCCCTATCACCCCCCCACCCCCCCCACACACACTTTGAGGTGGAGCAACAATAGAGGGTTCGTCTTGATCAACTCACCTGGTTTGCAGAAGAAACCCTATTCACGGTTTAATTGAATATTTGAATAATCTTTTCATTCCTGCAAGGCATAAAGAATGTTGTCCAAATAACATCGACGCGCTCCATTGAGAGAGCGGCTGCAAAGACTCCGTCCTGCGACAAAAGCCGCCCCACACACAGGCGGAGCTGCCGGGACAATTTCTATGCCCTCAAGAGTTCTTTGCATTCAGCGCCGCTTTTGTCTGCTGGAGGCTTCTGATAAATTGCAATCGCTTAAGGGAATGCAGGCGCATAAAAGCCGCTCTTGCTCCGCATCCCCTCAAGTGGCTGGCTGGAGAATGGAAGTCAGGCGGGCGCGTGTGGAGGGGGGGGGGGTCAATCCATTAAGCTTCTATTAAGCCCTTCTGGAGAACAAAGCTAACCTGTGCCGTCCCTCATAAATATTGCTGTTCAGAGAAGCCCTAATTTTAATTAAACCTCTTTTACCTGCTCAGGAGAAAAATCTATTTAGACTCAAATGGCGCCCTTTCCTCCCCGCTCTCGCACGCCTGCGTTTGTGCATGTACACACACACACACACACACACACACACACAAACACACACATACACACAGATGCCAAGTGCAGATTGTGAGCTGGAGGGAGAGAGAGAGAGAGAAAGAGAGAAGACATTCTTTTCTTCAGGGCAAATGCAGCCGGCATATATAAGCGAGGAGGTGGCAGCTCCCGTACAGCGGAGGGCACACGGATTGCAGCATAATCGGCACCACGCTCAGAGAGGGAAGCTGGGCACGGGGCATGGGCAGAGGGCAACCTTTTGTTCCTGGTTTTCTTCGGGGAAGGAGAAAAGCTTCCACACCGGCAGCTGGAAGTTTTAACGCAATGCGCAAAAAGGGAAGGGAAGGCATCATGGAGGTGGGGGGGGGGGGTCCTTTGCTGCGAAGCCAAAGAGAAACACCAGTTGCTGAAAATCCACAGGAGGCCAGAGTGTGCTGGCACTCAGGTCCTGCCTATGGACTGCCCATTGGGGCATCTGTGAGACCAGGGTTCTGGACTCGATGGGCCCCCTCGGGCCTGACCCAACGGCAGAGCTTGTCTTATATGCTCTGAAGAAGATCATTTGACCCAGAATTCTTCTGGAAGGAGGAAAGGAAGCCTTTCCTCACACAGTCAATGATTAAACCATGGATCTCTCTCCCCCAGGACGGCCACCAACTTAGATGGCTTTAGAAGAGGACTGGAAAAAGTCCTGGAGGAGGAGGAGGAGGAGGAGGCTATCAAAGGCCACTAGTCACAATGGTTATGCTCCACTTCCACCGTCAGAAGCAGAGGTGTCTCTGCCTTCTGGTTGTGTGGAGAGAACCCTGTTTGCTGCCTTTGCTCAGTTCCGGAGCTTGAAACCTTGCTCTCTTTGGGAGTGGGGACGGCTGCAGTTCCTGTCGCTTTGCACCATGTGGCTAAGGGACAAGGCAGGGAATTGGTGGTATTTATAATCTTTTGAGTGTGTTAAATCTGAAGCAGCCAAACCTGCAACATTCTCTTGCCTGTTTATGGAGCTTTGAGTTCAAGATCAAGGAGCTGGAAGAGCTGCGCGTGTCTAGACCAGTTCTTAATTTACATTATTGCTCAACTTGCAACCTTTAGCTGGCGGCTCTGACTTCCGTACCCTGGTCTCTTGACCACTGCAGGAAGTGTCCCTAGAGGGATGCTGTACAGAATGTAGCATGAAACGGTTTCACAGCTGGGCCACTCTGCGGCTGGGTCATAACTGGCTGAGGGGAGGCAGGTCCGTAGCTAGGGGGTGGTGAGGTGGGCCCCCGCCAGGCGTGCAAGCAATGGGGGGGGGCAAAATCAGCTTAAAATATGTCCATAAATATAAATATTGATTATTGCCTCATAAGAATAGAGGGTGAATTGAATGGGGGGGTGGGGGAGAGGTGGAAAGAAGAGCTAATTTGTCCGTGGCTCGGGGGTGCAATCTGGACGGTTCTGCCAGGGGCGCAAGATCGCCTAGCTATAGCTCTGGCAGGAGGGAAGAGTGTTCATGTGCTCAAGCCCTGGTTGTGGTTTTTCCACCAGGGCACCTGGCTGGACAATGTGGAAACAGGAGGTTGCCACTGGTCTCATCCAGCCTCGATTTATGCAAAATAAAGAGGCTTGATCTGCATTCAGGTTGCACAATTCAGGTACAGAATCCCGGCCGGGTTTTAGGCATGAAACTTGCAAACACAGCATTTGCCGGAAGGAGGAAACTTTTCTTAACCTTTTTTCTCAAAAGGACTACAGCTTTGGCAGACGTCCAGGAAGGATACTGCTGCTGGTGTCATTTCCCTCAGAGAACTGCAGCGCTGAGCACTTCCACAGAACAGGCAGAAGCTCTGCATTTGAGTCGCTGGGTTCAGCTGCCAAATGGCATTCTGTGGGGAGAGGCTGGGATAAAACAGCAAGCCTGAGACCCCAAAAAGCAGCAGCAGCTGCCGGTCAGTGTAGGCAATGCTGGGCCAGACAGACCAAGAGCCTGAGACTTCAGCACTAACTTCCCAGTGCAGAAACGGTCACTGCTTGACCCCTGCTGGCCCAGGGCTGGTGTGCAACCTTGCAGGCCTCGCAGAGGCAGCCAACACCACCCTCAACCACTCCTGGAGGTTGTGGAGGGGGCGGAAGTGTCGCTCACACCCACACAGACGGCCCTGCTCCACTGCCATGCGCAGCAGGGGGGGGGAGGAGGCAAGGCTGCCTGAACTGGTGCAAATCAACCTCTGAGCAGAAAGAAGGGGTCTCTGGGGGCAGGGATCGGAGGCAGGTACCAGTCAAGACAAAACTGACTCCTTTGCAGACCGCACTCCCACATTTCCCTGTCAAGGTCAGAAGTTGTGCACAGTTCCTCTGGGCGATAGGCAGGGCTGTAATCTCCAATGGCTGACCACAATCGAGGCTGTCCCTGAATTCTTCAGGACACAAACACAGATGAACAGTAACTGCTTCATGTCCTCAGCTCTCAACAACACACTCAAGGAGACCGCCAACATCCATGTTTTTGGAATGGGCTGTCCAGCAATGTTTCAGTTTACCAGCTGCTGGAGGCCGCAAGAGGTCGGGGGTGAGGCCCTCATTGCTTAAGTCCTGCTTGCCTGGGCACTGCGAGGGGAAGAGGCTGGACTCGATGGGCTGGTCCAGCAGCCAGGCTCTTAAAATGTCCTTCTGGCAGGAGGGAGAAGGCAAAGAGAAAGGGGACTTCTGGCCCCATCCACCAGACAGACGAACCCACAAGCAAAGCAAGTCTCCTCCAAACACCTCTTGTGGTTGAGATCTCAGGGTGGGAGGGGGCTCTCCATGTCAGCCCCTGTTTGCTCTTCCCAGGTCCCTCGCTGCCCCACCCACGCCCCTCGGCACTTACCAAGGCTGAAGAGGATGAGGAACTTCAAGCAGACAAACTCCTGCCTGTCCACCTGGAGAGAATGCAGGTGAGCCACCAGCTGGTGAGCTCTCAGCATCAAGTTGTTCAGGATGGATCCCGCCTGCATGGTAACGGTCGACATGTTCACCTGGAAGAAAGGAGAGGTGGGCAGGGTTCAGGACCCCCCAAAAGTACCATCTTGTCAAGGGAACAAATATGTTCAAGAGCTGGGCGGTGGGGGACAACCTCCAGCAGAAAGACTTTTGAGCAAGCAGCTGTTAAGGCAGCAGTTAATGGGCTGAGTTGTTGACTAAATTACAATAAATATGGTTATATCTGGGTGCTGGCTGTACACAGAAGGATAAGTAATAACAACCAAAGTCTAACTAGCCAGGCGATCCAACTCACAAGTGATGTCCCTTAGCATCCCATAGGGCTTCCTCTCAAGTAAGTGTGCAGAGAACTGCAACCCAAAGTCTAAATATGTGCAATGGAGTACTTGCAAATTCTC
Source organism: Podarcis melisellensis (assembly GCF_964234715.1). NCBI lineage: Eukaryota > Metazoa > Chordata > Lepidosauria > Squamata > Lacertidae > Podarcis > Podarcis melisellensis. The sequence continues at coordinate 943,453 of NC_138547.1, read as the reverse complement.
TTCCCCCACCCCCGGCCTCTATCTCCCTCTGCCGTGGGGCAGGGGACCTGTGTCCTCTTACACTCTGTATGTTCCTGGCAAGTCATCGTTCTTATCTACCCACAGCAATAACAGCTCTCCATATCTGCTGTTTTTTATGTAGCCAAAACTCTCCCAGCCATGCTTGGTGGTGGTGGTGGGATTTGGGGGCGGAAGAATGTAGAGGGAATGCCCACACACACAAAAAAAAAACACACCCAGATGTCCAGTGGGCAAAGAAGGCTGACCAACTTTTGGGGGTGGGGGCGATGAAACAACGGGGGTGGGCATGGGGAAAGGAAAGGAGGTGGCCAGAATCCCGAGCAACAGCAGTGGCACTTCGCGCTACGACATTTTGCTGCAGCATTTCTGAACAGGGCCATTGCGGAACCTGCAGACACTCGTGCTTTTACCTCCTGGCCTGTCACCAGCAGGATGCTGTGGTCCTTCCCATGATGCACTTGGCGGAAAATGTAGTCAAAGACCAGCAGCTCACTCCAGCAGTTCTGCAGCAGCTTCATCTGGTCACCCACCTGGGAGGAAGAGGAGGAAGAGGAGGAAGAGGAGGAAGAGAAAACAGCTGAGAAGCTTCCTCCAAAGAGGATTTTGTAATAATAATAATAATAATAATAATAATAATAATAATAATAATAATAATGGCATTTGTATATCATCCTTCATCCGAAAATCTCTTGGCAATTCACAACATAAAAATACAAAATGAGAACACAAAATACATTAAAAAAAACTACAGAACAAACCTATAACCTTCCTCCCACAAAGACATTTAAAAGGACATAGAATGCCTGGCTGAAGAAAAACATTTTCACCCAACCCCTAAAGATATAGAACGCAGGCGCCAGACGAGCCTCCCTGGGGAGAGCATCCCACAAATGGGGAGCCACTGCAGAAAAGGCCCCATCTCGTGTTGCCACCATCTGGACCTCTCATGGAGGAGCCACATGGAGAAGGGCCTCAGAGGATGATCTTGGGGTCCGGTTAGTTCGTGTGGGGAGAGGCCACCCTTGAGGTCCTGCAGTCCTGAGCCATTTAGGTTGTAGAGGCCGAAACCAGCACTTTGAACCAGGCCTAGAGACTAACTGGCAGCCAGTGCCACTGGGTCACCCTCCGTGTAACACGCTCAAATGGTCTTGTCCCAGTGAGCGCAACCTGGTCACCAAACTCTGCACCAGCTTAAGTTTCCAAACCATCTTCAGAGGCTGAACTATGCATAGACAACAGAAGTTAGGCTTTCCCTGTCCAGATAAGGACATAGCTGGCCACCAGCCAAAGCTGATGGAAGGCGCTCCACACCGCCAAGGCCACCTTCGCTTCAGGTGACAGCAGAAGGACCCCAGGCTACATACCTGCTCCTTCAGAAGGAGGGTGGCCCCATCAAGAGAAAGAGTCTGACCGGAGTTCTCTGCTCATGTTCAAGCCACTTCCTAGCTTGTTTCCTAAGCCAGGGGGGCTCCATGAAGGAGGAGAAGGAACTCCGGGGCATTTGTGTCAATGGTCTTAGTCATTCAGATATTCAGGGGCTTTGACAAGAGTGACATGGCCTTCAGCATGCAGATCAGATGTTCTGCCACTGAGCTGGGACCCTTTCCAGGTCTGGATCCTGCTAGGTGTTACAGATCACTTAAACAAGAGGCAACAGGGCTATGCGTTTGATGTAACGACTCTTCCCTCACTTTATAGAGCCTTCTCGGTGGTGACGCCTGCCCTGTGGAACTCCCTCCCTTCAGATGTGAAGGAGATAAGCAGCTATCTTCTTTTTAAAAGACATCTGAAGGCAGCCCTGTTTAGGGAAGTTTTTAATCTTTAATGCTGTATTGTTTTTAACACTTGATTGGGAGCCGCCCAATGTGGCTGGGGAAACTCAGCCAGATGGGCGGGGTATAAATAATTTATTTTATTATTATTATTATTATTATTATTATTATTATTATTATTATTAGGGCCCCAGGACTTCAACAAGACCTACAGAGGATGCCTGCCCACCCTGCAACCCCCCCCCCCCCAGCTGAGCACACTGATAGGTGCCTTGTGGCTACACACAGCCACTTTTTTACAATTATGCGCACAGCACCTGACCTAACACCATTCTGGGATTGGTCAAAGGCACCTAAGAACCAGAGGTGCTTAGAAGGCTGGTCCCCACAGCCAGGTAAGCCCACCTGACAGAGAAGGCCCCCCATCCCCAAACACTTGGGCCCCACATAAAACCTAGAGGCAGCCCTGCCATAACTCCACAGGGCAAATGCAAAGTGTCCTTCAGTGGCTTCTAGGTCAAATATCACCAACCTGCTACTGTAAAAGGTTAAAGGTGTGCCAGTTGAACATATATTTAAGCCTTAATTGTCACTGACTAATTATTGCATCTCCTTGCCATTCTGCCCCCACCATACCGCTTCCCCCAACTTAGATTTCAATTCAGGCACCTGGAAGAGTGAGTTGGAGTCGCAGCAATAAATTTCTTGGCCTTTAAGGTTCCACCAAGACTTTCCGGTTGTTCCCCCAAGTCACAACTTTGCCCACCGCCTTCTAGACTTGTATGATTCTGGAAACTGAGCACGGGACATCCTGCAAGTGCCTCACTCGGCTAAGTGCTTGTGTGAACAGGACAGAGCCAGGGCTCTCCAATCCTCAGAGCTGAACAGCACTTGGGGACGCAGGTTGATAAACCGTCAAAAGATTTGTGGCTTTATCTGCCGTGGCAGAAACAGTCCCTTGTTGCAACTTTTTAATGGGCAAATTTATTAGGACACCAGCTTCTATGGGTCAGCATCTGGGGCAGGAATCCAGGGCCAGGGCCCCACTCTGCAGAGGGACCAGGACCAGGAGAGAGCCAGTTAGCAGGTCAGACAAGGACAAGGGAGGCCAGGCTTCAGATCCCTGCTCCCCCTTGAAGCTCCCCTGGGGGGGGCAGCCTCTGCCTCTCAGCCCAGCCTAGCTGGCAGGGCTGTTTTGTGGATGAGAGCCTTGAGCTCCTTGGAGGAACAGGGGGACATGAATGCAAAGAGTAAGGACAGCAAAGCGCTTTTTGGAAAGTAGGGCAGACCCACTGAGGAACATTGGGCCAGTCCTCTTCTCAGCCTAGCCTACCTCACAGGGTTGCTGCAAGGATAAGAACACAGGTGAGGAAGACACACACAGACCAGAGCTCCTTGTAAGGAAGACAGGAAGGAAGGAAGGAAGGAAGGAAGGAAGGAAGGAAGGAAGGAAGGAAGGAAGGAAGGAAGGAAGGAAGGAAGGAAGGAAGGAAGTGCAATGAATTGTTTCAGCCTCCCTACCTCCTCCTCGAGCTCCAGGGGCAGTTTGTGGGGGCAGCTCAGCAAGGCTGGCTTTGGAAACCCACCACCAGCCCCCAGCTGCAAAGCAACCACAGCCCACAGCGGGAGAGCACAATGGCTGCTTGGCTCATCTGCACTCTTATCTGAATCCCTTCCCGGGCCAAGCATCTTGCCCAGTTCTCAACACAGTGTCTTGCTGGGCGCATCCCCCATCCCTGAGGGAGGGAGAACCACCCCGTTGTTGTTTGCACACAAAAAGGCCAGTGTCTCTCGGGAGGCTGCTGTCGATACATTTTGCCCTCCGGGACACAGTACGTGCTCCTCCAGCGTGAAGGAATGCAGAGTGGAAGGAACCGGCTGTTAGGGAAAGCCCCCACTTCACTCCCCGGTGCCAGCGGGGTGCCCTCTCCCCCTCACCTGCATGCCCAGGAAGGACGGGGGCAGGTTGCAGAGGAGGGGTTGCTGCGCTGCTAAATTCACAGCAGCCTTGTCTGGGGGCTTGAAGGATCTCCACCTGGTGGCCTTCCACAAGTTGTATTCTCTCTCACACACACCCAGGCACCAGCTACACACCCAGGAGGATCATCATAATAATGCCGTCTTACGTGGTGTGACGTTGTGGTCTAAACCACAGAACCAAGGGCTTGTCAATCAGAAGGTCAGCAGTTCGAATCCCCGCAACAGGGTGAGCTCCCGTTGCTCAGTCCCAGCTCCTGCCAACCTAGCAGCTCGAAAGCACCTCAAAGTGCAAGTAGATAAATAGGGACCACTCCGGCGGGAAGGTAAACGGCGTTTCCGTGCACTGCTCTGGTTCGCCAGAAGCAGCTTAGTCATGCTGGCCACATGACCCGGAAACTGTATGCTGGCTCCCTCGGCCAATAAAGCAAGATGAGCGCCGCAACCCCAGAGTCGGCCACGACTGGACCTAATGGTCAGGGGTCCCTTTACCTTTACCCTACTGGACTGTGGAAAGGATTACTGCCTTGTACTCAGTTAGAGCGCAGGTCCACTTGGCACACCCAGCATACCCTGACTGGCAGCCGTAGCTCTCCAAGGTCTCAGGAAGGTATGATCCCTGTCATACCTGGAGATGAGGCCACTGGGGATTGAACAAGAGAACTTCTGCATGCAAAGCAGGTGTTCCACCCCCGGAGCTGTGGGTCTTCCTCTGTCAAGACTTGCAAGACGCGCTTTGGATAAATGAAACACCCCAAAAAACACTTTGGGGCCTCTCCAGACCAGGGACGGGCACACACACACACACACACACACACACACACACACACTTGTCAGGTGTGTTCTGCAATAGTAATATCTCATTAGTGGTGGATTTGTTCTGGACAAAGTTCTCCCAAAGTTCCCATATTGTTGACACCTGGAGGGCATCTCTTGTGCTTTATAGCTCAACAAAAGTGGGACAAAACAAACAAATAAACAAATGGGAACATTTGTGGTATGCAATGTTGCAGGATTTCAGCAGGAGGTTATGGGACGGGCACTGATTGGAAAGGAAGCAGTTTGTACCTGCAAACGGTTCACTGAGGACCATACTGCACCAAGTATAGCTAGATTGCCCTTAAGCTCCCAGATGCCTCCATGAGGAGGACAGCCCTCAAATGCAAAGCAAATCCTGGCATCCCCACTGCCCAAGGTGGCTGCCAGCACAGCCAAGCAGGGGTTCAGCTTCTCCAGGGACACCACCCACAGAGAACAGTCTTCAGTCTAAGAGGCAGAAGTGAAACTGAAGCTGGATGGGTGAGTGTCAGGGGGCACCTCCCCCCCCACGCACACACAAAAAGGAACACTTCAGTAAGCAGGGCAGTTTATTATCAGTTTAGTTTACGTACTTAGATAATTGTGAATTGTCCCATTGTATAGTTCTCTGGGCAAAGCAGACTAAAAAGTTTATTCCAACCCCCCCAAAGGGTTCAGCTGAAACACAGGACAGTCGAAAATACCACAGTAAAATCCAGCAGAGAAAGTAAAACTGACTCCCAATCCAGCTTGTCATAGTCCCAAAAGCTCTGGGCAGGGTCAGTTTGGACATTAAGCCCTTCCCTCATTTCTCCCTCTGCCCCACAAAAGAGAGCTACTTGCTGCCTTGCCCCCCCCCCTTTCAAGCTCCCCTCAGGCCACCTGCTTCCCCAAAATGTGGCTACTCTCCTGCAGCAGACACCTTGACAGCGTTGGCAGAAGTGAGCAGAGCATTTCATGGACTGTGAAGATGCACACACACACACACACAGCCCTACACTTCCTCCCGAGAGCTCAGGCTTCTGCGCCCATTGTGCAAGGCACTTATAATAGAAAAAAGACAGATGTGCAAGAAGGGAAGCAGAGGACGCCGGGATTCCCCAGCAGAGAGTGGCAATAAAGCAGGAGCCGGGAGAAAAGAAAAGCTTTTATAGGGTTTGCACACTTACACTGAGAGAGATTGCTCAGGGAATGGGTGGTGGAGTTGCAGGAGACTTCCAGAACTCAACATTCCTGCCTCAGGCAATGCATAAACCCAGGAACTGCCCCACTCAAGCAGGTCTTGTTGCTAGCAATGTCTATGTGCTCCTTATTTGCAAGGACGTTAATTACACCTGCCCACCTAACAAACCTAGAGGGGAATAAGGCTCCCATTGTTGCCATTTTGCAGATAAGCAACTGAGAACAAGGGCAGCGGTTGAACCTGCAGCCCGCCTTCCCAGACCTCAGAGACTACCACTTTCTCTTTCAACCTTGCCGGGGGTCTCCTCTTCCCTCTCTGTCCTACAAGGGTGTAAGCAAAGCACTATCTCTTCCAGCCCACAGGGTACAAGCAAAGTAATACCTGTTTCAAAGTGTGTGCATGGTGCAAACAAGGAAGAAATGAACATGAACAAAGTGCAATTCCCACAGTCTCTTTTTGTCATGAGATCACCTCCTTTGCACATGCAGACTGAGAGTTTGCTTTAAGGACCTCCATGCTAATGGCCAAGGCACAGATCTCATCCAGGAGACCTAAGCAGAGACAGCTCACACCAATCAAAACATGATGCTACTGGAGCCCGTTGCTTGATGGTGTTAGGCAATGAACCTCGGTTCACAAAGAGTCAGTTCTAACTGCTAGGAAAGGCAGAGTTTCTCCACACCCCTGACCCACCAATTATCAACAGCAGCCAAAAAGAGGTATAACCCGTGTGTGTGTGTGTGTGTGTGTGTGTGTGTGTGTGTAGGCTAGTGGGGAAAGGAGAAGGGCTTTTAATTGTCTTCGCAAACCTTCATAACAGCAGGATGCAATGTGGGCTAGGACTCCACTGCTTGAAGCTGACAATTAACTCCTTGGTAGTTACAGAAAGTGTCTTTTCTGGCATCAAAGCTTTCCAAGAGGAATTGGGGCAGGGGGTGAGAGACACCTACAAGCCCGTGTCCCTCTGACCGATGACCTTTGGTGCACAGCGCTCCAACACAAAGAGGACTGGTCCCAAGTAGCTATTTAGAGGTGCAAATTGTTTCAAGGTCTACGTAATGTGCCTGGCTTGTGTAACAAGGGTGCTGCAGAGTTCAGGGAGTACAGAGGGAATCGGTGCCTTGAACTGCAAGTGGAACAGGCCAAGGACACAAGAAGGATGTCCAGCTCTCACGGTGGACAACCAGGTGGCTCTATTGGTAAACCAGCAAGCAGGATTCAACCACAACAGCCCTCTGCCCTCTCCTGTGCCAGTTTCCAGCAACTGGCGTTCAGAAGCTTTCCTGCCTCCAACTGTGGAACTCCACGAGATTTGAAAACCTCAAGCAAAATTCTTCCATGCCAAGTCACCTGGAGGGGTTTGAACACACCAGTTTTGCCTGCGTGTCTCTGTGTGTTGGAAGACTTGCAGCCTCCGCCAGAGGCAGGTTTAGGGGAGCAGGACCAGCTGAGTTGTGCTGGGCACAGAGCACTGTTGGGGACACTGCAACTATGATTTAGAAGGGAGGGAGGGAGGCGGAGGGGTTCAGAATTTGGGCGTTGCACAGGTCACCCATTGCCTCTGCTCCCAAACCAAGGAGAGCCCTGTGGAGCTTGGGGCTGCCTGCTGCTTCCACTGCCCTTGCTTCTGTGCCACTGAGAGCAGGCACAAAAAGGGGGGAAGGCAGAGGAGAGGCAGAGGCTCTCCCAACCCCCTGGTCTCCAAGCCACAGAAATGTCTGCAGGTGCTGGTTGCCTCATCTAAAAAAAGGACAGTGTAGAGTTGGGGTGTGTGGCATGTTAGGGGAGGGGCAGGCCCTCAGGTTGGGGGGACACATGATGCTCCTTCTGAGGTAGTCCATCCCCCTTTGGTCCCCACTCTGCACTCAGCTCTCAACTGTGGCTCCCAGAAGCTGTCAGCATGAGACAGGAGCCACAAGCCCAGCAGCAATGGCCTCGACTGGCCGGCTAAACCAGGTGAGGGGAGCAGGTGGGTTTCAAACCCTCAGTGAGGTAGGAACTTCCCCTGCCTGCGAAGACAAGGTTGTCACGCATTGAGTATTGACCAAGAGTGGGTCCAACGGTCAAGAAGGCCATTTCTGCCTGCGCTGCAGAGGAAGTGAGGGGCAGGTGGGGCTTGTCCACCTGGGAAGGTAGCCCACCGAGGAGAAGGAAAACTGTCCTTAAACCTCTGCTGCCTTGCAAGATATCTTTGGGAGGGAAAAAGGCTAAGGAGTGTGGCTCTTTCTATGCCTCCATCAAGCAACTCTTACACTTAAAGGTCAAGGGACCCCTGACCATTAGGTCCAGTCGTGGACGACTCTGGGGTTGCGCGCTCATCTCGCTTTATTGGCTGAGGGAGCCGGTGTACAGCTTCTGGGTCATGTGACCAGCATGACGAAGCCGCTTCTGGCGAACCAGAGCAGCGCACGGAAATGCCGTTTATCTTCCCACTGGAGTGGTACCTATTTATCTACTTGCACTTTGACGTACTTTCGAACTGCTAGGTTGGCAGGAGCTGGGACCGAGCAGCAGGAGCTCACCCCATCATTGCGGAGATTTGAACTGCCGACCTTCTGATCAGCAAGTCCGAGGCTCTGTGGTTTAACCCACAGCGCCACCCACGTCCCCTCTTTTACACTCAAGCTGGTGCCAAACGTCTTGCTGTGCTCTCCTTTGGAAGCAGGCTGAGAGTATCATCTGGGCACACTGCCTGGGTTTGCACCCTGGGGAGGTCACTGCTAAAAAGCAGCAGCTTGCCTTCTCACGACAGATGGATGCCAGCCACGAGGTGGGAAAGGTGCAGAAAAGGGCAACTCAAAGGATAGATTGGATGGAGTGACTTGCCTATGAAGAAAGGTTGTAACTTTGGAGACTTTTTCGTTTATAGAGAAAGGGCAAGTCAGAAGCGTCACAACGGAAGCTTATAAAATCACACATGGTGTGGAGGAATGCCAATGAAGTTGAATATTGGAAGATATTGGAAGACAGAGAAAAGAAAAGTTAAACTATGGGAGGCAGTGATGGCCACCCACTTGGATGGCTTGAAAAGAGGACTGGGGAAATTCATGGAGGAGGAAGAGAGGGCTGTCAATATCTTCAAGCCAGGATGGCTCCAAAGTTTCCCATCTGAGGCATCTGAGAGCAGGGTGTTGGACTCAATGGACCCCTGGCCTGATCCAGCGGCCTCTTCTTGTGCTGTTATGATCACTCAAAATGAAACGTGTCCACAAGTCTCTCTGAGAGGCTGCTACGGATGCAGCCACTGCAACGGGGGGGGGGGGGGGAGTTGCAGAGGGCACAATTATTTGGTGAAGATTGGATGTGTCCCCTCGACAATTGGGAAGGGACAAAGCTGGGCCAGAAGATGACAATCAAAACCTTTCACAAATTGAAGGTGTTAATAAGAGGTTAACACCTTTCAGGTGTCTCAGCGACTGACCTCTCCCCTCCCCCAACCACCACCAAGATCATCAGGAAAACAAGATGTTGTTTAATTGCCTGCCTAGATGTCAGTCCAGCACAACAGGCTTGCAACTTTCTCCTTCCCCTTCTCGGTCCCATGAACTGGGTGTGCAGGACATTTAACCCTACCTAAAAGAAAGCAAAAAATGTGAAGCCTCGCACGGCCTTCCCTACAGATGTTATCAGACTACAACTCCCGTCGCTGCTGACCTCAAGCCAAGTTGGCTGGGGCTAATGAGATGAATCTGTCAGTTTCAGTTTCTTGTTTTTCTAATATTAAATCCAGCTTTCCACAAGTAAAAAAATAAGAAATCCTCATGAAAATTCATCAGCGTTTAATTGTGAATTTCACCTAATAAACACTATTTTTAAGATGCAACTTTGATGAACTTAAAACATTCCTGCAATCATTTCCCCCTAACATAATGAATTTTTATATCTAATTTTACTAATGCATGCCTTTTTAGGCACACTTCCTCCTAATGTATGCACACTGGATGGGGACCTGCATTACTTAATTCAGAGAAGTGTGAATTTTGAAAGATAATTGTGTTTCAGCTCACTTGGAATCACAGATTTGTGGGGCTGGAAGGGACCCCAAGGGGAATCCAGTCCAGCCCCCAGCAATGCAGGAATCTCAGCTAAAGATTCCATGACTGATGGCCACCCAACTTCTGCTTAAAAACCTCCCAAGGAGAGTGAACCACCTTCTGAGGAAATCTGTTCCACTGTTGTATAGCTCTTACTGTCAGAAAGTTTTCCCCAAATGTTTAGGCTGAATCTCCTTTCTTGTAACTTGAATCTGATAGTTTGGTTCCTACTGTCTGGAGCAGCTTCCTCTATCTTCCAACGCCCCATCCAATATCTGAATATGGCCACCTCAGTCTCCTCTTCTCCAGTCTAAACACCACCATATCCCTCAGACATTCATTTTAAGTCTGGGTCGCAAGAGCCTTTATCTTTGGTCGCTTTCCTCTGACCCCATTCCAGCTTCTCAAAATCCTTCTTCAGGATATTGTATTGGTTCAAGTTGTGTGGACTGGGTACTTTTCCATCAAAATGCAGACAAAATATCACCTCTCCCTGATAGTTAATGGGAGTGGAGAATCCCACTATTCCAAGGGAAATGGGTGCTTTCATCTGGGTTTAGCTCAACTAGATTCAAAAACCATCCACATAAGTTAAGCACAAACTCCACAGTGGAAAGGATGTCCCCACATGCCCCAGCCCAAAATCTATAGGCAAACCAACAAAATGAGCCCGTCCAGATGGAGCCGTAAATGTATCATAACTTTCAGTTTTAGTATCAGTTAATATTGCTGTTGTTGTTCCTGTATAAGGTAAAGCTAAAAGTAAAGGTACCCCTGCCCGTACGGGCCAGTCATGTCTGACTCTAGGGTTGTGCGCCCATCTCGCTTAAGAGGCCGGGGGCCAGCGCTGTCCGCAGACACTTCCGGGTCACATGGCCAGCGTGACGAAGCTGCTCTGGTGAGCCAGCGCCAGCGCAGCACACGGAAACACCGTTTACCTTCCCGCTATAAAGCGGTACCTATTTATCTCCTTGCACTTAGGGATGCTTTCGAACTGCTAGGTGGGCAGGAGCTGGGACCGAACGACGGGAGCTCACCCCGCCGCGGGAATTCGAACCGCTGACCATACAATCGGCAAGTCCTAGGCGCTGAGGTTTTACCCATGGCGCCACCCGCGTCCCAGGTGTTCCTGTATACACATTGCTATAAGAAGCGGGGGTGCATTATTATTACTGTTTTTTAATTGTTCTGGTGTATTTTGCCAGGGAAGCTCTGGTTTTCCCAGTAGTGATGTATGGAAATGAGAGCTGGACCATAAAGAAGGCTGATCGTCAAAGAATGGATGCTTTTGAATTATGGTGCTGGAGGAGACTCTTGAGAGTCCCATGGACTGCAAGAAGATCAAACTGATCCATTCTGAAGGAAATCAGCCCTGAGTGCTCACTGGAAGGACAGATCCTGAAGCTGAGGCTCCAAGACTTTGGCCACCTCAGGAGAAGAGAAGACTCCCTGGAAAAGACCCTGATGTTGGGAAAGATGGAGGGCACAAGGAGAAGGGGATGACAGAGGACGAGATGGTGGGACAGTGTTCTCGAAGCTACCAGCATGAGTTTGACCAAACTGCGGGAGGCAGTGGAAGACAGGCGGGCCTGGCGTGCTCTGGTCCAGGGGGTCATGAAGAGTTGGACACGACTAAACAACTTAAGAAGTGAGTGTTCCGGTTTTTGAATATTCTTCGGAAGCCGAACGTCCAACGCGGCTTCTGCGGCTTCTTGATTGAGTGCAGGAAGCTCTTGCAGCCAATCAGAAGTCGTGCCTTGGTTGTCAAACATTTTCAGAAGTTGAACGGACTCCCGGAACAGATTCCGTTCAACAACCAAGGTACGACTGTAATGCAATGCTATGTGGCATCAACAGAAGTCTAGTGTCCCGATCATTGGAACACTGATCATTCTGCCTATTCTGCCTTGGACAGATCCCACCTGGAGTCTTGTGTCCAGTTCTGGGCTGCACAATTTAAGAAAGATGTTGACAAGTTGAAATGTGTGAGGGTCCCTTGTTTTTTTCCAGAAAAAAATAGAAATCTTGGAAAAATTGAAAAAATGTTCAGTGTGGAGTAGTTTTACAAATTGCATGAAATGCAATGTATATGAAATTATTATGCTTGCAATAAAACAGGTAAGCACCCCACTTTCCCTCAAAAGCAACAAAAAAAAGCAAGAACCCATCAACATAAAAAATAATCAGATTTGCCCCTTAGCACCAACAGCAAATGAAGTTAAGGTCTACCTCAATATTTAAGCTCAATAGAAGGTCTACCCTTTGAGCAGAGCTTTAAAAAGAAAAGAAACAGAAGACACAACATATACATGCAGTTTCTTCTATCTCATTTTCTGAACTACTGCTGTCATTTCCATTTCTTCTTCCCCTTCCTATTTGTCATTTTTCTCATGGACTTCTAAAAAACAGCTTTCAATTTTTCTGCATGCCAGGCCCAGAAGTAACCAACATCCAGTTACTGAATAGTATGCTGCACTAAGGCTCAAACTCTCTTTGAAAGGAAAAGGAGTGTATGCGGGGGGTTTTAATTGAATTTGTTATTATATATTATAAACCGCATGATAGTAAGAGAGCTTCTAAACAGCTAACAAAAATATACAGTAGAACATTAAAACGATTGATAAAATACAGTTAAAAGCAGGTATTTAAGAGGATTCAAAAGGTGACTAAAGTCAGCAGTGATTAAAAGGAAGCAAATCGCAGGCAGCTTCTACGTGTTCAGATGTTTACAACAGCCTTAATGAAAATGTTTTGAGCCGTTGCTGGAAAGAGTTCAGTGAGAGCACCTGCCTGGTGTCAGTTGGCAGGGAGCTCTAAGGGGGGGTGCTGGAAGGCCTGGGGGGGACGGAAAAAATGGGGGGGTGACCAGGGTTTTTTCTGGGGTTTTCCAAAGCCATTTTTTCCAAGAAAAATTTTGGGGGGGGGGATGTGTGGAATATTCAAACTATATCAAACTATTTAAAAATAAAATAAAATTCTGGGGGGAAACGGCTTTGGGGGGGAAATGGGAAAAACCTGGGGGGGGGGGTTCCGATTTTCCTGGGTTTTTTTCAGGCCTTCCCATCTCTGGGTATCAGGGTGGTTATAGGTTATCCTGCTTTCAGGACAGTTTGCCCCTGGAAAAGCGTCAGGGAGCACAACTGAGGCATGCCCCATAACTTCCTGTTGGAATCCTGTAATATTTTTATCTATTATTATTATTATTATTAGCATTATTATTATTATTAGCATTATTAGCATTAAAAAGGTAAAAGGACCCCTGACCATTAGATCCAGTTGTAGCCGACTCTGGGGTTGTGGCGCTCATCTCACTTTATTGGCCGAGGGAGCCAGCGTTCAGCTTCCAGGTCATGTGGCCAGCATGACTAAGCTGCTTCTGGCGAACCAGAGCAGCGCACGGAAACGCTGTTTACCTTCTCGCCAGAGTGGTATCTATTTATCTACTTGCACTTTGACGTGCTTTCGAACTGCTAGGTTGGCAGGAACAGGGACCGAGCAACGGGAGCTCACCCCGTCATGGGGATTCGAACCGCCGACCTTCTGATCGGCAAGTCCCAGGCTCTGTGGTTTAACCCACAGTGCCACCCGCGTCCCATATTATTAGCATTATTATTAGCATTAGGAGCTCAAGCATTAGGAGCCCCAGGAGCTCAAGGTGGTGTACATGGTTTTCTCTCCTTCCTCATTCAATTCCCACGACAACCCTGTGAGGTGGGTTAGGCTGAGAGAGGCAGTGAATGGACCAGTGTCACACCCTATGAGCTTCATGGCAGCCAGGTGGGGATTTGAACCCTGGTCTCTCCCAGGTCTTAGTCTGACACTCTTAATGACTACTCTGGTTCTTTCTTGCTGCCAGCCTCAGATCTCTCCATCCACACCCTCCTGGCCACTTAAATACAAATCACGAGACCTCAGCCCAGCCCAGGCCACAGCACCCATCCTGTCAGGTCCCCATTGCTTGGAGCCACCCTCAAGCCTCCCATCGCCGGGAGAAATCCATCTCTATATAATTTATTAAATTATAGGTTGTCAGTGGAAGAGGACAGAAGAGCCCAAACCCAGGACAACCCCAAGAGCAATCTATTCCACCTCCCTGCCCAGACACTCCATCCCCGCAAATCTTCCTTCAAGCCTTGACACATCTCATCTCAGCTCACTTAAGAGAGGGTATTTATGGGTATCAGCTCTGACCTCTCCCCCCGCCCCCACCTATCCCTCCCCACACACCTCCCTCCATAAACAAGAAACCGCCTCCCCGCCCCCCGCCCAAATCTCCCCTGGCCTGGCCGGTTATTAGTCTTGCCTCCCGAAGGCCAGCAGAGCCTGTAACTCTCGGGCGCTTGACACCCCAGGAACAGCAGCACATCACTCTTGCCCGCAGATTGGCAGGCGAGGCTCTCGTTTGTCAGAGCCGGACTGACAGAATTACTAGCCCTTAAATGAAACGATATATCTGGGAGGTTAAATCTGATTTCAATCTGGCTGCCCTGGGAGAAGGCGGGTGGGGTGGGGGGGCCGAGGGGCAGAATATTGCACTGGGAACTGGTGTCAAGAGGCCAATTAGCCCAGTGGCAACACAGCCGGTCCCCTCGGCCTTCTGCACAATTATGTACCAAAAGGGGCTGGAGGGTTCTGACACACTGGCACAGCTTGGGGCCATTGCAGAGTTTGGGGGCTGCTGCAGTCCCTGAAGGAAAGGAGCAGTTTGGGAGGGGTTACAAAGGGCACCCTGGCTTCAAACTCAGGGTCTGGAAGCACCCAGGGCTGGCCAGGAGGACATTCACAAGAACATCAGAGTCTCCTGGATGAGGCCAATGGCCCACCTTGTCCAGTATCTCACAGTGACCCACCAGATGCCCTTTCTGGGAAACCTGATAGAAGGACATGAACCCGAGAGCCAGTGGCGGAGGAAGGAGACTGCGGTGGGTGCAGCCCACCCGGGTGTCACCACTGAGGGTGTGACAAAATGCCGGGCGGCGTTCACCACGGGCCTGCAGCGCACCCAAGCCATGCGTCTCTCCTGGGAGAGACATGGTGCTTGGGTGCGTGAAGGCTCTGCTCTGACCAAACGGTCCACCCGCTACCTCCCCCCCAGCTGCAAGGCGACTGAGTGGGAGGAGGCAGGTAGACTCTGGAGGCCCCTGGGTGTGCCCTGCCCCTGGGTGTGCCGCCCCAGGCGCCCAAGCGGCCTCCTTCGGCGCTGCCAAGAGCGTCTCTCTCCCCTCCTGCAATCTCCAGCAACTGGTATTCGGCACCAGTGTGGGAGGCAGAGCACAGACATCAGGGCTAGGAGCCGTAAGAACGTAGGAAGAGCCTGCTGGATCGGGCCCGTCATCCCAAGGGGAAACCAGGGCTATTTAAAGTGGTGTAAGAGGACTTTAAATCTATAGTGTGGGTCTGGCCACTGGCTGGGAGAACAGCGCACAGCTAGAGAATGGCTTGGTCCCAATCCAGACATCCAGTCTTCTTTGGGCTGGCACTTCTGCAGCACATCTGGCTGCCCAGGCCCTGGCTAAGTTTCTGACTGTAGCACCACTTTGGGAACTGAAGTTCTGGGAGGGCAAGGGCTCTCCTAATGCATCTTAGCACCCTTAAAAACTACAACTCCCAGAATTCTCGGGGGAAGCCAAGGCTATTTAAAGTGGTGTAAGAGAACATTAAAAGGGACATGGGTGGCGCTGTGGGTTAAACCACAGAGCCTAGGACTTGCCGATCAGAAGGTCGGCGGTTCAAATCCCCATGACGTCCCTGCTCCTGCCAACCTAGCAGTTCGAAAGCACGTCAAAGTGCAAGGAGATAAATAGGTCACGCTCCGGTGGGAAGGTAAATGGTGTTTCCATGCGCTGCTCTGGTTCGCCAGAAGCGGCTTAGTCCTGCTGGCCACATGACCCGGAAGTTGTACGCCGGCTCCCTTGGCCAGTAAAGGGAGATGAGCGCCGCAACCCCAGAGTCGGCCACGACTGGACCTAATGGTCAGGGGTCCTTTTACCTTTAAGAGGACTTTAAATCTACAGTGTGGGTCTGGCCACTAACTCTGAGCGATGATGTGGGGCACCAGGCTGCTCCACCTACTCTCATCAGGGCTGGAGCAGGATTGGAGCAAAGGTCCTGCGAGACAAAGTATTAACCACCAAGTTGTCTGCTCTCTCTGCCTCCCCCCCTCCCCCATTAAAGTTGTAAGTTTTAATGTAAATAAATTGCTGTGTTTGAGTGCACTGTATTGAATATGCTGTAAAGGGGCGTTTACCTTAGACAAGAGTTTCCACTCCAACAAAAGCATCAGAGGAGGCTGGTATTTTCCCATTCAGTACCTGATCACTCACCTCTGGAAACATGAGCTGGAAGCTGAAATTTGGGGAGCCATGGCATGTGCTTGCTCCTCGGCTAGGAGCAGCAGCTGTTGCAGAAGTTCTGCATTGATGAACCAGCCAGGATCAGAAAGAGGGAAGTCCATTGAACTACATAAAGGACTGGAGCCCACCTCCTGTTTGCAATGTCTTTCTTTGATATTCTGCAGTGTTTGTCTTAGTGTGGCTAGAATCGAGATAAGTTCTGAAGCTCATTATTGTGGTGGAGAGATATCATTTCTACACAAAGTCCAGATCAGGGACTAATACCTCCCCCTCACCATGTTCAAGCCCCCGTTTCTGAGGAGAGGGGGCTGTGTCTTTGAAGACGGGAACTGTGATGTCTACATCACAGTAAAGTGAGATTAGCAATAGTTGGGGAATGACTTTTGTCCTAGAACAAGATTAGCCTTCCTGTCTATTCCAGAGGATTTGGGACTTGCAGGCCAGCAGCCCATTTCCCAGAGTGGCCAACAGATGCCCCTGGGAAGACCACAAGCCGGAAATTTGCAGGTGGGGGGGGTGTTAGCAGTTCTCTCCCACTGTTGAGCCCCAGGTAACTAGGATTCACTCTGGAGGTGCCATCATGACTAGTAGCCACTGTTCACCTTACACCCCACGCATTTTCCTAACCCCCCTTTTACTGCTATATTACATTTGCCATATTTTTCGTGCTATAAGACGCACCCGACCATAAGATGCACCTAGTTTTAGAGGAGGAGAACAAGACAAAAAATGCTCTCTCCCTCTCTGCTCAGCGTCTCTCCAGCAAAGCGGGAGAAGAAACGGAAGGGGCTCCATTTCTGAAGGGGCGCTGCGCAGAGAGGGAAAGCTGCGCAGCACCTCTCCAGCAAAGCGAAGCCAGGAGAGCAAGAGGGATCAATCCCTCTTGCTCTCCTGGCTTCAGCGAAAGCTGCGCAGCCTGCATTCGCCCTATAACACGCACACACATTTCCTCTTACTTTTTAGGAGGGGGAAGTGTGTCTTATAGAGTGAAAAATACATTATATTCCACCTTGGCCTCTATGGTCCCCCTCTATTTTATTCTCAAAACTACCCTGTGAGGTACACACTGGTGTTAAGTTCGTCATAATTAAAGGACAAACTGCCTAGAGAATTTTGCTCCCAATCTACTGTTAACTTTTTCCTAGTCTGACACTCTAACCATTACACCATGCTGTCCCAAGTTGGTGAGCACTGGTATTGAAAACAGGGGTTGGAGATCACCATACTCCCTCCCCCTCTCCCCCCCCCCCAGTCAGGAGAACCCTCTGAAGCCGTCATGGTTGCAGTTTTGAACAAGGCCTGAAGGAGCTTGCTAAGTGGCCTTGGGCCAGTCACTTTCCCTAAATGACAGGGTTGTTGTGAGAATAAAGAGGGTAGGAAGAGAACTATGTGTAACAGCTTGAGCTCTTTGGAGGGAAAAGTGGGCTATAAATGTAAAAACAAACAAACAAATAATAAACTATTTCCTTTGCTCACACGGCATGGAATCCAGGCCCCTTCTGTTTCAACGTTCACATACTTTTCTTTTCTATCCCATAAGGCTTATGCAGGCAATTAAGAACACACCTTTCCACAGCCTTTAGCTGATTAATAATGTTAACTTTAGGGACACGGGTGGTGTTGTGGGTTAAACCACAGAGCCAAGGACTTGCCAATCAGAAGGTTGGTGGTTTGATTCCCCGCGACGGGCTGAGCTCCCGTTGCTCGGTCCCAGCTCCTGCCAACCTTGCAGTTCGAAAGCACGTCAAAGTGCAAGTAGATAAATAGGTACCGCTCCAGCAGCAAGGTAAACAGCGTTTCCGTGCGCTGCTCTGGTTCGCCAGAAGCGGCTGAGTCCTGCTGGCCACGTGATCCGGAAGCTGTATGCCGGCTCCCTCAGCCAATGAAGCAAAATGAGCGCTGCAACCCCAGAGTCGGCCATGACTGGACCTAATGGTCAGGGGTCCCTTTACCTTTACTTTAATGTTAACTTTGTTATATAGCTTTTCTTGTATGGTTTTATGCACAATTGTTGTAATGTGCTCTGAGATTTTATTTATACATCAAAGCAATGGCTCTCCAATGGCAGACCTGTTTCGTACAGAAGATCTTAAACCCAGATCTAAAAAGCAAAGTTGCAATGGGAGAGCAGTTTGTTGCCTGCCTGGAGGAGTGAGGAGAGAGGGCTACAGAGATCCACCGGCCTTGGAGGAAGGCAGGCAATGGGAGCCCAGGGACCCTGGCGGTGCCTCTGGCTCCTTAACAGAGGAATCTTCTGGAGCCCCATTTGCCAGCTGAGCCCTCTTCCTCCCACACTGGCCGGGCCTCAAATGAGTTATGCCCATCAATTGCCTGGCTAGTGGGGTTTTTAAAACTTCGATAGCAGTTTTAGTGGGACACTATAAAGCCACGCTGGGGAGAGCTCATTTAGCTGTTTTAAATGTGAAAGCCCCGTCATTGCTAATGAAAGAATCTGCCCTGCACACATGAATTTTCATTCATTTGAAAGCATTTCTCCACCAGCAAGTGCTTTGGTCTTATTTATTGTAGCCATTTCCTCAAGGGCTTGAACAGTGCAGAGGTTGGTGATCCACTGAGGAGTCCTAGGTGCAAATCTCACACAACCACAGATTCACACTGAATGACACTTTCAAAGGGGGGCAGCTCTCTGCCTCTCAGAATGCATTTTTTCCAAGTGGTGAATAAGCCCAATATTTAGGAAAGATATTCCGTGCGCTGCTCTGGTTCGCCAGAAGTGGCTTAGTCCTTCTGGCCACATAACCGGAAGTTGTCTGTGGACAAATGCCATCTCCCTCGGCCTATAGAGATGGAGCGTGCAACCCCAGAGTTGTCCGCCACTGGATCGAACGGTCAGGGGTCCCTTTACCTTTTGGGAAGGGATTCGAACTCGGATTCCCCAGGCCCAAGTGAGGTCCCGGATCCACTCTCAGCTGAGGGCCCTCTCCACTCTCACACGTACACCTGCCCTTCCATAAGGTTCAGGAGGGAGACGGTCCATGTGGATCTGCTGTTCTGCCTGGGACCCCAAAATATGGGATGAAGCAGATCCCTTCTGCACAGGCAAAGTGGACTAATGGGAGGCCATGCCTCAATATCCACACCCCTTTCCAAGCATTGAGGGAGGCAGGCATGCCTGAAATCATACGCACACTTACCTGCGTGTAAGCCCCGCTGCACTCCATGGGGCTTACTGTTAAGACACCTCTGGCCCACCAGCCGAAGCACCTGTGGGCCCACCAGCCTCTGTTCGCTCTCAGCAGCCTCCCATTCTTATTTGCAACCTGTCCAGGGGGTGGCCCTGGCAGCTGCCCCATCAGCCCAGATGGACACCAGTAACCAAGGGGCATAGTGGGCAGGACAGACTTTCAGGTTGTCCCTGAGCAACTCTGAGCTGAAGTCCCTGAAAGGGTGGCTGTTGGGTGCAGCGAACAGTCAACTGCCCTTTGCCAAGGCTTCCCAGGTTCCCATCACCGCTGGGGAAGGCAAGGGGGGCCTCGACCTCCGCAGAGAGAGAGAACTGGGCACCAGCTGCCCTTTCTCCTGGCAGCCCCTGGGCCAGAAGGGCACCTCAAAGAGGGTTCCCAAGGTAAATCACTGAGCGCAGGTGAAGCTGAGGGTGTGTCCTTACCTGGCAGAAGACTTACCCTGCGTTCGCTGCCGGCGCTCTGCACGTGCTCAAAGCAGGCCTCGCCCCAGCCACAGTTCAGCCTTCCTCCTCACCACCCACCACCCCGGGACCAAACAAAGCAACCACGGGAAACATGCCCAAGTCGGGGAGATGTAGGTCGTGGGAAGCCATTTCCTCTCGGGGTTCGCCCCCCCCCCCAGCGAAAAGCAACGACCCCGCCCGCCTCCCACTCACCTCCAGCTCCTTGAAGAAGATGCAGCTGCGCGCCCACTCCACGATGGCGAAGAGGGTCTGATCCGCCATCTTACACATGATGCCAAAGGCGTTGAGCTTCTCGTGGCGGGCCTTGCTCTGCTCCTCCTGCAGGCAGGCCAGGATGCGGGCCTTGAGTTGCGCCTCGTCGGGCTCCTGCTGCAGCAGCTTCAGGATCACGTCGGGCAAGTCGCCCCCAGTGGCTGCGGAGCCGCCATTGGGGTAGACCTCCGGGTAGGGGTACGGCGGGGCTGCCTCGTTTGGATGCGTCGCGTATGGGTCCGGGAACTCGGACTTGATGGCCCGGTTGGCGAAGGACTGGTAGTGGTAACCCGAGAGCGGCCCGTGACCCGAGGGCACCGGCATGGCCAGCGCGGGCGTCCCGTAGGAGCTGCGCTCGTAGTCGACGGGCGCCATGGCGGTGGAGCTGCTTATCCCGCTGCCACCGCCACCGCTGCCGGAGCTGCTGCTGCTGCTATTGCCGCTGCCGGGCGGGGGCAGCGCCTTTGCCACCCCAGGCTGGTGGTGGTGGTGGTGGCTCAGGCCGTGCAGCGAGGCCGACAGCCCGCCGTACTCCGCCGCCGCCGCCGCCTGCACCGGGGACACGATGGGCGGCTGGGCGGTCTCCAGTTTGAAGCTGTTAGCGCGGATCAGCGCCTTCTTCTGCTGTTTCATGGCTCGGTCCCGCTTGTACATGGGCCCGAACTTGTTCCGGCCACCCCGCATGCGGTCGGCGCGCACGGCTGGAGGGAGGAGGGAGGGAGGGAGGGAGGGAGGAGAAGAAGGGGGAAAGGGAGAGAAAGCGGGGAAAAGGCGTCAGACAAAATCCGACCAGGAGGGCCCAGGCTGTGTTCAAACGACTGCACGCGGGGTGGGGGAACGCCACGAATCTGGCCCCTGCTCCGCCCCGCTTTGGCTACACTGCAGGTCGCGTGCACACTGTAACTTTGAAACACGTTTGAATGTAAGCAGGGCGTGCTGGCTAGACCTTTAATGCACATCTGAACACTGTGTGGATGCTAGTCCCTCGGGGCTTCAGGGGGAAGAGGATGACTGCAGGATGGTCCTGGCGAGGGGGACGGAGAGCGTGATCCTAGGCGTAAAGGCCCCTTTCCCAAGCTAGCCGTGGTTATTTCGCGCCACTGCCCGCGCCACGACCCTCGAGCAGAGCGCAAGAATGTGTCACGGTTGTGAAACCCGCGCAGGTGCTTCTCTGCTGGCCTCCCCCGGCCTCCATCCCCGATGCCGACACTGTTCCCAAAAGCGCAGCAGCTGCCTTGGAAGCGCGCCCTGGAAGAGAGCGCTCTCCTCCCCCGCTTCCAAAAGACGAAACTCGCCCCATATCCTACCTCCCGCCCTAGTCCCTGAGAAGAGGGGAAGCGGGAGGGAGAAGCCAGGAGAGGCTTCCAGCCGCCAAGAGCGACTCCCACGAACCCGGGAGAAAAGGAGGCCCGGCCATCCCGCGAGGTCCATTGGCAGAGGACGCGGCTTCGCCTCCCACCTTCCTCCGGAGCAAGGAAGGAAGGCAGGCGGCGGCCACTGGCCACGGAAACGCCTCTGCCAAACTCCTCCTGGGGTAAAGGGCCATGCGAGGCTGGTAAGCCCGAGCTACTATTAAAAGTTGAAACCGACTTGAAAACGACGTGCTCAGGTGTTAGCCTTCCGCAGGTCCTTGTTCCTACTTTGGAGGGGGAACGACCCGTCTCATCTGTGCGCCCCAGCGGTCTGCGCATGAGCTAGAAGCCAGCGGCCCAGCCAGCAGCTGACATTGCGAGGTCCAGCCAAAGACCTTGCTGGTCAGAGATGCTTTTCTGGCGCTGCCCATCCTCCAGATGCATCTTGGAAGCAGGGTGCTGGCGCAACAGCCCTCCCCAAGCTCGGCGCGCTGGGATGAGGAGCCTGCGGCTCTCCAGAGGTTGCTGGAGCCTGGGGACCACATCTGGAGAACCGCGGGCTCCTCGTCTCCGCTGGAGCGGAAGAGGCGCGCCAAAACTCAACACCTCACCTCGGTCTGGTTCCTACTTCAGCCAGAACTTCTTGGTTTATGCTGTGTAATTTATTGGTTTCTGCATTCGAAAATGGTGAGCCGCCTTGGGTTCCTTGGCCAGAAAGGCAGTGCGTTACAAATTAAATCATTCAGAAAGCTGGGGAAAGGACCTCCCAGCAAAGTCCCACCAATTCCTGCAAGCCGGTCAACGGGAAATGAGAATGGGGAGCTCAGGTGTGGTCGACCCCCCGGGGCCCGTCGCTCGCCGGACTGGCAGCCAACATGGCCGTGGGCTCCCCATCTCCGCCACCTTGGGAAGTCCACAGTGCCGCTAGCAAAGATGTCTGCGCGCACCCCTGCGCAATTACGCGCAATGCCAATGATGTCCTGATTCCTCGTCAAAACAAAAAAATTCCTTCCAGTAGCACCTTAAAGACCAACTAAGTTAGTTCTTGGTATGAGCTTTCGTGTGCATGCACACTTCTTCAGCAAGGTATCTGAAGAAGTGTGCATGCACACGAAAGCTCATACCAAGAACTAACTTAGTTGGTCTTTAAGGTGCTACTGGAAGGAATTTTTTTGTCTTGACTATGGCAGACCAACACGGCTACCTATCTGTAACTGATTCCTCGTGTCACTCCTGCTCTCGCGCACATCCTTCCTCTTCTCCTATCTGGGGGCGGTTTATGAGCCCTTTAAGAGCGGCTGGTGTCAGCGCCCCCTCGCTTTCCTCTAGTCCTCCCGAATCAGTACACTTTTATGTTGCCTTTTGGCCTCCATTGTTGAAGGATCTCTTTTTAAGAGGTCCGGGGTGGCACAGTGATTAGTTTACTTGGACCTGGGAGAGACCTGTGTTCAAATCCTTCCACCGGAGGCCTGCGTGTGGCATTAGAGGCCGGTCCATAGAAGCCATCTCCTAGGGGTCGAGGTCCCTTTCCCCACCCCCTAACAAAATATTGGAGGGGGACAGTCCCCACCCCGGTTGATGGGCATTGCTACTCAAGTGATGTGTGATCGATTATGCGGGAAGGGGCTTAGCTCTCCCACAATATTTCATACAAATTTGCTCCCTGGGCCAGTCACTGCTTGTCACTCCAGCCTACCTCACAGGGTTGCCGTTGGGATTAGATTGCGCCACTCTGGACACCACGTGGATGCCACATTGAGCTCTTCCGAGGAAAAGAGGTAATTAAATACAATTAATGAATGAATGGATAGCATTCTCTTTCCTTCCCTTCTTCGTGCGCCCATTTGCTCCACGCAGAATAACAGAAGAACATAAGAACGTGGGGCGGTTGCCTTTTGCCAAGTCAGAGACTCCTGGTCTATAGAGCTCGGAATTGTCTCCACTGACTGGCAGCGCCTCCTCATGAGTCTTCTCCCAGCCCTGCTTGCTGGAGATGTCCCCGGGGACTAAGCCTGGGACCTTCTGAACTATAGCCTTTCTCCGCCCCTCGCGGCGACCCCTGGTGGATAAAGCCACGCGAAGCCCACCTGACGCGGGCTAGGCTAAGGCCAGTCGCAAGGCATCAAAAGGTATGGGCACTCTGCGTGCACTCAAGGGCACTGCAGTGGTATTGCTAGATGGGGTTAAATAGGGGAGAACCCTGTACCTCTGCCACCTTAAGCTCCTCGGAGAACGAGGTGGGATATAAATGCAAACAAATATTTTCGACTACAACTCCCATCAGCTGGGGCTGAGGGGAATTGTAGCTCAGAAACCTCCGGGGTGAGGCCCACGGTTTCATCACACCTGCTCCGCCAAGGCACAGAACAGAAGAATCTGGCGGACACTGGTGTCCATCTAACCCACAGGTATTGTCTGCTGTGCTGGCACCAGCTCTCCGGCCAAGGGTCCTTTTAAGGGGGGTGGGGGTGCCAGGGATTGAACCTGGAGCCTTTGGCATGCAAAGTGGGGGCACTTCACCACCGAGCAGATCTCTCCCCCCCCCCATGGTGCCTGCTGTCAGAGGGGGCTCTGGCCAGCCAGGTTCTGCACAATGGGCAATGGGCCCAAGGGACTCCAGTGAGGCCCGCATCCCAGTCCACTGCTCAGGACAGGAGGCTATTTCCGTGCAGCGGTAGAAAAAGCTGAGCACCGGCCGGAATAAATGTCCGGACTGCTGGGATTTAAACAAAAAACAAATCTGAATACAGTATTATTTTTATTCCTTTCCCCTGGGATCTTTGGAAAGGGAAGTGTCCGCTAGGGCTATAACTTTTTTACAACCTCATGTTCCTGTAGCTTAGTTAGATGAACTTTTGCCTAAAAACAAAGGAACGAACTGTCATTTCCAAACCTTTTGAAAAAAGGTCACCCCGAAATCAATACATCGATTTTGGTAGATGTAACTGTATAATGTATTATGCATGGCATGTATACAGGAAAAATGGAGCTTGCAAATTTTCTAATACATGTACAATATTTTATACATGGTCCATCACTTCTTATTGCTGAGAATAAATTGAGGATCCTGTGCGACATGATTGTAATGATTATGATTATATTTATACCCTGCCCATCCAACTGGGTTTCTCCAACCACAATTGTATATTGCCACAGAAATAAATATTAAAAATTAAGAAGTTTAGTTGTTTGTCCAGAAATCTTTCCCTATAGACCAATATCTGGGTTCTTCTTGAACATTCTCAGCAGTTTTAGGAAGTTCCAGGCAGCTGTAAAAGTTATAAACAGTTCCATGAAGTTTTTAAAAGTGCTAATAGTTATGAGTAGTAACTTTACATATACAATGTTTCCAAGTTTTCATTTCAGGGCAAGCTTTTTCAAAAACTGAGAATAATTAGTCCCTTTTTCGGTGTTTTTAAGCAAAAGCGCATCCCTTTATGATACAGGAAACCGTTATACCCACAGTGCCCACACAAACACACAGACACCCCTTCTTGGCGCTGCCTGCTTTCATCCACATGCCTTGGGATATGTGTAGAGGGTGCTTCTGAGCATGCACAAACTATCTCCCGCACACGTACACGAAAACCCTATCTCCACCGGCTTATCACACAGTTCACCCATGAGTTTGCCTGAGTCTGTATGGGCAACTGGAGATGGTGAGGAGTGTGTAAAAAAACCATTCACGCCTTAACAAAATTTGAAAATTACAATGGGTAGAGGAGGGAAAGGATTAGATTTTAATTATACTCTATATAGCTTAATGTAGATTATCAATGGATCTATGGAACCCCCTCAAAAAGATATGGGAACTAGATATTTGCACACAAATTATTCCCAAGGATGGGAATAAAATTTGGGGATCACAGCCCTGAAAAATCTGCTTCCAGATTTCTTTGGGAAAAGTCCTTGAAATTACTGCACAGATGGTTTTGCACTCCTTTGGAAATGTCGAAAATGTTTCCTTCTTTATCGCCTACTAGTTGGAGGGACTGCAATAAACTTCGTACATATTACCATTTACTGTAATTTGGTGCAAGATTTTTGGAATTTATTCTTGACATGAATGGTAAATATTGCTATTATAGAAACTATTGTTCGTTGCCCAAACTTAATGTTACTGAATATTTTTGATGATGCAAATGTAAATGTATTGTCAAAAGAATTGGTCTCATATATGACCTTGGCAGCATGAACGAGACAGTTTGAGCATGTAATGTCAACTGTGGCCCAACTGGCTGCCACTTGGGCCTCAGGCCCAGTTCAGTGCTGGTTTTGACCTACAAAGCCTTAAACGGCGCAGAGCACCACTCCTCAAGGGCCGCTTCTGTCCAGAAGCTCTGAGGCCCTTCCTCATGTGGCCCCTCCACCAGAGGTCCAGAGGGCGCCAAGATGAGAAGGGACCTTTTCTGTGGTGGCTACCCACTTGTGGGATGCTCTCCCCACGGGGGGCTAGCCTGGTGCCATCTCTACATATCTTTAAGTGCCAGGCAAAAACATTCCTCTTCAGCCAGTCTAAGCCACCCAAAGAGGCTGGGGAAACCAGACCAGATGGGTGAGGTATAATTATCATCTGTGGCCTTTTAAACTGTGGGGCGGGGATATTGTTTTTTAATTGTTACTATGGAATATGTTTTTGAGATTTTATATTGTACACTGCCCTGTGATCCTCGGATGAAGGGCAGTCTAGAAATGTAATTAATTAATTAATTAATATTAATAATAATTGCATCTCAGTGGGAAACAGCCCAAAATCTTACACTGGACACTTTGTACCATACACTCTAGGATACAGCTTTGATGGAGAGAAACGCACATATTTGAGATTTTGACAACGCGTAGAACCTCCGGACACTTTATATGATTTGGCATTCCTTTATGACAGGCAACAGAACCATCCTGTTCAAGACAACCCTCATCGCAAGCCTGGCAACTATGGAACTAGCCTTCATGATCTGATATAATTGGTAGCCTTTACTTGGGTTTTCTTGAAAGGGTTCCCCCGGGGTCATCTAGTCCAACCCCCGGAATCACAGCTACGGAACCCCTGACAGGTGGCTCTCCAGCCTCCGTGGAAGCAGAGACCACCACCTCCCGCGGGAGACCCTTCCACCGTCGAACAGCTTTGGCCGTCCTGGGGCTGAGCCTGAATGAATCTCCTGCCTTGTCTCTTGAAACCATGAGTTCGGGTCCTGCCCTATGGAGCAGGAAAAAAGCAAGCACGGTCCATTTTCCATGCGACAGACCTTTAGGTATTTGAAGATGGCTCTCACGTGACCTCTCTCTGTGTTTATTTTTATCCCATTTTTATTATTTGAAACCCCAATTGGTTCCCAGAGACACGTGTCCTTCCAGACCTAGACTACTATGCTGCGGAGCAGCCTCCCCCGGGACCCGCGCCCAGCCTCGCCCCCTCCTTTCCACCCCATGGAGGAATTTGCTTTCGCTTTATGTCGTTCAAAGCCTGCTCTCCAGGCAGCCCTCCGCTCTGCTATCTAAGGCAGGAAAGTCCCCGAACGTGACAGCAACCCGCAGCGGAAACGGAGCTGGGAAGTCGGGTTTTAAACCGGGAGTACCAGCAAATAGTGTGCATTGAATCGGTACTGCGGCCTTTTAATCGCTAGACTCTAAATGGGAAATATACCAGTCTTCAGATCACTCAGTGGAAACGGAACTGGAAAGTCGGGCTTTAAAAGCAATATAAAAATAAATGTGGGGGGTTTTTCCAGGACTTCTCCAGCAAGGCGAGCCGAGCATCAGGAATTGGGCCTGGGCAATGAGACGGGGGCGGACGGGACTCCCGTCAGATTTAATTATCGCCCTAATGCTAGCTCTTAAAGAGTCAGCATTATGACGCGGGGGGGGGGGGAGCGCGAAAGGCTCTTTGGACATAAGAGTGTCAGAAGAGGCTGCACAGGCATTTTGCCTCAAGAACATAAGAGGAACCCGGGGGGGGGGGTCCAGTCCCGCATCCTGTTCTCACAGTGGCCACCCAGATACCCCCATGGGAAACACGCGAGCAGGATCTGAGCACGTCTGAAAGCACTGCTGCCATGGATAGCCTTATAATCCTGCATGAATTCGTCCCGCCCTCTTTTAAAGCCTTCCAGGTTGGTTGGTTACTGAGGAACCACACGAATACTGTCATCATTACCCGACTTCCCCAGTGATAACGGCCTTAGGGGGCCTCCGCTCAAATGGAACGCGGAATTAATAGCAATAAGGATATTGTGGCTTGGAACTGAGCTTGACAGCACAGGCAGAAAAAGCACTCGGCTCCTTTGCATTTTACAGGGTCTCACTTCCAAGAGTCCTTGCAGGGTGAGGTCCCTGCCCCTCTTATAAAGAGCCACACGGGACACATGGAAACCCAGCAGAGGGAGAAGGGGTGGGTAGAGGGGAAAGAGGAAGGAAGCAGATCTAGAACATCTCAAAAAGTCTCTTTTAAACCGCCTGGCACTGTTCTTTGGGTGGACGCTGTGCGTGGAGGCGCGCTCTTTTCAAAAACGCGCCTCCTGGCCAGGGAAGGTGTTGCATTCTCACGACCTAGGCACGAAATGCATGTATACCTATATGTTTTGCTTCCTCGCCCCCTCAGAGGTTGAAAAGCAACGGGGGTTAAGAGGGGGAACGAGGAAGAAAATTGGCCAGTAGGGGTCAAATCGGCAGTCATAGAATCATAGAATGATGGAAGAGACCACCAGGGCCATCGAGTCCAACCCCCTGCCAAGCAGGAAACACCATCAGAGCACTCCTGACATATGGCTGTCAAGCCTCTGCTTAAAGACCTCCAAAGAAGGAGACTCCACCACACTCCTTGGCAGCAAATTCCACTGTCCAACAGCTCTTACTGTCAGGAGGTTCTTCCCAATGTTTAGGTGGACTCTTCTTTCCCCCTCCTTCCACCCCCTCCCGCCCACGTCAAGTCCCACGTCCCCACGTCCTGTTTGGGCCAGAGCAAAAGCCCTCCTGGCCGCGGTTAGCTCAGAGGCAGCAGCATCCAGGACATAGGCTGGATGTCAGGATCCCTCCCCGCCCGCTTGGCAGAAGGCGCTTTCGCGTCAGCGCCTACCTTCCCTGTTGCAAAGACTCGCCCCCCTCCCGCCCGCCCAAGTCTCTGCCCACGGGAGTCACCTTCGAGTTTCATGCCCACCACGAGGCACTTCTGGAAGCGGCAATAGGGACACCTCTTGCGCTGCGTCTTGTCGATCTTGCAGTTCTGGTTCTCCGTACACGTGTAGTGCTTGCTGTTCTGCACCGTTCTCTTGAAGAAGCCCTGAGGACAAGATGTGCGGGGGGGGGGGAGTGTGAGAAGTTCAAGGAGTCTGGAAGCGCGAAGAATTCCCCACGAACGGGGGGGGGGTCACAGGTGGGTCCCACACCCCTCGCCTTGCAAGCCCCGCCCTGCCCAAAGCAGCTGTCACTTGGGAGGAGGATTCAAACATGCGCTCTGAGTATGCCCAGTGGAACTCTCGCTTTAGTGAATATGCCAGACCTTCCAGAGCACAGCCTAGGATTCTGAGGAACTCACAGGGAACCCCGACACAGATCAAGCTCGGGTGCAGGCGGGAGAAGACTATATATCACCTGAGAGACCCTTCTTCTTGTCAGCCGATTAACATTCTGTGTCCTTTTAAAGGTGTTTCTGGGAGGGGAGTTGTTTGTTTGTTAGTTTGTGTTTTATTATGTATTTGCGCCCTCATTTTGTATTTTTTCTGATGTGAACCGCCCTGGGATCTTCGGATGAAGAGCACTATACAAATTTAATAAATAATGCTTCTTCTTCTGGGTTTAGATAGCTAGCTCTGCTCCTTGTCTCAAGGAGGGGGGGAAAGGGGCAACTGGGAAAGCGGCAGGGTGGAATCGGGAGACCTGAATGCGCGTGAGAGTGTATCCCACGACACGTGTACCAAAGCATTGTGATCATCAACTCTGCTCTGGGAAGGGCGACTGAAACCATTTTTGCATCCCTTATCTGAAGGACTGTTCAAGGAACAGCGACCTGGCCCCATCCGTGGGCCAG
Organism: Podarcis melisellensis; assembly: GCF_964234715.1. NCBI lineage: Eukaryota > Metazoa > Chordata > Lepidosauria > Squamata > Lacertidae > Podarcis > Podarcis melisellensis. The sequence continues at coordinate 914,018 of NC_138547.1, read as the reverse complement.
TCAGGGAGCAACTGCTCCAACACTTGCTTTCCTCTGCCTTCCTCGTTGTTTATTTCTTTTGTGCCATGTCTCTCTGATGGTGAGTCTGTGGGCATAGACTGTTTTTGTCTTTACTTTATACTTTGGGGCCCTTTGTAAGATGATAGTGATACTATTAAAAATGATAAACCCATTTAATTTCCCTCTGATTTCACAGTTAACGTTCTCTCTGTCTTTCAATCATTTTATTAGTGTGCTGCCTTTCCAAAGTTAAAACCATATTCAAGGCAGCTTACGACATGTAAAAAACCCCACACAATTACAAACATTACAAAAGTAGTCGTAAACAATAAACAACAATCTCTAAACAATACCACAACCCAAGAGTCATGTCCCCATATTCTCCTGATGGAGAAGATTATACCATGTTAATTTTTTTGGTCTTAGCAGTTCAGGAACATGGAAATCTGCCTCACACCTAGGCAGAACTTTGGTTCAGCTGGCTCAACGCCGCCTGTATGGACTGGCAGCAGAGCTCACGGGGTTTTGGCAGGGGACATTCCCCGCCCTACTGGGGATCGAGCGTGTGGCTTTTAAAATAAAATAGTAGTTTCCATGTTTGGATGTTTGCTTATTATAAAGTACCTGTTCTAAATTATCACAGTTTGGAACTACATGCAGAAGACCACACATCGCGCCAGGAGTGAAAGTAATTAATAATAATATAATATAATATAATATAATATAATATAATATAATATAATATAATATAATATAATATACTATAATATAAATCACATATGAGGCAGCTCGGAAATGGAAAAGGAAGACTTTTGAGCAAAGCAGGAACGGAGCAACGGTGAGAGGAGGGGCGATATGCGGAGCAACCGGGGAGAGTTTCAGGGCTGATCGGGGGCAATAACCGCGGCACCCCGGACCCAAGCACTTGATAGCAAAGGGTACGACTCCCATCACCCCTAACCAGTCCAGTGGCCATGCTGGCTGGAGCAGAGGAGAACTGGGAGGCCAGGGACTCCTTGGGGACCACAGCTCCAATAATAATTAGCGTCTAATCAAGCTGTCCCATTCTGGCCCCCACCATCGCCACCACCCTCACTCCTATCAAGGAGGGGCGACAAGAACCCAGAACTCTGAGGTCCAGTGCCGAGGTCCTTCTGGCGGTTCCCTCATTGCGAGAAGCGAAGCTACAGGCAACCAGGCAGAGGGCCTTCTCGGTAGTGGCGCCCGCCCTGTGGAACGCCCTCCCATCAGGAGATGAGTAATTATATAACATTTAGGAAACATCTGAAGGCAGCCCTGTATAGGGAAGCTCTATAAGGTGTAATGTTTTACTGTGTTTTACTATGTTTTTATATATGCTGGAAGCCACCCGCAGAGTGGCTAGGGCAACCCAATTAAATGGGCTGTGTAAAAATATTTTTTAAATTATTATTATTATTCCATCACCACCTCCACATAAGGAGGAGAATCACATTATATTGCGATTATTTAAAATAAAGCACATTTCAGCGAGTCATTTTGTCTTGTGAACTTCTGCAAGCCGCCAGTGACGTCACAACCCCAGGCAATTAAATAAAAAGATCTTTGACTCAGAACGGGGGGGCGGCTCAGCTCCAGGGATGAATCGCTAGAAGAGGGGGTCTCACCCTGGGGAAAGGGAGCCTCAAGAGCGCGCCTCTTCTGAGAAGGCAAGACGCGCACGGTTCCTCGCTTGGCTCCACCGCCCCGGCCCCCTCGCTTCAGCCCCGGCACCTGTCTGAAAGAGACCCCATGCCTTGTCATATTCTGCCTCCTGGAATCTAACCTTCAGCCAGGATGTTAAACTGCAAGAACCACGGGGGGGGGGGGAGAGCAGTGCCGGCTTATCACACAATTGTTAATTCTGAATTTCAGATTGCTGTAAGCCGCCCTGGGACCTGCTGGTGAAGAGTGAGCAATACATTTAATAGTCCTAATTATAATTCTGGAGTGTAAGTGAAGGAATACACTTTTCCCAGCCAGAGACTGAGACAGGGGGGCAGATGTTTCTTAAGACTAGAGTCTCTCTCAGGACCTAACTGGCAACCCCCCCACCCCCGCAAGGCGCTTAGGGCATGATCAGTCCCCCAGGGAAAGCGCATCTCCCTTTCGCCGGTGGTGAGGGTGGGGGCGATCGTATACTTCAAGCTGGAGCTGCCGATTCTCCCCCCCCCCCCGCACAGACATACATGATGGGGGGGGACCTCCAGAAGCTTGAAGAGACTCCATGGACCTTGGCCTTCCTTTGTGGGGGCCTCTCGACAAATGTGACAGACATACCCAGAGACGCATCCTGGTAAACTGAGGCTCCCGTCTCTGGGCCTCCCCCTCCCCCACCTTCCTCGGTCCCACCATGAAGATAGGAATCTCAAAAACACCGTCTCAAAGCAAGCAAGCAAGCAAGCTAAAACACCGTTAGAGACAGCAAGGGAGGACAGAGAACTGGAGAGAAACTAAACCGAACTGAACGAAGAAAAACAGAAGAACGTCAGGCAAATAAATAAATCCACAAAGCAGAAAAATGACCAAGAACAGACATTTAAAGGGATAGCGTTACTGGGTGTCATCATCCGACAGGGGGGTGGGGGGCAATATTCAATATTCGCCTCACCCCCACCCCAATTTCTCCTTAACCCTTCCGGCACCCGCCGCTTACAAAACGGCCCTTCCCAGCGGGGGCCCCGCCGAGCACCGTCCTCTGGCGGCCTCCGGAGACCCCTCTCCGTTCCTGGAGAGAAGGACGGAGCGGGCCACCCGGGTCTGGTCCTGAGCACCGCCAGGCCTTTTGCACAGAGGGGCCGAGAGCAGCGCTCCGGGGCTCCATTCGGTTCCCCCCGCTCGGCTCCAGGGAAAGAGGCGCGCAGGGTCCTCGCGCCTCTTTCGCGCAGCCATATATTTCCCCGCGCTTAAAAATCTACAATTTCTTTGAACATAATTGCCCCGTCACATCCACACCCTGAGGTGCCCACGCTGCTCACCGGAAAGTGTCCCCAGATCCCCAAACGCGCCCCTAGGTTCAGTTTTTTAATAATATTAACTGCTAAGACTTGCGGTTCCCCCAAAGACGAATCTCCTCCTTTGAATCACCTTTTGAGAACTCCAGACCGGGATGCATTTTCCCGGACACATTTCCTGATCGAGTCGCCCGCAAACCAGTCGATTTCGTTTATTCCGGAAGCATTTTATTCATTCTCAGAAAAGATTTCCAAAGAATTCCTACCGCGCATTTTTCGAAAAGAGTTTTGGGGACGAAAAGGCCGCGCAGGGGAAGCATTTGCCCCCCCGGCCCCCACCCGCTCCCCGGAACAGACTTAGGGAACCTATCGCTCCTGAACGGGAATGGCATTAAATCGGCGTTACATGAGATTTTGGGCTCCGGATCACGGACTCCTTAAAACTCGCCCTCCGTAAAATCGGGGTTCGAGGAGAAGTGATAAACATTCTCGTCCTCTAAAATATCACAAATGATCGGAAACAAAAACCCCAAAGAAACTGAGGCCGTATTGTCGGTTCCACAGGGCGAGCGTTGTGGGGCTGCGCTACAGAGATTGGCCCCGGAAAATTAAGACGAGTGAAGCTTCTACAGGTCGAAATATGTACCGGGATTTTCAACAGAATATGGTAAGGTTCTGGGATTAATTAAATACTGTTCGGAAGCTCTGGGTAATCCAGAGTTCGATGAGGATGGCTTGTTGCTTAAGAAAAATACGTTTAACAATAATTTTGGAGCTATTTTAATCAATATAATTATTTGCGTTTATGTTGCTCATATTAGTAGCATGGCTTAATTTTAATGATTAACTTTAATAATAATGAAGCAGTTGCCGCTATTTCATATAACAATGAAGCAGTGATAGCGATAATAATTCAAATTTTGTTTGCGTCCTAATTATTTTCTTTTCAATCCTGTTCTCGCCGTTTTGCCCTGCAAATATTTGTAAACCCCGTCCCTCGCCGAGAGACGAACCTCTTTTAAATACGCGCGTCCAGCGTCATGTATTAAAATACGCCACCATAATTTTCTGAACCAACGGTTTTGCTCCGGGGTGTTTTAGGGCGCTGCAGTTAAAACGCCCCGGGCGATATCCCATTTTCAATGCGGCATTTATTATGATAATCCCACCCGGGGGTCATTATTCAGTCGGCGGGTGGAGCGGAGTTCATTGGGGAAGGGGGAGCCCGCAATTTTTTTTAATAAGGGCACCCGACCCCCACAAGCCCACCCTGCTGCCCTGAAACATTTTGGGGGGTCCAAATTTGGGGGTCCCTGATCTCAACGCTCTCCCCTCTCTCCTTCCTAAGAAGAGGACCACTAAGCCCCTTTCCCCGCTGCGGGAGGCAGTCCCGAGACGGTCGCTGTCCCGCGACGGCCGGCCCTTACCTTGCAACTCTCGCAGGTGAGCAGCCCGTAGTGATAGCCGGATACCTTGTCCCCGCAGACTGGGCAAAGCTCGTCCAGATCATCGTCGTAGGAGTAATCCATCATCTCTGGGAAAGTAGGAGAGCCGGGCAGCGTCTGAGCCTTAACCGGCGGTGACGACGGCGGCGGGACCGGGACCTAAGGGCGGACTGGCAGCGGCACCGACGACCGACCGATGGGCAAGGGAGGGCAGCCGCCTATAGAGCTGGGCGAGGAAGCAGTGTTTGCCCAGTGTCCTCCTCCGCCTCTTGAGGCTTGGGGGGTGGAGGTGGGATGGGGGTGGGCGGGAGTAAGAAGCGCCCAGCCGAGGAAGGAGGGCGCTGGGGAGTGGAGAGTTAGGGCTCCACTATACCCGCGGGGTGGGGCGTCGGGAGTCAGAACCCCCACCCACCCAGTGGGGGCAGGGCTTCCCCCCACCGCGGCCTTTGAGCAGAGCTCCGCTTGCCCCGCCTCCCCGCGCAGCCCGAAGACGAAACGTCCCGTTCTCATCAGCCCAGCTCGGGACTGCCTTCCATGGACTTGTGGCCCCGACGGGGCGCACCGGCTACTCAGGAGCAGCGGCAGAGGCAAAAGGGCTACACTGGCTCCCAGGACGTTTCCAAGCACAATTTAAAGCCCTAAACGGCCTCGGTCCAGTATACCTGAAGGAGTATCTCCACCCCCATTGTTCAGCCCAGGCACTGAGGTCCAGCTCCGAGGGCCTTCTGGGGGTTCCCTCCCTGCGAGAAGCAAGGTTACAGGGAACCAGGCAGAGGGCCTTCTCGGTGGTGGCACCGGCCCCTGGAATGCCCTCCCACCAGATGTCAAGGAAATAAACAACTACCAGACTTTTAGAAGACATCTGAAGGCAGCCCCTGTTTAGGGAAGCTTTGAATGTTTAATAGACTATTGTATTTTAATATTGTGTTGGAAGCCGCCCAGAGTGGCTGGGGAAACCCAGCCAGATGGGCGGGTATAAATATTGTTGTTGGTGTTGTTGTCGTTGTTGTTGCTGTTGCTGTTACTACTATTATTACTATTACTATTACGATTATTATTACTACTACTACTATTATTATTACAAAAAGGGAAGAAAGGACTGAGAAGGACAAAGCGCGTGCGGAAGGGCCCTTGGGGGCTGGTTTCCCCCCACCCACCCCACGCGGGAGAGTAGTTGCCACGGGACACACACCCCAATCCCTCCTTCCCTAGCAAAGCTCTCCCCCACCCAAGCAGCCCCCGCACAGCTAGGGCCCCGGTGCTGTCCTGGTCCCCCCCCCCCACTCCAGACTGAAGCGACCGAAACTCTGTGCTCCATGGGGCGGGGGGGCATAGGGGGTATTCAGCGGCCTTCTCCTCTTGGGGAGTCTCCCTCCGGGTTTGTTTTCCCTCACCCTGGATGGTTGGGTGGGTGCACGCGCGTGTGACGTCGACCGGGCCTCCCCAGCGGCGCGCTTCGCTCCTCACGGTCAGCCCGGGGAACTGGCCAGCAGCCCAAAGCGCGCAGATTGAGGCGCAGCGGAGATTCAGCCGGGCCGGTTCCCCTCGGCCAGGAGACTTCCTGGATTTCAGGGGAGTCCGGGACCGAGCCAAAGACACCAAGTCAGTCACTGCTGCTTAATTTGAGAATGGGGGAGGGAGGAGGGAAAATTAACACACACCCCCCTTCAAAAAGTGTAATTCATCCTTTCGGAGGGACTTGATAAAATGTTTCGGATTTTTTTCAGGGGAAAAAACAAACAAGACTCGTTAGCATCTTTTCTTTGCCTGTGTTGAAAGAGAACACGCGTCAGCCGGAGAACTTCGTGCCTCTACCGCCGGTGGAAATAAAACGGGGGCGGCGGGTTTTATTTGTTTTCCCCGCGCCCAGCCTCATGTGCCGTTTTTATTTTCTTCCAGCCGCTCAGCAAATCACGCTCCAAATTATTAGAGATTTGGGTAATTCGGAAGGCGGGGAGAAATATCAATGTTACTGTTATACCATAACATTATATACTTAAATATACTATATTACAATTCATAGCATGCTTGTAATACATTATCAATTATAATATTAACATAAATTATAATGTATGGTAATTATGTAATAATATATTGAGGGCAGAAGACATATAAATATTATAGTTGTTATGCAATATTGTGTTATATAATTTATAACACACTTTATAACATTATCATAGTAATGTTAATACGAAAAAATATAACATATTTATATATTACTATTATTATTATTATATATTCAGGGGGTACATTAAAATTATTGTTGTTATACTATGTTTGTATACTATACATTTTATATAACATTATAATTTATACGTTGTAACATATTATAAACGGTAATTATGATAAAATATCGTAATGTATTAATTTTATTATGGTGTAGTAATAATATGGTAAGCCACCAGCGCGTTATGCTCTCGGGCAGCAGCCGCAGCACACGCGCATCGCTAATAGATGCATTAAACATGATCATCATAACATAAAGAAGCGCAGGAAGAGGGAGGGTCGGCGCGGCAAGGGCGGAGGAACGCGCCAAACAAACGTCCCATAGCGAGCCTGGAAAAGGATTCCGAACCACCTTCAAACGAGGGGATGAGCAATTTAAAATAACGTGTTCCTGGTATTTTGTCTTTTTTTAACGCGGTGGTGGGGAAAGCCATGCAAGAAAAGAGAGTGGCCAGCGCAGCCCCTCTTTCTGCAGCGGTTCTCCCTTTTGCACAGGAGTATTTCCCCCCAACCAGGTCTCCTCTGGGTGCTGCTGATGCGCTACGGGGCGCAGAGGAGAAGGACCAACGCGGTTCAGCGGCGGAGCGTCCGCCTGGCGCTCAGGACGTCCTCGAGTTCATCCCGCTCAGCATATCCAAGCAGGGCTGAGAAAGACTCTCCTTGTCTTGGAGAGCCTCTGAGCGTGCGGACCCAGGTGTTTGGTTCGGGTTCTGCAGGCCTCACGCATCCCCGGGAGCATCTACCGACAGACTGAAGCGCTCCCGTCTGGCTGCGCTCTCCCTCGGCGTGCGCGCCGCTCTCCGGCAGGGCCAGCTGCGCGTGAAACTCGCAACGTCCCTGGCCATGCTTCCCTACGGGAGTCGGAGTCCCACCAGGCCGAAAGGGCCAAGAGATCCTCGTCAGAGGCCGGGAAGGAACCCCTGAAGGCGCTCGGTGCAGCCTCCCCGCAACACCCGCTCACACGCACACAAACACGCGCACAGGGCTGGGGCCCCGTAGAGAACTCTGAGAGGCGCAGTTTTATTCAAATTAGTTTTTGTTATATCTTATGCATTCCTAATCATAGTTTACTTTTATTTTATAATTTGAAGAAGGCAATCAGTTTTCAACTAGTACATACACTGGAATTCTTTTTTATGTATAAATGAAACAGATAGACCGTAGAGTTGCCAGGTAGTTCTGTCTCACTCACACACACAAAAGAAGTGAAAATGCACTTCATTTTAAAATTTTACACCTACAGCTTAATCTTATACAGTGGTACCTCGGGTTACAGACGCTTCAGATTACAGACTCCACTAACCCAGAAATAGTACCTCGCATTAAGAACTTTGCTTCAGGATGAGAACAGAAATCGTGGCAGCAGGAGGCCCCATTAGCTAAAGTGGTGCTTCAGGTTAAGAACACTTTCAGGTTAAGAAGGGACCTCCAGAACGAGTTAAGTTATTAACCCGAGGTACCAGTGTATAGAAAATGTATTCATCTTTTTAGTGAGTTACAGCTGATAGAAAACAACCAGATGGACCTCAGCACCAAAAACAAAAGGCCGAAAAGGCAAGCAGGGCGAGAGTTCTTCCTGAAATACCTTTGTGCACAATTGAAAAACGAGCCCTGAGGGAGCTGAATGCAGTGATCATCCTACAAATGATTATAACCCATGGGTAGGCAAACTATGGGGGGCAGGATCTGGCCCAAAGACCTTCTAAATCCAGCCCATGGACAGTACGGGAATCAGCGTCTTTTTACATGAGTTGAATGTGGGCTTTTACTTAAAGCGCTATTTGTGGGGCATAGGCATTGGTTCATTTTTTAATTTTTTATTTCAAAATATAGTCCCCCCCCCCCATAAGGTCTGGGGGACAGTGGACCAGCCCCCTGCTGAAAAAGTTTGCTGACCCCTGATATAACCTCTACGGCAGGAGAAAAATCAGAGGAAAGTGAGGAAATGGCCACCACCCCCAAGGCTTAGGTGAGTTGGAAGAATGTGAGCCTTTGGGGCGCCCCACAAATTGTGTGCCCCACCCTCACCCCAAGTGCCTACTCAGTGT